>NC_137582.1:53586030-54786030 GCF_963210335.1 Falco punctatus | reverse complement strand
TGAGATCTCCAAATTAATTACATTCCTTCATCCTGTAGAAGTGAGCAGAAAAGGGTGTTTGTATTTGGTATCAAAATCGTGCACTTAGCTTCCCTCTAGCTGTGGAACATCTTGAAAGAACACATTAAGAGTGAATGTAAGTACAAGAGGGAGATGAGGATCCAGGAGATCACACCTTCTACTGAACTGCTGCTGGGCTTGTCTAGAAGGAGGCTGCTACCACTTATGAAAGGCAGATCTCGTACTGCTTCTCCAGCTGAGAGCACATCCCATCAGTTCAGTCAATATTATTTACAGCCCTGAAAATGCAAAAATGCTGCATGCAAGCCAAAAGCATAACTCAAACAGAGAAGCTTGCTTATCAACATAAAGTTTCTGTTGGTCTAAAACAGCACACTACGTGGAAAAAAATCAAAATATTAGAACTATACATATAGTCAGCCATACTTTGATAGTTAATGATCTACACGTCTATTTTTAATGCAGACATGTTTCTCTGAAGCAGCCTATTTTTCTATGATTTCAACATCCAGCAAAATACCTAGCTGTCATGGCCAAATTTTTCTTTCAAACTGCACACCACCTTCTCCACTGTAAAATCCTCTAACACAAGCTCAATACTGTGTTTGAGCCCTGAGTACAGGTTTTCATTTAAATCCAAAGGCTATCTGCAACTTAGAAATCAACACCACCTCCAACATCCATTATTTTTTCAGCATGCATTTAATTTAAAGGCTTGAGATGAGACAGTGATGTCTGTGCCAGGTCTGCAACCAAAACTGGGACTTCCCAGCAACTAAGATTGGCCATCAAAGTTGCAAAACAATTTTTGGAGGGGTTGTTGATTGTGGTTGCTTCAGATAAATACAAAACACAACAGAAAAATAGAAAGACACTTTCATGTTATGGTCAACATAAATCTGAACTGTGGTCATGCTTGGAATTCGCTGGTCTGGACTACACATTATAGAGTGGACTGTGTCTGCTAGGATGTAAGGTGGGTTTTTACAGGTCGTGTTGCCATCAGGGCTGCAGGCATGGTTATGGCTTCAAAGCCGTGACAAAGTAAACAGTAACAAAGGCTTCCAGTGCAAAAATCAAACGGTATTTTTAAAATCCTTCCTTTTCTAACTACTATCATTTCAAGGAGCAGAGCAAACGGCCTGGATGAGGGCTTGCAGCCAGCCACTCCACACGACACTACTGTCACACACAAGTTTCGTGCGTGCGGCGGCTATTTACAGCGGCATCTCCGCAGCAAGCTCACGTAGCTCCGACCTGCGCCGGCACAGCGGGCTGGAGCTCAAATGGACGTCGGGCACCCGCTTGCCAGCGTGGGGGGAGCAGGGCGACAGGCTGTCATTGCGAGCCCAGTGCACGGCGGCAGGGCTTGCTTGTCACCGCTTCGCCTCATTTTCCACGGCGCTGTTGAATGAGGGACTGACACGGGTGGATCTGCAGGGGGTGGGGAGCGGAGGTTGGGAGTGCGGTGCCGCAGCCCGGGGGCTGTGCGGGAGCTGGGCTTTCTGCACGCACGTCTCTCGTCGCAGGACCGCAAGTGGCGAATAAAACGACGTTTTAGGGTGCGGACGAGGAGAGGGGTTTGCAGCCCGCTGCACCCCACCTCCCCCCCCGGCTTTGCACCTCGCGTGTTCGAACGCAAGGACGACCGAAAGGCTGCGGTAGCGCCTCCGGGGAGGGGGAGCCCGGTGCCCTTGGAGCCATCCCTCGGTGCAAAGCGTGGGGGAAAGGCAGCACCCCCGAGCCCCCCGCCGAGCGACCCGGCTGCGCGACTCCTCGCCGGGCCGGACAGCCGGGGGTTCCCCGCGGGCGCGGAAAGGGGCGCCCCTGCCGCAGCCGCGCACCCCCCTCCGCTCTCCCCGCGGCTTTCCCGTAAAGTCACCCTCGGTTCGGGTGGGCTGCCCCCTCCCGCCTGCCCGCCACGCCGCCTCCCTGCCCTCCGCCCCCTCCCTGCGCGCCCCGCGGAGCGCCGCGCACTCACCCGCGGCGCGGAGCGGCCGCTCCGTCGCTCATGCCTGCCCGGCGGGCGCGGGTGAGCGGCGCAGCCCGGGGTGGGCCGGGGGCGCGGGCGGGGGGGTGGCGCGGCTCCCGGCCCGGCGGCTGGCCAGCGCCCGCCCGCCCGCCGTCCCCTACCTGCTGCTCCGGCCGGCCGCAGGGGACTCGGGGAACTGCCGCCGGAGCCCCGGCCGCGGGTCATTTGCGATCATGTGAATATGCAGATTAATTCAGGGGGTTCGCGGCTGCTTATTAAAAGAAGAAGCCAGGGTCGAAGCGAGCCCACTGCGCTGCAGCAGCAGCGATGGGGAGGACCCAACGGTTTCTCCGTTTCTTCTCTGCCAAGCACTGTGGAAGGAAAAAAAGTCTGAGCGACTCCACAGCCGGAGAGCTTTATCCACCAAAAATTCCTACTAGTCCCTTACTAGGATGCTACTGGTTATGAAAGAGGCAAAGAGGTTTTATTTCTTGGAAGTGCTAAATTCAGCAAAGTTTTGCCTAGTGTGGGAAGCCAATGGAGGCCACTGAAAAGAACGGTTGAAATTAGATTGTGACGCTGTTAAGGAAACTTAGGTGGTCCTCACCTTGGAAAGAACCAGATGACTCTACAGCACGAAAACAATCCGATGGAAAAAACAGCCCTTCATGTAATAAGAAAAAACCAAAGTTGCCTATGTTTCCAGGCACAATTACTTCATTAGGGAATGTGTAGAAACTGCCTCTTGGAGAAGATGGGTGAAAATGGGACAGAGTGTCTGGAGAATCCTTTTTCTCCACTGACTTAGACCTTCGCATCCAATACAAGAACCTGCGCATAAGTTAGGTAGAAAACATTTTAAGGGATGTGTCCAAGTGTCAAACGAGGTTAAAACAGCATGCAAGAGAAACTGCATCTACTGCTGTGCATCCATGTAGCAACAAAGAAAGAATCAAAGTTTGGCATGATGATCAGCCAGCCTGTATGGGACACACTGTACCAGCTAATCCTTCTGACCATTAGGAAACAGTGAAAAATGTGAAGGACTGCTTTGGGCATGGAAACCCTGGACAGAAAGTCCTCTTTTAGCTTCTGCTAGAGGTTTGTAGGTAATAATTTACACCAGTGAAAAGCAAGTATAATGTATAACACTATTTGTTCTGGATGACCTCGACACATTTTTACACACAATAATAAAAAAAGTAATGACCACGTGTTAAATACTATCCATCACAGTTTATGGTAAATGCAGGTGATCATAAGGTACAAATGTAGGTGTTTCTCTCATGTTTGCCTGCTCTTCCCCTATAGCCATGTTGTAAAGGATACCAAGAGACTTTCACAATTTGCTAGCAAAAGAAAAACAGCTGGCTGGATGTTTGTCTTTCTCATTTTCAGGCTTCGCTTCATTTGCTTACGTTTTGAGCTTAGTGTAGAGGGGGTGCAGCCATCGTTACACAGCTCCGCTCTTTCATTTGGCCCATTTGGTTTTTCAATCTATGCCCTTCACAACCTGCTACAGTGATTCCAGAAACTTCAAGTACTGTCTTATTGACACATAAGCCGATAGTATACTTTGTATACTCACAGACCAACATTTTCTGTTGGGGCTGCAGGAGGAGTTGTTCACAGTGAAAGGATTTCAGTTAGAACATTCCTCTACATACTTTTTGTCCCTGTTCCCTTTTCCCCTCTGCCAGGAATTACTGTAAAAAAAGCTCCTTTTTAGTGCTCTGCTTCAAACACCTGTGGCTTCCCTTGATGTGGCTTGAATGTGCCACATCTTTTCCCACCTGCATTTGGCGAAGTCATTATCTGATTATTTCAGCCTTCTATACCACGGCTACTTCTGTCATACAAATCCTTTCCTCTGGTGTTCCAAAAGCTACAAAAGGCACTCATACAAACCTCAAATTTCTTTCCAGTTTTGGAGCTGGCTCTTTCAAATCAGGGCTGAGTTTGCTTTCATAGCTTTGCCCTGACAACACACTTGTGTTCTTTGTCACCTTGCAGGCTCTGCTCCTAAGGCCCACTTGCTTGTTCACAAACAAAATTCGCTGAACAAAACCAGTAATTGCTTTTCCTTTTCTTGCAGGTAGCTTACATCTGCTCTTTTTGATCTGCAGAGCAGGTCAGTGCCACACGGGGAAGCCAAAACATTAATGGCTTCTGTCACCGCTACCATTCTTATTGTGATAGATATTCTGGAGGATTAGACAAAGGTTGTGGCCACATAAACAGAGAAAGGCAATGCTTCAGGCACAAACCTGGAGGAAACTGCACTGTGCCAGCTCTGATCAAGCAAACAGACAATGTTCTTTTGGAAGCACAGAAGACAAGGAAGACATCCCTTGAGATGGCACTGAAAAACAGAGAACTGCCTCAGTTTGTCCAGCGACAGATATGTCAGTGTTGAGAGTTGGGACCACATAGGTTCTTTTTTTTTCTCTCTTTTTTTGCTTATATATTTTCATCTTTATAAAACCTGGCTTAACTCATTTTGGGCTTCTGCCAAGGACAAAATATTCCTCCTGCTGCTATGCTCAACACAGTTAAGGAAATAACTTTAAAAGCATATATATGAAAAATTTAAAAATGCTGTTAAAGCCCAATCTGTGTCTGAGGAGGGGAAAATGTGCAGTGGAATCCTTCTGTGCCTCTGCTTCTCCTTCACTGAACATTAAATCTGAGTTTCTACATTTTTAGGGCATCATGAATTAAAGATCTCCATGGGAATGTAAGCCATGGTGAGAAGATGCTGCAACATGTAAGACACATCCCTGTTCTGAACATGGACTTCCCAGACAGTTGAAGCGCCCTGGATCTGGGTTTTCAGGTTGGTCTGTTATGGAGGGGAGGGCACGCTGCCAAAGTTGGAGAGGAATGTGCAAACAGCTAATTCCAGCTGAAACAATATGAGAAAGAGAGGCAGAAAAACTCCCAGCACTAGATTCTGTCACCTCACTGAATAGCAGTGTGGGAGAAGTACCTACGTACTACACTCCTATGGCGTGTCTCATGGATATCCATCCCGGGCAACTCTGTCAGACTGTGGGGTGTGTCAGACAACACTGAAGCAAAGAAAAGAAAGACCAAAATCCAAAAAAAAGGACATGATTTAGAAGCACTGTGTGTTTTCTCAGTGCCTTAGTTCTCTTGCTTTTGTACCCAGCGGAGCTGGACTGTTCTCCCTTACGTTGCTGTTGTTAAGCTCCTCAGCTCGCTCGGCTCCTCTCTCAGCACCACTTCAGGGTTTCAGTTTCCAAAAGCAATGAGGCTTACATGCACGTACTCCCCCTCTCCCCCTCTCTTTCTCTGGGTCTTCCTGCCCTTTCCAACAGATTTTGAACCCACCAGACAGTTTCAGCTACAGTTGGTGGAGGATCAGAACCCCCAAAGCTGTTTAGGCTCCTGCCAGCCTCACGAACCTGAGTGGCTGCAGGTAACCACAGCCAAAGGGACGCTCGCTGCCGCTGGCAGGAGGGGCTCCAGGAGTATTTTCAGAAGTGTCTGAGTGATGGAGGGACTTAGCTGCTGTTTTCATAGTGGTGCAGACTCCTAGGAGACTGAATTCCTTTGACCTTCCTTGGCTCCAAAGAGTGTTTGAGAGCAGGCTGTAAGCCTTTCAGAAACCATTGAGGCTTGCAGAAACTCTCAGACTTTCTTTTCTGACTGATTCAAAGTTTCATTCTGTTGCCATTAATAAATCCCCCTCCCCTCATCAATTTATGTTTTATAAGTTCGGGTTAAGCTGTGTCTACTAAAAGGATCTTACATAAAACACCGCTTACTGAAATGTGATCTTTGCACATTTCTGAAGTTTTAATTTTCCTGTGGTGTAATCTTGTTACTTAGGTCATTCATTTTGTCACGCCTTGGTATCAGTCTGGTCCAGGTTTGACTGCAGGGCTATGTTCTCCTGACATTTAGAGCAAGAATTCCCTGGGAAATCAGTCAAGAGATTTGACATTGCTGCTGGCCAAGCTCCAGCGGGTTTAGTTTTACTCTCCTTCTCTATTTATTGTGGAATCTGGCTGTCCACAAGTTTCACATTGAGTTCCATGCTAGAGAAGGAGAACTGAAAGGGAAAAAATGGCCATTCATTTTGGGGGATTCATTCAGGCTTTTCAGAGACATTTTACAAGAAGTTGTGCACTTAGATGACTACTGAGCTTCCTTAGCCCTGCTCTATTACCTCCCTCAAGAGACAATTTGGATTGACTGGTTTTTCTTTGCTCTCTCTCCCCACCTCAATAGGCAGCAATTACAGTTGGAAAAGCAAAATTAAGATCTAGGTAGTATAGGAACCACCTGGAGGCTTTTCATCATTAGAGGCCGTTTAATTTCAGCATGGCATGGACTGGCCCTGTGCTGGGAACACAGAAAAAGAAAGTCCTTTTTCTCCCCTCCTGCCACAAACTGCCACAATTCTGGTTGCAAAGCTGCATCAGTGGCAGAGACAGCCAGGATTTAGATGAACTGGAGGGGGGGAGCAGGAAAGCAGCCCTGGCACTCATGTTGAGTACAGGAAAGTTGGGGGAAGAATCCCAGGTCAACTGGCAATGGGGGAGAATAGTAGCTCTCTTGTGGAGGCGGGCAACAATATTCAGCAGCACAGGGCAAGGTGCAGGAGGCTTTGCATGTGCTGGGAGGGACTAACAGCCCAGCATGCTGGTGGTCTTTGTGCTGGGGGTTGTGTAGTCTTAGCCAGTGGGCGAAAAAGATCTGCCTAACTTTGCTAGGTGAGACACTGAAATTTGGTTAAGCGCTCACAGATTTTATTAGCCACAAAAAATGTAGTACTCCACTTTGTATATACCACTGTTGTATGCTCCTCAACATCCAGCTGCTGATTTCTGAAAGCTGTGCTTTCCTGACCTGAGTTGCTCTCCCTTACAGTCCTGCTGCTGTTTCTGAGCTCCTCCGCTCCGAATGCCCAGCCTCTTCCCTCACCACTGCTTCAGTATGCTGCAGAAATGAAGCTCAGTCAAAGAATCATGGAGTTTATGGCAACATAAAGTTTTCTAGTTAACTTTATATATCATAGACCATTACACTTTACCTCATGACACATCTCATGAGTTCAATAACTTTTGGTTCAATATATTTTACAAAAATCACCCTTCCTTGATTTGAAAACTCATGGGCTAGAAAATCCACCCATTCCCTTGGTAGCTTATTCCCAAGACTAATAGTTTTCATCACCAAAAATGGTCTTTGTCTCTAAACTGAGTTTGTATCAATTCATCTGCCATATATTGGTTTTTATTATGCTGTTCTCTCCCAGATTAGAAAGCTTCTTGTACTTCTACTGTCTCCCCATGAGGATACTTACATAACGTGAGCAAGCCATCTCTTCATCATCCTTTTGATAAGCTAAGCAGACTGAGCTTTCACAGTCCCTCGCTCTGAAGAAATTACTCTTTTTTTCAGCTCGTTTGTGCCTTCACCACTTTTTCAACATGCTTTTTAAAATGCATTTTTAATATCGGACTCTCAGCAGGCATATTCTGAAGTAAAAACATTTCCTGTAGCACACCCAGGAACAGAATTAGCCATCCTCTGCAGCATCACGTTGAGGAAACATTCTTTCTTGATTCTTCACAATAACTCTCAGACTTTCTCGGGATATAGCCCTCGTTCTGTACATGTCTTGGATTGCTCTGAGACATGAAACTTTGCAGATGTTCTGTCTGACAGGGCTCATGCTAGAGAAGGCCATCCCTTTCTCAGCCTACTAATTTAAGTCATGTTCAAACTACACTGGCAGTGATTCTACATTTACTTCCAGATTTACTCACTGAGGAAAACCCAGAAGCACATGAAGCCTCATAGTGATTCCTTCAGATCCCTACCAATTGCTGCCATGACTAGTCCATTAAGTACTTTCAGAGATCTATCAACGAGGTCTGAATACGTTTACCACTCCATGGCCAATGTATGGTCACAATGCTTTAAACAAAGTCACTCAGTATTGTAGTAAAGCCTCCACAAACACTCAAATGCATTGCTCTGTACAGCTACCTCCATCAGCCAGTGGGTAGTTTTAAAAATTAAATCTGTCCTCTGTTGGTTTTCTTTTTTTTACTTTTCCTTTTTTTCTTTTTGGCAAGGCTGAGCCTCAGTGGTATAGTATATTTGACATGTGGCCCAATGCTAGGAATTCGTTCTTTGTCCAAGCCATCCGCTGTACATAATATGAAGATGATATACATAATACACAAATATCTTCATATTCATAGGATTTATGCACCTAGTGGAAACGTATGCCATGAATGGGCTTATGTAGCATGTTCTGAGAAAGACAATTTTGCTTCAGAACATCCCGGTTGTCTTTGTAGATTACAATAGCAACTGTCTTCTTAACACTATATATTTTACAGGGGTTTTCTTCCCTCCCAACATTAATACCTTCTAAAACCTCAGGCTATAAAAGAACCTTTTTTTCTATGCAAAGGTTCATCTTTCATTGAACTAACTGAAAAGCAGGGTCTAACTGTGAATATTTACAAGTTCAAGCTTTTTTGTCCATAAGTTTCTAAAGAAAATCTGACAGCATGTTTTTCTCGAAATCCTTTGTAGAACATTAGTTTCATTTCTGACAGTTTTTCATGTTTACAGCTTGAAAAAGAATTAGATGAAGCCTAGTAATTTGTGATACAGGTGCCATATTTTTACTGGACTAGGAGGAATGTTTTAAACTCAGAAATGGCAATTAGAGTTTTTCAGTCTCTGTTACGACAGAGGCTGTACTGCTTTGGAGATTCTTGTGTTGGCTTAATTGTCAACAAAGATAATCGAGATTGATGCAAAGAAACAAACACTTTTTGCTGTCAACTTCATCTTTACTGATACCAGCTTATAGCCACTGCATGGATGGATGGACGGTTGGTTGGTGAACACAGGATAACTGATCAGTCAACGAAGTTTTGTCTTCAGCTGCTGAGCTCCAGTAAGCATGTTCTGGAAGCACAGCCAGCCATAGAAAATAGTCTTTCAAGGCCCATAGCTCTACTCCAGTATTCGCAGGTATTGGCACCCCACAGGTATGGAGGGTGAGTGGCAGATGCAGTCTACAAAGACTGAATGAAATCAAGCACAGGGCCCAAGAGCTCTCTGGCTTTATGCTACCTTTACACCTCATGTTTCTTTCTAAACAACATTTTCTGATCTAACTTCCATGACTGCCTTCTATGGGCAGTTATAGATTGGCAAGCTGCTCTTTTGCAAAGCCAAAGGTAGGGAAAAAAAGCTGTGAGCTGTGAATAATTAAAAACAGTACTGAAAGACTTTTATTGCAGAAGACTTCGGGGATAATAAATAATTTTTTTTACTTCTTTGTAGACTTATTAATACAGAACAACCATTTCCCACAGCATTCTCCTGGAGAAACTGCTTGCTTAATGGCTTGGATAGGTGTGCTCTTCACTGGGTAAAAAAATGGCTGGATGGGCAGGCCCAAGGCATGGTGGTGAGTGGAGTTACATCCAGTTGGTAGCTGGTCACAAGTGGTGTTCCCCAGGGCACAGTACTGGGGCCAGTTCTATTTGATATCTTTATTAATGATCTGGACAAGGGGATTCAGTGCACCCTCAGTAGGTTTGCAGATGACACAAAGTTGGGTGGGAGTGTTGATCTGCTTGAGGACAGGAAGGCTCTGAAAAGGGATCTGGACAGGCTGGATCAATGGGCCAAGGCCAATTGTATGAGGTTCAAGGAGAAGTCCCCCTGTAGTCGGCACTGGTGAGGCTGCATCTCAAATATTGTGTTCAGTTTTGGGCCTCTCACTACAAGAAAATCATTGAGGTGCTGGAATGTGTCCAGAGAACGATGAAGCTGGTTGAAGGTCTGGAGCACAAGTCTTATAAGAAGCAGCTGAGGGAATTGGGGTTATCTGATCTGGAGAAGAGGAGGCCTGGGGGAGACCTTATTGCTTTCTACAGCTACCTGAAAAGAGGGTGTAGCCAGGTGGGTGTCAGACTGCTTCCAAGTAAGAAGTGACAGGACAAGAGCAAATGGCCTCACATTGCACCAGGTGAGGTTTAGATTGGACATTAGGAAAAATGTCTTCACTGAGAGGCTTGTCAAGCACTGGAGCAGGCTGCCCGGGGAAGTGGTTGAGTCACTGTCTTTGGAGGTATTTAAAAGATGTGCAGATATGGCACTTGGGGACATGGTTTAGTGGTGGACTTGGCTAGGTTAATGGTTGCATTTTATGATCTTAAAGGTCTTTCTCAACCTAAATGATTCTATGAACTAATTTGTTATGATTCTCCATGTCTTACCTCTTTAGACTCATCAGTCTTATCTTCTCCTGCATCCACACTTCAGATAGACTGTAGGTAGCCCTGCTATAAGTTGCTGTTCACATTGGATTTTGTGAGTTTTGTGGAAAGAACTACTTTTTTGAAAACAGGTATTGTATTAAATTAGTTTTTAAAATGGAGGCAGACATGGCTAATCATACCTCGTCAAGGATACAAGCCAAAAAATCTGATCCCTGTTAAAAATAGATCTACCTTTGTAAGAATGCATGCAGAGAAAGGGAAACTTCTGAGAGGTTTATGGTTTCACATGTCCTTTTTTGTATAAGCCAAACATCTACAATACTCATCTGATTTTCAGTTTCACCCTGTATACTTGACTGACACGAGCACATTTTTCTTACCAGCAGCGCGGCAGAACCAACACGCCAGTGAAAGGGATTCTTTTCAGCTACACGCCTCAGCGGCACCGTTATCAGCGAGGCTCCCGCTGTGGCATGGCCAGTCCTTGGGGTGCGAGAGGGGGCAGGAAACCACCCAGCTTGGTCTCAGCCTGGTCCTCAGGGTTGCAGGGTGGAATTTGCAGAATGGGCTCTTAAAAAATGATTTTTGACTTCTGAACTGAACCTACTTGGCACGAAAAGCACAGAAGGGCACTACCATGCAGTTTCACAATGCAATTTTTTTATGTCCAATGTCAGAAACTTGTAATTAATCCCTAAAGGTCACCCCGACCCCAACTGCATTGCCTCAAAAAGCTGACAGTGTACCTAAGAAACTGCAGATATTTCCAAGTTTCCAAAATGATGAAAAGGTATAAAATGCATATGAAGTCCTAGTAGCCTGTAGCCAAGAAAGCTCTTTTCTTTTCTTTTCTTTTTTTTTTTTTCTCTTTTCTTTTTTCTTTTTTCTTCTCTTCTTTTCTTTTCTTTTTTCTCTTTTCTTTTTTCTTCTCTTTTCTTTTTTCTTTTCTTTTCTTTTCTCTTTTCTTTTTTCTTTTTTTCCCTTCCCTTCCCTTCCCTTTCTTTATTTTACCTTATTTTAATTTTATTTATTTACTTATTTATACTTTTATTTTTTACTCAAGTGAGGATGTTGAAGTAGAACAAAGTTTGAGTCTTGGACAGAAAATGGTCACCTGAGTTACAGGCAAGTGTAATTTATTGGAAAAATGGAGAATTGAAGCTACATATAGAAAACAAAGTGAATGCAAAGCAATAGGGATCACAGTGTAGCCCAGATATCAAACAGTTAGAAAAATGTGTCAGAGATTTCTATCATGATCCAGAGCAAGGAATTTTTAGACAGGAATCTGTCCTGATTAAACAATGAATAAACAAAATACACATCTTTCCCCATCATTTCTTTGTGTGTAGAATATACTGAAAGTCCTAGACCATTTCAGAAGATTGGGCACACCATTGATTCACTTGGATTTTGTGATGAGGCCAAAAAGAAAAAGAAAAAAAAAAAAAAAAAAAAAGCCTGGGAAACCCTGCATCTCTCCAGTCTCAGTGGTTTTGTTACTGCGCCAAAATAAGGGGTCAGGGCATAATGGCACTAGAAAAGCTCACTTGCTGTAGATTTTACATAACGAGTTCCCAGCTTCTCTCATTCAGCCTGTGCCTGATTCTGCAACTAAAACAGCACAGAGAGCAGATTTCAGCTGTAAAGATGTCAGTGGGAGAGCTTGTTTTATTTTGGTAAATTGCAATATATTAAGGAAATGCCTTGGTGCTTGCAGGAGGGGTAGGGGGTGGAAAGCAAAACTGAAAATGCTAACGAGTATCTCTTGAAATGTCCCTAAATACTCCCTTTCCTTCTCCATGGCTTGCTCAGAAAGGTATGGGTTTGGCAAGGTAGTTTCTGCTGCTTCCAGTTGCAGTATGGTTAGGGATATCTTTTTATACTGAAAAGCCATTAGGCACCATTTCCTAAGAATCAGGTTCTTCAGCCGCAGTGAGGAGTCTCCCTTAGGGCCAACCTGCTTTTCAGAGGTGCCCTTGCAGCTCCTGTTGACACGTGGCGGCAGCAGCAGTCGCTCAGCCCACCTGAAAAGTTTTGCCTATCTCCAGCTGCCAGCCTGCAGATTGAGTAGCCTAATGTGTATCGGCTTAAGCTGGAAATTTCAGTCTCAGCATCACTTTTAAATAAAGCAAGGCAGAAAATAATTTGTGAGCCAGATTCTGCCTGGTAACAGCACTTCCATTAGGGGAGTTTCTGTGCGCAGAGGCAGCACAGCGTCCTGGACCCACTGCAGCCACTCGGCGGGAGACAGCTGAAAAGATTCAGGGAGAAATGGGAGAGGGGAATTTGTTGGCAGCATGGCTGAGACACAGAACAATTTCATCTGACTTCAGTTCTGTGTTTGTATTTTCCCTGCTATTCAGCAGGACCTGCAGGGATCACAAGGATTTTGAGAAACATCATCCTCCCTTGGAGCTGAGCTTTTGCTGTGCTGCAGTCTTAGGGTACTTTCATCAGAGATACAACAGCAAAGCAGCAATTTCTTATTGTGCACTGTCACCTCCAGCCACAATTAACATTTCCCCTTCTCATTAGAGTTTTTTTCCCGCTGTCCTTTTTCTGTTTTGTGCACTTTTTTGGTTTTTTTTCCTTTTTTTTTTTCTTCTCTTTTTTTTTTTTTTTTTTTTTTTTTTTTTCTTTTTAAGGGAATAGCGGAAGTCACAGCAAAGGTGACAGCTGGTGTCTATAGCTTGGAGTGCATTATAGATGGTAACACCATAACTTCCTTCAAAGCAGAAAGATGCTGCAAACTCTTGCCCACAAAGTTTCCCACCAGGGAACCTCCCCCCAAAACCTGTAGCTTGTTCATCATCAGAAGCAGCTGCAGCTGCCCGAACTGCAGACCCACAGACCTGGCAGCAGCCTGTCCCACACAAGCTAAAGAAGCCAAAACAAAACCTGTGCAAGAGGTAAACTTGCAGTCCCTGAAAGTAGCTTAGGTTCATTTGGAATAACATCATGGCTCTCAACATGCTAATAAAATGTTTACACGCCTATACAGCATATGATACCTTTGCATACACAATACTACCATACTCATTCTCTGCTATAGCCAGAGATGAAAATGGATTTAATCTAAATTCTGTCTGTGTGTACCAAGCAATGGGAACTCTGTTTCTTTAGAAAGTATATATCTTAACACACATTTAACATCTTTAAAGTCAAATGCAGGACTTAAGCTAATTAGCTCCCACTACCATTGTTGAGAAACATCTGGCTGAATATGAGACTCGCATACATATATATTGTGTGTGCATGTGCATTTATAAAACATATGCATGCATTCATACATGCATTTGTGCAAGTTTGTAGGGAGGGAACTGCTATTGTAGTTGAACTTAGCTCTCTGAACACACATTGTTGCTCAGATGAACTGTAACTCATTATCATTCCTAAAATGTAAGAACCTGTCTCTGTATGTGCCTGCTTTTATCAAGAATGAGCTAATTCAATAGGCAGGTGCTAGTCTGCCTGCATCCAGTTTTTACACCCAAGTAACTAGTTTGGAAAAATTAAACCTTTAACATTTAATATCCTCCTAACATATATTTACAATCCACTGAGTGTTGATTTACATCTCTGTGTGCTGAAATACCCAGATAAACCTGCTCTGCTCCTACACCTTTTGTCTCGGAATGCTGTTTCTTGAATGCAAGTTATATGGGATACTTTAAATTTGCAGGTCTTGGGAAATGAGCAGTATTGGGAAGTTCTGTGGAAACTGCAGTTTCTGGAAGGAATTTGAGAAAAAAACTCTGAGAGAGGAGGAATTTCTACATGATGAGGACAAGACAGATACGTGTGCACAGATGGTGGCTGACAGTACCATACTCTGAGGCAGGCTTATTAGTGCAGCCTCAGTGCCGTGATAACACAGATGTGTTGGACTGGAGCTGGCTTATGCTTGACAGCTGAGATCGAACCAGCGATTGGTCTCACCCACTTGTGCTGACATAGTTAAGAGGGTGGGAAATGTATGCAAGAAGACAGAAGAATGGAAGCAACAATTACATATACTAAAAAAAAAAAAAAGTTAGGGCGGTGGCCTTTTTCCCTTTCCTTTCGTAAGGATTTTTTCTCCTCTCTCAGGGTTCTTAATCACATCACTTTCTGAAGACAAATAGAAGAAAGCATCATAGTTTTGTATCAATACAGTCTCCACGTTGTTAGTAGCCTCCACAGAGCCACAGAAAAAGAGGCTATGTTAGTAGCAGGTAAATCCTGAGAGTCTGTAGCAGCCAGGTAAACTGTGGACTGTCACAAGAGTTGGCAGGACCTCAGGAAGGACTAGGGGGACATGGCCCTGGGTGCTGGGTGATGCAGTCCTGGTGGCTGGGAGAAGGCAAGAGTTTGCACACATGGATGAGAACTACCGTTTCTGCAGAACTCTCTAGTTGAGCATCACTTTATTTAGAGCTACTGCACCAAAATAAAATAGCTTCTCTATATTTTGGGTTCAGAATAAAGTGAGACAGCAAGATTCTCACCCTGTCTCTGTCTGCTCTTCCCTGTACAAAAGGAACCGGAGGGGCACTTTTCCCCGCTCAGACAACTGGCACTGGTTTTATGCTGAGGCAGTGCCTGGGCAGGCTTGACAGATGGACAGTGTTTTGAAACAGAGCTTGCATTCTTAAGGCTGCCAACTGCCCAGAACAGAGCTGAATGATGCTCTTCTTGGCTGGAACAAAGCTGGGAAGTCCCTGGCTTCCTCCAACCCACTGGAGATAAAACATAAAGAAAGGCCATGGCCATCTTATGAGTTAAATTCCATACTAATATCTAATTTCTAACCACAGCTATTTATCCACATAGTTAAATGATTTGAGGAAAATGGTACAATTACCTTCAACGTACAGGACCATTTTACTAGTGGGGAAACTGAGACAGAGAGCAGTTCATGTTTGTTCAACATGTCCATGAAGTTACAGAACTTGGAAGAAGATCCAGGTCTCCAAAGTCCAAGTCTGTTACGCCAGCCACAAGAGAGCTACATCTAACAAACTAGAAACCTGTAGGACTCACCACAATTAGCTACAGCACCAAGAACTCATCAGTTCTCCCCCAAAACAGCTATTTTTATGAACACCAAATTTCATCTAAAACAATCTCGTTAAACTAAATAATATGACTGTTTCCTCCACCCACCCACATACACACATTTCAGAAAGCAAATCCATCCCAGGCATCTGGGGTTATGGACAGATTCCTTTTGCCGAGTCAGTTACACACCCCATACTTTGTGTTCTTGCCCTGACCTCTGAACTGTAGGTGAATTAGTTGATATAGGACAGGCACATCTATATTTTTTATAAAGTGTTATCATTTATAGTCTGATTTTGGACATTAGGTTCCAAGGCCAAAGTAATTTAGTTTTGAAAGCATCACAGCAGGTTATACAGCTAATAAACTGGCATTAACATTACAGTTAAAAAGACTCACCTGATGTATTGTTAGCCTGAAGGCACACACAACAAAGACTTTTACATATAACCTACATATACAATACAAAGCTCTAGTAAAATATTTTCCTCTCAGACTTCTGCAAAGTGTTATACTGTAATTTCCATTTAAATTTAAACTACGTTTAAAATTAAAGTGGTGATCTCCAATGACACATCACCAAGACAGAACAGCCCGAGGCAGGAGCAGCTCCAATAAATTTGGCCTTTTGGGGGAGTTACACCAGAGGACATTTCAGGAGGATGTGCCATGTTTGACTGCACTGTGGCTGCACACCTCTGACTTCCAGCAAGCAACAGTTTAGCAGCAGATTTAGAAGGGACGGGCATAACTGATGTCTGAGTTTTGCAAGCCAATCCTACCTGGAAAAACAAAGCTGCCTGACATTGGCAAATGTGTCAGAATTTGAGAATGCACACTTATGAAGTTTAATTTACTTTTTATTTTAATTTATTTGCATTTAATTTCTTTTAACTTTACTATTAAATAAAAAAGTATAATTTAATACAGATTGATTTTAGAGGAAAGGGAAGTATGGAACGTTAGTGTCCAAAAATCAAGGTTTTGTTTCAGGAGGGAAACATGACTGTCTGGTGTTTGGAAGGGACAAACGAGCCAAGGGAGCACTCTCCTCCCGCTCCAGCCCTCCCACGGCCTCATTGTAATGCCTTTACAGCACATTTGACTTGCCCTGACAACCGACCTGCATTAGAGAAGTACTCAGAGATCTTAAAATGAAGAAACACACGTAACTAAAACACATTTACTGTAATGAAGCCCCTTACAAGAGGCTCTGCATGCCGCAGCTGATCTCTGGTATAATTCTAATTACACCGAATGTTGCAGAGTGTATCTTCATTCCTCTTCTGCATATGTTCAATACAATTTTCTGAGTAAAACAAACAAACAAACATCTGTGCACAGTTGTGGAGGTGGGATTTTATACTAGTTTACAGCGGATGACCTTCAGTTTTTGTTTTCGCCTACCAATCTAACAAAATATAAGCCAAGTTACAGACCAAACTCACACTTTGACCTTTTAAAATTTACTTTTAAAAATAGAGGTTATCTTTTATGCTGCAAATTATGCCTTTATCTCTTATAATCCCATAAGTCAGATATCACAGTCCCACTTCAATTATGCTAAACTCTTATGTTAATTTTAAATCATGTAACTTAATTCCTGGCAAAGCAGGCTGGTGATTTTCAAAATGTGGTTAATGAGGCAAAATACAATCTAGATTCTGCTACTGAGATCATCTGAATCCCTTAAGTCACTGAAGATGACTGTGGAGAGGCTCTTCTTTACAAAAGTCTGGGTTAGATTTTCAAAAAATGAATTTTTAAGTGCAGTTAGGGGCTATGAAATTTGAGGTTGAGCATACAAAGAAGTTAAATTACTTTCACTAGAGCCATAGAACAACAGTGCGGCTAAAACAATTACACTTCTGTGCACATACATGCTTTAAAGGCCTTAAGTAGGGTCCTCCCCTTTTAAATCACAAATGCAAACCATACCAGTTTTTCAAGATGACAATCCAGGGACCTGATGTCTATGTCCATGGATGCATGCAAATCAATGTCATTTTCTCTCTCATTTGCAGAAGCCAACATTTGTAATAACATCTCTCACACACACCCCTTGACTCAAACAATAGCTTTATCTAAGACCCATTAGTAGATTAAATCTTATGAGCCTGTACAGCTTTTTCAATACAATTACAACCCCACAACCCCTGAATCTCTGTTGTTTCCTGATCAGATAGGCTGAAAGTTTGTCACTAAAGCAAGCTCAAGGTGAAACTTAAGTTTTTCAGAGACTTTGTCATTTATTACTATTTATTTCCCTGAATTAAAGAATTCATACAAAACATATACAAACTGGCCTCCATTCTTTATTAGCATGTTAACCTTTTTTTCCTCATATGTTTTTTAGAAAATACTGGTACATGAGCCATTTTCATTTCTCTCAATTAACAATTGACACATAATAATTAGTACATATCCACAACAGACAAGAATAAGCAAATATATAGACATCCAAAGGTTACCATCCATTTATTTTTTATTCAACATCTTCAGTGGCCTCCCTACAAGGCAAGAGAGACTCATTCAGGATTTGAGGTGGGAATCAATACTTACAAGAGCCTCAGAGGATCTAGACAGCTCCACTGCACCCATGGAAAAGATGCTTTTTACACCAGCATCAAATCCAAGTGAAATCTAAGGCAGTTTTCACGAGTTAGGAGGTTTGACGACACAGAATCAAAACTCTGGCAGGATCTGCTCTTTAATGTCCTAATGCATAATCCCACTTGTGAGCAACAGTCATGAAAATGCATGGCCAAATTAATAAAAAAAAATGATGGGTAGAGACACATAGGAACTGGGTAACAGCCGTTACCTAGCATGGTGCACAACACTGGAGCAGTAGCATGCTGGTGTCCAGCGTGACGGTGGCTGCAAGGAACTACCTCTCTGCGCTCCCCATGGTGCCCCGGGAAGAGCAGTGCAGCTCCAGTGCTCTCTACTCTGGGATGGATCCCACAGGGAAATCAGGAGGAATTTCTGCCAGGGAAGGTGTGAGTCAGACACCATCTTGAGTCTAAAGGGCAGATTTAGGGACACATTTTTCATGGGAGGAAAGACATGCATCGGGGCAGTTCAGTGGTTGGATATCCTGCCCTGAACACTTCTGGTGTTAACATCTATGGGTCCGTCTAGGCACAGCAACAGCTCACACAGGTTAACGGTGTGTGCATTTATCTATCCAAGGCATCCCTGCACCCCTCCACACCTCATGGTGATGATGGCTTGTGGGGTCTTTCCTTCTCCTCCTCTTTGCTTGACGGCCCCAGGGAACACGCTGGCTTCAGCTACAGGTACTGCTAGTCACATACAGCACCCCCTCCCACTTGGGCTGCTCAGTGTGCTTTTACCTTTCTGCCTGGGAGCGGCTCATTCTGCCACGAGGAGAGATGTGCAGAGTCTGCTCAGTTACACACTGGCACCATGGGGGCATCTTTTTTCCTCTTCTGAGGAGAAAACTCAGGGAGAAACAAGCAGCAAGGGCACATAGGAAGTGGTCTCTCCTTCCAGCAGGGACCCACAATTACTTCTGTAGAAGGACTGAAGCTGTACCTTTGTCCGAGATGAGGGAAAGGACAGCAATAGCATAGCCATGAGCAGTGGTTGGGAACAGAGGAAAAGCACATTTTACTTGCATCAGTTTCCCACCAGGCTGTTTCTTTATTCTGCAACTTGCTATATCAAGACACTGGAGCTAGATGCCCCAACCCACTCTGGGAAGCAAAGAACAGCCGTCATCTTTATCTTGGAAGGGCATTGGGATTTCTCCCAATCCATTTTGCAAAAATTTCTCCTCCTTCTCCTCGGACATCCTGGCCACCTTATCCTACAATACCACGTGCAACTGCAGGTTGCAGGAATGACCGCGTGGATTAGTCAGACAAGATTTGAGGGAGGAGAAGGAAGAGGAGGAGAGAAGGTACCTTTTCCTTTTATAACCAGGACTATGGGACAACTACCTCTAGGACAAATTGTCAGTACTCATCCCACCACATAACACTGCACATTCACCCCACCCCTGGGGTTTGGTGGCTTCTAACAAGGCAGGAAGGACAGCAAAACACAGGTGACTTCAGGAAGCTCTGGGGACAAAACCAGTCCATGGGTTTGGGAGGCAATGTATAACAAACACACCTGTATAACAAACTGCTGGGAGCTGGGCTGATGATCAGACACTGGCAGAACAAGAGCGGTTGCAATGGTGTTGCTTCTTAGTACAGACCTTAAAATGTCCCACTGCTACCACCCTAAGGCTTTGCCCTATCACCAAAGATCAAGACTATCTTGAATTTTGGGACCACAGCATGCATCATGTGGTTGACTCCAGTGTAAATTAAAATGCTCCTTTTAATGTATGTGGCAGTTCTCTGAAAGGAGGGTTGTTTGTTGACTCTAGTGCATCAATCAAAATGGGGTGGTAGATTGGGACTTCAGATCACAGGCTACCCAAATTTATTCTGCTCAACAGTTTACCTGCTATGTTATTTGTAGTTTTATGCATTCATGTTTAAGATCATCCTTCAATAAAAACCAATCACGTCTAAACCCAGCTACAGTCTAATGGTAATCAAATAACCAAGCCTTGCAACAGAGAACACTGCAAACATTTTAGAAAATTAGCCGATGCTTCTTTATTAATAAGTGACAGAAAGTAAAAAATACATTCAAAAATAGTTCAAAACCAATTTCTAAAGCAGACACACCAGAAAAGAATCATGCTACTCTGAATGCTTTTTTCTTAAACCATTAAAAGAACATTAGGTAAGCTAATGCAACAGCTGGCTGCGCTACCACTTCCACAGTATAACCCATAATGGTAAAAGCAGCTTTTTCAGGCATTTTAGTGCAATTTATGCTGTTTACAGGTCTTTTTTTTGTGCATTTTCCTATAATTTAATGTCAAGTGATATCACTCAAGCTTATAAAATCCCCACTAAGTCAAGACAACTCCACTTAGCAGTAACTTTGTTTCCTTTCAGGGCTAATATCAAAGTAGTTGTTTTGAATCCCAAAATGATTAATATCTAATAGAAGCCTGAAGCTATTCTCTGCTATACGGCTGGTGATGTATAATTGAACATTAAGTAATCTAAGTAATAGAAATCGTAGGTCAGCTGTCTCTCCTCCTCAGACAATTCCTTTAGGTATTGCCTCACTACTTCTGCACTTGTTCTCTCATCAGAGGAGTGTCTGTCTTTGAATTTAGGAAACTTCAGCTTGTCTGGAGCACCTACCAGCTGCAAAAAGTAGTTGGCATCTTCTTCCAGGGTTTCAAACTTTCCTATAAAATCATAGTTGATGAGGCAGGGATAGCAGAGCTTACTGACTTGCTCCCAATGAATATCCATTCCTACTGGGCGATGGGAATCTAATAGATACTGGATAAACTCCTTGAACTTGACTCCTGATCCTGTTTTCAATGCCTCTTCATTTGCGTTATGTCTATACTTCTTAATTATTGCCTTTCCAAATACTGGGTGATAATAGCTGTTTGGATGTTCAAACTTATCCCTGAAGGCAGACACCAGTCTTTCCATAGGATCACGTACAAATATAGTCTTGGTGTATGTGTTCAAGCGTGTGTATATCTCTTTTAGATCATAACTGTCCAGTTTCCTTAGATGCTTTCCATAGTGCACATCATCATGGGAAATGTTGTGTGCTGAAGCAGCGAGTCCATTGAGCACCATAAGGACCCTTTTCCAATTGGAGCAACCCGCTTTTGGCACTTCACAGTACAGGACCTTGTGTCTGTCCTCAACATAAATTCTTGACACCAGGTGCACAAGGTGGGATTGCAACTTCTTTCTGCTGTTGTGTTTCTTGCAGAAGTCATGCAGGAAGGACCTGCGCTTTTCCTGGGTGCTGTCCACATCCTTCCACTTGCCACCTTTGACTAACGTCTTGTTTAAAGGGTGTGGTGGAGGAGGTAAATACACCCCTCTGAACTGGCTGAGAGGTGGCTCGCTTATCTTCTGCTGGCCAGACAGTTGGCTCACTAAGGAGGCAGCCACCACACCAAAAGGGTTAGCCTTGACCCGCCAGTGTGTGCCACCTGGGATGGCCATCTTGTGCTTACTGAGGCCAGGAGGAGTGCTCCTTCTCCATGCTGCTCTCCTTGGCATCCCTAGAGGTGGGAGTGTGAAATCCTGCAAACATGGAGAGGAGAAGAGCTTAAAACGCAGCCACAGCCCACCCCAGCCCATTCACACTGCAATAGCAGCAAGGATGGCAGTGCACGCTCTTGACCAAGCCACAGTTAGTAGTACAGTCTTTTTTGAACCACTTGATGCATACATCTGATTCAGCAACAAGCTGGGCTAATTACTGAAATACATGCTTCTGAAGCTTACCTGTTAGCGCACAGTAAGTCTTCTTACAAAAATAAATAGCTTACATCTTAGCTTTCAAGAAATCAGCAGAGGTTCACACAAGGAGGTTGACAGTCCTGGTAGGGGTGGGCAGGTGCTTCTCTCTACCAAAGACATTTCCCCCCGCCACAGCACCGGCTGAGTTGCACGGCCACTAACAGCCCTCTGGAGCGTGCCAGCAGTCATGCCAACCACTCCTGGATCTGCTTCCAGTGCTGTGACTTTGAGCAGGCCTTGTCCCCCAGTGGTGGCAAGGGACAAACCTAGGGCTCCCACTGACATCAGTAGGTCTGAGTGGGGTACAGTGACGGATGAAAGCCTCCCTCCAAAAAGGTCCTATTCCTGCCCCTCTATAGACAGACCATGGAAGTGGGACGTGTTGGATCGCATGTACATACAGGTGTTTGCAACACAGGCCTGCACCTGAGCCAGCTGTCTTCACAGCTGATACAGCAAAACAGGTGCCTCTAGAGCCTCTTCCACCTGACTTATTTAAACATCAACATTAATGACATCAACTCACTAAACATCAACTAGTGACCCTGCAAAGAATGTGAAAAGATGAGACTTTCCTCCCAAACATCTCTTTCAATGTCCCCGGCTACTGTGCAATCCACAGGCTGCAGAAACAGCAAAGCGCAGATTTGTGTTTTGCTGTCAAATTCTTCAGGGTCTTGTACCATGCAAGCTGACTGAAGGGTTTCTTGCAGTCTGGGTATTTCTGCTCTCTCATTCCCAAGTGGATCCTTGTGTGTCTACTAAGGCTTGTAGATTTTTTTTTCTGTCAGTAGGCAAGCCTGCTGCATTGGGACATCTACACAACTGCCTATTTTCACGACACTTCTGGAGAGGGGGGGATGCTGGTCAACAGGTATTTAAACATCCTGTTGCAAATATCAGCTAGCCAAATGGTTAGATGGACACACATGCACAGACTGTCTGACTGCTTTCGTTAAATCTAACTTTTTTGGAAACCTACACAAAAAGACTCTTCTGCCATAAACTGATTAAACATTTACTGGAAAGTTGATTTGTGGACTGGCAGACCATAAGTGTGGATTTGGGGGGATGGGAAAGTTCATAGGCTGACTCAAGGCTGTTAAAATTCAGAGGAATAATGTAAGTAATGGTAACGCATGGAACACAATTTGAATTCCCATTTGAAATAAAGCCTACAGAAAAACAAGCAGTTCCAAGAAAAGTTAGCCTATCTTGCAGTGTAATAATTTCCAATGACAAAAACAAAGCTGGGGGATCAGGCTATTCTGTCTGTATTGCTGCAAACTGCTGACAACCAGGTCTTTGTTTTCACTGGACTGAGTAAAATTATTTTTGTATTGGTGAAAGCAAATAAAAGAACAGAGCCATGAAGGACTTGTACATCTGTGAGAGAGGGCATGTTGGTGTTTTTAAAGATGCAAAAGGATACTTGAACTCTTTCAATTTGACGTGGTCCTTTTTTTCTAATATAATTTGTTTCTTTAATTCTGTTATCTAATATTTCATTCTTTAAAACAAACAAACCAAAAGTCCCTAGAGATTTATCGCTTCTGCTCTAGGACGGGAAGAATTCAGGAGCATAGCTAGTGTGTAATAACAGAAAGCAGTACTAATAGTAAAACAGGGGATGACTATCAGCCTAATGGGAATTTCAGCATCACAGTGAATGGCAACTTACAAGTGCTACTGCAGAACTGCAGACTTATAAATAAAAATTAAATGCTTTGATCTTAAAAGGAACACCTGGAACTGAAAAAGGTGAAAATGAAAAATATGGGATACACAGAATACCAGGCTCAACAGAAGTAGGGATAAAGTTATACTACAATGCTAAAGTAACCAAAGATTGTAAACTCATTGGTGCAGCTCTGGAGAATTTTGTATTTAGAAGACAGTTTTCAGTGGTATGTGACTGCACTGGTGTTCCCCAATGCAGAGAAGATTCGAGAGCACAGCAGTATCTCATGACTTCCTATGGTATGTAATCTGAATTTAGCCGTCTATTTCAGGAGGTATTTCAGTGCAAAGACACTTAAACCACCTGTATTTCAAACTAAAGCCACTAAAATGAGACCTACACTTCAGAGGAAAGTTCAGCCTTCTGGATTCAGCCTGCAATCCTGAACTAGTGGATGATGCCTTGGTTCCACCAGGCCAGGAGGGAAAAGGACAGACTGAAAGGTGTGTGGCCTTGATTTTATTCCATTTCAAACAGTCTGCCTGGGATCTAGGACCAACCCAAGGAGATTCCAGAAAAGGATTGCCTTTCAGTCTCAGAAACTGTTAATTCAGCTGTAGGAACTGCTACTGAAGGATTTTTCATGGAATTAAAGATTTCTGAGAAGGATGGGCAGAACTATTCAGAGAAATTTCAGGTAACACCCTGAAGGAACAGCATATGCACAGTGGGACTCACTTGAAAGGGGCTCTCTCCAAGTGAGATGAGTCAAAAGAAGAAAGAATGTATCAGGAAAAAAAAGTCCCATACAGAAGAAGAAGAAGAAGGAAAAAAAAAAAAAGACCTAGGGGAAAAAAAATTACACAGGAAGTTCTGACAACAAAAAGAAGACCTAGGTATGTACAATACTATTAGCTGCTTCCCCTCTCCTCTTCCCCTTCTCATTGAGACACATATCCCATTGTGAATACAACAGTATTGGCTAGTAAATGTTACTATAAGCTCCACAAGGGACAGTGTGCTTGCAGTCAATGCTGGCGGTAACTTCCACCATGTAAGGATAAGAATGGATAGTGATAATTTTGAAAGGTGTAAATGGCTGTTACATTGCCATGGAAGTTTTCCAACTCAAAAAAAAAAAAAAAAAAAAAAAAAGACATCAAATCTTCCTATACGTTTGCCTGAGTAACTGGGTTAGTAGGTAGTAAAGGTGAGATGAATGAAGGGATGAATCAAGTTTTACTTTTTATAAGAAATGTTTAACTAGGAAGTTTTCATGGGAAATTAACAGAAATTGTTGAATAGATAGTGCTGCTATATTTCTTAAGGAAAATCACCTGACAATCTGGCATATTTAGCTGCTACCACTCTTGTGTATGTGACACACCTGAAAGCCACACACTCTGAAAGGATTTTCATGTTTTATGATACTAGGTTTACACAAAGTGAGGTGCCGCCTTTGGCTTCCTCTTGTTGCCAGTGACTTTTCAATGCCCATTTTATAACACTTTAAAGATCTGAACATCTCCATGTTATGTTGATTTTTTTCACAGCGGGAACAGGAAAACAAGAAACCTGAAAAAGTAATAAACATTTTTTAAAAAACCTTGTCTTTTATAGCTATGTTCCTAACAGTCCACCCCACAATCTGCTGAGCCCGATTATTTTGGAAAATGTCTGAACATACACCAACAACAGGCAGCACGCACATCAATCACTAACTCTGGATCCAGATCCTCCCATGCAAAAAGTCCTTATCAAACTCCTTGATCCAAGTGTCCCAAGTGCAGCGATGGCTACTCATGGTTTTCTAAAGAGAGTCAAGTGTTGCACTCTTGCCAAGAATTATGCAGAGTGCTTTGCTCTCCATTCGTATTAAAACATTTGAAAGGTAGTAAAAAAATGGCCATGAGCCCAATTTAGAAGAGTAGGCATATTCCCTCTGTCTCCCTTCAGCTAGGCAGAAACGGAAGACAGATTTAAAAATTAGTTTAAATACAAGGGAAAAAGGAATGTAACTGTTAGTGTGGTGTTTGGCTACTGGCAGACAACTCAGTGAAGCTGCTGAAACAAAGGGCATTTCTGAGTCATTAAGAGGTTCGTGGATTTGTTTTGACATTTTTATTACTGGAGATTCCCTTCTCCTCCCCATCCACAAAAGGATTCCTCCTCACTGTAAAAATAAGTAGCCAATACCTTCTTTTAAACACACTGAATCTCTCCTTTCCTTTAATACCTCCACAAGCCACTGGGGTAGGAGAGATTGACTACTGCCAAGAACGGTTAAGACTCATCCAGTTATGCTTTGTGGTGGTTTTACTATGCATGGGTGGGATCTCATCTAGATAGTTTGCAATTAGAGCAACTTGCCATGCGAAGAGATAATGATGTATTGGAAAGAATGAAATTCCAGGCTGATTTACAAAGATTTACAGGCCTGCAGTGTTGTGTTTTCTAAATGCTTTAGTGCAGGATCTTAATTTTTACTAACAATTATAATAAAATTAAATAAGGCCAACAGGAAATGTAGGACAAATAATAGTGAAGGAAAGAAATACTCTGTCTTATTATGCTTTGCTGGGCTGCCAAATAACTACATTGTAAGTATCAGTAATGTGTGGTTTGGTTCTCAACATCTAGCTAACATGTCTTCTGTCCTAAAACATGCTTCCTGAAATAGTCCTCTAGGATGCTTCTTAGCAGCAACTGAATGAATCACCTGGGAGCCTACAGTGCTCTGCTTTTTACTGTGGCTGGCACTTGACTGCTGAAGGTTTCAGGGCCCTGGGGACCCTCTCAGCACTATTATTCTAAATAGCTAATATGAGTGCTCTGCAAACACACGGCTATTCAAAGATGATAAAAATGTAATTGCTTAAGACAAGAACGGGTTGAAATATTTTTTGCTGATGAAACTTATGAAAAACAATTATTTAGAAGGACAGAGCATTTGTGGTTTTTGATCAAGCCAGGCTGGGGTTCTGCAGTACTTACAGAAACTTGCCCATGAGAAGCAGCAAAGGCGCCTAATGATGAAATGACAGGAGTTTGAAATATATGCTTGGAGTATACTGTGACTTTGCTTACATCCCAGTCCTTTGGTACTAGACATGTTTGGCAGTGCCAAAGTTCAGCATGAACTGAGAGCACTAGACACTTTATTTTACTGTGCATTGCTTCTTATGTGAGGATTGTATTATAATCATAAAATGTCAAGACCTTACCTGTTTACCTAGGACCTGTCTGTAAAAAGCAGACAGATAAAGGGTCTTCTAACATAAGGTTCATTTTCCGATTCAGTTTCTGATTCTACATTGATCAGGGAGCTCAGGAGATCAGTTTCTTAATTTAGGTATTTAGATGAAGGTAGCTTGAATACTGGAGGGCTATAAAACAAAGATCCTCTTACTTGGATTGTAGGTATGTATGAGTCTTGGAAAAGGTTATATATAGTTTCAGCCTAAACCTCATTTGCTAAAAACATCAAGTTTTTCACATAATTGAAACAGAAGGATTTCTTCAGTAGAGATCCACAACTGTGGCACATGGCGCAGAATTGAAATATGAGGCAGCTGAAATACGAGGAAAAGTTTGCATGACTACTGCTATCTTCATCACTTTTGGATGGAAGTGTTGATCTGCCGGAGGGCAGGAAGGCTCTGCAGAGGGATCTGGACAGGCTGGATTGATGGGCTGAGGCCAACTGCATGAGGTGCAACAAGCAGCAGTGCTGGGTCCTGCACATGGGTCACAGCACCCCCATGAACTCTACAGGCCTGGGGAAGAGTGGCTGGAAAGCTGCCTGGTGGGAAAGGACCTGGGGGTGCTGGTTAACAGCCAGCTGGACATGAGCCAGCAGTGTGCCCAGGGGGCCAAGGTGGCCATCAGCATCCTGGCTTGTATTAGAGACAGTGTGGCCAGCAGGAATAGGGAAGTCATTGTCCGCCTGTACTCGGCACTGGTGAGGCTGCACCTCAAATACTGTATTCAGTTTGGGGCACCTCACTTCAAGAGGGACATTGAGGTGCTGAGTGTCTCCAGAGAAGGACAACAAAGCTGGTGAAGGATCCAGAACACAAGTTATATGAGGAGCGGCTGAGGGAACTGGGGTTGTTTGATCTGGAGCAGAGGAGGCTGAGGGGAGACCTTCTCACTCTTTACAGCTACTTGAAAGGAGGATGCAGACAGATGGGTGTTGGTCTCTTCTCCCAAGTAAGAAGCAACAGGACAAAAGAAAAAGGCCTCAAGTTACCCCAGGGCAGGTTTAGATTGGGTATTAGGAAAAATTTCTTCACCAAAGTGTTGTCGAGCATCGGAACAGGCTGCCCAGGGAAGTAGTTGAGTCACCATCCCTGGAGGTATTTAAAAGACATGTAGAAGTGGCACTTGGGGACATGGTTTAGTGGTGGAATTGGGAGTATTAGGCTGGATTTGATGATCTTAAAGGTCTTTTTCAACTTAAACATTTCTATGATTCAGCAAGCCAGTGAAGCCTGGAGCTATTACTACCTCACTTTAGCTGTAAAAACATGTAAAACTATACTTACACATGTATGTACAAGTTTTCTTAAGTCTGCCAAGAGCAGGGATTATCCTTAACTTTTTTGTGCCAGAGGACTGTTTGCAAAGCGTAATTCAGAACAGCCAGACTCCTCCACTAGTATGTTACCTGAGCCGACATGTAAATATGCTCCCAACTTTCTCGTATCATAGCAGCTGTGTAGCGTAATGTCAGCCAGCTAAACAAATCCCTGCGGGAGCTCCCAATGGAGAAACTATCCAGGCTGGCCACGAGTGACAGGAAATATCTGCTGATGAGGTGCTTCACCTTCTGTGCAGTGGAGACAAACCTCTTGATTTATCTTTTGTGCTTAAAACAGCTACTTCCAGAGATAGGCACCACTAACCTCTCGCCTCCCAGTGGAGTCATTTATTTTTTGCTTATTTAATTTATTCAGGGAAAATCACCACTGCTACATTCCTCACAACCCAGAGTTGACATATGTATTCCTTGTGAAAACTGCAAGTTTAGCAGAGGTAATTCTGTCAGAGATACCTTGTGGCTCAAACACAATTCCATTATGGAAGAGGAAGAATGAAACAACTGTGCTTTGAACTTTCATAGTTCTTTCTGTCCTCAGAGTTCTTAAAAACCCAAAAAACAGCAGCAAGCTTGTCTTTTCTCTGGATTAAGATCTAGGAATATTTTGTATGTGGAGCCATCAATCCTGACAGGCAAAACCTTACTATAACAGAAACTACATTTTCCTGTGAGCTACATAACCCTGAAACACATATACTTGTACCAAGCATCTCTAAGATTACTAAATTAGTTGGAGGGGAAAAAAGAAAAAAGAAATTAGAATATGAGATGCTCAGAGCTTCCTGCAGAGACTAAGAGGTAAACTTTGTAGCTGAAATACAATCAGGTTCAAGGGAAGTCCTTTCGAACACTGAGCCAGACACAAATCAGAATAACTGATCATAGTAAGGAAAAACCCCACTGCAGCTAAATTTTAATTAACAGTTACCATTAAATACTGCTTTTCAAAACACAACTTTGTGAATCAGTGACCACTCCCCTTCAATCTGTTAGTAGAAAGTTTGCAGGATGGCTTGAAGTTATGGCAAGGGTACAGACAAAGCAAGTAAAGAAGAGAAGGACAGAGGGAAAGAGACTTTTTTCTTTTTATGTGGTGTGGCCAAATGTCAGTGAATGAGCTGGTGTGGAAAAATTTGAAAGGACAGCACCAATCCAGAGCTGGTTTTGGAGGAGAACAACCCAGGAAAGTGGCAAGGAGGCCCAATGCGGTAAGATAAACAGTAACATTATCAGGGTTATAGCAGGAGTCCTGTCCCCATTTAATAAGGGGACAGGAGGAACCCATTTGTCTTTGTCCAAGACCCTCACAGATACACGACTCCTGGCTTTGCACAAGGCTTCTCTCCTCTCCCTGCCCCCTGCCTTCATCTACAGAAAGCACGAAGTCACCCATGCTAATGAGGCAAGACAGGCTGCACAAGCCACTTCCACAAGCTGATTCATATGGTCAGCAACCTGGATGAAGGAAATTAATCTCTAATTTTACTTGCCAATTCTTGTTCAAATCCGGAATTAACTCCCTCCTGTTTCCGCCTTCACAGTCAAAACATTGGGTTTCTCCAAAACACGCTCAGAATGGGAAGGATAAGAACGATCAGGGCGTGCTTAATAGAAAAAATACCAATAAAGTGCTATTATTAGCAGAAGCTTAGCAACATGTAAGTTTGTACGACAGATTAAAGATCCACCAAGACTACTACAATGAAGTATTGGAAATAAAAACAAGCACCCCACCCCTTCCTACTAATAAAGAAATCATCATCAATGTCTATCGATGGTAATGACAAATTGGCTTCTGGATAGTGCAATGCTGATACTGCTTCTCCAGCTTCCTGACAATAGCTTCATGGGGCTGGCTCTTTGCAGTATAGCTCACAGACTTGTGAATAAGCACAGAGCCATTGCAGCCCAGACAGCCTGTGTTTGGACAGAGCCTGCACCTAGTCTGCACAGGGTGCTTGGCTCTAGATGTGCAGCTAAGCTGCGCTGCTAATAAAAGGCAACTTTCAGATCACGGACCACTTAACGCTGGGCCATATTTAGCCCAACCTCCTTCCTATGCAGTTGCACTCATTTTGGGTATAGGTAAACCAGTATGTTTAAACAGCATTTAATTTTGAGCCCAGCCCTCCTCCTCTCTGTGTAATCTGTTAATAAAACCTAAGTCAGCCACTGCAGTCAATGGTCAGAGATCTTCATCAGCACTCAATCTTATTTCTGTACTGAACAGAGCCATATGAAAAAGCAGCTTAACCTGAAATTCAAAATGGACTCAAACTAAGCACACAATACTTGTGTTATGAAGAGTAAAGTTAGAAAAAAACTCTCAGGTTTCACTGACTAGCAGGTTTATTATGTGTATACAGGGAGCTTAAATCTGAAGATGACACTTTCAGGTAATCTCTGCATATTACATATTGGTCTCTTACTTGAGTTCATTAAATAAAGTTAACATCCCTACTTTCTTATAACTTAAAGCACAGAAGCAAGTCAAATAACCTAAACCATTCCCTCTGTTGACAAATGCAGTTCTCAAAATCGTTACTTCCAAGTGCATGATATTTCATATACACAGTCATTTTATGAAAAAGAAAATAAATAATGCCTCTCGCATGTTCACAACGCAAGCCAGGCAGGCATTTTTGAGCACATTTCCTATTTTAAACAACATCTATTTTCCTCTCTAAAGACAAGGGCTGATACCTGAGGCTAGATGCCAATATCTCTTTATCCTAAGGTATTAGGGACCATGTCTTGGCACCTGCTGATCAACACTCACCCTGCACAGGGGAGCCCCAGTCCCCACCGCCCCACCTGCATGAGGAGACGTATTTCCTGGGAGGGTGATCTAACTCCTGGGCATTAAACCCGGAGGTTAAGTAATGCTGCATGCTGGGACTGAAACTCTGGCCCCTCTTTTCCAGGGACTGCTGTCCCCACCAGACAATGGATGAGCCTCAGTCTCTCTCTTTCACTTTTATATACAGGAGAGATATGACACAGGTCTCACAGGTAGCAGAAGTTGTAGGCTTGAGTAGGTGGAGGAAGAAAATGAACCTAGACTTCCCTACTTAAGAGAATCACTGACTTAAGTTTTCACAGATATCCCAACACCGTTTTAAGATGACTGCCGGGCATACCTGTACCTCATGCAGTCCAACCTGGCAGGTGTGAGCTTTCCCAGAAAGGTGGCTGTTTCTGGGTTTCCACCACACTGAGACAAGAAGTCCCTGGACTAGATCAGTCCTGCCAACACTAGGGCACCCTGTACCTGCAGAAGAACAAGCCTAAGAGGCTCAGCTCCTCCTCTGTGAGGTGATGAACATGCAGAGGCTGTCGCAGATCTGGACTTGAGCGGAATTTAGGCACTTCGGTTTCCTTCTAAACCTGTTCACCCTCAACTACAATGAAGATGCAGCTGCTTAAAGATGTTTGTTCTTAGTAGCCAAATGTGGAGCTTGGGTGCCCATTAAGATATTTGGAATAAAAATGAGGCAAAATGCACATGTTTTGGGAACAGGGAAACAATGTGATTCTAAGCCCAAAAGGTTTTGAGTTGAGTACCAAATCCTTCCCTCAATTACTTTAAAGGAATTGCTTCAGCTGTAAATGTCAAGCTACAAACAAGCTGCTTGACAAGATGCTCTTACAAGTGGCGACCTAAGTAGTAGCCTAGTTTTGGAGGAGTTTCAGTCATGTTTCCCCATCCCACCACTCCCTGGCCAGTACTTCCAGTTCCTGCCTGTACCCAACTGGCAGCAGTGCGCAATGCAGTGGCTCACCACCTGTATTTGTGCTTGCCAGCCAGCCCTCTGCCCTCTCCTGAAATGGATACGGAGCTGGGATACCAACAACTGCCTTTTCCACAGCAAGCACAGAATTTCCCCTCTGACCAGCCACCACCCTTCACATTGCTGGACTCTTATCTTACAGCTGCGTCAAAGCTGGCTGGAATTGTCCTCGGCTCCAAGGGAGATGGCCTGGCAGCATAACTGGACAGGTCTCCCTGGGGCACCCAGGGCATTTACACCTAGTGAAATGTAAAACTGAAGATGATAAACAACTGTACTCTTTCCCCACAAGACCCACCGTCCCCTCTGAGAAGAGAGGTCTGCAATGTAACGCTGTGCTTCTGCATACATGGCAGTATTTCTCACATTAGTGGCCGTGGTAAGATCCACAGGGATTTTTTGCTGGTAAACAGCATTTCTATCCTGTCTGCAGGTAAACACACTTATCTTCCAGCATAAACAAGACATCTTGCTCTTTCAGAAATAGTAAGAAAAGTTTCAAATGAAGCTAGGTTCAACTGAAGAATATTAATATATATTCAGGCATGAAGAATTCAGTTTCCCCTAAATTGCTTTGGAAGAGACAGTAAGATCTCTAGCGGTCTCAAAGCATTTTTCCCTCCATCACAATTAGCATTTAATTCAAATTAGATAACTTTATTAGTAAATAAAAAATAAAATGTATAATGCACTCTAGATTGGCAAATATCTCAAATCTGTGTTTGCTTACATTCATACACTTTTAAACAAATTCCTGTGTTCAATTTTACAAAAAAATATTAATACTTGAGAATCGATTGCATTCATAAATTACCGTGGGACAAAACAGGTTGTGAATTTACAAAAGGGATTATTCACTGCACACTCCCTCCTCACACTGACTGAAATGTAGCGTACCCTATTTTCACTCAAGGGGGTAAATCATGTTTACCATAGGTAAAAGAAAATACCCTAGTTTATTCTGTAGCAGCTTTTCTGTGTAACTATCCACTTGGCATGCACTAATCTGCAAGCGGTGTCACAGACGATCAGTGTGCCATCCAAACACTATCTAGTTCAAACGCCACCCCTCCGTGAAGCAGAGGAATAATGAGAAAGAACGTGTCGTGGTTAAGGGTAGGTGCACTGGCCAGAACCACAGTGTTTGGTTTTGTGTAACTTTGAGCAGGTCTCTTGACCTTCACACTTCATTTTTGCATGTCTGCAAAACAAGGAAAGATAATAATTGCCTACCCCATGTGAATATTGTGATTCCTAATTTCTGATTAACACTGGTAGAAAACTCTTGCCATTTTACAGAGGGAGAAGGGACACTCAGAAATCTGAGAATCAGGACTGCAACCCAACTTCCCAGCCTGTACTGCCTTTCATTGCTCAAACCTTACACCATTTCTTTTAGTATTTCTGTTGAACATCCAGTCTTCTTAAGTCTGTTGCATACTCTAATACTTGGGTTTTTTTCACAAGAAGAATCATTCTTCATAAAGTTGAAGACATTTTTATCTTCAGACATTGCATGTATGTTTCTGTCTATACAGTCTGAGAAATGGTTTCCTCGAAAAGGTTACTGAAAAGGTTGTCAAATAAAAGTGTCTGCTGTTCTTATTTGAATAATACTTTCTCTCCTGTGTTTTTCTGAGATTCACCACCTTTAGTACTATGTATTATTTAATTAGTGAAGGACTGTTAGGTTATCTGAACTTGAAGGGGATAGAATATGTTCTCAGGAGCAGCCCTGATCAACCTGGAAGGAAGAAAATGTTATGAGCAGAACAAATCTGAAAAAGTCTTCCTGTCTGATTTTCCTATTTGATCAGATATTGCATAATGAATGAAAAATTAATCGTTTAAAAATGCAACTTCTACTTACTGGTAAACAAAATGTGCAGGAGGAGCAGGAGGGATCTCATCAACCAGACAGGGCTCAGAGGTGCCCACCTCAAGCATATGCATGGAAACGGGTGAGTACCTACAGGGCAGCATGATGGGGAAGCTCTCACATCTTCTCTGGAAAACCAGCATGGCTGGGTGCCTCCCCACAGTGCCTGTGCATATGCTATTGCACACTGGACAGGGAGAAAACAGGAGGAATGAGAGGCCTGTATGCAGTCTCACTGGGGTCAGAGAGATGTGGTGGGACAGCTGATGGGATTAGAGAGCTGTCGTGAGTGGGTACAGGCTCATCAGGAAGGGCAGGCTGGGACAGCAAGGCAGTGAGTCACCCTTTCAGTCAGAGGGCAGTGGGGACACATGGAGCTCTGCCTCTGGAAAGACAAGACAGACAAGTGGAGAGCATGTGGGTCACGACTAGAGGGCTGACCAACAACACTGTGGTGGGTGTCTGTGACAGAGCCCCTAATCAGGAAGAAGTAGAAGATGAAGTCTTCTGCAAACAATGGGAAGAAGCCTCACGTTTGCAGACCGGTCTTCAGAGGGGAATTTAACCACCCGAGTATCTGCTGGAGGAGCAGCAAAGCACAAGCAATCCAGGTTTGGGGAGTGCACTACTGGAAAATTCCTAATGGATGTGATCAAAGAGCTAACAATGAGAGGTTGGCTGCAGGACCTCACACTTACAAACATGGAAGGACTGGCTGGAGATTTGAATGTCAGGGTGGTGGTATTTGCCATGAGAAGGCAGAGTTCAAGATCCTGAAAAGAGGGAACAAGGCAGAAAGCAGGATCACAGCCCTGGGCATCAGGAGAGCAGACTTTAGGGTGTTCAGAGACCTGCTTAGAGGAAACTCATGGCATATGGCCTTGGAGAGGAGAGAGGGCCAGGACATTTGGGTGAAGTCAGAGGATCACCTCCTCCAAACTCAAGAATGGTTTATCCCCATGAGAAGGAAATCAAGCAAAGGTAGCAGGGGTCTGCATGTGCAAACAAGTAGCTTCTGAAAAAAATTAAACATAAAAAGAAAGCTTAACAGAGATAGAAGCTGGGACAGGTGAATATAGAATAACCCTGATCATGCAGGGTTAGGAAAGCCAAAACTCACCTGGGAGGGATGTGAAGGGCAACAAAACCAGGCTTCCACAGGTCTACCCACAGCAAAAAGACGACTAGGGAAAACGTGGACCCACTGCTGAACGGTCTAGGGACTTGGTGATAGATGACATGGAAAGGCTGAGATAGTTGATACCTTCATTGCCTTGGTCTTTACTAGTAAGACTGGCCTTCAACAATCCCATGCCCCTGAGACTTACGGGAAATTCTGGAGCAAGGAAGGTTTTCCCTGGTGAAGGAGTATCAAGTTAGGGAATTTTAAATAAACTGGAGATAAACAAGTCCATAGACCTGATGGGATGCGCCCAAAAGTGCTGAGGGAGCTAGAGGGTGTCACTGTGAGCCTATTCTTGATTATTTTTGAAAGGTTGTGGTGATGGGGGAATGTTCCTGAGGACTAGAAAAAGCAAATAACACTCCTGTCTTCAAAGAGGGCTAGTAGGAGTATCAAGGAAACTACAGGCTGGTCAGCTTCACCTCAGTTCCTGGGAGCATGATGGAGCAGGGGATTATGCTTCCCCAGGTAGATTTCACTTTGCTGAACTTCATGAGGTTCCTGTTTGTCCATTTCTCCACCCTGTTGAGGTCTTTCTGAATGGCAGCACACCCATCTGATGTCTCAGCTACTCCCCTGAGTTTTGAATCCTCTGACAACTTGCTGAGGGAACTCTCAGTCCCATCATCCTGGTATGTAATGAAGAAGTTAAACAGTATTTTATTCAGCTGTGACGCCTGGGGTACTCCACTGGTGGTGACTGGCCTCCAGCTGGACTTCGTGCTGCATAGATTTATGAAGGGGAAATCATGCCTGACCAGTCTGATAGCCTGTACCATGAGATGACTGGCTTGGTGGGTGAGGGGAGAGTACTTCTTGTTGTTTATCTCAAATTTAGTAAGGGTTTTGGCACTGTCTCCCATAATGTCCTCACAAAGTACAGACTAGATAAGTGTTCAGTGAGTTGGACTGAAAACTGGCTGAGCTGCTTAGGCTCAAATGGTTGTGCAAAAAGTCCAGCTGGAGGCCAATCACTAGTGCCACAGGGTCGACAGTGGGTCCAAAACTGTTTCACATCTTCATTACTGACCTGGATGATGAAACAGTTTACCCTTACCAAGTCTGCAGACAACACAAAACTGGGAGGAGTGGCTGACACACCAGAAGGATATGTTGCCATTCAGAGGGACCTCAACAGATTTGAGAAATGGGTAAACTGGAACTTCATGACATTTGACAAAGGGGAATGCAAAGTGCTGCACCTGGGGAAGAACAGCCCTAGGCATCAGTATAGGCTTGGGGCTGGACAGCTGGAAAGAGGCTTTGTAGGAAAGGACTTGCAGGTCCTGGAGAACAAGCTGGCTGTGAGCCAGCATGTGTCCTCATGGCAAAAAAGACCAACAGCTTCCTGGGCTGCATTAGGCAAAGCATTTCCAGCAGATCAGGAGAGGTGATCCTTCCCTTTTGCTCAGCTCTGGTGAGACACACCTGGAGTGCTGTGTCTAGTCTTGGATTTCCCAGTACAGGAGACATGAACATACTGGAATAAGTCCAGTGTATAAATGGACATGGATATAGACATACTGGAGTGTGTCCAGTGAAGGGCCACAAAGATATTTGACAGGAGTCTCTGACATACAAACGGTGGTTGAAAAAGCTGGGGCTGTTCAACCTGGAGAAGAGAAGACTCAGGGGGATCTTATCAATGTATATAAATACCTGAGGGGGGGAGGGGGGGGAGTGAAGTAAATGGAGCCAGACTCCTCTCACAGTGGTGTTCAGTGACAGGACAAGAGGCAGTGAGCACTACCTGAAACACAAGGAATTCCATCTAAATACAAGAAAATGCTTTTCTATGGTGTGAGTATTGAGCACTGGCACAGGTTGCCCAGAGGTTGGGAGTCTCCATTCTTGAAGGTATTCAAAATCCAGCTGGATGCAATCCTAGGCAACCTGCTTCTAGCTGGCCCTGCTTTGAGTAAGAGGGTTAGACTAGATGATCTCCAGAGGTGCCTTCCAACCTCAGCCATTATGCGATTCTATGAAGCACATGAAAGTGAAAGTTTGTTTAGTGGGCTATATGCCTTGTATGCCTGTGTCTCTTGAAGACTTTCAAACTCCTAATTTTGGGGGAACAAAGTAAGTAACATTGAGGAATATGGCCCCAGACTGGGAAAACAGGAGCAAGGGACATGCCATTAGATAACATGACGTTGCAGCACTTGGAAGCTGGCATACATGGACTGAACTTTTCCTAGCTAGGTCATGTGAGAGAAAGCAGGGGACAGAGGAGAGTACTGAAGTAAACTATAGCAGTGCACAAGGAAAACTGAACCATGAAGGTTTTGCTGATATTATCATAGGTTTATTACACCATGGGTGTATCTGAAGCATCCTTCAGGTGGTAAGTCATTCCTCAACATGGTCTGTGCAAAAAACTTACACTGTCATTTAATAAAGGTTTGAGTTTTCTTTCGCCTTGTTACTCCGGCAGAAGGCGCATACATACTGACAGTACATCAGAGCTGTAGTTACCCCCGGCCCAAGCCTAGCTCTAGCAAGTACATTGCTTCATCACTGTCCTTTGTGTGTCACTGCTTCCCCAACCCCATGTGCAGAAAGGGAAATACTCCCTGACAGAGATGTCAAAAGACGAAGAGACTGCAAGAGAGTCTGCCTTGAGGGAAGAGCTCCTCAGGGACAGAACAGTGGGACAGATATCGTGGAACACTCTCACCAGCTTCCTGATGCAACCTGCAGCTTCACTGCAGAAGGGACAGGCTCAAGTCTGAGCTCAAAAACAGCTGTAATTTTAACCTGAAAGTCTGTGCAAACAACTTCAGCTTCTAAATGCATGGAAGTGTATTCTTGTTAGTCCTTCAGAGCTTCTGAGCAAAACTAAATGTAGGAGTATACATTAAGACCACAACACAGACAAATCTGAGTGTGATGAGTGTGAGTAAGGATGAAACATAAAGGATTGCCTTCAGACACATTTTGATTGGCAAGTCTGTAACGTGTTTTTTAGCCAAGACAGTTATACAGTTAGAAGCACAGGGTTTGTTCTGGTTGCCTTGCATTTCCCTTAGCAGTAGTTAACATGCTACAGCTAATCAGGCTGTACATCCGTGCCAGGATTTACCCTGAAGTTGCAAAGGTAGTTAAAACAGGTATTGAAAAGCAGAGTGCATACCATTTCTGGATGTCCCTGCTCAGGCAGAGTTGTAGATGACCACTGCTGTTAAGTGAACATGCATACCTATATACATGAATGACAAAAAAGGTGCTCAAGGAAAACAAGCAAATGCCTTACGATCAAAGGGAACAGGAACCAGTGAAGATGATAACTGTAGACAAAGGTTTCTGGAAGCAGATACTACCTTAGTGTTTTATCTATATCATACGTGACCAAACTTTGCTTAGGTTTTAGAAAGTGCTAGGAACTGCACAGAAACAACAGTGGTCATCAAGATGTTAGAGGTCCCAGATACCCACAGATAGTGAGGGGTTTACCTAGCAGGTGATCGCTAGGATGGCAGCTCCAGCATTTCCCCATCCCCTCTCTGTTTCACTCACCTCTCAACAAGACATTTCCTGCCTGTCAAGTTGTAACATCATTTATCTTCTGCAGAGCCACTTCTCTCTCACTTAAATTTCTGGCAGTCAGTGTAACACAGTGTTGTTGCACTGACTTAAAGGACTACAGGATCTTAAGCCAGATAAGTATCCTATCCCGCATATAAAATTTCAAGTTCAGTATTGAAGATAAACAGAATCCTTCTATGGGAGATATTCCATGAGGATCAAACCCTGTTCAAATCTTTTTATGGTAGTAGCATTACTACAGATCAAATATGCAGTGCCTCTGCAATTGTGCCCTAAATTATAGACTTTAAAATGAAACCAATTTCTAATTTGAAACATTCTCCCATTTCTTGGAAGTCCACAGGAGGTTCGTATGGAATGAGACATCACCAGCTTCACTAGTATCCATTTAAAAGTGAACAACTACCATTTGTCCCCAAATCAACTTTTTACAGTTTTATTTAGAAACACCCTCCACATATCAAAACAATGCAATTTTCCTGCAAAATCAGCTGTTCTGAAGTTAACTGCAGAGAGACAGAACAGGTGAGCAATTCGAGGAGGGCAAGGCAGTGGCATGCAGGAAAAGACCAGGACTGCAAACACAAACTATGGCACCTGATCCACCTTTTGCAACTGCGACAAATGTCCTTTTTAGCACAACACACTCTTCCTCAGAAAAGGGCGATGTCATCCACAGAGCTGATTTTGTCACACAGAAAATGTGCAGAATTAGATCTCCAGTCATCCATTCACAGCCCTGTCAATATAGCCTCAAGTTGTGTTTTAAAAATACAACCGCCCCCCCTTCTGGCCAGCAAAGGCTGCCAAAAGTGGCTTTGCAAGACATCTCAGGCTAATTTTAAAATGCAGTTTGGTTTATAAAACTTAATTAGACTTGGTTTAGGATACAAACTCTCAGCCAAAGCACAGAATTACCATTAAGTTTCAAAACATTTCTACACTTATTTAGAAAAAGCGAAGATTTCCCTATGCTTATGTAATGCCATATTCTGGGCTGAATGTATACACCCATCAATTTCTCAGGATAATGGGAAGGTTGTAACAACCCTCGATATTATTTGGTGTCAGAGGACCAGGCTTCCCTTAAGCTGGTCCTCTGCTTTATGGACTTACTCAATCAGGAGCAGTGCCAGCTCAGGCCACTGAAAGTGACACAGTGACATCTGTGCTGTGCTCTGCCACGGCAGGGGAAATGCTGTTAGACCCAAACCAGGCTGCCTTAGGTGGTCAGTCACTTGGTGAGTTAGTCCTCCACCTAGATGATGAATTCATAGATAACAGTGATGTAATGACGTCAATGCCTCAATTTATAGCTTGGAAGGAAGACTGCTTAGGGGTGTGTAATTGCTGGAATACAAATATTTTAATGACTGCTTTTTAAGTGACTTATCAAAATAAATCTCACAAACAATCCAGATACCTATTTATATACCATCTGGATAACAGCATTCAGTAAGATGACAAGAAGCCAAGAATGAGAAGCATCACGATGCTTCTGTACAAGTCGGGCAAGTCCTTTCAATCTGGAAGAGCATGTAATTTAGGAAATCAAATTCTAGGTTTCCTCCTCTCTTTCTGGTTAGGGAAAATTTTTTTTCATTATAGTTCCTATATGCTTGATGCTGAAATGCTAACTTTCAATATAGAAAGGGTTGGGTTTTTTTTCTGAATCACTCCTAACTGATACAGTAATACAAACAGAAAATGCTTCCACAAGCAATGTCACAGTTTAGTGAAGCCTCCATGAAAATTCATAGTAGAAATGAAAACCTAAACAACACTAAAAGATAATGTGCTTAACATGTGCTGTGCATGTATTTCATATCAATAGCCTTCTGTTTTTTAAAAGGAATACTAGCAAACAGGAGAAATATTACTTTTTTAAAAGTACAATTCTGTGCTATAAAATTTGATACCAATGAACAAATTACCTCTAGGCTTTATTCTCACCATCAACACATTGAGAAGTAGATGAATTAAACTGCTTAAATGGCAAATCTTAGGTTTAAATCAAAATGATGGCTACTCTTGTGAATTCCACACATCTGCAGAGACAGGCAGTTGTCTGATACGTGATCTTTAGCCACACCTATATAGTTAACATTAGCCTGTCCTGTGGAGTTCTCCCCTTTAATTGTTACAATTCTTCTACATGAAAAATTAAGTAACAAGAAGTATGAAAGTGTCAAAATACCTGATTAAATACCTGTTGTTGCAATGTTTCTCCAGACACTGAAAAAGAAAGAAAATTAGTTTGTACATATTTTAAAGAATACTATCGTGTACACACAGAACAAACCCCACTGAATTCAGCAAACAAAAAAATCAAATTTTATAGTTAAGAAACAGAATTTAACAAGTACAAATTACTTGAAACTTCAAAATGGAAATCCACCTAAAGTAAAAAAGGGACAAGCCCCTCTCAATAAACATGTGTTAAAAAATAAGATTGAGATAGGTAGCCAATCTTCTTAACCCAGAACCCCACAAGAAATTACAACATTCAAAGTGAAGACAACAAATTTCAAATACGTACTATGAAGCATCTTACGTTGTGAGACGTAGTGCTGCATGAATACGTGCCTGAGAGGCTGGTAACATCCATCTCAGGATTTGGCAATTGGAGGAGAAAAGCAGCTTCTGCCTCTACCCTAAAATAAAATTACGTGTCTGTGTCAAGACTGAGGATAGGCACCAGCTGGCTCAAGGGAGAAATTCTATCCTGGTAATATCCACAAAGTGGCGAGTTGAATTATGGTCTTGCTTCCTTATTCTGGCCTTCTGCAGTGTCCTTCAGCCTGCTCCTGAAGACATGATCAAAGCCTAGACAGAACATTGCTTTTCTATAGCTGTCTGGGACCCTAGCAGCAGTGACACCTCAAACCTAATCTTTCCTTTTAGATCAAAAGGGACAGTAATTTTGCCTCATTCACTGACCTCATGCACTAGTTGTCAAAAGGGCAGCTGGTATTGATTACCTTCCCTTTGCTACTGGAGACTATCCACATGTACTGGGGAAAGTCGGGAATTTCACACTCACCTATTGAGTTAGGCTACACGTACCCAGAGGTTTTTTTAAGTAATAATGACGGGACACTACTTACAACCTGTCAGTGTCGCTATTAACTGTCATGGGAGCTTGCCTAGCGTGAGTGGCTGCCACCTCCAGCACTGGAAATGATATTCCATTTCAATAGAATTTTTTGTACCTGTATGTGTGGCACAAGATAGAATTTTTAAAATGACGTTAAAATATTTTAAGTGTTAAAATAAAGACTAAAGATTCTGTTTAAAGGAAAATGATCTTCCCTACTTGTCCCCGAGAATGCTCTTCTTCTCAATGAAAGCATTATAGGTAATTCAGATAAAGATAATCGCTTTAGGCTATATTATGAGACTGTCTCTTATGATAATTATTTCCTGCATGCTTGTGTTGTGTTTTTATTTGCTACATACAAAAATTATGGTTTTTTGGCTAACCTCCCAACTATCTTTTAGGGCAAATGTCTCAAAATGTATTCTTGTTCACTGAGTTCATCTTTGGGAGAAAAAGAAATTATTCTTGTAACTAATATTTTAACCAAATAGATTGCTGGTAATGGAAGATTAAAGGAGTATGTGTTGTTAGCATTCTGTAATGGTATACAAGTTGCTAGGAAAGCAGAGTGTTTGAAATCTCTGGTTAGATCAACACTATTTTGCTCAAAGGTTTGTGGACTTTGAATACTGATGCTTTCCTGTTTCCCAGTACATTTGTTTTTAGGCTATTTTGATTCACTTTAAAGGAATTTTAATAACTTTCTGTTGACAGCATGGACAGCTGGTCTTGAGAATTAGTGAAAATTCACTTGCTGACTGAGGAAGGAAGTGACATCAATGAGTTTCTAAAGTCAGCCCCGGGGGAAAAGTGCGCTCTGCCAGAGTAGCCTTTCATGCCATTGTATTTCCAGTGATGCCTCAAGATGCAAATTGCATTATCAATCAAACTTGCAGTTTCTACCCAGACAAATACAAAAAATGAACAGAAAGACTGGGAAAGACCTTTGTGGCCATTCCTGACACTGCTAAGGAAAAGGTGAGGAAGAATTTACAGTAGTTCTTTCCTTGTTCACTCTTTAGTTCGTTCTTTTAGTGGTTTAAATAATACAGTATCAAGGAAAAGGCAGTTGCAGAAGTGACTATGAAATACCAGGCACGATGACATGGGTTAAACAGGACAGAGATTGACTAGGCTGTTAAGGGTAGAAGTGAGATCAAATTCAAGGTCACCAGCAAATTGAATACTGTGTTCTCCATTTATTTGCTAGATGATCCTTGTCCTCCTCACAGAATAACTATCTGAATTTGGCATAGTCAGCAGTTGTGCTCAGAAGAAACCAAAGTCTGTAATAAGAGAGGTGCTGCAAATTAGGGTGGAAATATATTGGCACCATTATATGGGGAACCCTGCAAAGTCCTGGTGTGTACTGTACTTTTATTTTAGGAGAAAAGGTACAAAAAACCATGAAAAAGCATGAACACCACCTACAGTGCCAAAAGGGGGTTCAGTTTCCAGACGATGGCTAACAGTAGGGCAGTAGGAGGCTTTGTCATTGAAATTAGCCAGAATTTTGTCCCTTTTTTTATTTTCTTTTATTTTAAATCCCCAGAATTGTCTTACAATGACTAGTCACTGATCTGTATTTAATTTATGGCATCCTCAATTCTGAGACGGATGTTTCTGTTTAGGTGCCTTGTGATCACTTGCGGTGACCACTAGCATTCACTACAGTGATTCAAGAAGCTCCACTAGAGAGAGTGCTCCAAATTCACAGGGCATGAGGCAACGGGACACTGATAAAACCAGAACTGTCAGAACATGTCAGCCAGTCCCACAGGCAACACCTGCATTAGTCTCACAAAATGCAGGTAATTCTTGAGACTTGCCAGAAGCTTCATTACTGATAGACCTACACATGCTAAATTCAAAATTTACGACAGTTTTTCCAGACCCGTTGCAATGAGGTAGCAGCTTATGCAAGATGAACGGATGCATGAACATCAAGCCAACTTCCATCTGGAAATCTATATGGAAGCTGCCCAGCAGGTAGCCAGTGTAGTTCAAGAGACACATCTTCTGCAGCTCAGACTGCATGTGAATGGCTTGCTCTTCTCCTAAAACTTCTTTTTTCTACCTGTCATCTGGCAAAATACTCCTAAATGGGCTCAATAGTGCCATATGACCAGCCTTGGAAACACAAGCAAACCAAAAGGCCTTAATCACAGACAACTACGCTTCAACAATACTTTGAGTCAAGAGATGTATTTACTAGTACAAACTACCATACTTATTTGCTGAGGCTCTGCTCTCCTGCCACCCTGAGAGACGCTAAACTGGTGCAACTGGATTCCAGTGATGGTTTTGCATCAGGACTGGAGACACAGACCTCTTCTAATTAATTTTTAGTGATTTTCTTTTGTCTTTCCAGTTACAAATAAGTGTCATGGATGGTTGGATGGTTGAGATAAATGGTCTTCTTACATTGACCTGAAGCTATATCACTTTAGAAAAAAAATATTACAGCAAACATTCTTTAAAAGATTTCTCTGTATTTTCATACACTAATTAGTAAACTAATTCCTGTTTCCAGGGCAAGTTGGGTTTTTCAATTTTTTTTTTTTTTGCTTTCTTGTTCTTATTATAAGATTACCTTACTGAAAGCAATAACATATGTTTCCTAATGTAAAACTGACCACTGCAAGACACGAGACAGTGCCATAATTGATGCTGTCACGAAGAACTGCTCAGCCTTACGCACACAACCTACACAGAGAACAATACGCAATTATGCACACTGTGCCCTGCTTACCTCCATACAAAGGAATGCGATATTTGTGCAGGTTTACAGATTAATCTGCTGTAATTCCTTTTAATGTTAAACTACTTCCAGCTCAAATATAATTAAGATCACTAGGTACAAAAGATTCAGATTGGAAATAGGAGTACACTCCAACAGAACAAATAACAGCTTGATGTTGTTTCTTATGTTCAAATAGTTGGATACATTAAAGGATTTTGACAGCATGTTTGTTCCCTAAGTATGTAGGAGAAGAAAAAAAAAAAGTCGCATTTCAAAAGGCAAAACACTACTACTGCATTTAATTAAGAGTGTAAAATCCCTTAAATACACAGATCTGCCAATTTCTGTGACGTGACTGCTACAAGTCCTAGCAACAAAGAATTTCTTTTTTTCTCCCCAAAATCAAATACCAATTTATAATTCTAAGCAACCATCATCAACATCAATAAAATAAAGGGTTTGGAATAAAAAGTTTGTTTCCTTAAGTCTTCTGATAATCCTGCTAGTATTTGTGGCATAGAAGCAAGGCAGGGGACAGACAGAAATTATGGGTCTGTCTCCCCGTTCCCAAAGGTCTGAGGGTTTCCCAGCAGACCAAGAAAAGTGGGGAGAATACCAGGGGGCAAAGGGGACCCTCAGCCTTGCTCTGAAACAGCCATATGCATAGTCCACAACAGCCATATTCATGTGACTGCAAGTGGGAATAGCACTACTAAAAAATCAGTTTTTGAAGAGGGAATGTGATATTCTAATATCAGTTTAATTTCATTTTTTCAGTTTGTGACAGAAACACTAACAGCTTGGGATTTTACTTTATTTTTACAGACCTAAACAAACACGTATGCAACCTATTCAGTTATGATCCACCCCACTTCCATTACTGGTTTCCTAATCTACCAGAGCAGATTCTAAGAACTGAAAGGAAACCAAAGCACTCGTTCGTGACAGACTTGGGCAGCAGTTTCCCATGCCACCAGAGCCTGAGGAAGAAACACTCAGATTTGTTTTTCAGACCTGTAACAGAGGTGGTGTGACACTAACAGATTAACTTCTGTGAAAGCCTATAACTTGGCACAAAAAGATTAAAATATTTAGGACAGAACCATCCATTTCCTATAAGTTATCCACAGAATCTCCGACATCTGTAAGCAACACAGCTCCCGCCGATGTGCATAGTATTTCCTCCCTCTCACAAGGAACTTAGAAAACTGAAACTGCTTTGTTTTTTATAGCATTGCCTTCAAAACCTAGTTTAGCTTACTTTTGCACCTCTGCCATAATTATGCAACTGAATATGATTACAGTGGCCTAAAATGTATTAATCACATCTTCATGGTATTGCATAATCCTTTTAAGTTGTCACAACGCCAGCTCATAAGTTGCCCTGGCAGTAGGAAACATAAAAAGAAACCCAAGTTGATACTGATTGAAGCAAATGAAGGAAAGTTGGCCATCTCAAAACAGTGAAACTCTCACAGAATTCCAAGGTCTCCCTAGCTAATTTTTCGTGATTACTTTTGATATGAAAACAGAGCTTTAATTGTCAGTCTCTAATAAGGATGCAGAACTGTTCCCTGTGAGGTTCAAAGGATCCTGGGAAACTAAACATTTACGAAAGCTCAAGTAGCCAAATGTCTTGTGCTGATTAACATACACCATTCAGTTTTCACCTAACAAAGTCATAACAAGTAGAAACCCCAAAGGAAAAAAAAAATTGGACTGACAAAGAAACATTAGTCTTAATAGGAACGAGGGCCCTCATTCATTTATTTGTGTGCAAAAAGGAGGTAGGGGTGTAACTCAAATTCATTCCTGGACCAAATCCTCCATTGACTAACATTGTGTAACTGTACTTATGGAAAGATGTTAGAATATAAGTTAATTAAAAATGTGAAGTTTCACATGCCCTCTGCTTCATCAGCATTGATAAATATTTTTAAATGAGACAGAATTGCCAGGATGCCCACTAACAGCATTAGTACGCAGGCTTGTTTGCCAGTTTTCTTCTAGAAAGTTTTGCTTTATATATCTGGAAAAGGGAAAGCAAAAATTTGTCACCTTTTTCATTTAAGGATGGAAGATTTGAGATAATGGAAACACGCCAGACAGCATATTTGGTTTTAATATCAACACAATATTGATATCACGGTTTGAATCGTTTCCAGCTGAACATCGTGTATATTTTCAATGCTTATTTGGCATTCATCCTGTATCTAACAACAAAAATAGTTTGTTTCCATTTTGTCTTACTGCTCACTATGCAACCGCTTTGAAATGCTTTTTCCTTTTACCCAACTACTTCACGGCTTTTTCAGATTCCTGTTCTCTTAAGGAACTGCATGGAACAAATTGTGGATTCCTACTCATCTGCAACTGGACATGCAAAGGTCAGTTAATTTTGGCTTAGCAGATGCATTTCCTCAAACTCTATTACAATGTGATCCAAATCTTAAGGTAGAAACTGTCTCGTATCTCACACTGCAAGGGCCATTGCTTTTTCATTTGAAATCACATGGACCACCAGCCTCCACTTGCATGCTACTAGTTAGGTATGGTGCTTTACGGTGCCTTACATTATGATCATCTAGAGGACAGGTCACATAATCTGTTAAAATGCCTTTTTCACTACACTCCTGTGTTGAGCTCAATTGCTTATGCAGTTTTCTTCCACAAAATAGGTTTCTGGGCTTTGACACGAAAGAAGCTGTTTTCACCCATCAGCTGGTCCATTGCAGTTTCCTATACAAGGTCCTTAGCGTGTGTTAAATGAGAGATGGCTGACCCTGTTTTTTTCTGCTGAAGGAAAACTATCTGGTGTTTACTCTAAGAACAGCACAGTAAGAGCTGTCATAATGGAAAAGACCATGGAGAGCAACTAGAGCTTGAATCTACATACACAGACCCCCCCTAGAAATAAAGCTGTGGACATACGGCTCTCTCTGTAATATACCCTGTTATGGTCTTAGGTAGCTGGAGCTTTGCATTGCACTCACAGTAGGGCTGGAACACTGCAGTAGTTTGGCTTTGGGTTTGGTTCCTGCTTGGTTTCTGTCCATATTAAGAACATATGGTCGCCCTCACCCAGACAAGGAATGTGACTGCAGTTGAAATTGGCAGTCAGATTAACCATGTTGAGGCAAATTCACATGGAGTCATGACCATCCAACCTGGCATATCCTAAAGAAGGTCAGCTGTTGGTTTTTCAGTTGTAGTGAAGAGGAGTTGATACCCATCTCTGAAACACACTATCTCCATATAATCTTAATTAGAATACCCTGGAAATGACAGTTGAAGGTGCCAGTAGCGATGGGAAGCAGCACACAAGCTCCTACAGGGTTACGTCCACTTATTTTGACTTACCTGCTAGGACAACCGCACCACAAACAGCTGAGCTACAAAGCTTCTCTGGTGTGACTCAGAAGCAGTGGTGTGTGCAAGAGGAGCATGCAGCAAGCCCTAACAGGGGTGGAAAAATCTAGCTTCTTGGCATTAATTACAAAGGAGAATCCCACAGCAAAGTCTCCATGGGAAGCCTTAGTCTACAGTTTCTGTATTTCAAAAATAAAAAGAAGATGAATTGTCTATACAACATAAGGCCAGGAAGTGACCAGTGGTGATGAGAGCAAATATTCTTTCAATTTACTACTCATCCTGAGTTATGCCAACATAAATAAACTATACTTATTTGAATCTGCCATGTTTCTTTGTTTAAGGTCTAAATGTGCCACTTTAAGGCATGGTCTTAGCACACTGGCCTCAAATAACTTCCCTGAAATTATTCCATTTGGAAGTAAAATATTCCCCAATGAGAATGTGACACTTACAGAAAGACACTACTCCTGTTTACAAGGAAGGTTACATGCAGGAGAGTCTGGAATTAATCCACAAGTAAAGAACAGAGGGGAAAAGGAAAAAGTGAAATAGGAGGGATTTGAAATAGGACCTTACCACCTGGAAAACTAAAAAAATTCTCTGAACAGGATAATTTTATAGGGAAAGAAAACTAGGAGGAGAAAGGTAAAGAGAAACAAAGCCAGAACATAACATTTCTTAGTGCATGGCTCTGAATTAAGATCGGTCAAAATACAAACCAAACACCTACAGCAATCAGTTGCTGCAGGGAGTACAAATTTATCTACTTTTGTATAACTAGAGTACGACCTTTTGCGCCCAACTCTTGTGCTTGAATCCAGCTGTAGTTATTAGAAGTCATTTGTAAAAGGTCATCCATGGCTGAGAATGTAATATGAATCCAAGATGCACAAGGGTTCAGGTTTGTGCTACTCAGAAGAAATCGGGGAGAGAGAAGGGAGGGTGGGAAGCTCAAACCACTGCTACAGACTCAGTTCTCAAATAGATTTGGATAGTTTGACAGGAGTATTTAATCTTAGGAGTCAATTTTTCATATGTCAATGTCAATTATTAGAGAACACACAGCTTTTACGTTTGTCATTGATGACTACCTTATGGAAATGTTACCAAAGGAGGTTACATTACCAAAGGCTACTTATTTGCCTATTGTTATTTGAGACAATTTTTCATGTTTAGAGCACTGTAAAACCTCTTCTTCCCACTGTTTCTCCATTCTAAGGAAAGATTATGGACACTCAATTTTTATTGTTATAAAGAAATAAGGTTCTCAGGTAAAGATAGCTTATACTCCTATTAAAACATCTATACCAAACTTTCTGCTTACACAACTTTAGTACTGCTTGGGTTTTTTGTTGTTCGGTTTTGGGTGCTGTTTATTTTTTTTCAAAACAGTACTAAATGGGTGGTATTTCAAGGAGCTCCTCACAAGCAAGGGCTGTAACGATGCACAAGCAATCCTCAACAAGAAAACAGACATTTAAAAACATTTTAGTCATTTGAACATCAGAAAATTCAAACCGTATCTGCAATATTGACAAGGAAAAAAAAGATACAATAATTTATGGGTAGAAGTAAAAGAAAATTCATGTAAGAGAGAGCTGCTAGTAGTTGTTTGATCAAGGTCTTATGAGACCACCTCCCCAAAAACCCAAACCCAATTGTGAAGGCCAGTCTGTAAAGGATTCACCACCACTATATGAAAGCACATTTATGCTTTTGCAAAATAAAATAAAATAAAATAAAATAATTTTGTATGCTTAATGTCTTTAAAGCCAAACCTGCAGCTCAAGCTTGCAATCTGCCCCACCACTAACTCTGGCTAGCCAAGTAGCAACTGAGTGTATATTGCACATACTGTGGCTAATTGCAACTGCCTCCTTTCCTGCAGGTGAGAAACCCTGATGCTCCAAGCCTAACAAACAGCACTAGAATCTGCTTTGGCAGGAGCCTTTTGCTTACTTTAGAAATGCCCATTGTGCCTCCCTCTGTGTGCCATCCTTGCTACGCCAACTTGGATATTGGCAGTGCTCGAAAGTGGAAAGCGGCAGGGGCGGTGAAGCAAGTTCAGCTGGAGAAATCATTATGACAACTGAACTCACATATGTCACTGAAAACATGGTGAAATGTTCCCTTTTAATTAAACAGAGACTGAATATAACAGCAGTAAGGTGGTACCCAGTACCCAGCAACTGCAAAGTACCCCAACACCAAAAGCATAAATGATGCACTGTATCAATTTGATCACTTGGGCAGAGTCTGAGTAGACATCCTCAGGCAGAGCACACCTTTTTCATGCACAAAGGGCAAACTGTCAAACAGACTTTAAAACCACACCTGCAGGTTTTGTACACACAAGCATTTTCTGCCCACAAAATATACTGTTGCTGCTTGCAAAGGACCATATGTATGTACCAAAAGCTGGTACCTAGGTACAATTTGCATCCATAAAATGTGCAGGTGCAGTTTTATGGAGACCTATGAGAACAACGTGACCGTACAGCACACAACTACTATTTGCATAGCAGCTTTCAGAAAACAAGCTAAGTAATTTTCCTGTAGGATGTGCCATGCCAGGTACAGCAAGGGGACACAGAATTTACAGCTAAAATTGCAGCCGTTTTCATGACTGGCAGACTGATTTAAGAGACAAGTCTACCCAGTCCTGGTTTGCAAACCATGGGTGTGTACTGGTTGCAACGACAATACCCCAAAGAGAGAGTAAGATTAATGTGTCTTCTGCAAAGGTGAAAAAGGAATTCCAATACAGTTCTTAGCATCAACTGATTCAAATATTTTTTTCCGACTGAAAAAACCCACCTTGTTTATTCTTCCCCAGTGAAGGCATTAAAAAATAATCCTGCGTCCCTGACATGAATCGGCATGTAAATTACTGACCAAGGTAGCTTCAGCAAATACTAAGCGACATAGTCATAATATGGTACTTTTATTCCTATGTAAATTACTAATTTCTACTGAATTGAGCTCTCCAGATGAGACATTTGTCTTTTCTTCTGACAGGAGAACACAGTCCATACTGCATCTGATTATCAACAAAACTTGTTATTGGCTTCTTGCTAATGGCAGGGACAAGGTCTTCACATATTTCCACAGATTAAGGGGAAAAGGCATATTTCTATTTAGCTTAATTTTAGTATTTATTTATAATGGACGCAGTTCTTTTTATGAAATCTAATTAAAGAATGTGAAAAGAAACACAAAGGAACTGTGGAAAAATTCTCTTCAGATTAGGAAGTATTCTGGACTAAAGCCACACCAACTGCTATTACTGAAATAATTAGTGAAGAGTAAAAAACCCAATTTGACAGGACTGAATTTCCTGCCTTCTGAGGGAATCTAAAACAGAAAATGTGATAATTGAGCATCCACCCCCTGACACAACTTTTGGGCATCACTAATATATTGACCTATTACCATAATTAAAGTGATTTGTGTACTTTGGTTTGTTTACAATATAAAGGCTAGGCCCAATTATTGCAAGTATATGAGATACAAATCTTCAGAAAAATTAATTTTACATCTTAATGTTGCTTACAGGGAGTGAAGGGAGTGGTCAGCATTTTTAAATGGGTGGATAATTAAATGTACAGCCAGAGACTCTGGAATAGCTGAACTGCAAACAGTTCACACTTTCAGATTGCTTCTGTTCATACAAACATATCAGTAAAACCCTTACTTTCAACAATACTTTTTGCTCTTTGGATTACAGATAACTAGCTCCCAGGATCACAGCAAAAAATGGAAACACTGCTGATTGCCACCGTATAGCACCAAACTTGCTAAACATAGTTAACAAACCCACTGGAATAATGGAAGCAAGGCTTACTGATCACAGGAGAAAGCCACACAGGCACAAAGAAAGCAAGTCATAAAGAAATCCCTCAATTATTAGTTCTCATTTGTGAGAAGAGAATAGAACAATTACATTAATGCAACATGGACTCTTACTTCTTTGCTGGAAAACAAACGCCATTACGCAACCACCTACTCATACTCAACACCCAAATAATCTTAGCTAAAAATACCACTTTAGACAAGCTACAGACAGACAACTTTTCTTAGGGTCTGGTTTCATGATTGGCTTAAGCTGCTCAATGCCTGGCAGAAACGGAGAGCCTGGTTCTTGCTGCAGCTGTAGTGACGTGCTCTTCCTCCTCCCCTGAGCTAGCACTAGTGCAGCTGCATTGCGGGGCCAAGTCGCATCACAGTCCTGATTCAGCTAAAAATTATCATCTTGCTTAATAGGCTGATTTTCAACCATATCCGCTCAGATCAGCCACATTAGCTGTGCAGATGGAGAAGTGTGGCTGGGAACAAGTGGGGGCAAGAAGCCCTCTTCTGGGGAAGCTCACAGATGGATCAGCATAAACCTGCTGTAAATCCATATCCTCAGAGCCCCCATCTGCCCAGCTGCTACTGAACCGTCAGCACCAGAACACTACGATTTGTCGCAAGTGACTGAATAGTTCAGATCAGCAACAGTAACGTCTCTTGATTGCCTGCTATTTTCTTTCGGGGATTGCATTGTATGGGACTCCGTATTTCTTTATACTCAGATACATTATCTATTTGGCTTTCAAAAAGGTATTTGCTAAGGTCTCTCTCACAAGATTTCTTACGGAAACTTAACAGGCACAGAACTGGAGGGAACATCTTTGCACAGATTTAGAAAAGCAAATGTTTAAAAGATGGGAAACAGAGCACAGGAATATGACAGAGAACAGTTAATTCTCGCTGCGGAAGAAAGTCACCAGTGGAGTCGCACTGCCTCATGTTGAGGACACCCATGCTCTTCAACATGTTCTTACAATCACCCAAAAAAGGGACCAAACCGCGAGATGACAATGTTTGTTGATGATATTATTTGGGTCAGAAATTATGGAAGCTAAAGAACCTTTTACAAGAGTAAGTTGGTAATAAAATGACATATGAAGTGCAATTTATGCAAAGTGATGCTAGGGAACATTTAGGGGAAAACTTTCAATCAGAACTTGTAAGTGCTGGACTCTGAAATGAGTTCTGAGCACATTGCTGCTCAGGACTGAGATCTTGGGGTGGTAAAACTTCTGTGTAAACGTCATCTCCGTTGCTCACAAGTTAAAGAAAGCAAACTGAAGACTGAAGGAAAAATGAAAAGAAACCATTGTTTCTGTATATACACACGCCTGCATGTCAAATACTATAAGCGATTCTGATCCTTCCACTCACGTACAGAACTGGAGAAGAACAAAAGAGGGTAAGGTGGTGGACTGGAAGTACAGACTGGCTTACAAGGAGCAACAGCTACAAAACCTGGCAAAGCAAAGCAATGATTCAAAGGAGGTATGATAGAGATCTGTAAGATCTTAAGTGACGTGGAAGTGGTGAATCAGAACCGACTGCTGCCTCTTCTAACACAAGGCTGGGGGCATCAGATGAAGCAGGCAGATGGCAGGCTCAAAACAAACATGAGGAAGCAGCTCTCTACACAGCTGGGAGAGGAAACTCGGGAACTCTTAGCAAGGGGATGTTAATGGCTGCTAAAACTTTACATGGATTCAGGGGACAACCAAACAAGCTGAGAGGTGGGAAGTCCTTTGGGGGTTGCTAAGCAAACAGAAACCACCTCTGGCGCAGGAAGTCCCTGAAACACAAACTGCTGGAGTTTGGGAAAGTCACATGAAGAGGTTTCACTTTGCTGCTAGGATACTGAGCAAGACAGAGCTCTGGCCTCATCCAGTATTGCCGCTGTCACGCGCAACAGCGCAACATGCTAAAAAACAGGCCCAGTTTACAATGCTTCAGAGCCTGGACACCCTCAATAAGTGCATCCACCACAGCGTACTGACATGGCAAAGCTGTGTTCTTTATCCTGCGCTGCTCTGAACAGCGGGGTGAAATCAGTCTCAGTTCTTGACCCCCAGGCACACAAAGTATTTACTGTGCTGTTTTTCACCCCTCAAATCCTACGAACATATAAAAGCGGTCCTCTGGTCATGCCAAGGACCCCTAAACCCTGGCAATGCTGAGCAGTGAAGCAGCTCATTTATACCTAAGCTTCTTCAGGTTTCCCCTGAAAATATTCACAAATTAAATGTTTCCCCTCTACTGGTTGTGCTTTCAGGGACCGTGCTAGAGTGTGGTCTCAGAGCAATGCTCTTTTTGATCCTACAGTTTTGTTGTTAGAGCACATGTGGGAGACCTTAAATATGGGAGAGCATGTCTCCCTCCTTTCCCGAAGGGGCACAGTGATGTCCTTCTGCTCTGGGGGGGATGCCCTACCTACCAGGGTGTCATACCTTTCCTGTTGAGCTGATATACAGACCTCCAACCGCAGGAGATGGACCAGTACTTAGATAAATTTCCAAGGAAAAGGAAGAACAGACTTACTGAATATTGAAAGTATTAGGCTCTGTGTGCAAAGAAAAATAAATAAACAGAGCGGCCTCAGTGACTTCCAAAGTTACCTAGAAAGTGTACCGAAAGCAAGCGACTGACCCACAGTAACCTAAGCCACATGCTAACACCAGACTATTCTTCCATGCCACAGGCTGGAAATGCCAAGTGTTTAGGAGGTATTACAGGAATTTTTTACCACCTGTCAATTTGCTGGATTTGGTTTTGCTCCCTTGGAACTGCACAAAAATCACTAGAGAAAAACAAACGAGCCTTTTTGAGAACTGCACTGTGTTGGGTTTTTGTTCACAAAGCAGATATTAATTTAAAGAATACAAATAGCCCAAAAGCCATTAAACTGAACTCTTAAGCACTATTTCTAATTATACTGCATTGATTAAATACAATTACATTTTAATTAAGCCTTGTTCATATAGTAGTCCTCCTATGTTTTTTCTCCTTCTAGAGGAAGAAATGAAATTCTTTTTCCAGAGATTCATTTTCATGGCAAATAATGCTTATCACTTCATTTATTTTAGAAGCGAAAAACAAAATCTGCACAAAACACTAAATAGCTCAGTTATGCTAGCCAAAAATCACCTGTCAGCTTTAAGGTTCACCTGCACAGAGAACCCCCCAAATCAACACCTGCACTATTTTCATTGCTCATTCTTAAGTCCCACCAAAAGGCCCACTTTTAGCAGTCGAAGATGTTACAGCTCCAACTGCTGACTTGTGTTAACAGACTGTGTGAGAGCTCCCAGTCTATTTCGATGTAAAACCAGGTTACCTACAATCCCGGCTGAAGACCAGCCAAGCGATTTGCCCAGCACCTGTACAACGGAGAAGATATCCTGAATATTAGCACCTACTGCCCTCTACCTGCTTCACTTAAAATGCCTAAGCAGCAAGCACACAGAGAAAACTTCACTTTCCAGTTTTTAATTTCTCAGTCTTATAGTTAAGCTGGTCAAACCCACCCTGATTATAATTGATTTCTAATCTATTTCTTTTTGATTACAAGAGTAAGAAGTGTTATTCCCTTCTAGGTTGCAAGCTACATGAGGGAATGTCATTGTGAAATGTGCAGATACTTATTTCTTACTTAATTCTATCCTGTTTTCATAAAGCCTAATTTTAAATCTCCCTTCACAACATTCAGTTAGACTTTGAACTCAGATGTCCACCTTATCTTCCCAGGAAATGTGGTGGGAGCCGCATTGCAGTGAAGTTCACCGTGACTGACAGAGAAAAAAAGAATTTCAGCTCGTAAATCTTTGTCCTGCAATATGATCTGTGCAGGGAAACACTTACAAAGGCCATCTGAGCACCTGGCACATACTACAGAAGGGCAGACCTTGCTGCCTGCACAGATAAGACTGCACCACAAAGGACAAAGTTCCTATAAGCCACAGAATATAGCCAGCATCATGAATGGGGACCCAGAAAAAGTTTGTCTCGATATTTTTGACCTGCCATTCAGCATAAGCAATGCTACTATAATCCACAGCTATCATGTCTGACTTGCACTTTAAATTCTCAGTTTTGCCCAAGAGAACTGTTTGAAATTCCTTAGCTATAGAGAATTGACAGGAAACCTATTCTCTTGGGTTTTGTTAGAGGTTACACATATGCACTAACCTCTGGACTTCAATGCTGCTTCCTTCTGACCTACAGAATAGAAAATACTGCCATGTCCATTTGTGGAGGGACAGACGCCATGAAGAGGACACTCAGAGAGCCAGATGTGGCCTCAAGTCCATGAATGCAAAGGCAATGCTGTATCTGGGTATACATATCCATTAATTGTGACCAATGGTTCTAAAACTAAAAGATACAGGAAATCACGGCAAGTTGTTACGATTTTATTATCCCACCTGCAGGTCTTCCAAAATGCACCACAGTAGCATTCCCTCCATGTGAGGCAGGAGATACAGGGAAATATAAATGCCCACTTAGGTATGTAGCTACTTGAACCTGTTTATACGTCCAAGCTTCAGTATGCTTCCAACAAAGACTTGATCTGAGGCAACCACTTTACAAAACAAAACCCCATATACTTCCAGCATGTTAGGTCCTTGTCATTGCTGGTTCTTCTTCCCAAGCTCTGTCATGAGTGGTCTGGCTGTTACCATCCCTTCCCATTCCCAGACTCATTCAGGTTCACACCTGGAATATTCACCCCTGGCTCCATCCTCTCGCTACAGCTGAATAATTTGGTAACTAACTTGTCAGACTGCCCAGACAGCTAAAAAAAACCCAGGCAGCACTGAACCAAGGACTTCCATGGCTGGCTTTGGTCAGCAGCTGAGGACAACGCTGACAAACAGGCACGCTACAACTACACGCCGTGTTTGCTGGAAGTATGTGTAAACTAATACTTGCGTTCTGCATGCCTTGGCGTTAAGCTGGCCTGGCAGACGTGGTCCCCGAGTGACTTCTTTACTCTCTGTGATTGGCAGTAACAACCAGAAAAATTACAGCAAACTCCACCTACCTGGGGCACCCCTTGGCTCCCTCTCCAGCCCACTGACGCTGTGTATCCATCAGAGGGGTATGGAGAGAAGACCCCCTGTGGCAAATTCTCACAGCCATGCAGCCAGTAGGAAAAATGCATTATTTCTCAACACAAAGACAGATTTACAGGCGGATCGGGAGCTGCCAATACCGTGTGTGGCCAGGCTGCAAGTGAACCGTAAGCATCAGAAGAGCACTGGGGTACAGCGGGGTCTGGCAAAACAAACCACCCTCAGAGCATAATGAATCTAGATGGTTTGCAACGAAATGTCAAGAATTTTAAATTCGTTGATTAAAAGTGCACTCCACTTGGTATTTTAGGTGCTTCGGAATCGATATGTGTAAATCACGGCTCTGTTTTTGTTTGGTTTTAACAATAGTTTTTGCATTTGCAAAAGTATAGCAGAGAGATTTTGATACTCAAGAAACATATCTGTATTTGTGATTGTACACACACACACATACCCCCGCTGCTAAATATGGTAAATCATTCCAGTTCAGGTTTTATTAATTAAGTCAATACTAATTGAGCAGCCTTTTGGTATATTTTTAGCCTGAGTAGTTTTTGCACTAAATCCTGTGCACAGATAGCTTCCCCTATCCCAGAGGAAATACTTCACTGTAGATCTCTGCCCTGACACTCTGTTTGCAGACATTTAGCTATACATGCATACTCCTGAATCAATAATAAAAAAGATGTCTCAACAGTTATTTTTAGAAGATATTTTAAAGAAAGAAGCTTTTACACAAAAAAAAGCCCAACCCACACACAGAAAATTTTGTGTGACTAAGTGCCCCCTAGTGACAAAGTCCAATTCCAAATAACTTTCACAGCCACTTCCAACCCTTACGCAGTTTTGGTTCTCAGTATCTCAAACATCTTTTTTTTGTTTTGCTAGTTAATTTGGTTTTGTTTACAGAAAACAAAGCAAAACAGCCAACCAAACTCTACCTAAAAAAAACCGAAAACAAACAAACAAAAAAAACCAAACCAAAAACCAAACAGAAAAAAATAAATCACTGTGTTACCATAAAATCCGCCTTATTATTTGAAACATGACTCCAAATTCTTCGGTCTTTTCCTGCATAGGTAGCATCAAAGTCAACATGAATATTCCTATAGCTCAAGAGAAGTGCATAGTCAGCTTCGTGGTGGGTTGTTTAAATTACACAACATGCAACGAACTGATACATTCTGCTGCTTCTAAGAGCTGCCTGCCACTGAGTGGTGATGCTGCAAAAGTAGAAGAGAGAATTAACTCTGGGCCAGCCCTACAACTCTTGCCTCTTGCTACAAATCCCTCACCCCACACGGAAGCCCATCTGAAATCAGTCATTCCTTCCCCAGGACAGCCCACCTACTCGCTGGAGCAAACACGGCTGAAGGGCACGCACATAGCTTCATCTGCACAGTTACTTTCTCCGAAGATGTAAGCAGAAGAAAACATGTACTTAAGAAAATTTTGCTTACAAATGAGCTCTTAGAAAACAAAAACACCTCCAAAAGAAAAAAAATCCCCTTTTTTTTTTTTGTCCCTCAAACATTTTAAATTTGTGAAATTAGAGAAAACACAGAAAAGATACCAACTGCTACTCATTAAGGTGAAAGCTGAAGATTCACAAACTGTTCTTAATACAGAAGAAAACTATGTGTGTATATACATGTATTTATACACACATACCCTCCTCACACACACAGATGCCACTTCAAAACTATTAATTGCTCTTCTGTAAATAGGAGTTCTCCCATTTTTTTCAGATGTTTTCTTTGGCTTTTAATGTGGAGAATCTCACACTGACAATTGCCGTCAGTTTGTAAAACAGCTCTGGGTCATATTTTAAAAGACCAACAATGACTAATTTAAGTAATATTGTTGTCTGCTATGGTGCTTTGGGTTTTTTTAAGAGGATTTCACTTCAGTGAAAACATATTTTTTTGTCTCCGCATTTAATTAGCATGAATTATATTTTATAATTTTTCTAATGTTATAATAACCTTACCACATTAATTTTCTTTGCTACACTCACCATCTTCGCACTATTGCAATCAATGATGTTCACTAGAAAACCAATTCACCTACGTGCTCGCAGGTTTCTGTAAAACTGAGCTTTTAGTCAAAAGTACTCATATATTCCTCTGGAACATTAAATTGAAGGCTTAAAACATAGCTTTTTAGTAAGCAATTTCTTACAGAAGAACAGCTCGTAAAACAAAAAAAAAGACACGGCAAAAGAAACAAATTGTTCAAATGCAGACAACATAAAAATGCACTGAAGTAAGTTCAAATCTCCTAGGGAAATTTTGCTTCCTTAAAAACGACAAACACCAATACTAAGATGCTCTAAATTACAATTTGACCTTTCAAATTACTGTCAAAAAAGGTACAGTTTTATTGTTGGTACCTGTTCTCAACTTCTAGCAGAGCAGCAGAGTACTTACATTGCTGTCTCTCTGTTCCTATTCAACATTGGCTATCCAATATTGGTTAGAATCGACATACAACATCAAGGACCATAAATGCAGACTGTCTACCCAGAGGAAGGAATAAACCACACTTCAGCATTTTCTCAATCATGACAGAAAAATCCAGTGCCTTCTTAAGGCTAATAAATGTAGACAAGAAACATGCTACTCTTACACTTTCATGAGACACAAAGCTCTACAGTTGTGTCTATGGAAATTTCTTCTGAACATACTAAAATGATCTTAGGGCTTTACAGAAACCTTGCTCATAAAACAAAAAAGCTAGGATAGTTAAAATTAATACATCATAAATAAAACATGCACGTCAGTATATATTAAGTGACAGGTCTCAGAAACTCCACCGCCACGTACACGTTCACAAAGCAGCAAGAACACACACAATTCATTAAACCCACTCAAGTGTGCTAGTTCTTCCTGGCATTATTCATAATTGAAACATTTCAATTTTAGTTAACAGGAAAAAAAACTAATTTAAAAGTAAAACAAGGAAATTAGTTCTGTGTTTCTGGATTACAATCCCATAGTGCCTTCAACTAGCCACATTTAGCCTCAGGGGGTTTAATTAAAGTGTTTGGTTTTGTTGTTTTTTTTTTTTTTAAAAAAGAGGCAAGGTAACCCATTCAAACAGAAACCTTTGCAGACACAGATCTCTTAAATATTTTTCCCAATCTGCCATAGAAAGCCAGGCAGAAAAACAATAAAAAAAGTCTCAATTTATATTTTAACTATCTTAACTTGATAATGTTATTCCTTAAACAGGAATGCTCTTAAATAGGCATAAGGAAAAGACTCCCCCACAGATGAGCTTCAAGTCAGGTCCTGAGAAAGGAAAATCCACTGCTTGTAGCAGAAAGCAGAATAAGAGCAGTGTATCCTGTCAGACATAGTCCTGAGGTGACAGATGACAGGATGGGGGTGACAGTCTCCCCCGACTTGTTCACCTGCTTTAACCAGAAAAAGTCCCTGTCAGGCACCTCCACAGCCCCTGCATGGTGAGAACACCTTGGACAGCCTACACAAAAGAAGACAAAGCACCCTGTATGAAATGGTTTGGTTTACTACAATGAAAATTAAAAGCTGAGATTTAGATTTTACATCTCCGGCTCAGTGTTCAGAAGCCAGAGGGGCGCACGTCACAAGCTCTGATGTGGCTTGACAAGACTAGACTCTGTAGCGCCCATAAGTCTCATCTCACTGTATAAGTTTTACCACTGCCCAGGGCACCAGCACTCCGTGGGCAGTTGCCTGCACCTTTCCTAAAGTCCTGCTATATTTCAGTGCCATTCCCAGAAACAACACCAACTTTCCTCCATGCTGGGCCATGCTCCAAAGAACAAGGATTAAAAAAAATTCGTTTTTAAAAAAGTTATTCTGAAATCTCGTTAGAGTATTACCTAAGTGGAACTGGGAGAGCCCTGGGGAAAGGAGGGACCACCAATGTTTGCTTTATCCCTGCGTTCTTCCCTTGCTATCTGCTTTTGGTTACCTGCTGGAGACCAGGTAACTGCACCCAGCAGATTTTGTGTTTGGCCCCATGCAGCCCATTACCATTCAGCAAGCAAGTAACAAAATTATGTCCTACTTATATAAAATCATGTGAAAGCTGTTCCAGTGCAACACCAGATGCAGGAGGAGACTATTATTTTGAGCTGCAGCTGATGGAATTCCTGAAACGTAGCTTTGTGTTGTTTCTGTTACCTTTTCTCAAGGTATGAAAAAAAAGAAGAAAAAACCCAGCAAGTTTCTTGTAAAGGTCCCAATTTCCCTAAAAAGCTGGTCTAGCTTCTTTATCATCTCTTGTCTGTAAATTAATATTTTCACGATTCGTACAATGAGGCAAAAGAGCTGTACACACTTTTCTATTTGCATGATGAGGAATTGATTTTACCTGAAAGTGGGGTTATAGTAACACTTGATCTCATCGGTCACATGGGGCCTGAAACCCCCCACGATTAACATGTTAAACAATTCCAGATTTTAAGGTTCAGATAATTAATTATCATTATTATCCCATAATACAGCAATATCAGTAAATCTTTACCCAAATGTCTCCAAGCCTTTTTGATTTTTCATTTGGGGGAATTAATCGTTCTGAAAAACAAAGCAGCTAAAATAGTTATCATGCCATTGTTTAAATAGCTCCCACCACAAATAAAAATATGCTGGTAAGTCTACACGTCCGAGGTCCAATCCTGTGTAAATCAAGAAGAGAAGTGAAAGTCATTCTATTCATTTAATAGTCAGACGATGTAAGAAAGGTGACAAGACCCTATACTCTTAAAATTTGCTGTGTCTCTCCATAAAGTCATCCTCATGAATTCAAATAGTAAGCAGTTTACCACTGGAAGGCCGGGTGAATATCTACGTGCCATGACTACAATACACCAGCAGGGGGAGTAGTAACACTTCGAGAACATCAGTCTTCAGCCACGGTAAATATACATAAACGTTATAATGTATACAATATTGATGCCGGGCTGTATATAGACAGTGGAAGGGACATTTATCCTACTGAATGGCTAAGAAATTAAAAAACAAACAAACAAAACAAAACCCACAAACAACACAACAAACAGTTTTGCAACACTATTTGGTTTTGGAAAGAAGGTGGAAGCCCATATAATCTCAGATCAGCCCCAAAATGCCACCAAACATAAAAACCAGGGCAGCTAGATAAAACTCCCTCAACTATGAGACTGTTATTTTAATGTATTTTCTCCTTTTAAACAGCAATGACTACATCTTTCTCTGGGAAGGAGAGAGGTACTTTCTAGCTTCCTAAGAAAACGAATGTGCGGCACCACTGAGGCATTCTCAAGCCTAAACTGCAACCCCTGCTAAGGAAAGCAGAAGGTGAAATTTCTTAAAGCAGACTTTCACTTCTGGATTTCTTAGGGACAGATAACTGAACCAGCACTTTCACAGAAGAGAGTACATTTTAACTGCTGGCAGACTGATCTTCTAAATGCTAGTGCCAGCAGCCCTGACACAGCCCTGCCCACGGGCGTAGGAAAGGAACTGCTGCCATCCCTGAGCTCCAGCACAAGGAGAGGAAGCACCGACACTTGCCTCTTCGCTGCATCATGCCTGCTCTTCCCTTTCAATCCTATACTACTACCATAAGCTATAGATACCTCTGAGCAGTGGCACTGCCCAACACAACTACAGCCCAGCCGCTGCGGAGCAGAGGAGCTCAGGTCCCAAGCAGGGAAATGCTGCACCGGGGAGCAAAACTGAGAAGAAAAGCTGCTGCCTGCACTTGGTTCATCACTGCAGCCAAGGTTCCCACATTCGTACCTTTTCTGCAGCACTGTGAGATTTTTAGAAAGAAACAAGAAAGCCTCTCCCTTCAAAATGCTGCAACTTTGTAACAACTGCTATCCAAGTAGGTAACCAAGGCATTTAATCAACTTGTAAATACCCAAGTGTGAAGACATCCTAAGTACTAATCATGAAATTACTATGCATGACAAAACTCAGAATAGTGTTTTGCTGTAATTGTGCATAATTTAACTCAAAAAAGCAAAAGGAGTTATATTTGGATACAGAAGAAAGAGGTCAATTTGATGAGCAGGGGAAAATGCTGTCATTTTTACTCATCTACTAGAGATATTCTTCACCCAGCATACGAATTTTAGGATGTTTCTTCTCCAATGTGATGCCAAGGGAATAAGCCATTGACAAGGGGCCATCTAATAGAAGAACTGGTGTTCCAGAGCCATGTTTTTAACAAAAGAAATCCATCTCTGTTACCTTAAAGTACACTTACAAACTGCTGTTTCAGCTATTAGAGGCAGAGACCTGTATGTTATAATCTCAGAGTACAGCTGTTAACAATAAAGCGATATAAAGCCTTCCTTCCTTCTGATAAGAATGGAAATACTAAGTTAAAACACCCCAGATGTGCTCAGCAATTTTTAAAGTTTTGCTAATGCTTCTGAACAATGGTCTCAGCAAATTTCCGAACTTTGAATTTGTGTAAGTGGACGTAAGTGGATGGGGTCAACTCCAGGCTTGGCTTGGACAGTTTCTTGTTGTTTTTTTTTTCTCTAAGGGAAAAGCCGTGGGACACAGGGTGGCATCTGCCCTTGGCACACTGCAGCTGAGCCGGGAGAGGCTGCATGACCTACCCAGAGCCTCCCAGGTTTTCAGCTACCCAGACACAGTGTCTCTTCTGGCCGAGTGGCTGCTCAGCTAAGCAAGACTGCATATGAGTTGCCAAGACCAGAGGAAGGGATGTGTGGGCGGAGGAGTGTGAAGGTCTGCCCACCTGTCAGGTCAGCCTGTGTCCCCCTGAACTAACCGCACCAGCCACAAAGAAGAGCCATGGGCCTCCTCCCTCAGCACTCCAGTGCAGACTTTGCCCTCTTTTTGTACCCTTCCCTTTGTTAGCACCAACCCAAAACAATTACATCTAACCTCTTTACCCGGCAGAAAGGCAGAGAAAAATGAGCTGGGATCCAACCCCAGGGCTTGTGTGACACAGCAGGATGGGAAACCTCCTCAGAGGAAAGGTTACCCTAATGCATGGGTCCAAGCAGTCTAATCGTTGTTCTCTGATGCTATCTTGAGGATATCCCTCCTTGGGGCATAATTTTTTGGCCAAAAGTAGAAAGAATACGATAAAATTGATGTCTTAATATCAGGAATAAGTGTCTTTTCCAAGTAACCAAGATTAAAAAAGGTGCAGAGAGCACAGAAGCTATTCTAAGAAACTTTCTAATTTATACCTTTCCATGAAATTTTTCTTATATCATTATCAAAATTCCCTTAGATTTATTTTAAATAAGTATATTGCATTAGCATAAACACACTATAAGAGGCAGAATCCTTGATAGGTAGCTTTCAATGTACATAGATTAGGAAAGCATGAGAATGGCTGTAAATACCAGTTTCTACACTTGCCTAGATTGCAGCTGGATCTTCTAAGAGTAGTAAAATGGGTGTATTTTAAAACAGAGAACAGATACACAAACTCATAAAAAAGACAGGATGCTGGACAGAAATGCTCCGGGATGAAGCTGTAATATGAAAATGAGAACAGCCACGACTAACCTTTCATCTCTCCATCATCATAAAAAGAAAGACCCCTCTCCTGAGCCTCCTAGCTCTGGAGTTTGCGCATATGTGCCTTATCTCCCTCCTTCCTCTTTAAGGTAGCAGAAGATTTCATCTCTAATTTCTTTCTCATCTGCTAGACAAAACCCCAGATTCAATGCCTTCATTTTTTAAAAAAAGTATGTATTATCAAGAATGTTCCTAATTATCAGTTACCTGGAGAGCTAAGAAACACGTTTTCTATGCTGAGAAAATATTTGGAATTTTTCAAAAAACTTTTCTGTTCCTTATCAGGAAGAAGATTACAATGATTTTATAACCAAAAAAAAGCACTTTTGACTAGCTGAAATTTTCAATTTGAAAACATTTTGTCCTTTTTCTTAGGCTGCTGACTCTGACAAATTTAGAATAACTAAGAAAGGATCCTTTTATTCAGAGGATGTCAAAACAATAATGTCAACACAGTTCTCCAAAGAAATTAATTTAAATAGAAAATTAATCTGAAACTTTATTTCCCACACACTGTTTCACTGTTGCACTGGACCAGCATTTCTTTCCGAAGGAGAATATTCTGTCAGAAAGATCCCTGACTTGCTCTAGGGCTCCACGCTTACCTGTATTTTAGCAACAGGAGAATCAAGGCCTGAAAAAATGTTTTTCTACAGTAAGTACGTAGCCCTCCTCCTTGGGGTCCATCTGCCTGTGATCCCAGGCCCTAGGGCAGTACGGCACAGCTGTGCTCCCTGGGTTCACCTACCTGAGAAAACTGCTAAGCTGTGAGGCAGGGATGCGAGAAAACATGCGGGCTCAAGCCATGCAAGGTAAGAATGGCAAAATTGCAGACAGAGGTACAGTTATCAAGCTGAGGATTGGTGCTGTTACAGGATTCAATAGGAAAAAACACTGACATGAAAAGGTATAAAGTTATTTAGGGGAGTGGAAGAAAAATATAGCATCTTAACTGCTTCCTTCTATTCTCTAATTTCCTGAACTAATGAGTATTACAAAGAAAATACACAAAATAGATAACTAAACTGACTGTAGTGAAAGCTCAATTATAATCTAAAGTATTAATTCATCTGTATAATTTTAACTCATTTCCCGTTGCTAAAGCAGATATTCACTATATATGAATGTATAAACCAGTATTTAGTATTACCCTCAAATAATCTTTTGGTGTCATACTTGATTTTTTAGCTTCATGCTTCTATGTATCAAGGGTCTAATCTTACCTGATTATTCCCATTTTACTGCATTAATTATCCTATATCCTCATTTCATAGCTTAGAATGAATTACGGTAAATCTGTATTTCTAATGGCTTCCTGATAAAACACACTTTCTGATATTATTTTTAAGCACTTACAATACAGTGTGGCTAGGGGCAGTATGTGACAGATGCCATGGAATCACCGAACATTTGAAGATTACTGCATTAATTTTATAAGAAGTGTTATACTTATCCACATGGGCTTGTTAGTGATTGTATTACTGCCTAAGTGGTTAGGAGATGAGTTACTGCAGGAAGAAGTGATCAGTGAAGGCTGGGGATACTAATACCAGAAAAGGCAGGTTCTATACCATACCCAGAGTAGTCTCCAACAAGAATATGCATTATTTAATATATATTAATTAATTCTCACAGTGTAGAAGACAGGTGGCCTGTTCTTGACTAAGCATACATGTAGCTCATTTATAACACGTTTTCTCTTTTCTGAATAAACTCTTTTTTTGCTTTAGGAAAGCCTAGTGGTCACCACATAAACCTGTATTTCCAAACTTGGTTTGATATAAGGGAAGATGGGGAGGACAGGCAAATGGGTTGAATCTCACCACACGATCCCAGTCACAAGACATCTAGATTTAGCTTGGAGAGCACAGTTTGCGGGACTGAGTAGGAGATGCTGTTTCGGGCCAGTGCTCTACAGCATGGTAAGCAAGGAAGGAGATAACTTCAAGCATGTCCAGGGAACCAGACACCTTCCAGCTGACCAAAAGCAGATCAGGTGAAAGGTGCACATACCAGGGCCACTACGCTCATCAGGGCTGTGGTCCTACTGTGGGCTTGGCTCTGCATGAACATAAAAAATTACTCCATTTTCTTTCAGTTTTAGTTCAAGAAACAGGATTGTTCTTCTTTTGGATGTTCTCACATCTCAATTAACAGCCAAGACCAAAACGACCACAGCCAGTTCCTTCTACTTAACACTGGATTGGGAGGACTTTTTCCAAAGCTGTTTCAAGAAAAGAGGTAGTCTACATTGACCACTAGCTGTGGTATGCCACCACTCCAGCTGATCTCAAATAGCATCTCAAGTCATAAGCCTCTCTAGCCTTAAAGAGATAAAGAGATAGCCTTAAAGAACTAGCCTATGTGTTAATATATACTTCAGTTTCTTCAGAAACTATAAATACAGGACTTTATTTGCTGAACAGCATCATAGACAACACACTGCAGTACCAAATTTGTAAGAGATGGTAGCCATTTCCTCCTGAACCCAAAAGGATGCAAGGGTTAGACATACAACAGGACCTCATCAGTTACACTCTGCTGTTAGTATGACAGTGGGTGATAACTGGCTTAATATCCATGAAAAAGTAAAGCAAAATGTTCATGCTGATTTATTGGATTAGGCACCAAGTCATTTGCATTACAAAGTCATCGAACAACTGCTTCTAAGCGTGCCAACATAAAGTATCACAAAACAAATAATATGTTTCACAACTGAGATTGTAGAAGTCTATGGCACTACCAGATATACTTCGAATACAAAACAGTTGTCACTGTCTGCCAGTCTTTCAAAGTAATTATTTTGTTTCCTTTTGGCATTACAGTGATGCATAATCTATATGCGATTCACATATTGTACTATTCTAATTGTATTTTCTTCCTTTTTCTAAATTCAAGCTATACACACAACTAAAGTTATATTTTCACATCTGATTAATTTCATAATCATTTGTGTTAAATCTGCTCCAACTCAACCTAAAAGATGTGGAGGAAAACAGTTTTGTTTTTCTTTTACCTTCGATTTAGATTTAAGAAGACAAGCAGCAGCGGCGTGAGACACATATAATGTGGCTTAATTACATCTCATACAGACTTAATTACAAGATGTGGCAGAAAGAACCTGCAACATTTCATCACTAGAGGAAAGTTATCAACCAGATTTCCCAAACTTTTAATATAGAAGTGCTATTAATTGCTTGCTGCCTGCATACAGGGTTCATATTTGCTATTCAGCTTGATAGACATATCACAACTGCCATAAGAAATTGATAGCAAAATTAGTTTGATGAATTTAGTACTAATAAATTCAGAATTTCCTCACGATGCTCAGGGAATTGAAAGCCTGCATTTACAAGTTCAGCTTTCTGCATCAACTGGTTTGCCCTTTTTTCTTCTTAAAATTCAGGATAAAATACTGTTATTGTTTTGTCCTTTGATATCCTTGTTTAATTCCCAATGCATAGACAAGACATTTTATTGTCAACTTCAGTAAACCAGTAATTTCAGAACTAGCTGAAATACACAATTTCATCCACAGAGGAAACTTGAGACAAGCTGGTTTCTGGGCACAGAAACTGAGGAGAAATAAATAATAATAGAAAAAATATTTCCATAGTATCCCGCATGACAATTTTAAAGAAACTTTTATTGCTCATTTAAATTTTAAACTATTTCATGACATGTCAATTGCAGTTGTACACATTTATTTAGGTGTAAGTGATAACCTTTCATTACAGTCCAGGTGTGACAGACTTATGTGAAAAAAACCCAGTACTGTGTTGATTATTGTTTCACTGACATATTCACACAGGCTTTTATCTAAGCCACTTGTAACACACCGTTATGTGCTCACTTTGTTATGTATTATGTGATTTATAAGGGAATTATTAGCTATCGCCTAATAATATTTTGAAGATACAAAGTTCCAGAAAAAAAATACAAGTTCCAGAAAAATTGAAATCACTATTTCAAAACTCAGTGGCAATCTGTCAAAAAAAACCCTGTTTTTCCAGCAGTGCTGATTTGAACAAGGAAAGCACTTTTCACTGAAAATAACCTGACAAAAGAATTCAGAGCAGGCATAATCCATTCCTGTCTTCTTTGATGGTATTAGTATGGGATCATTTTGTAGACATTCTGCTGTATTATTGCTGTTAACATCTTTGAGCAACAGCGCTCCAAAACTGGTTATTCAGCCTAAGCTATTTCCTGGTCATTCTTCATAACACAGCTGAACACTTCTGCTGCGCTGCAGAGAGCGTGTATGAAATGCTAACTAGACGCTGACATTTTCAGTTTCATTCCATGTCTTCAAGAAAGAAGGTGCAAACAGCCAGGGAAGAGCACCAGATATCTGGCTGCGCTACTGAGCGTCACACCCAGTGGCATCAGAGTCTGTATGGAGGACAGGACCGTGTTGGGGTGAGAGCTGGAGTGTGGGTAGCACTCACTATATAGGACACTATTAGCTGGCTATCTGGGGATTAGAACTGTAGACAAAGACTACATATAGAGAAGTTACTCATACCATTTTCCTTCACTCAGCACATCTTATTGCTTTTTTCCAGTGCAGAATGGGATGTCTCAAGCAGCAAAGCTTTAAGTAACTTTCTTTAGGAAGCTGTTCAGTAACTTGCGATACATCCTTGACAGAAAATGAAACTCCCTTAATTTAAGGATTCCTGGAACCTAGCTGAACACTGCTGCTACAGCTCAGTCACCCAATTGTTTAACCCACTGTCCGCTAAACCTTTCTCTGGCTACCACAGCACTGCTAGGAAGCTCAGTCCTTCCTCTTGAAATAAAAATTAAAAAATACTCAAACAAAAAAAGGTGTTCTTTAGCTTCCTTACTTCTAAGGTCTGAGCATTTCTAATAAATACTTGATTTTGTCTTCTGTCCAGGGCTAATCCCAGCTGGTGCCAATATTTTACTTACCTGCCTCACCGGCACTTTTGACAAGGGGTGGAAATCAACAGCATGCTGAAAGGATGCTGTAATGAAGATGTCAAAGAATAAAAACTTGAGCTTAAATCCTGACTCATGCAGAGTCTCATTAGTACAATTCACCCTGTCTCAATCTATTACCATTCATAACTGCTCTTTATTTACAGTCCTTCAACTCATCTACAGTCTGTATGACCATGTTTCTATCCAAGCCAACACGCATTAGTTATTCATATGTGCTTTGGTGAGATGGTATCAAAGGGTTTACTAAAATGCATGTATTATATCACTTGCTTTTCATCTGCTTATTTTGTAATCTTATCAGAAAGGTAAAAAAGCAATCTGGCTAGATTTATCCTTTCTAAGCCTATTTGTCTTATTGCTTATGGTTCCATTATTAAAACGAGGAGAATAATCTTCTTTACTCCACCTCTCAATGCATTTATCATTTGCCTGCTTTTTATGGTTCTAATTTCACTAACTCTTGCAGTTACAGTCACAAAACACTCTCCAAAATGGACCCTGCAATGTGAAAAGAAGCATCTGCACAATGGGGATAAGGTTTGTTGAAAGAATCACAGAAACAGAACCCCAGGTATAGCAAATTTTGTTCCTAAATCTGCCTCCTCTGCCCTTAATAAACCGTATGCGCTAAAATTCATTTCTACAGCAAGGAGCACAAATCAACCAGGCAGAGCACTTCAGCACTCCTCCAACTCTAACCACACAAGAAGTCTCTCTTGACTTCAAGGTCTACTCAAGTGTCACAAGCTAAGTACAAGATTCACAGAAGGAAAAAATCAACTACATTAAATCACAAGCCTCATTCATTAGCTCTGAGGGCCTACCTCCTGAAGATGGAGGAAGAAAGAATAAAAAGCATCGATGTTGGTGCCACTGAGGAGCTCCGAGGTCTACGCCTGGCTCTGCACAACCCAGTTCTTCTCGTGCCTTTTTCCGCTGCACCTCTTGACAAATGTTCATTCATATTCCTTGTTCTCTTTGTTGTTTGTTGTCGGGTTCTTGAGCTTTGTTTTTGCCATTCCCTGGGAGGACCTGTTGTATGACCTCCCTGTTAGACTCTCCCCTTGCTACTAGCTTGGTATACACACAGCCCCCTCTGCACCTGCAAATGGCAGAACTGGTTTGAGATGTTACCCTGTACACTGCAGGCCAAGTTGAGGTTCTTCAGTCATCAAAACAAGATCAAAAGTAAAGGAATTGGGGGTCTCTGTTTTAAATAGGCATATCAACTTTTTCCACAGAACTTTTACTCAACCAAATGGAGCTGACAGTTAAGAACTGCATTTTTTATGTGTCACTTTGCAAGTCCCATTAGACACTGAGACTCACTGAGTACACCTCTTAACATCTTTCCTTAAGTATATTTTCCTTGAGCCAAAATAAAGTCTTCCCAGCAAAATACTAAGCCACCTCCAAAAAAACCCCAACTTGCTAAAAACCACAAACCCAGCCCAGCAGTCCAAGACAACATCAACCCACCACTGCTACACTACAATAATACCATGCTGCTTCTCTAATGGCCAAGGAAACCCAAATAATATCAATCAGTTGTTATAAGCTGAAAGGGTAACAACATCTGCCAATTTGGTTTCACATGAAAAAATGGGTTCTTCTCTTGGCAGTGGAAGGATGATGTTGCTATAGGCCAGTTAGAGAATCTCTGACCAAAAGCTGTGTTTTCAGCAACAAGAGCAAATGATTGGAAGTTCAGCTAAAGAAATGTGTGAACACAGTCGGGGAGGGAAAAGGAGAAAGACTGAAGAGATGAAGTCAGAAGAGATGTGACGATATCAAAACAATAAAAGAATCATTATATTAAAAATAATCATGACAGGGACTGGTCTAGAAGAAAATACACCCAAATAGAATGGAATACAGTGCAGAAACCGTTGAAATGAAGGAATATTAAAGCAAATGCTGATGAACAAGCAGTGATAAAAGAAGAGCAGCAGTGTTCAGCCTGACTAGGGTGCAGAAGCAATTTGAACCACTGTATTTACTTTCTTTTTTTGTTTCTTTCCTTTTCTTTTTCTTTTATTAAATAAATTAACCACTTCTGCTTACTAAAATGAAAAAGAAAAAACTTTTAACATTTCAGACGTCTATGAAATGGAAAACTCTGCAAGGCCATCGAGGAACGCTGTGGATAGGTTGGACAGGATTCAATGAACAAAACAGATTTGCTCAGACTTTTGTGAATGTCATTGACCTCCACAAGAAAGAAAATATTAATGATTGCATCTTAAGTATTATGCCACCAAATAGATCCAGTGGATCCTCGAATCATGAGCACCTCTAGTTCTGTCTCCTGCTACTTGAGACACGTGGAGCGTGGGGTCATGCCAACTAGTAACAAGCAATTTAGGAAACTGATCTCCTGGCTGGTGCAATACCTTCTCAACAGCGCAAGGATCTTGAGGGCATTTTGCAGCACAGCAGCTGCCAATCGAAACACAGGGACACCTGTTTCACTGATGGAAGTACAGAGCACTTCAGCGCTAGTCAGAGACACACATGCTAATGTGTTTTGGCAGCTGAGGTTGAGGGCAGAGAGAGGCAAAACACACACACATGCACACACACTGAGAAAACAAAAAATCCCACTTACAATTCCTGGCTGTTTTGCAGCCAAACATGTCTCCTGACCCTTTTCAGTTCTGTATGGAAAAAGACCCACAACTATGGTTCACACTAAAAGGCAGAAAAGATGCAGCTTCACACGATTACCACTTTGCCTCAAAATTCAGGTAACATAGATAACACTTTGAAAATGAGGTTCCTATGAGGTGTCTCAGCTGAGTTACAAAAAAGACAGAGACATTCCTGGCTACACATGACTTCTGAAAACTTAGACTAGGTAATGTGTAATAAACATGTAATTACTCTTTCATTAGTAATTACTCAGGGGCCATAGAAATTAATTACATTATTTCATTGACAATTACTGCATCTACCTCTTTAAATAGAATGGGTTGTGGAGGAGAACTGCACAGAAATGTTTTCATAGCTGGCTTTAGTCAGTGTGAAGCTATATATCTTTTTTTTCTTTTTAAACTTTAGCAATTTTTAATTTCAGAACTGTTTTTCTTGTTTAGATGTACTATATTTCAGAGCTGCATTATACAACAAAATCTTACGCATTTACAAAATTGTAGCACACAGCTGTTTTGTTACTTACACTCCATCTTAAAATTGACTGGTTGGAAAATGAAGTTTGTCTGAAAACAATCACTTCTGATCTCATTTAAGTTAAAAAAAAAACTCTACGAAAATCTCTGTTCTTTGAGCTGAAAATGGGATTCATCAGCAAAATAAACACTACCCTGAAACTGCCGTCCAGAAAGAGAAGGGGATTTCACTTTAATTCTTCTCTTGTTTGGTGGTTTTCAACCACAAACCTACAAATGCATTTAAGGGCAGAAGACCAAGCAAACACAGCTGACAAACTGGAAGGTCAGTAAAGCTGGGAAACAGCTGAATAAGTATCTTGCACTGACTAGATGCTGTAATTTTCAGAAAACAAGTAATTACCTGAGATACAAGTCAAACTAGTTCTGTGAACAGTCACTGCTGAATGCTGTTTTAAAAAAGTAAAAGCATCAAAAGTTGTTTGCACAACCAGTTAGTTAGGATAGGTTACAAGGAGAGATCTAAAGAGATTTCATTCAACAGAACTAGAGAAGTAAGGGCACCATCTTCTCTCAGGTAAATTAGTGGCAAAACTTACGGTCATTTCAAAAAGAGTCATCTCAGACCTCAAAAGTAAGGACAGTATTTGCTTCCTAACAAGGAATTCTTCTTTCTACTAATACTGAAGAGACATGTCAGAGAAATCCCTCCAAAATGATGGGTTTGGTTATTTGTTTAAACAAAGAAAGAAAAAATAAAGACATGCCTTTATGCCTATGTCATCACCATGAGGTCAGCCCACATCCTTTTGTACAATACACTGAATAACAGGCAACAAAATTAATGCCTGCCATGCAACAGGTAGCTGTAGGCAACTGATAAAAGGATTAGTGGTTTCCAGTTCCATATTCAGGAAGGCACAAGGAATAACACTAGGCAGCATTTAATAGCGTTTTGCCCCATCATTTACTCCTGTGATGTAAATTGGTATTTACCAGCTGCAACCCTGACGGTGACAAACCAAAGGCAAACAGACCTATTCTTCCATGAGGGTCCTGTCACACCCGCTGGTGCCCATCCATCATGGCTGTGGAGCTGCACAGCCACTAAGTGACATGTTCACAAGGGGGTAAGAGGAGATGTAGCAGGGGGTAAGGGTACCCCTGCTGGTCTCAGCCAAGTGCCAAATGGATTCAGGTGACAACTAAAAGGTGAAAGAGGGAATATCAGTTAACCAAGAAAGGAGGACAAGAGAAAGCCACAGCTGGTTTGGGGTGGGCAAATCTCACAGAAAGAGTTTTGCAACAGAGAAAATTCTCAGCTCTAACAGAAGCCAAATACTGGGGCCCAGCGTGCTGCAGAAAGGCATTTCAGCTAATGACGGGCATCCCTCTGAAGTATGAGACAGAGATCCCCCGCTACACCCCTAAAACACCATAACACACTTACACCAACATCTTTACACAATAACTGGGGGTGGTAGCTGTTACAGAAAAAACCAGCAACTTTCCTTTGAAAGAGTCAGGACTTAAATAGACCTACTCGCTAACTCAGAAGAACAACCACACTTTGACAGTAGGCTACCAAATATCAACAACAAAAAAAGGAAATTTCCTATTAAATGCAGGAAATCTTCCCTCTCCGTTTCAACAACAAAACCTGGAATCCCACCAGACACTAAAAATTAAACTGTGCAAAGGAAAAACAAGTGAAGACTGAAACGACTGCTGATGGATGTTAGCCCACGAAAATGCATCAAGACAGTTACAAGGAGCACAATCAACAGCCAACCTTTCACAGCATTTCTCCTCCAACTTCTATAATACACTTAAAGTTTCACTTTGTCATTGAGCAGCAAATACAAATATATACCATCTGATGAACTGGAAAAAAACCATCTCTACTGATTTCACACAGAAGACAGTGCATCATCGGTATAATTAAGTAATTTGAAAATAGAAAAAAGCAGGTTCCGTGGGTTTTGAAGCACAGGACAGAAATCCGTGCTTCTGCATTGTAATAGGTTATTTCTTTTCTAAAGGCAAATGTTTATGATTTTATGCCAGTCCCTTGGATTGTCTGAAGACAACTAGATCTTCAGCATTCAGTACACAAATACATCAGCACACAAAGACATTACTCCATTTTATTCCTATACAAACAGCAATTTTCCACTATTACAAAATGAGCATACAATGAATCCTGTGTTCACCTTACTCCCACAGTGTCTCTTCTTCATACGGAATGAATACAAAATGGGAAAGAATTAAGCTTGTATGGCCAACTCATATTCTAACACCTTTTGAGTACTTGAAAAGTGATTACCTCCAATCCATTATAAATACATAAAATTAAAAAATATATTTAACTAAAATTCAGATTCCTTTTATTTTTACATATAACTATATATATACACAAAGTTTTAAGGAAAAGCAAAAAAATGCAGTGTCATTTAAGACAGAATTTCCATAGCAACTTCCCCTTCTTTTCTCCGCTAGAAAACTTTAATTACAAACTTAATGCTATATCCAATGTTTTGTGTATTTTTTAAGTACAGCACTCGGTACAAAAGTCCATTTCAGGCCTAAAAAACACTGGTATGTACTATCAAGGCATTAACTGTATATTAAATTATACTACATTTCATTTATACTACATTTTATTTTAGCTGTGATGGCCCAGTAATTACTACTGATTGTTTCTGATCTCTCACATATGAAAAAGCATGGCTGATAAATTAGTGATGATAACCAATAATGAGAAGCAAGGGCATTTATACTTTCTCTTCGTACACCGTTTAATTGTTATTAAAAAAATCCATTATGCTCTGTATTTTACTCCGTAAGGCAGATCCAACCCATTAAATATATCTTTTTTTTTCTCTCCTTTTTTTAACAAAGGTCGCAAGATACTATCATATTACCTTTTCTGTCTCACTGCACTGTCAGGCTCTGGCCAACCAATTCTGAATTTGCTTTCACTTTCAGACATTTATCTGCATACAGTTAGGTGAAAGGTATTATTAATCATATCCTGTTGCTAGGCTACCTGGAGATGTTCATTTAAGCTTAATGTTTCTCTTTTTAAAAAAGTGCCACAAGGAGGATTTGAGACAAGAAAACTACCTTGCAAAAGCTGCTTAAAAAAAATAATATAATTCAGGACTCTCATAACAGGATATGCATTAACAAGAAAAATAAAAACATCCCAGCATAGTCTACGGTTTCCATAGTACAGATCCATTTGGAACATGGACCTTTTGGATAACTGAGATGCACAATAAGAATTAAAACCGAGGTTAAATGTTCAGCCTTATAGCTGTTGGGAAGAGCTTTAAAGACATCACAATGTCTTTAATAGCAATAATTCAGCAATGAGAGGATTATCTAATACCCAGTGAAATGAACAGAAACATATTTACTACATATAATTTAAAGAAAAATACCATATAGGCCTAGGTAAATGAGCATACTGCTTATAAGTTTATTGTGATGCCAGGAAAGATCCGAATAAATGACTCAATAGCCGAAGTGACTATTAGGCAGGTATTTGCTTATTCAGTGCTGGGTGCATGGGGGATTGCTCTGCCTAACATGCACACCCACTGTGCACTTTACTAGGAGTTTATATAGCATAAACATACATATTCATGGGAAGGACATACATAATTATAGGGGTGGAACATTTCTTGGAACACAGCCACTCCTTCTTGGGCCTGCGCACTGTCTCCTGGTGGTCTTCATTGAGAGTTTTAAAGATGAAGGCTCAAAGTCTTCCTCTACGTTGAACTTTTAACCTTGTTCCTTGAAGCATGCACAGTGTCAAGGCCTTTGTTCAACCCAAAAAGCAGTTCCAACCAGTATACTTTCTTATCTTAACTACAGCACTAATTCCTATTGGCTATGTCTGTTCAGGCAAGGACAAGTTTATCAAGACACATAATTTCATGAATCATCTGCTGATTTGTTGTTTCCCTCTTAACTCTTTACTTGACTTTTCCAGTATCAATTAGTATAAGCGTATGTGAAGACTTACGCCTCTGCATATAAATTCATATTCATTCTATACCTTTACTACATCGTAACACAACATACTCATTTCACACATTTCATCAAGTAAAACAACTTGATGAAATCCCACCAGCCATATCCACCACTCCACATTCACCCACTGAGTGGCACCATGTTAGCGTAGCTACTCATTCCTGCAGATATCCTACTCATGTATCTGCCACATCTAGGAAGAGTTACTAATGCTTGACATGAGTTTAAGTTACATGTTACAAAGTTCTGTGTAACAAGAGGTTAAGGAGCACAAGACTTAAATGACTTTTTTTTACCTACTAAGTAGCAGTCCTTCAGCTGAACTGGAAAACACGAAGCAAAATCTGAGCACAGACAAGGCCATGAATAATTTTACTCCAGGATAGTAGGATGAAGTTCTTTGACTCTCTCAAGGTCTTTAATACAACTTGCTCTCTCATTTAAAAATTTGCAAAGGCCTTGTCTATGTTACAGCTTAAATCATGTTAGTGAACTGAAGCAAGACAGTCCACACAGTTTCCCTTCCACTCTGCCCCTGCTTGTTTATGCAGAATTAAAGGCAAATTAACTCACACCATGAGGCTGCTGCACATAGCTGAAATGCATCACTCCTACTCAGAGCACTGGCTAAAAAAATAAAAGGACCTACCTGAATGACTTTCCAAGAACTTTGGAGTATTGATACCCATAGTAGTTGAAATGGATGAGAATAAATTCCATCTCTGTAGGGTGCCTTTCCATCACCGATGACAGAAAGAATCAGCTTTGGGAGTATCAATATCTGCTACATATGCTCATCTGGAAATTTGGGTTGTACGCCTAAGCATTGGTACCCACTCAACACAGTGAGCACTCATAACATCCCAATTCATCTGTTCTGCTGAAATGCAAAAATTCTGAATGTCAGCACAGAGTGGCAACTATTCTGTTTCTGGGAAAAGTAAGCCTTTTTCTGAAGTTCTGCCCTGAAAATGAACCTAGTGCTTTGACAAAGCAACAGAAAGCAGTGCTACGGAGTTTTTAATACAGATTCCTGGCTTGGATACTGGATATCACAGGAGACAGACATCAGAAGTACCCTTCACCCTTTACAGAATTAAGAAACCAAAAATTACCTTCAGAGACTAGCAGTGACACTGGAGTCTTTTTAACTCCTGCTACCTGATGTTTTGGTGTCTTCCAAATAACAACTGACAACAGTTCTCTTCTTCATGGGAAAAACGAATGCAAAATACTTCTGGAAGACATTACCATAGAGCATTCATGTCTTGCTAAAAACCAGTACAAAAATGTCTGTAGTATGGAAGAGTAAGAGATCTTTCAGTTTCCTTATTTAAAGAAATTATTTCCAATTAACTTTCATTTCTGCCCTAATATTATATGCACAGAGAAGTTTGCATTCAGTGTTTTCAGAATACTAAGCGCTGGATTCTTACATACCTAAGTAGATTTATTTTTTTTTTTTAAGTTGGGTTTATGCAATTTGGGTTTTGAAGTGTCTACTTGCTAGTTTAAAAAGAGTTTTTTTGCAATCAATATTCATTTCTATTTATTCTTCATGTTAAAAAAGACAAGAAAATGTTGTTGTCCAAAAGGAACGTAAAAGCCTGCAGGCATGTTTCCGATACCAATTCTGGTCTAAGATTCCAATCTTCCCTTTGTCAAGTCAAACTTCCCTTTGAGAAGGCTGAGATGAAGCCAAACAGGCAACGCTGGGAACTAAGTTAGTGCTGGTGATGTCATCATAAGAATTCTGGTTGTTTGATCACGGACAAATTATTTCATGCCTTTAAGAGCAGAAAATATGAGGACAAAAGTTATCTGAGAACTTGTTATAATAGCATCCTTCTCTCACGCATGTTTGGAGAGGTCCAAATGACTGCAGCTGCTCTTGCAGAACAAGTTTTATTCATTATGGTTCTGCTAGGAAGAGAATGTCCTGGACATGACAGCATAAGCTTTCTAGTTTAAGAGGAAGAGAGCTTTAGAAACCTCGGCTAGTATACAGACATGCAGAGTAAGAATCACAAGCATTAGGCTGGTGTCTTGTGCACAGCACCTCATTCATTGTCTCTTAAGGCTATGTTTAGTGCCTAGTGTTAGAGAGGTATCCCCATCATTCCATGGTGAAATTCTCAACTGCAAATAGCATGACAACCAGAAAGAAGTAATACTTTTTACTTTGGATACTGACATTCAAAAATGTTGAGTGAAAACATGCAATATGCTTGCACAAAGCTAGGACTGGTTGCCTGACACAAATAGTGAGGATCTGATCTCCCCCACACTGCAGAAGCTGCCCAAAGGACAGAAGCCATGTCAGTTTAGGGAAAGAGACTAAACCTGTTAAGTTTTTTAGGAAAAGATGAAGAGAATGCAATACAGGCTTGGTAACTTACAACACGTTGGTTGTCTTCAACAGGGGAAAAAGTTCTGGCAGCTCAAAAAATCTTTCTGCTTGATACACACAGAGATAGAGCAGCAATTTCAAAAGACTGAAAAACCACACTGAAGTTGAATCATGCCTACCACATAACTAGGGAAGCAGGGTAAGTCATGAGCCCTGAATTACTTCATGCTGCAGCAGGACTGCCACTTACACACAAATTACCTAGCTTAAGGCTAGCCCAAGGGTGTCTCCAACACAGTGAAGTTGCTATTTGTGGATGCGATTTAGAGCACAGAGTAGTTGCCAAGTATCTAGTTGCAAACAACCTAGTGGTTGTTTTGCACTCTTCATATGTATTTAAATAATTCTTGCAGCCTGAAGTAACACAAATGTATACAAATCCTGCAAGTGACTTGTCCCATATAAAAACTATTTTATATACAATTATAGAAAGGTATCACTAGTTAGATTTTTAAAAATAAGTTAGATTTGATTTTAGAAGTGAAACATGCCAACCTCAAAATGCTTTATTGATCAAATGCTTTTATATACATCTTTGCTGACACTGTACTAAAAGTCATATTGATGAGGACCTGTACCTGAAGATCTATTCCATGTAAAATCTTACATATAAATTGTTCTGAGACTACAGTATTTTTAAAAAACTAATTCAAAGAAGAAGTTCAGTTTTATTTAGAAGATCAAGCATTTCTTCAGAGAGAAAACCACTTAGAACAGATGTGGCACTGCTTTTAGTTTACAAGACTATGCTTTCTGGTTTAGTAGTTCTGCTTTAATAACGCTTTGTAGCAGTACTAACTCCACATTGCTACCCATGTTATGTTTCCCTTGTAATTCAGATTCCAAGTGTGTGAGGGAGAAAAAAACACCACAACAAAACATCCTTTCTTGATATGAGATACAGTTAGAGAAAAGCCTTGATTTCTAACTTATCACAGTCAGTTTTAATACAGGAAAAGTATACCAAAACATCCCACTTATAAGAGGTAAAAAGGATATTTATGTATGTATAATCTAGTTCTAGTTTTGTAGCCGGCAACAAATACATTTTAGTAACTACATTTCCCCAGAAGGAAAAAAAAACCCTGAAAGTTTTAAAAATATAAAAAGTTAAAATCTTCCTGTGCCTAGTAGTCTGGTAACCAAGCTGCTACAGTCATCATGTGATACCTCTCCACATGTCCTGATGCCTCAGTCAAGAGCACAAATAAAGATTACATTACAGCATGGCAAAAGCAATATTAAGGTTCCAGGGCAAAAAAACTAATGATGGAGTAATGTACTAACATTGTCTGACATTATGCAGGAAAAAGAAAAAAGGAAGCTACTACTAAGAAATATGAGATCTAAGATATTATCCCACATCTGGTCTGGTAGCATGTAACAGGAACAAGTATTGCATTCGTCTGTACAGCACAGGAAAACCCTTACAGTATAGATAACAAATATACTGTTTAATTTCACACTCTTTTCCTGGGCCTCCTCTCCCACTTTGTCTTAAGAGAAAACTACTTGACAGCTTACTCCTCTTTTTTGGCCTGTCCGTCCTTTCCTGAATTGTCTCATCCATTTTTCCCATAAGATTGTGTTGGATAGGTCAGCTGAGTTTTAAAAAGCTAAAGAACAATTTGCATTTCTTGCCACTACAGTGGGACAACTAGCCTGAACCCAGGCTAAAACTTTGTAAAGTTTCACAATGCTTAGCGGCTGCTTTCCCACATGTCAGTAGCACTGTGCTTAATGGGTGGGAAGAGATAAACATGGTTTTTATTGGAAAGGATTTACTGGTTTGGAGAAAGGAACCCTAAGACTTTACATGCAGATTTTTATCTCATTCACTAAATTTAGGTTTCCTGTTACCATATTCTCCTATAACTGTTGGTAGCTGTCTCAGAAATAAGACATTAGGATGACAGAGATAGAGATGATATGAGCACTTTGAAGAGTAGGTGCAGTGATTCCCAAGAAGCATCACCTTGTCAGGAGGCAGAACTGGCACAGGGGCAAGGGATCGGAGTACACCACAGACCTGGATCCTGTTCTGTTTAATAGCTGCTTTGCTTTAAGTGCTTGGAAAAAACCCCACAATCAATCGTTTTCTGTCCCTTCTATTATTTATATGACAGTATTTGGAACTGTGGCAGTATTTTACATGGTAGCATCCTGTTGTAAGTAACCCTAACTAAAACATTCAGGGCAAATTCAGTAAAGGACACATTTGCTGCAGCCTCAGCACCCACAAATACAATAGATGGCGAGCAGTGGATAGTTCCCTCCCTAGCCAGAAGGTAACTTCCTCTCATCCCGTAGTCCCCGACATGGGGACCGCACCAGTGAGGTGCTGCTGTCAGCAGTGTCTCATGGAATCCTCTGCAGCCTGTGAACATTCCAGTAACTTGTACAGACCTCCAGACTGCCCAATTTATGGCCAGTGGCTCCTCAAAAAAGTATCCCTCAATCACAAGCATCTGTGAGAGTGATTGTAAGCTAACTAAAATAACTTTATCTTCTAATGAGCAGCTAGTTCTTCAAGAACCCAAACACGACACCTACTATTTCACCTAATGAGATGACTCACTAGAGCGTAATTAATGAGGAACCCCTCTACTGCTGGTATATTGAACAACCAGACTTGACTTGAATTTTTACAGACTCAGCTATGCGGTATGAACCTCCTTATACTACCATGCTAGCCATGCAGGTTTAGTGCCCAAGTCCTACCTGCAAGTATTCAATTTTGTGGTAACACCTACTGCACTGAGGCTCTCCACACGAGTAACGATGCCTTATTTTCATGACACACTTCTCATCTTACAATTTATATTCAAATTTTTGCCATTTTCAACTAAAAATGCTCATTTGACCTTTTCTAAGGGCTTAGAACAGTTTTTGTTTTACAGACATCACCAAGACATCCTTCAGACTTCACTGCTCTTTATACTCATTTAACCAAGCAAACAAAATGCTCTTCCTGTAACAATGCACTCAGTGAAGCCCTTTCTTTGTGTATAGGCTTTGTCTAGAAGTTTCTTCTTTCTCTTATAGTAGACTTCGGGTCTGTTCCCTTCACTGTTTCCTCAGATACACAAAAGACCCTCAGTGTCTCCTGTCTTGCTAGCTCTAGCTCTGTGCGTGCAGCTCAACATCTCAGGAAGTTCCTGCTATAAAAGTAAGATTTCAGCTAATACCACAAGTGCATTTTCCAGAGTCTATGCCCATCTTACACCAACGTGCAGACGTCTTGGCATGCTCCAAATTTGAGAAGTGGTTCTTTTCTTCTACCTTAAGTGAAAATTCGTTCTCTCAAATACAGTTTGTCCTTCTCAACCTTTGTTATCTTCATCTCTCATGAAATATGTCTCCTCATCTGGAAAACTCATTCCACTTGAATTCCACTCTGGTTCCACCTGACAGCATCCCTCTGTACTTTCCATCCAAACAATCCCTGTTCCACTGGGTCCTGAGATCTGGCTGCGAGATACTGCATTTGAGCTCTGATGGCCATGTAGTACTGTTCATACCAGAATAACTGCAGCCTGAAATGACGATTATAATTTAAGCCACAAATACTTGTTATTAAGAGGCAGAGGACTGTAACAAATCTTGCCTGCATAGTAAAATAAATGCAAAAAGATTTTAACCTCTGAAGTACTCTACAAGCATACAAGTTTTAGGACATGCTTTGCAACATGCTTTAGATTCAATTATTCCTAATTGCAAAACATACTATGGTATGGACTATACATCTTCAAAATGTTTATTGAAGTAGCACTGATGACTAACTAAATTAGTTGTATCTGCAGTGCTGGTTTTCTCCCACTACTTTCCTTCTCTCCATTCAGATTCACAGCACATTTTTTTCGGTATTCCTCTGTATAGCAATTCTATAATTCATTAAGAGAAATGACAACGCAGAAAGAGCAAAGGGTTTCAATTTTTGCAGGAAGTACTGGGCTCTAATAACATCCAACCATCAGTACATCTATTAAGTGAAAAACATCAAAACAGGACTCAAGTATGATTAAAAGTACCTTTTTAAGCATACTTCAAGAATCAGTGTCTATGTTGTTAATACCTGCCTGAAGGTAATGTTTGAAACTCTGCTGAAAATCAAATATGCCAGTTGTAGATAGATGTTATCATCAAACTTCTACAGTGTCCTGAAGATTCTTCCAAGCCAAGAGGTTTTACTGCTGCTACAGAAAAACCCCAAAGATCTAGAGGAAAAAAATCCCTCTGAAAAATGAAGTACTGCAGAAAGACAACTATAAAAATGGTATAAATAAATTAGAAGCAAGCTTTCCAATACACGTAGTCCCCTATAGACTATCAAAGCCATGCCAATAAATAAGTAGTAGAACAGCAATGACAAAACAACAAAAACAACTAACTGAACATCAAGAAAGCCACTGGCTTAGCTGATACCCAGAAAAGGAAAGAGATGTGCCACCATCTTCTAAAGGAAAGAAAAGGGGAGACTTAAAACCCCATTTGTATTCTGAGATTTCAACATCCAGTGAGGAATTTAGCAATATAACAACTTTATGTTCCAAGTACAAGAAAACATGAACTTCGCTGGTTTTTGTCTCTTAGGTTCCTTGTAAACATGGGGGTGATTTTTGAGACTATTTAGATCTCAAATGTCACAGAAAGCTTGAATCACTAATAAGATATTTTACCCAAATTATGTATTTTTAGGATGCCAAAGCACTCAATGCATAAACTATGTTTGGAGATACAAAAAGAGTAAGAATAGCATTTTAATTGCTTTGTTCTATATACACTCACACTCACGCTCCTATGAAGTTGCAGAGAAGCTGAGTAACCCATGAAGAATGCAGTATAATATAACAAAGCATCTGTGGATAGCTCCATCCTCATTCTTTGCTCTTTGTTTTTACACTTCATTATTTTCATAGTACCTATGAGCAAAGTGTACTCTGTGTTTTTGTGTCAGCCAACCACCCACTAAACTACCAGAAGTTTAATCTTTTTATATTCAAAGTGTCTTCCTACATTCAGTTCCTCCTCTCCATACATAAAGCAAGGGTGTGGGAGAACAAATCCTGCAATTGCTAGCCAAAAGGAACAAAGCAGACTTCTGTCTGCCAACCTCTAACTCTTACATCACTTGCAATGCTGCATAAGTTCTATTTTCAAAGAAAAATTAAAAGCATGGCTGAAGCTATCTAGCTCTTGATAAGAAATAAACACTTCCCTTCATAAAGCATGACAAGATAATGAACTATACACACTTGTATATAAAAATAACAAAAATAAAGTAAATCCTTGAACAGCTTTAAGTTATGGATGCACCAGAGCACAGAAAACAAACCACAAAAGTTTTGTGCTAAACCTATGAGGATCTGGAAGGTCAAAAAAAAGCTGCAAAAGGAAAAAAGTTATCCATATCTCACCTACTTACAAAAATATACTCTCTTCCCAGTACCCCAAGATCCTACTGCATATACAGATTAAAGGGACAAGAAATAGTGCATAAAGTAACAGTGTATACATATTAAAAAAATCCTGCTACCAACTGTAAGAGGAAAAAAAAAAACAAAACAACCCAGCCCAGAGATCTTTACTGTCTTATGCTTAAAACAGCTAACAGAATTCTTCTCTTACCAAGAACTAAATGCTCTTACTGTTTGCCCATTTTCTGAATTAGGACACTTAGTTTTCCTGCTATTTCCCATTGGGAACTCAACATGTGCAAGATGTTTGACGATGTTTCATTTAGTGACCCTGTCTGTCCATCACCACATTTCTTTCCAAAATGAGAAGTGTGGGGATTACCTGCAGAAAATGCTGAGCTATTGAGGTCTCCCCAAACAAGCAAAAAATCTGGGGTGGTAGGAATTACATCTTCACTTTGTCTGCATGACATGGAGCCATTTGCTAGACTCCTAGTGTCCTTCTGTACTGTTGCTCATTTGTGGGGATAATAGAGACCTTCAAAATCATAAAACAGCTGTATGTCTCACAGATACCTCGAGCCAGGCATCAAATGGCTGGTATTAGGGAAAAGGTTGAAAGATACTCAAAGAAAAACCCCACTATACTTACAATTAAGGTCTGTGTATGTAAATCCTTAGTATTATTTCATGCTCTGTAACTTAATCAGTAAATTTATCCTGGTAATGGTTTCTAGGTACAGCTTTCTCTGGACCTACAGTGCCAGTGGCTAGCAGGCATTAAAATCCATAGTTTCAACTAGCAAGAATCCAAGTCCTTGAAGATCTTCAACATTACATCACCAAGCTAACCAGATACAGAACTAGCACGCACAGCAATAAATAAAAGGCAATCAGCCTCAGAGGTCAAACACCATTTATTTTTAATTTAAGGACATCTGAGTTTTGTTAAAACAAAACTGCTCTGGCAACAAATGAGGTCTTTGTGATGACAGTAGTTTGGACAGCACAAGAGGATACATACAAATAGCCACACTTCATACTTCTGACCACTAGTAAGAACATAGTTTCCCCCACTCTGATTATTGGTATAACTGGACTCCATTTTTCACTGTAGCTTATATTGTAAACATTTTCTTTTAAAGTTTTTTGTACAAACCAACATCCTAGCAATATGTATAAAAGGAGGAGGCTGTTGGGTGTAGGTAAGAAACGCAAAGGAAGTTAATGCGCTTAGCTAATGTGCTGTTCTCTATTCATTCATGCCTATTGGTTCTGAATATTTTTCTTTTCCTACTTTAATATACCTTATTATATATAGCTGTTGGAATTAAAACTGTAAGAAAAGAACATTCTGCCTGAGGGATTGCAAGAGAAATGGAAGAAAAAAAAAGAAACAGTGAATCTGTCAAGCCCAGATAAAAAGAATACTCAAAGAATTATGGCTGGTAGTTTGGATATTGCACAGAAAATTTAACTTTGTCTTGAGAAGGTATATCCTTGATAGTCAGAAGCACCTGTAGCCATGTCCAGTTAGGGTATTAAACAACACAAATTACCATCTCTACCACTGCAAGGTGCATTTGCCACTGTCTTTGCTCTGCTCTTTGCCACTTTAGAACAATCCTTCATTCAAGTGAACAGTTTACAGCTCAAGCATGTAGAAAACATGAACAAATCCATAAAATTTTCTGTATTAGGCTCTAAAAAAAAACCATCAAAAATACATTCACTTTGCTTTTGATAATGAGAGGCAACAAAAAGGGAAACAGAACATGGTAAAAACTTATTATATGCAGAAATATGCAGACTGTATTAGGACTTAATCTACATGATGCAAAATAAATATTAACACACACACTCCAAAATAAACATACAATACAGATCTATGATATGTAAAGAATAATACATCAGGCTTAGGAAACAACTCTTGGTTAGACCACTGTGAACAACATTAATAACTTTAATATGAACAGCAGTGAAACATCTATCACCATTTTTTTGGAGGGAGTGGATGCTGAAATAAGACTGTAACCTTTGTATGTGTTTCTGGTTTAAATGGTTAGTGAACTATAAATCATACTTTTCCTCATGTTTTGGCTTTTAACTATGTGAATACTCAAGTTATACACAACCGCCTCACAGATACTGACACAATATTTAATGAATTTTTAGTTTATTAGACTTATGTTTTTAAATGTAATATGTTTTCTTTATTATTTCAATTATTAAAAAAATTTTAGTATTTTAAACCAAGCACTACACAATATATTTGTTGAGTTTGGGGTTTTTTATTTTGCTTTATCGGGCCAAATATGAAAAGACATACAAAACCAGAAAATCTGAGACATTGAACAGAACTGGCTTCCAAATACAGTGAACTACATATTCATACTGACATACCAGTTACTGACAGTTCTTAAACTAGGATAAATAAGGAAGTATTTATACAGTTCAGATTTTATGTACCACCTGTCCACTCTGCAACCACAGTTTCTAAGCCTATATACAGTGGCCATTACCATTTCCAAGGAATCATTTTATCTGACTTGATAATACGTTTTGGTAAGATAAATGAACCTGTTATAAGAACTTTGTAAGCAATGAAAGCAGAGCATAAATCTTGAGGAATGGCAAAGTTCTCAGGATTTAATTCATAATGACCCAGGTTTTCAGAGTTACTAAGAAGAAATGGAATAAAGAGAACTTAATCTTTTTGTTCTCTTGCCTTTGTAAGGAAGGGTCTCAAAGCACACCAAACATGAAAAAAAACCCTCTACTGAACCTAAGATGATATGTCCCTGTTAGTATGGGATACAAATACCAGTGAAAACCTGCAAAGTAGTACCTGGTATCAACCCCACTTTGTAGACAGAGAATTGGGGCATAAGTTTTCTATATTGTTCAAGGTTTCCTAAGAAATCTAGGGCACGCTCAGACAGAACACATTCTCTTCCACCTTATCTAGGACATCAATTAAGAGATCACCCTTCCTCCCACATGACAGGGAGGCAAAAGAGTTTGATGTCATAAATCTCTGAATTTGCTGTTTACCAGGTATTCACATCAATGTCAGGTGAAAGCCACCTACTTCCATAAAACAGAGAGAAGCTTCCTGAATGGCTGAATGGCTGAAAGAGGGTGTGTATAACCCTTCTGCTCACAGTGTTTTATGTTGCAGGTCTGTTTTGTATTATTTTCTCCCTCCTGTATTCACAGAGGAGCATCTGTGCTTCACTGATCAGCATCTAAACAGGTCTTTCAAAAGGATCTTAAAAATGTTAACTTGAACTGCACAGCATACAAAGGGTTAACTAAGCAGAATAACCATGGAAGAACCTGGCAAACCTTTACAGTTTTATATAACCTAGCAACATGAAACCCCTTTCTATTCTTGGCTAGATTTCCTTTGCACATTCTGTTTAAAATGTTTATATAGAGAGAATACAAACTGTAGTACCCCTAAGGGGTATTCATAAAGTGAATTTTAGGCAGAGGAAACCAGCCTCTTCCTAGACAACCTCTTAAGCCCCTGGGAAGACAGTGGGTCCGTAGGAAATGTTCAGAAAATAATAATTAAACTGGACTTAATTAAACATATTTTAATAAATATTTATTAATTTAAAAAAACAGCAAAAAACAAGAACCCCCCCTCCCCTCGTTATTTTGAAACTTCAAACCAGTAACTCACCTGCATCTGTACCTGCCTGCTCTCAAATAATTGTCAGCTTCATCCAGACAAACGTTCTTGTTCCCCCCAGTCTGCCCATGCTCCAAACAACAAGTACTACCAACTCCCTGGCCTGACCTTAGTCCAAACCACTGCACAAGGCCAACCTCACTGACACTACACCGCAGGTGAGACTGAGACCTGAGGTTATCTTGGAGGGCAAAAGGGAGTATGCCCCTCTCCGTGAACTGCAGCGGTCAGGAATATCACCCTACTGACCCTAACATATCTTTTCCAAACTCCCTACTACACATCTTGACTCCTTCTTTCTCCTATATTTCATGACTCCTGTCTAGGTTTAAGATGCAAATCATAGTTTGAAATGTCTTTAAAACTCTCTTTATGAATCTCCATACTCAATTTACAAAGCCTTCCATAAATCCCCTTAAACCAATAAAAAAAATTCTCCCTTATTCATGCGTCACATTAATAGAGCATGGAAAATCTTGATCTGAAACTAAATTGGGGGTCAAATGACTCCACAACCATACTCTACTATAATGCCCCTGGCTAAAACAATACAGCACATCTCCATTTTTATTTTTTTTTAACTTAGGAACTGTAAGAGGAACAGCATGTACCTGAGTAGGGGTGGGAGAGCAGCATCATCCACTGCAGGACTATTACCACCTAAGGGCATCTAAAGATGCTCAATTTGGGATTCTATAATCAAGGGCAGAAAGCATTCTGATATCTAGGATAGGGTTAGGGTTAGTCATGTCATGTTCAGTACTCTGTGGGAAATGTGTACAATGCATCACTGCTCACATTTAAAACACCTCAAACTTTTCAGACTAAAAATGAGCTATGGAAGTGGTCTTATTTCCTTAAAGCATGAAAAGCTTAACACTGAAGTAAGCTGACATTACCCTCCTTTCCATAAACCACTGCAACTACTGACTGACATTTTGCAATTTAAGCAAGAAAGGAGTCAAATTTATACTGGCATTTCTACTGTCAGGCAAAAAAGTATGAAGCATGCATAAACCTGCAGTCCCATCTACCGCTTGTCACTGTATCAACGAAAAGCAAGTGCGGATGTCACTTTCTCCTATCCATTTGCATTACACATATGGAAGGCATGGTGATCTCTTATCTTCTCAAATGCTGTCTTATATTCAACAGTGAGCCTTTACTGTTTCAGTGTAGTACTCACTAGGACAGGCTGTTTGATAGAAACTACCAAGTTAGAAGCCATTTTCAAAACAGTTGTCATGGGCTTAGGCAATAGCTAGATTTTTGTTTGTTTGATTGATTTTTTGTTAACCGAACCAAGTGTTTGAACTTCTTCAGCAGAGATTCAGCAATCTGAAATACATATTCTTGCATCTCTTAACTGGACATTTACTTAAAACAGACTTCTTGAGGACTTCTTCCCCAAGAAAAGTTACTCTTGAAGAAGGATACATTTTGTTATACACACAAGGTTTCTCCAAACAAAAAATGCATAAAAGAAAGGAATAATAGAGTGAGAGGGTTAATACTATTTTGTGAAAGCTTTACAATGGTTGATCACATCTTCTTTGGAGATTGTTTAATCTGTGACTGAATGTTGCCTTTTTCTTACTTTCAGGAACTGAATTAAAAAGGAATGCAACCTTTCTGTAACAGTTCAAACAAAAGACAGTACAGTTTCTTTCAGAAAATGTAACTAAGTAGAATACTCCTCCCCCATTCAATGAAGGATGGACATAACCAATTTCTCTATCAGCTCTCCAATTCATGCTTCAATAAACTGCACAGGGAAACTTTGCTCACAAAATTCTGAGGTCTCTTCATCTCAAATCAAAACTTAATCGATTGCAAGGAGAAATCACGTTTTAGAGGACAGACTGCAAAATATTTGCTAATAGTCTATGAAGTACCATACCTAATTAAACAAAATACATTTGTCAAATAAATTAAGTGATACATTATCACTTGTCTTCTCACTCTTAAATTCAAATACAGTAATCTATAATGAATCTCCAATATATCAGCATGAGTTTAAGGACCCTTTGTTACAGCTAGTTAAAACCTCAATTACTCTTCTGAAGGAAAGTCTGACATTATAATTTTTTCCCATTTTTAACAGGACATTGAATTTAAGCTACACATCATATATTGCTTTGAATCAAACAGTTCCTTAAAAAGGAAGCCCAGTGATTAAATAATTTCTATTTTTATTACAAAATAGAGCCTCTAGTTTTTATTTCTATTGTTTTATTATATTTAGTTTATACTTTGATAAAATTATATTTTCTGGAAAAATTCATTCTGAAAGATTTACAGATAATCTTAACCCTAAGTTACTTAATCATTATTCTTCTGGGATGTAAAGAAAAACATATCCTTACAAAATTCTAACAATATTTTTATTCCAAAAATCTTTTCAAGTGTAAACTCTTCCCAGTAAATTAAGTGAAAACAGTTAAGAAAGTTAATGTAGCTACTTGCATCTATTTATTGTTAAACATCTCTTAGAGCCTTTATTTCACCCACCTAGACGTGTGTGTGTGGGGGGGTCCTCAAAAAATTTGTTATTAGTGGTTAGATAGATTGCTTCAAATTAGTAAAGTTACTTTTTTCCATTCATGCATCACTCATATCTGAAAAATTTAATTCAACAGTGACCATTTGACACTACCGACACCCTCCTCATTAATTGTCAGCTAAGACAAGAAAACTGAATTTTTGTCTGCTAAAGTTTAGACAGCAGCTCCCTAGCCAGAACACCCTCAGTTGCTGTCAGATGCTCAGTTTCTCTAAGCTGAAGAAGTGAACTGGAATACCTATACCCACTAATGACAGACAGCTCTTCTGAGATGAAATGGCAGCAGGTCAGTTCCTCCAAGCAGTCAAAAGGGCGATGGCAACAGCTTCACACACACTGTTTAATCATTATTCTGTTCCCCAAAGGTGTTGCAGCTGATTGATACACTAAAATTTCATTCTAGATGGTGATAAGAATTCCAGGCTATCTTACTATTCTATTTTCTATCCATACCCAGTAAATGTTTTGCCCCACTTGCTGTCAGCTCCATTTCTAATCATGGTTCAAGCAACATTAAGCAAATGTGGCATTCAGCACACTTGATGCTTTATAGAAAAACCACAGAAATCCTCACTTATTTCTCTCCCTCTCAATCTTGGGCACTAAGAGATGCATGTTTTGTTAAAAGCATGGAAAAAATATCCATGTAATGAAACACTAATCATTACTTCAGTCATGTTATTGACCACACCGGCAGAGAAGTGCAGTTGTACTTGTTACTCATTTTTTAAAAATACTGATCTTCCTCTTACAAAGAAAGTGCTTTATAGCCAACCCCCTCCTCCCCTCAAACATTTATCAGATCTCTGACCTGCTCTTATAAAAATTTCTCTCCTTGAAAGACAGTTTATATACACATGTGGGAAGTCAATCCTAGAATAGTCATGAGCACAGTTAAATAGCTATCTTCCCCCTTTCTAAAAAAATCATTGGAAAACAATGTTCTCCAAGTTACTGTCAATTCTTTGATAGGTATGAAACTGAAGTGATACAGTCATTCCCAGCTTATGGTTTTTGCTAGAGAAAAGCACAGAAAAGTAACAAGAATGTAAAAAAGTAGCCAGGATGTTCTGCTGAGCCAGTCACCCATCAGTCACTTTTTTATTTTATGATCAGTAAATGACATTCTTACTGGAACAGAAGGTGGAAAATCTGTTTTAGTGATGCAATGATACCATGCCCTGGTGAATACTTCCATAGGACTAAACAGCATGATAGGAAAAATGCTACTACGAGTCTCCAGTACACTCCTGAATTCCAGAGGAAAGACATCAGTCAAGACAACACTACAAATTGATGGGAGAAGGAATAATCCAGGGCTACTGAACATATCTCCAATCCAGGAAGCCTCTAAATTATAAATCATAAAGGGCAAAGAAAATTCTCCAAATTATTCTTATAAACTTGCCTTATTTTTAGGTAGTCTACTCTAGGCCCTGTCACAGAGGCAATATGCTAAGCTTGAGAGACCTTTGGACCTGACCTGGTTTAGTTTTAATTCTTCTCTACCAGAGATTATTGGCTTCATAAGCCTCTGCTTGAGATACATGAAGATAGAGGTGACCTGATACATGTTACGCTGCAGAGGGTGATCGCCTTGCTACCATGCTACCCTCTGCTTGGCTTAAGTAGCATTTCTCTTTGAAACTTACCGCTTTCAGGTTTGCAGTGGTCTGAATGCCTCCTCTCACTGGTATTCATGGCAGTCTAAGCTTACGTCATGATGTCCTACAAACAGTCTTCATTTAGAAGACTATTTATGATCCACCTGATTAAACTGTCCTGCTCGAAAAGAAAACTCACAGGAAAAAAAAAACAACAACTTTTTGCTTTTCTGGACCCACACAGTCTGTCAGTCCCAGGCTTCTGCCCCCCCCTCCCCCCCCCAAGGGCTGAATGCCACCAAACCCTTTACCTCCCTTTCAGGCTCTGCCTTCCCTCCCTTCTTCCACCATTCCTCGTTCCCCAGCTCACAGCACCATTACAAGGCAATGCCTCCACATACAAATGCTTACTGTTACTTTCCATTAGATATTGAGGCATCAGATTAGGCCTCCCTCCCCCACAACAAATATTTTTTTTATTAGTAGCTGGAAAATGTTCCTAGATAGGTGCAGTTTCAAGTGAACATTTTGATGATAAAGTATTTGACATTACATGAAATGCAAACATATTTATTTGCTCAGTTTTATTGCTATTTATTTAAGAATAAAATGTGCCTGCCTGCAGCAATGTAACTACGTGAAACATTACCTCTACGCCACAAACACTTGTTACACAAGTGCACTATCATATCAGAGCAAAACAACAAGAAACAAAGAAAAATAATATTTAGAAAGAAAGGAGGAACAAACGCTTAAGTAATTTAAATTGGTCCATCTTCAGTGTTCTCACACAAAATAGTTCTTTGTTAATTCTACTGACCACTTGTATGATCAGCAGAACCACCATCGGTCTCTGAAGCACAGACATTTTTGGCACTGGGTGATCTTACATGAGGAAGATGTTTTTACTTCTCACTATAAAAAAAACATGATACTCCTACACATTCACCCAGTGTGAGCCTTTACAAACTGCAGCCACATTAGCTTCTTCCATGTATTTGGAGGGCGGGAAAACATGCAGCAGGAACTGGAGTTCTGGAAAAACCTGAAATACCATAATTTTTTTCAAGGCAAACCCACAGTTTTGGCCTGGTTTGTCATATGGCACCTGCAATATGAATTCTATAATTCTTAACCTGTCAGAATGACTGTGTAATGACAGCCTTCTTTTAATGGTGCCACTGGAACATGATTTAATGACAGAGAATTTAACCAATGATTGACATGTGAGAAACAGCATAGTCAAAGGACAAAAAAAAAAAAAAAATTAGTGATAAGAACTGCCAAGAAATAGCTTGACCAAAGTAAAACATAATCATGAAAAACATTAGCATGTACAATAAACATGTAGTAGTAAGTAAATTTAGCACATCTCTTGTAACAACTGTAGTATCTGGCTTACCCCCCTTCCCTGTCATCATGGATCAAGAAACCATTTGCTTTTCTCTGCCATTTTTTGAATCTCTTTTTTCTATGGCTTATGTCAGGTGGTAAACAGTAACAAAGCACATTTGTTAGTGAGCGCATCAACTTCAGAAAATGTTATTCAACCAAATGAACTAGCCCTTCTGGTCCTTTCTTGGCTCTTTGGCCCTTGTAGAGGAGGTGAAACCAAAAAGGTGCTGTGACACCAGCTCTGCAGTTAGATATTCTGGCAGTCCTCTGACCCAGAGGAAATACCAGGCTTTCAGGCAGAAATGAATGCTGAAAGGATAGCAAATATTTGCAAAACAATGACCTCCCCTAAGTAATTAATATGACTGTCTTAAGTGGATGCTAGTCTATGTGGATTAGCCCATTTAAAGTACCAAGATTAACATCTAACTTTGTTGAAAGTAGATTATTTGTAGTGTGGCATTGGCCATCGCAGACTAGTCTGCTTAAACTGACTCCCAACTGTCATTCAACTATGTTTTATTTACAGCATATTAATGCCAACTGCACAATATGCGTATATTGGTAGCTGGAGAGGCAACAATGACTCTACTTGCCTAGAGTACCTTGAACCCAGCTGTCAGTCATAGCATCTGGCAGTTTTATCGGGGTTATATGTATATCAGTCCTAAATCCAATCCCAGTAGAGTTTCATTATATTGCATGATCAATCATAACTTAAATGGTAGCACACCTCAGCTATTTGCAGATTAATTCTACCAGAAAGGAATTTCTGCTCAAAGGTTAAATAAATCATGAAGTATTTATACCTCACTGCAGCTACCTCAGCCTACATAAACCCAGCCCCATCTGCCTGTTCATCTTCAAAACAGACACACTGAAGTGAAAAAATCTAACAGGAAAGAAGTACAATGAAATTAATTTTGCCATCTGTAAGAGGATAAAGCAAATAAATAAAAAAAAATCCAAGTAGTACAATAATTATGTCCATATTATTCTTATATTTCACATATACTTTGTGTTGGCCCTCCAAGTCAATGATTTGAAAGTCAGGGGTAAAACTGGTTTTTTTTGAGAAATGGCTTATCATCTCCTTCTCTCTGCCACCAGTCCCAAGAATGCAACAACAAACTTGACATAAGATCACACAGAGCAAGAAAGATTATGACGTATTCTTGTAAAAATATCTTATACATTTTGTTGCTTCATTGGGTATCATTTAATCAGGGGCCAGTCACCCAGCTCTCACTCTAATGATTTTGCTCCTAACAAGTAAATTCTTTAGTGATTAGGAGTCTATTCATATCAAATGGACTTTATTATTGCATTAATAATTCAGCAATTCCTACAGCAAAAGAGTACAAAAGAGAAAAACACATCCAAGTAAATTCCAGTCCCTCTACCAACCTGCCTGCCCTGTTTCTTTCCCTCCCATCACAGAACATGACAGATTTGTTTCTTCCCCAGTCTCAGTATTTTACAAATTCAATGACCTCTTAGAGGACTCTATGAGTTACAAAAGGTTAGACAACTTAAGGATCTTATATTTGTATGGAAATTTCAGTTTCTAAGGAAAACAAACTTCTGTCACCTTTATTAATAACTGTTCTGTGGAGCTGCTCGGCTTGAGTGTTTCTAAACAGCTTATAAATCAAGTTGAAGTTCATGAAAAGTCTTGATTCTTTGGCCCTACATCAAGAACAGTGTTGCAGAACTTTCTGGAGAGTGTACCATAATTCTTGACTACAATCACAGAATCATCTTAAAGCAATGACATTCAATGAGTTACGTACATAACATGATTAAAGTATCAGGCTGCATTTTATACACAATTCAAGTGTCATGACCTTTGTCAACAGATTGCAGCCCATTAGTTCCCAGTAGTGGACAAAGCATACCGTGCATTAATGAATCTTTAATGATAGCGAGAAGGAGCCAGAAACAAAGAGAAATGAAAATAAAATTAATGCATCTACATGTGTTTTCTTCATGTATCTCGCCATGCTCCACTTGAAGAGTGTACTGTAATACTTTAATATACTGTAGTATGTTGTTTTGAATACAATAACATTATTGCAACACAGATTCCATTGCATTATTTGGCCACTAAATGTTTTTGCCAGGAATAAAGAAATAATTTTGCATAGATCAGCAGAGCAAAAAGTGAAATTCTATTGACCCAGCTTTATTACGCTTTTTCTAACTAAAGCCTCTCATTCAACTTCCACTGTTGTGAGGCCAAAGTCAGAAAGAATGAATTTGAAAAGTAACATAGCTCAAGGATATTTGGTGGAAGAAGCCAAAAGCTTCCATGACTAGTAGCCATCCTTTAATGAAAGAGCTACCATTTTCCTTACTCCACTGTTGTCTTCAAAGCCCTCTAGAGACAAAGGACAAAGCTGGTGGCCTTTCCCCTGCCAATCCCCATCAGTACCAGCTTTTTAGCACTCTACTGTTTGTGTCCTTCATGAGCATGGACTTGATGTTGGGCCCCCTCCAGTGGAGTAGCTGACCGTTCCATAAAGTTTGTATAGCACGCACACCCTACTATTTTCATTCCCACTGAAATGCTGCCAAAAGTAGCTACAGCAGACAGCTTCCTGAGCAAACAAGAATGGTGGGAATCGTGCCACAACTCACAGCTACGCTGAGAAAACACCATTTGCACATCACAGCAAATGGGTGTCTCCACTGGAGATCCATGGCACCCATCCTAACCCAAGAAAGCAAGACCCTTGTTCACATTAAGGCTTGCAAAGACATGTGTTTGGGAGCTATCAACAGCTGCACGCTGCACGAGAGCAAGAACATACTTTTCTTTTTAAATGTAACATTATCTCCTATCTATACTATTCTCTGAAAACAGGATGGTTATCAAAGTCAAATTAACCTCTCATGGCATACACATCTGAACAGTAGAAAAATTACGAGGCTTTGGAAACAATTCAGGAACAACTGTCTTTCTTTCTCTTCCCGGGGTTTGTCTGCAATTTTTAAAAGTTTAAGCAAGAATATCAGGTATGATCAAAAGTCAGAAAGAAACTGCCTTTCTACACAATGTTTACTACATTTATTATTTCCTGTTAGACATTTTTTCTTTCCTTAACAGAGCTATTTTGTGGATGAATAGTGAAGCATCAGGCACTGGTATTTTCCCATTTCTATTTAATACAACTGAGTGCTTCCAGCTGCAGCTAACAGAACTCACGCACCACATCTCCCTAGTTGATCATAATCAAAACCAAAAACCCTCAAACCCTCTTTTCTCTTGTAAATAATTTACTAAGAGGCACTATGCACATACCTAGGGCACAACTGCATGACTCTTAAACAACCTCAAGTTCACTTGAGCTGTTTCTAAGTGCATGCTTGTATTAAGCCTAGCTTATAATGTGTCTGTAGAAGAAAGTATTACAAACCTTTAACAGCTTCGCCCTCCATCTATGCCCTTACACGTATGTACAGCTGGGCAAGTTCGTCTATCACTAGATTATAATTGGTATTGAAATTACCTGCCCCACTCCAATCATATTAAATATAAAATCAGTTAACACCTCTTCTTTCACCTGGCATTTGCTCACAGTGAAATTTAATATTGATTCTGATTATTCTTAACCTTTGGCTGCTGATCTTTCCCAGGTGTTACCCAGTGTCCATGACATGCAGAAGTCATCCCCTGAAGTGCATGTCAAATTTTGTGGCTGTTAGGCCATCCATTCATTATGTTCTAGGGCAATGAAATTCTTTTCCAGGAGACAAGTATTGCCTTGCTATCTCTGTTTCTCAAGAAAGTCAATTTTCCCAAGTCAACGACTTTCTTTGAGCTTTCTGCCCCCTGTTGCCTGCTTGGCTCACAGCAGGTTTTGCCCATGTGAACTGAATTTACAACCACTGACTCAACACCAGTTACCCTGTATCCCACCCCTGCCATTCCAGAAGCTTCTGTGCTACAGCTTCCCTGAGCCAAAATCCCAAAGTATTATTAGTTTAGAAAGGGCTAGCTTTTACCATGTCCCCCTTTTTGGAGTATTACAGAACTGTAAACAAGAAAATGTTTATTAAATACATGATGTGAAGTCCTGAATCTTCTTTGCTTAGCAGCCTTAGTCACCTACAAAAAAAATATTTCTATCATTCCTCAGATATTTTGATAACTCATGTCATTGTCCCTTGTAGAGGGTACTAAGTGTAGCTCCTAGGAAGCCAAAGGATTAAGAGATAAAAACTGCCTATTCAGCCTGAATTTGCTAGAGCTATGCCGTGTGAATTTCTGCCAGGACTGTGTGATAGAAAGCTGCATGGTCAATATAAACTAAATCATTTGAAACAACAAAGCTGTGAGGGACAAATTGTGTTTGCTAGCAGGTATCACACAGGTTTAATAGAGGTCAATTATAGCCTTGGATGTTGTTACCCGGGGGAGGCTCTCAATGTGGTAAGGAAACAACCATTTTTGGTGGATATGAGTGGGACTGGAAGGAGTGGGAATTCCTAATGAACTACTGCAGGGGCTAATATTTTCTAGGTTGCAAAATACTGTTGTCACTTGCTGCCAACTATGGCTTTCCAGGCAGTACAGGATGCTGCTGCACATCTTTGGCAAATCAAGATTGGACCAATCAAAATTCAAAGCAAATGGATGTGTGTGATATTTTATACCCCATCATTTTACATCTAGTGAGGCTCATACATGCCTGGGAACAGTTTCATCTATATACAGGGCAATGCTTAAAATACAGCATATTTTGCAATTTTCTTGAGTAAGGAATATTTAGTGTTAAAAAAAGAAGAACCTTTAAGCTGATTTGGTCACCAACCCTGACTTTGGATAGAAATGAACAAACTTCGGAGGGGTTTGGTTTTGTTTTTTTGGGTTTGGGGTTTTTTTGTTTGTTTAAATGTAGCATTTGATAGTACCCAACTAACCCTCCATTGTAGCTGAAGACGGTAACATTCAATCCCAAAGATACAGCCACAAGGCTCAAGGTTGGAGGAGCTGGGAAAGAAAACACTATACACTGATGTGACATAAATCTTCTCAGTTTCAAACTGACAGTTATGAAATGCCTGCCACAGAAATACTGTAAAAATGTAGCAACATTCTTTTTCTTTGAATATGCCATTATCATAAATGCAACAACAACAAAAAATACACACAAAAAGTGAGACAGTTGTCTGAGGCAGTTGGGACCCAAACTTGAAAGCCCAGCCAATTTCCATGTTGCCATGCAATAATGGTAACTTTTAAAAATAAAAAAGAACCAAAAATTAAACAAGTTTTCCATGTTTAAAAAAATAAAGTTGAAGGAAATTTTCTTCTTCCTTGAACCTTTTTTCCCTGAGACATACATCACTTTCTTCCAGCTAAATCATACACATCCTCTATAGGACATTAATCCTTTGTACGCTGAAATGGCTCTCATTACTTGTAACTTGTCAGCCTTCTGATCTGTAAATGTTTATTTCACAGATGTCGCAAAATACTCAAGAATTATCCCTAATTTATAGCAGTAACCTATTAACAGTAACACCAAATGAGTAAAATGGAGGCAAAGACAGAAAGGCTCTTGAGACTGAATACCAAAGCAATTCTTCCATATAAATTAATCCCCCTGTATCCAAATAGTTAACTGCAGTGAGAAGATAGGTTTCTGTCTAAAACATTTCTCCTACCAGCAGTCCCTACTACACAAAAAAGGAAAATAGAGAGGACTCTAAGAGTAAAGATACGTGCATATACATATATAGGTATATACACACACTAAAAACAAACACTAGAATTTCTAATTTAATTCTAGTAAGAAACCAAAGGTTTCCCCTGGAATTTTGCAGAGACTACGCATCACACGCTCTAACAGAACTGTTTGTAATCAAGCGACACATCAAAGCTGTTCAACATCAGACACAGAGGTAAGCACCCTTAAATGTACTCCAGCAGCAACCACTTGCTATTCTGACAATGTGCAGCACACTTAAGGAAAATGGAACAAGTCAGGAACAGAGAAACCTTTATCTCCCAAGTTTTTCTCCTATTACTTTTAAATGATGACCTGCCAGGTAAAAATTACGTCTCCAGCCTTCTTGTTTTGTAAGGCTATACATATGTCTTAAATAGTACTGAATCACACAATCAGTGCACTGAAGAGACAAGACTGCAGAGCTTCGCTGCCTGCATATTCAGCTTGTGAGGAAAGGACTTTCTGGAACTGAGGAGGTGCTATGAATTGGAAGTTACTAAAAGCAACAACAATGGTGGGCAATAACTGAAAATTGAACACTTCAGTCAATGACAGCATATCTTTAAACAAAAGGTGAATAACTAATATATCATGTTAAAAAAAAAAAAAAAAAAGCATAGCTATTTAACAGAAAGACTGATTGCTATGGGCTCCATGTAAAATTTACAGACATCACCTAGATGTTCTGCTCCAAGGATCTGAATAACTCAAAACCAGTGTGAAGACCACCTACACCTGTTTTGTATCCAATTCAAAAGCACATTTTGAAGCCAGCACGACTGACACACAACCTTCCCAGCAAAGAGGACACCCCACTTCGTAAGTGTTCCAATAGTAAGCCAAAACCCCTCCAGCAGTAGTTACAATACAAACTCCCAAGTTAGTTCAGTTACACACCTATAGATAAAAGAAAGTTAGAGCAGCCTCTTTTGAAAATCCTGTTTGAAAATAGGCAAGAAAGTGTATGTTCAGGTGCCCTCAGCACAATTAAGATATGAGCTACACCTTTCTAGAAGTAGACATGTGGTCTAGGTATGAACAAGGTTGGGTGGGTTGTCAAAAGCTTACACACAATAATAAACAAAATGTCATCAGCTTCTGCTCAAACGTTTTATTGAATACATAGCTGAAAGAAGCTTCCAAAGCCTCATCCTATTTAGTTTCTTTTAAACCACTGGAAGATGGAAGCTAAATACCAAAGGATTAAGACACAGCAACAACTCAGAAACACTCTTCCACAGTGTTTCCCGTCAGAAAAGAGCATAGCAGGAATTTCTTTTAAGAAAGAAGGGTTTCTAAAATTAGATGCAATTTAGCTATAGGAACGATAAAAGTAAAATGAGTTGAGATGCAAGACTGAGGGCTGCTGAACAGCCACACCTAGGAAGAACATCCTCACAAACAGACAAACACGGCATTAAATGTTATATGCTGCAACATGAAATATTAACTTCTTTTTCTTACAGCTTCTGGGTTTTGCAACTCCAAAGGATTAAAACATACCACCAACTCAGAAATGCTCTTCCACTACACCCTCCAGAAAAAAGCACAACAGGAATTTCTTTTGAGAAAGAAGGATTTGTAAAATCAGATGCAATTAAGCTATAGGAGCAATAAAAGTGAAATGAACGAGATGCAAGGTTGAGGGCTGCTAAACAGCCACACCTAGGAGGAACATCCTCACAAACAGATAAATACAGCCTTAAATGTTATATGCTGCAATATTAAATTTTAACTTATTTTTCTTACAGCTTCTGGGGTTTGCAGCTGCTGAAGATAGGGTGAGACTACAATCACTAGTTCTGAAAACCACCGTTCCTTATCCTTAACTTTTACTTGTGTTTTTAGGTCATTATGGTTTGACAAAGTATCAATCTCTACCTGTTTCTTAATAGAATATTTTGTGCAAAGACAATTGTTCTCTCCCTACAGCTTGCACTCACTTAAAGGGGGTGGGTGGGGGACAGGGGTGGGGAATGGGGGGGTGACCCATTCTATGTTATGTGGTGAAATTCACTTAATAAAATTGTGTAGAATTTTGGGGACCTCAAGTCTGTAACTGGTCACCAAGCAGCATTTACTGACCCTATTGAATCGGCTTTCTTTTGTGCTTCACTCCAATAATGAGGCAGACTTTTTTTTCCTTTTTTTTTTTTTAAAAAAAAGAAAGAAAAACACTTTACGCAGCGAAGACTGCATATTCTGACCAGAAGGGTAAAATCTAAACACACCCAAACTTATTAGAACAGCTTTATTAGTAGTTGGGCATTGTAAACCAGGAAGATTTGCTTGCATACCAGCCGTGTTCTCCCATCAGAGTTAGCCAGACTCCCATAAACTACCCCAAGGCTTTTACAACAGAAATATTCCAAGGTTACTAGAACAACTAAATTATTCATGATTAATAACAGATATTGAGCAGTGTCCTTTTCTCCTGTATTTAAAAACCTGGTTTCTACTTTAGTTTAATGTATTTACTGAAGACTGCCTAGGAAAACTACGACTTCCATGTAAACAGTTGCCTTTGCAATCTATTATGTATGAGCTGTCCTTTAAGCCACATCAGTATCGCTCCACTTAGGCAAGGTCTGAAAAAAAAAAAAATCAACCCACACAGCAAAGACTAAATATTACCATGTGTATGCACACATTCATTAGCTACTTAAAGTGTCAAGATAAGGAAGAAACTCGCTCCATGCACTCAGAATATCTCACCAGATTACTAAAGGACCCCCAAAGATGCCCTTGGATTACCAGATCTGGCAAAGTGGGGAAAAAAGCCCACCTGCTGCTTATGCTGAGTAGTGTGGGTACAGTCTAGACAGCCACAGCAATAGCAGACTAAACTGAGAAAGCTCATGCCAGTTGTTCATGGAATTTCAAACTTTCTTTACAAAACCAAGAGCTGTGGCCTGAGGAGGCCTGTGTGATGGAGCTACTCAGGAGGTGGATGCACGGAACTGCAAGAAATGACACAGACTGCTGAAGGATGCCTGGGCACCCACAGGCTACTACAAAACTGGCACCCTGCAAAGCAAGGAGAAAGCATGCAGAACAAACCAGTATCCTTAAGGTGAGACACAAGGCTGCTGGGAAAGAGAAGAGGCAGACTTTCACACCCTCAGGAACCAGAGATCTATGGGAGGACAGAGCAGTACAGCCTTGCTCACATTAATTATCGGCCATACTGCACCCCATGGAACACCAAAGTAGCCCTTCATAATCATGAATTTCCTAGGCATACTTCACAGAAAAGAATTACATAAACTTTAAGAGAAAAAAAGCCAAAACACCACCACACAACAAAACCCCACACAAAGCCAGCATACACATCTATGGACAAAGACATTTTCAGACTATTTTGTAGGGATCAGTCACACTAAATCACATCAGTCCCCCAAAAAGAAGTTTTCAAGTACAGAATTAGAATTTGCAACTTAAAACTCCAATTCACATCTATAACACAGCAGGATTAAAATGCAAGTGTCCTTTGCACCTCACACTCCCCCAATTCAGGTGATTCATGGTATAAAACTCAACATCCTCATACAAAACTCAGCTCGGAAGACCCAGCAGTTTGCTTCCCCTATATAAGATTAACAGTGCTAGAAATTACTAAGCATGTAATAAATAGTAAGCACTTATTGATCAGTGCCATAATATTTAATGCTTTCACTGAAGAATGCAAGACTGTATGGAGAACTGTCAAGTAAAGCTGTAGGATTTAGTTCAATTCACATCAAGCTTCATTTATGTATAAGAGTTTATATATAAGTGCATATATTTATATATGAAGAACTTCAAGTGCTCCATATATATGACATGATCAATGTTGATATCAGTGAAGTTTTCAGCCAGATGAAGTCTGTATGTGCTGACACTCATGTTGGACTATTCTTGACAAGTCCATTCCCTGCTGCTCTACTGAGGTGAACTGAAGACACCCAACAGAAGGGCTTTGCTACATCTAAGTAAGGATATATCATTCTGTCTTTATACACTCCATGCAGAGCCAAACAAAGAAACTCGCCTGTTCTCTCAGCCTGCTAATATCTCTGAAAAGCCATTCGAGAGGCCCACCATGTAGCCAGCAGCTGTTTTTTAGGCATCTCTGAATGAAAAATTTTCTCTTTTCTAAGGTATAGGGATGATGAACGTGGCTAGAAATAATCTGTAGAGTCCAAGCACAATGGGAGGGAGCAGAAGACATGGCTGCGCTGAGAGGTGCATCCAGCTGCTGAGCCTGCGGGAGCATCTGAAGTAGTGAGACAGGATGAAGGATTAGGGAAGGTGTTCCTGGGCTGGATAAATTTGAATGATGAGGAAAGTTTGCAAAAGTAAATCAGAAAAAAAAATGCTCACATAAGACCAGGTCTAGTGGAAAATAAGACAAACGAAGGAATCAAATCACAGTTGAGATTTCTGAGATGCGAAGAGCAAGCAGAAAGAAGAAAGCCAAAAAGATGGAGAGGGGTCAAACTAGGAAAGAAAAGTGGCATTAGGTCTAGTGTGAAAAATTATGAACAGCTATAAAGAGAAAAGGTGGCACTGAGGATGGTGCATGTGAAGAAAAATGGTCTGACTTTAATATAGCAGGACAAACACTAACAAGGAAATTGTAAATTACCATACAAATTTCTGATTCCCCACAAAATCTACAGCTGATTGGGAATCATTCACAGCACAACTAGGAGAGCCTGAGAAATAAGCATGAACATTACAAACAACAATCAAGTAAAATACACTATCTCTTCCAGTGATTGTGATTTATAAAGGCTCCAAGTCAGTTATTCAGAGGAATGGGGTGGTAAGCAGCAGCACCTCACTGGTGCAAAATTACTTTCCTCAACTCAAACACATCCAGCTTTGCATCCTTCAGCAACCAAATGCAAATGCCAATGATGTAGGTCTTGAGTAGGGCACCATGGAAGATAAAAATAGTTCTGCCTACAACAAACACTTGTCTCTGCAGGCTCACAGGACCGCAGTTGAGAAGCACAAGGCGCACTTTCCATTTCTTAATAGAACATCAAATCACATGCTCTGCCACTTGCAGATTAAAACTAGCTGTCTTACAGCTGTGTGACTAGTGATAGGATTAAAGAAGCACATAAAATCCTGTAAAGATACTTGTCAATTTGGGATTCTCGAGACACAGCTCATCCCCAAAAAAGCCACAGTGTACAACGCATGGCAAAATGAAAAACACAGCAGACAAGGGGAGGGGAAAAAAAAAAAAGTACAAAATATACATCAGTTTAGTTATGGGTATTGCAAATATGCAAATATGGGTTAATTCGTATCAACTCCTAAGCAGCATAAAGGGGGGAACATTAGAGAACTGAGCTGCAGAAGGTTTAGAGGATATACAGGTGTTTGAAATAAAAAAGAATGGTGCTCTACATTTTAAATTGGAAAAAGCAGAGGCTAGAGCAGACACCAAACAATGATTTTTCACCATGCTCTTTCTGATGTGCATGACCTAATGACTATAGAGAATGCCAAAATTCAGGGCACTCAAAACAGCAGTCACACTTTAAGCTCACTAACCACTCTATTATTCTCTGATAGCTTCCATTTTATTATGGAAATTTTTCACATGGAAATGACTTATGTGTACAAGGAGAAGCCTCTCTCCTGAAGATTATGGCAATACATCAAAGAACCCCAAAGAAAGCATCTGGTTACCCAAAATAATACAGTACATTCTAATTCCCCTTTTATTATATTTTTCCTGTTTCTTTTTAATGGTAGATAGATACAGACGAAAGAAAGGAGTGGAAAAAACATGGTGAGAGATAGCAACAAGGAGCACTGCAAGGAAAGAAAGGTTAATTACAGCACAAGAGAAGATGCAAGGAATGTGAAGAATGTCAGCAAGTAAATAAATCAATAATCTACAGTCACCATCTACATTCCTGAACTACCTTGAAAGCAAAGATATCTGCCCTTAACATTCCTGACAACAGTAGAGATTAAGGAAGACTCCTCCAACCTCTTGGTTTCTGCCAGCACCCTTGTGTCAACAGCAGATTACAAGAGAACCTTTCTGAAGGGAGTCTGGACTACCTCTTCTAACAGTTTTGTTAATACAACCTTGTAAACACCTTGGACCAGCCCAGAAACATCAACAAGCTGAAATTAATGCTGTGAACATTACACTTGAAAAAAATCCTTGAGGCCATTGTGAAAGAACTGCAGGAATGGTGCACCAGATTCGCCCCCTCACCAGGGCTCTCTAAAACATAGCAGACCCTAGCAGCTCATATGGAATAAACACACAGATCAATAAAGCCAGAAGACTAATGTGGTTTTACAGATCTATTTCTTCACAATGGTATCAACATACTATAAAGAGTTTTACAGAGGAAATGGAAGCTGAGCAATAGAGACAAGAGGCCATAAAAGTCAGGACTTCTTAACAAGTTGGGAACATTCTGTATCGTTAAGGATTCTGTATCGTTAAGGGGGGGGGGGGGGGGGAACACCCTAGAAAACAAACAAGCAAAGAAAACCAAAAGCCCACGACAAAACATGTATTCAACTAAAATCACTGATATGCCATCAAGTAACATGGCACAACAGAAGTAGATCTGCAGAGCAAAACAGTGGGTGGGTGTTAAGGACCTTACTGACATCCACCCTATACACATTCGGGGAGGGTGGGGGCATCACTTCAGACTAGCTCTAGACTGGTCCTGTGAACTGAGCATCCATTAGAGGTTGAGGTAAATAGCCTGGTTTAGTTTCATCCATAAAGGAATGTAGATCAATCTGTGGTGCAAACTAAAATACTGTAAAAGGGGACCACTAAAAATTCAACTCAAGTGCTCAAGTGTAATCCTGAGCCAGTGCTAACACAGATGTACCCAAACTTAGCAACACGACCCTGATGCTACATAAAAGAAGTCTTTTAAGTCCAGTATCTAACTCTATCTCAACAACAAACAACAACAAAGGAACAGGATGATTCCACATGGGCATCGTTGCTCAAAAGACCACTTTTGTCTACAAGGCCTAGCAGTAATTCTCCAAAAATTGCTTTGCCACACAAAATATAATGTACAAAACCCACAGAAAATCATCATACAGAATTATTTCTAAACTGGACTTGCATGGCTTCACACATACACAATATGATTCTGCAATACTTGCCTTTGAAAGTGAAGCTGATACAATACAATTAGGTAGCTGGGGACATCTTTTCATGCTGCTCAAATTTCTTAATACACTTATGAAGTGTAGCAATTAAAACATATCTGTTTTCAATGTCCTTCTACTGCCAGGCAGGGGCCTCCCCCCCAACTATCCACATGTATCCAACAGACTTTACTCATCTTTTAAATAATGGATGCGATTTAAAAAAAAAAAAAAAAAAAAAAAAAGAGGAAGAAGAAAACCTACTGTACCTGTGTGTTGTTCTTCAATCCAAGCTTGCAGATACATGAAGAGGAGTAGACCAGCTACCCCAAACATCAGTACAGACACAAAGACTTGTATTAGGTTCATGACCCTACCAGGGGGCTACTTTTCAGCTTTCAGAATGATGCATGGCTCACTTTTCTGAAGTTTTCAGCATGCCTGAATCTTCTGTAGAATCTTCCCCTGAGACACCGACCTGGAATAACAAGAGATGGAGCTAGTTCTCATGTTACATTTTTATCCTTCACCAGAGACTGTGTAAACAGCATGCTATATACAAGCTGGAGCTTTTACAAGCTATTACTTTCAGCACTTAGATTTCTGTCCACAATCTTGACAACCCGACAATCCTTCTGCCCCTGGACAAATTCCAAGCAGAAGTGTTTCTTGAAGTGGCTGCAGAGACCATTCAACCTCCACGCTGCCAAATATTGCCCTTTGCTGTAATTGAGGGAGGTGGGACCCCAAAGGAGATGCCCAAGTGTCACACCAGTACACCACTGCCCACCAACCATCACAGCTGAGAAGCTACAGCAGCAACTGGAGGTCCCCCAAGGTGGTTGGGTTGCACCCTGGTGCTACCAGTCCCCTGTGATGGGCAGCCCAGCGCCTCTCCTTCTGAACCGTGCAACCCTGCGAGCCTGAGGAAGGTTACCTCCAGTCACCCCCACAACACAACATCTCTGCTTGCAGTCCCTCAGCATTGGTTCAGGCTATGCTTTGGGCAGTCATACTCTGATGTTTACCCTCAAACATGAGTGAAAGTTGAATTTTGCAGGGTTAGGGAACGTCAGTTAAGACAATATCAGTAATGCAGCACAAAGGGAATTAATGGACCGTGGTTTTACTCAGCTATTTTGCAAAACAGGAAGGATTTGTCAAGAACCCAGTTCTTGACACTAAGTTCAATGTAAATGAGATCAAATGTAAAACTTTATCAAAAAGATTACTTCCTTGCACAGCAGAGGGCCCAGAAAAAATGAAGTAATTTACCTGATACCCTGCACCTGCCACAAAGTGCCACAAAATTCAGTTTATAAAAACAGAACATAGAAAACACTGCAGATCATAAAAAAGCCAGCTCCTTAGCCTGAATCAGAACATGTTCACTTAGAAAGCACTTCACTCAGAAGCTAAAGAGCAGCTGTTGAACTGGCCTGCACAGCAAAAGAAAAAATGCTAAAATTCAACAGAATGGTGTTTTGTTTTCACCTGGATAGAGGTAGCTTTCTTCTTAGTAGATGGTACAGTGCTGTGTTTTTGATTTAATATGAGAACAATGTTGATAACACACTGATGTTTCAGTTGTTGTGAAGTAGTGCTTACCCTAAGTCAAGCACTTTTCAAGTTTCCATGCTCTGCCAGTGAGCAGATGCACAAGAAGCCAGGAGGAAGCAGAGCCAGGACAGCTGACCAGAACTAGCCAAAGGGATATTCCATACCATGGGAACATCCTGCTCAGTATATAAACTGGGGGCAGTTGGACAGGAGGCACCAATTGCTGCTCGGGGACTGGCTGAGCATTGGTCAGCAGGTGGTGAGCAACTGTATTGAGCATCTCTTGGTTTTTTACCCTTGGGTTTTATTCCTCTCTCTCCCCTCTCCTTTTCATATATATATATATATATAATAATAATAAATAAGTAAAATAATAATAACAACAACAATTTATTTCAATTGTCAAACTGTTCTTATCTCAACCCAAGGGTTTTACCTTTTTCCTATTCTCCTCCCCATTCCACCAGGGACGGGAGGAAGAGAAGGGGAGAATAAGCATGTGAGCAGCTGCATGGTACTTAGTTGCTGGCTGGAGTTACAAAACAATAAATGGACACCTTTGTAAGGGCATATCTGATAGAAGTGTTTGGTAACTGCCACAAAAAATACAAAGAAAAACTCAAGCTTTTAAAGGCAGCCTACTGAAAAATATTTGGAAATGAAATCTGTTAAAAGAAAGGAGCTGACATACATGAGTGTCCAAATAAACCGAAAAATAAAATGCAGGTATCTAACAGTTATTCTGACAGGTACAAGTACTGCCTGTTCCATAAGCTTGTATTTTAAATAACTTGGCACTGTTACACCTGTAATTGCTGAGTTTCTCAAGACATATACACACAAAGCTTAGCAGAAACTCCCATTAAAACCAGCTGTTGAATGAACAAAGTAACTATCTTAGAAAGACACAAAAGGTTTCAAGAACAAAAAAACTGTGCTCAGAACTTTGAAGGTTTTTTTCCAGTTCTGTGCCATTAAAACTATACATTTCGCTGAAGCACAAACATGCCCGCAAAAAATGTAAACCTGAGTTTAAATATTAATCATTTTCTATGTAATTGTTTTGTACAAGATAGATAGCTAGACATTAACAGAATGTAAATGTTCTGTCTGAAGTACATGTCTGTATGGGTCATGAAGTGTCTGGCTTGAACCTGGAACACAGAAGGATGGTGAGGAGGTGCTTTATTCCATCTAGTTCTTTCTGCCTTGATTCTGCAGAGATGGAATTTCCTACGTGTTATATACATGTACCTGTACCCATTTGCTGCTATTGTGACGATGCATAGGACCGGAAGGAAGCAGCAAAGACTGGGCAAGACCAAAGAAAACGCTCGGGGAATTCTCTGTGAAATACCTTTTGTGAGGGTGTGGGTCGTGGAGCCTCCTTTCAGCCAGCTCCTCACTAGCTGCTATCACTTGCACCTTTTCCTACAGTGCCCTCAGCATTCTCAGACTTGCAGTCTTCCTTATCTATGCTAAAATGTTTACTTAGGCCTTTGCACCTAACTTCAGTCCTGCAGCAAATGCACTTCAGAAAGCACTCTGCTGATGAGAGAGAAGCTTCCCAGCATAAGCAGTGTTTCAAGAACATTAGTCAAAGGACCAACAAATGCAAACCTCTTCTGTTTTCCACCAGACCAAAGCTGTGTAGTTCACGTAACAGGACATTGACAGCATCTTGATTGGGGAGTGGGGGAAGACAAATAAATAAGACGTGAAGGTCTGAATGAGTATCTTTGAAAGAAATTAATTACATTGCAAGTACTAGAAAGCAGGAATCAGTTTCTTTTGGAAAAGTTGTTTGGGTTTCATAACTTTCTCAATAAAAAAAGCGTGCAATGCAGACACGCACATGAATAGTGGCATGCTTCCAAATAAGCCCATTTTTGTGGTTTTGTCACTTGTTTCCGCCTCAGACTACACAAAGCTCTCACATTTTCAGCCCTCCTTTCCAAAAACCAGTGTCCCTGAGTGGGCAAGAAAAGCCTTCTCAGGCCATATGGACGATGCTGACAGCAAAGTATCTCACAGCACAGCTCCGCAAACATTTCCAACACGTGTGGGCTGACACTGCTGCTGTCTTCAGCCACTTGCTCTCATCATCCCTGACTGCCCAGCTCTTGCCACCACCATGAGGGCTTACACACCTGCACAGTAACATTCAGAAAGCTCATCCAGCTAAAAACTGCTCCAAAAAGAAGGAAAGGGACCTTACTGCCAGAGGAAGTAAGGAAACTCTGGTTTCATCAAACTACATCCCACAAGAGATTTACCCAAGGAACAGTGCTGATGGTTTTTCCTTTAGCAATAGAAGCCATTGCATGCATCCCTGATGCTCAATGTCATAGGATATACAGGTGACCTTGCCCAAGCACCATCATGGTTGCATGCAGCACACCTACAAGTCCTGCATCATCACCTTTCAGATGCACAGTACAATCAGGAACAATTTCAAGCAATTTAATCTGTGAATAAGAAAACAGATGGTTTTCTGCTACGGTAGCTTCAGTTTTGAGTGGACAGAAGTTCCTGAAAAGAAACAGTAGTTCAAGGTACATTTTTTTTAAAAAAACTACCAAACACACTAAATTTACTCCACCATCACGGTCACTACAATCATCTTCATATCAAGAGTTTTCATGCTGCTTGCAATTAGTTTATTTAAATTTAACTTATATGAAACTTTATTCTTTGTTTATAATTTGGCTAAGTTTTAAGATTAGTTTTAAACAACAGTAATAGCAGTTTTAATCACAACTACCTATTTTAGCACAGGTTAGACTCTAAATGTATCAAACCCATCCAAAAATCTGAAGCTATTCTGCTACCTTATAAGATTTTTAAAGGCCTTTCAGCTTGAATAAGTAGTTTAATTTATTTAACATAGTGATTTGTAACCCACATATGAAAAAATGATAGCGACATTAAAAAAAAGTCTGTGCCTATGAGTCTTCTAGTAGAACTTGAAAAATGGTCCCAAAACACTGACAAATTTGCTTTTTTAGTAGTAAAAAGCAACGGTCATGGATAACACTCTCTAGCATCCTGGCAAAGAGGAAATACCTACAAATATTCTTCAATCAAGATGAATGCTCTCTTGTGGCTGTGAACAAAGAGCCAACAAGCAATTACTTTCAACCTAAGTATTTTCAAAAGAGATCAGCTGTATCCAGACAGAGGTTCAGCATCCCTAGTTAAGCTGTAAATCTTCTTTTGCTCCCAATCCTGGGCAACATGGCTCCACTGGGTGCCAGCTTGACCATCTTGCTGGATAGGATGCTTGCCAGAGGGAAACTAATGTAGTCCAAGAAACTGCCATGTCCTTCTCACCCATGTTGAACTTCATTCCCACTTTAGCCCAGCCTCCCACTCTACCTTTTTAGAAGTATGGACCCCAATGTCCCATCCTTTTCAACTCATGCCTTCACAGAAAATGTCATAGTGACCCACGCATCCCAAGATTTCCAGTCTTTTAGAGTACTGGAAAGAGATTACTACGTATTGTTCTTATCCATCATGGAGAAACAGTTAAGCTGGCAGACAAAAATACTACATGCCTTAGATGACACCACAAACCTTTTTACAGCAAAAATTTAGGAACATGAAAAGTTTACAATCATCCAGTTCTGAGGCCAAATTGTTTAACACCATTGTCAAATTTAAGACTTTCAGGCATCCACATTCCACTACTGTAAAATCTTTGCATTTTTGCCATTGCGTTTTGAGTCCAGTTCAAAGAGGCACATTCCTGTACAAGGCCAACACAAGCAACTGAAATAGCACAGCCACCCAAAAATGGGGAAGAGTGCATCTCCTGCTTTTCCTCATCTCAGTACATCATCCACCTTTCTTTTCCTGGCAGGCAGATACACCTGTAGCTGAGGAGAGGCATCTCCAGCACTCAGGTACCATTCCTGGCTTCTTCCTATTCCAGACCACACAAGAACAGTGGCATCTGCTTGCCGTATGTTTGGCTAACCTAAGATTTCCTTGCCACTATTACCTTCACCACCACCTAGTTCCAAAATCAAAAACATAAAAGGAAAACATTAGATTGCCTCAAACTATTTACAAACCTTTTAAATTCCCCTCCACCTTTTTTTCTTTCACCTGAAAAAAACCCAGATGATCAACATGAGTGATTAGCCAGCAGAATACTGATGAAAAAAACAGATGCTCTTTACAACGGTTAAAGCATTCATATTACTGTGGGTTACCACAAATTACCACCCACTCAGCATCTCCTTAGACACAACTGAATTAATGAAAGCAAAATGGGAAAAAGGACATAGAAAGCTACTTCAACCCCACACGTATTTTTTTCTTCCCTCCTTCCTTTCTTTCCCCAAGAAGCACTATATTTTATGATGCCTTCACACCGAGGAATGTCCTGCTGAACACCGGTCCAGGCTACTTTCAGCTCAGTCAGCGGAAGGAGGCAAGGATATCTTCAATGCTCCCCCTCCTCCCTTCACTTCTCATTAGCTTGTGTCCTACTTCACGCGCAGGTGATCCTCCAGGATCACCTTTCCACTGTCCACATCTCAACTTTCTGGCTTCACAACAACTAGCACAAGGCACAGCTCCAGCTCTTAACAAAGCTTGCACAGTTCCTCATATCAGGCAGTGCTACTCTTTGTTCTGGCTTATTCCAGTGTTTGCTAGGAATAAACATACAGTATTTGCCATTTTCTCTCTCCAGTAAGTCATGCTGAGTATTATGGATGGTGAAGTCAAAATCTTTATATTACAGAACTCTGAATTAAGTGTGTAACCAAATCAAGATAACCAAACTCAGTGCTGCTGAGCAAATAAAAAAAAATAAAGTAATTTTAAAACACAAAACAAACAAACCCAAATTCCCATACCATAGACCTTCTTGTCCACAGGAATCAACTGGGGGACTGGGGGAAGGGGGAATGGTTAACAATCTGGCAGGCCTCACTACAGGAGCTGAGTACAGACAGGGCAGTGTATCAATGAGTTTCTGTCTCACCCCCTGACAAACAGTATTTCAGTGCCTGGTGCCATAAAGGGAGATACCCAGCATCCATGTCCACCGGTACATCGCTCCTGCTGACACCTCAGCAACTTCCTCACCTGAAGAGCTGCGTATGAAAAGGTTGTGTCAAAGTGTAACTGAAGACACCATCTGGCCTGCCCAACTTTTATCACTGGCAATAACAGAAGATTACTAACTACCAACTCTGCAAATCAAGTTATGAGAATTTTGTTAGAGTTCCGTAAGACAAAACTAACGAGATATTTTGTAGGAAATACGTATGGATTTCTTGTCAAAGGAGGGAGGTTTTTAAACAAAATGAGCATCCTCCACTCATCCACTGAAAATCCTGAAACAACAAAGCCCCTCTAAAAAAACAGAGCTCAAAAATTTAAAATTTCAAGAGCAGTCAGGAAATTCCAAACATCAACATCACCAAAGTAACTTCCCACCCTGCCAAGTTGCACATATTTAACGTTTTTCTACTTCACTCTGCCTTGTTACACAGCAGACCACAATGTTGTTATAGCAATTATGTTTTGTCATTAATGCACTTTATAGCATACAACATGTATGCTACAAAATTAATAACGTGGTTAAGAAAATATGGTTTGCATTTGATTGGCCATTTTAATCAATTGAAGTCACTAGTTCCTCATTATCCTGTCAATATACATCCAAAGGAAAAACTCCTTTTAATGAAGCAATGGATGTAAACAAGACTCATTTTAGTGAAGAAGCATATATTGGTTTCTGGTGCCATTAAATCTTTCTATAGGAATTGTATTAGCTGACGACTAAAAGCAGTCCATAGCACCTGCATTGCTTCTGAGAACATGCAACAAATACAATGACTTACCAGGTTCAGCTCCTCAACCATAAATTCTATCAAACTTCAGACCACGGTACTTTAATCCACAGAGCAACCCTCAGCCACTTGTAGGTTAATTTAAAGCTGCAGTTATAACAGTTATTCTTTATAAAGAAACAAACAAAAGCAATGCTTGTGTTAACAACAGATAAACACAGAGTTGTCCTACCCACGAGTAAGTTAATACATGAGCATCATGAAAAGTTCTGCTTACTTAGAGGACAGAGGAAACACTCCAGTACTGAAAGTGATGGGTTTGGAACTTCACCAGTTTACCGGAATTTTCAAGACCACAGGTCTCGTTCTGCAGCTGCAGGACATCTCGCTTCAAAAAGGAAAAAAAAAGGTTATTATTTTTCATAAGGGCTCCCAGCCAGGAGTGGGGACCCTACTGCACCCAGCAGCCAGCCAGGTCTGGCACGCTGCTCTCTTACCTGCCTGAAGCACTGCCGGAGGTCTGCGGGCAGCCTCATGGAAGGAAGTCACCTGGATTTGGGGCAGTTAAACAGAAACAGGGCTCACCAGACAGCAACTCGATGGCTCCCAAGCTTCTAGCAGGACTGGAGGTGGACTTTCTTCCCCCTCTTGAAAAGGACCGTGTCAAAGCGAGATCTTCCCTCGTTTAAGTTGGTGAAATGACGCGATCTCGTGCATTGCCTGCCGTGAACCGGGGTGCTACCAGCATGCCCAGCAGGCGCGCCGTCCGCCCCAGTCGCTCACTCCGCTGCTGGAAAATGCACAGGCAACACAAGCCATTTTTTTTATTTTGGAGACATGCCCGGAATTCCTGATTCCCGTTGTGTGACGGTGGGGGAATATGTGCGGGGGGGGTGGGTGCGTGGGTGGTGAGGAGTCAGCAAAAAACTTGGTCGGCGCGCGGAGCGCAGCCTCGCACGGCGCCGCAGCCGGGGGCTCCGCGTCCCCCTCAACTCAACTTCTGGGACGCTCGGGAGCCGCAGCCCCTCTGCCAGCGGAGCCGACCCTCGGCGCCCGCCCCCGGGGCTGGGAGCCCCCCTGCCACGGACGCGCCGCAGAGCCGGGCCGGGCGAAGCAGCGGCTCGGCCCGGGCCACCCCCGCCTCCTCGGGGCGATCCGCCATCAACGTACCGGGGCGGCCGCGCCGCCTCCGCTGCCGCCTCCGGCCGCCGCCGGTGAAACCCCCGGCGCCCGGGGGCTGGGCGGGGCCGGCGGGGCGCCAGCCGGGGCAGCCGCTCCTCGCGGAGCCGGGGAGGCGACCCCACGGCAGCCCCCCCGCCCGCTGGCCCCGGTGGGGGTCCCCGCGGCAGCCCCTCACCTGCCCGCCGCTCCCGGGAGCCGCCTCCGCCGCGGCGCCGGCACGCAAACTTTCACCGCAAAACTTTGGAGCGGGGCGGGCTGGGGAGGGCTCGGCCCTGACCGGCAGCGCGGGACCCCCGAGCCGGGCGGCGCGGCCCCGCGGCGCAGGTGAGGCCGACCCGCGCTGGGGCGGCGCTGCCGGCGGAGCCCGTGTGGCTGCGCGCGGAGCCGCGCTCCGTCCCTGCCTCCGGCGCCCCTGGGATTAAGCGCTTTGCTAACAGGTTTAGTTTGCTGTTACATACCCAGAGGTAGGCTCTCCCTCTGCTCGCAAATAAATGTGTATCTAAGCTGCCAGGCAGAGGCAACTCAGAGCTGTAATTAGCTACTAAAACAGGCAGCGTCGGAACTTTATTGTCGTCTACGGGAAACGGGATGACAGAGAAGAATGTTTAATTGGTGCTTATTAGCACTTCATATGTGCTTGCAATCACTATCGGCTTATTGTCACAGTAGACAGGCCATGTAGATAAGTGACATTACCCCTCCTTAACGGCCGCATCGCTTCGTGTACCTTTCTTCAAGGAAGTCCTTGGAGAAACGGCCCTAGCTCTGGCAGAGGTGGGGTAAGCACAAAGGAGTTCTGACTTCCCAGAGCTGTGCTCAGGTCGTTTCTGCCCGGCTCTCTCCCCTTCGGATGTCTGGCTGCCGTGCCGTGTTCCTAGGATTACCCCAGCACACACTTATGAAATGCTCCCTGAGTCGCTGCCCCACTGCTCACTTATGGCATAAGGCCTTTCTATTAACATTTTTACGACATCTTTCACCCTAACGGGTCTCAAATCATCTCACTCACTCTTAAGCCATCACACAGGGATCGCTTCTGCAAACAGCGAAGCACAAACACCTTTGGCATAAAGCTGAGCATCGCCAACCAGCTCAAGACTGTTTCAGAGCAGAGAGCTGTGCACTGCTCTGATTTCCAAGGGGGTTTAACTAAGCAGAGTGTAATTACCCTGACCAGAGCTTAGACCTTGGAGATAACATGTGTTCATTGGAAAGCACTCCAGGATCCATAGCTGCAGCAGCCATAGGCAGCCAAGACCTGTGTGCAGTGGTGCTCCCTCTGGATTTCCAATCCAAGCGCTAAGCCATCTCACTCCTGCTTAGTTTGGGTTGCGTGAGGACATACAGCCTCACCGTGGTGCTATGAATTTTCTCTCTTTTATTTCATGTAAGGATCTCCCTAGTCACAGTTCGTTATAGAGGCTAGCAGCTTAGTACAGACCCAGGGAGCAGACTTTTCCCTCCTTTTCCTTTAAAGCCAATCATGGATCCACTTCTGAATTTCTGGTGTGCAAAGACTATCCCTCACACCTGTAGCTTGTCTGGCTCCCTAGTAGAAAAAGAAAGGGATAGGGGGAATGAAGGAAGAAGCGAAATAGGTTTAACAGCAGAATATGCCAGTTGTTTGCTGTTCTACAGACTTAAGCATGTTTCCCAATCTAGGCAACCTGGGAGGCATGTGATACTATGATTACCATATGCCCTAACAAAAAAATGCAGCCTCGTATTTAAATTACAGATCTGTTGGTCCCTGTTGGCCAGTGAGATTTTAGAGAAAAACAAGATGCCTACTGAATTTTAGTTTCCTGAGGTAATACAATCAGAAGATTGTAATGAAGGTCACTGAAGCTTCTAATAAGGATACACAGATTAACCTTCTGAGTGTTGCAGATTTAATTTTACTCAATAAGTACATGCTGCAAACATATTTCTTCAGATTGATCTACTCAGACTGTACTCATCAACTGATTAAAGTTATATATAACACTGAAAAGATCAGATGTCTTGATTTTTTTTTTCAGTTAAAGGAATAAATTAATTGCTTTGGGATAAAGCCAAGTCTTATTTTTCAACTTAATAATAATAAAAAAAACCCCAACAACGGACCATGCATTTAGCTTATATAATACTTGTTCCACCACAGGTTCCAGCTATGGATTTAAGAATCTTTGCGAGTTTAAAAATTCAACATGCAGGTGAAATTAGACACTGGATTAGAAAGCTAAACAACTACGTAAATGTAATCAGCACCTTCTGAGGCCTGACATGTAGCAAAAAAGAAATGAGTTACGAAAAGGTGGCGGCAGTCTGTCTGTGTCAGCGAGGCTGGTATGGAGCCAGCGCCTGCATCAGAAACCCTATTCCTGGCAGGTTTCTGCATGTTTCCTATGACTTCTGCTAGATAAGCAGCTCAATGGTTAATGTAGCAGAGTCATCTTCTGAAGTCATGTGAGACTTCAGCCATGTGGTGATGCCTCCTCACAGTAACAGGAGTAGTCAGTGCAGTTAGAGAAGAAAGATAACAGGACATGAATTGAAACTGAAACCTGCCAAAAACTGCAGGTCAATTCGCTGGGATAAAAACACCTTTACCCTACAGTAAAACCAATTCAGGCTCTTTTAAGCACATTTTCTATGTAGATTTTCATCTCAGCTTAGCAGTGACAGCCATGGAGGAAAGTTTGGTGTGGAGAATAGGTCACAGCTACCCGCACTCGCAACTGCTCCTTTGTGAACTGCCAGCGTGCACTGCATCAGCACCCTAAAACCCCTGTTGGTGCTCAGCCTGTTCCCCTATGAGACAGAAAGTGTGTACCACTACAGTGAGCTGTTAGGAAACCCCCTTGCTCTCGCTGAATTTTCCATGCAGCCCAGGTTTCCATCTGACATTTTTCAAAGTTTACAGCAAAGCTAGCTCAGCCACCTACACAGATGCACACATTTCAAGGAGTCAGAAGTTGGGATTCTTATGTTTAAAGAAAAATGAAACCCCCATGATTCAAGTAGCAGCTGTGACAAAACTGTGCCTGTTTGGCCTGATCCTCTTCCAAAGGGGAAGGATTAGACCTACAGAGGGTTTTTTAGCTTAGGCAATTTCATTCCAAGTGCCATTATCATTTACTGCAGTGAATTTTGGGACGGGCCACCCTGGCACAGTTTCAGTGCTGTGTGTTATATATCAATATAGAGCCAATTAGACAAACCTTTGGTGATTAAATGCATTCTATCATTATGAAGGTGTCTTTTGCTCCAAGGCGTAAACCATTCAGAAAGTAGTTTCATTTTATTTCCTTGAGCTTTTTTAATTTTCAGCTAATTAGCTAGAAATATACCACCTACAACATGTGCTTTTTCTCAGTTTGGAGGCTAAAATTTGCCTCTACTAAGCATTGCTACCGGGCATTTGCTTGTTTCTTTAAAAAAATTGCTAGCAACTTAGTATAAAATTCATTTACTTAGTAACTGGCATGCTGGGGTAATTATCAAAGCCTTTCTAAGCAAGTTGTGTGCTCGTTCAAAAATATTAGGCAATTCAAAGTGTAGTTCTTCAGCTATTACAAAGTTTTGTTTTTAAGAAATCTCCAAAACCAAACCCAACTTTAAGTCGACTTATATACTTCAATGAGTTAACTGTGAAGCTATTTTATTCTAATGGGCTGCTGTCTCAAGAGACGGGCCAAAAACCCCAGTAGCTGCAAGCATTTTTTCTGAAGGTTAGTGCATTATCTTACTCCGATTCTAAAATGTGCTTCAAATGGCAGCTACTACTCTGTCAAGTGCTACACAGGACTAGAAAATGCCTCAGGATATCCTGAAAATTGATTTTCTGAAGCAGTGAATTCATTCTATATTTGAAAGGCTGGTGAGGGCTTCCAGTCACAGGTGTAAATGGGAGGGTTAAGATTAGCTCTCCTTCTCTTACTCCCTCCACCCTAGCACTGGGAGAGCAAAGTGCATGTATGTTCTCATACTATTATATGATACATTTGCATTTTAGATCAAAGTATATCCAGTTTTGCAGACTCTAATTGGAGGCTTTCAAGACAAGACTGGATAAAACCCTGAGAAACCTGGCCTGACCCAATGGCTGACCTGGTTGTGTGCTGGAGGTTGGACTACAGGCTTCTCATGATCTCATTTTATGTGAGTTGTCCTGTGCCTGGATAGCCCATCTAAAAATCAGGATGTCACACTTCCACCAAAAAGTCACATCTCAGTCCAAAAATGAGATTTGAAGACTGCTACCCTGCCACAGAATAGCAGACAACAAAGGAATCAATGAGGTCCTTAACTAGCATCAGACGGCTTTCTTTGAAAAGGAGTTTGTAAAGCAAGGAGGAAGGTCCTCTGAAAGCCTTCATCACTTTCATGAGAAAATTCCAGAAGAAGTCTGTTTTTCCAGGTCTTTTGAACAGTGTTTGTAAAAGTTACATAACACTGTAATTTCTACGTCACCTGGTTCTAGAGAAGGGGAAACACTTGTCTTTGTTCTGCCAAATAATGCTTGATTATGGTACCTCCTGGAAAAGGGTAGCCTATTAGTGCTAGAGTGCCTAGTTGAGAGATGGTTTCTTTGGTGTTTCAGTTACCAGTATCACGGTGTTCACACAGATTTAATCGTGAATTTCTTAACTTTTTGATTTAAATGCTTTAAAGGCATTCATATCTTGAAGGATATCGTCATGCATGTCTTTCAATTTTGACTGAAGGGACATTAGCAGATTTTTTCCATCCTTAGATATAATGCAGACTGAAAAAAACCCCACTGACACCTCTCTGAGCAATTTTACTACCTTTTACACGAGTACTAAATGTCAGAGAAGTAAAATCTGGATATTGTGTTTTGGTCTCTACACAACCCCTGAATGTGAGACAAACAAAATTTTCTTACTCCCCACAGCCCCTTTGGTGGTAGAAAGTTCTGCACTGATTCAACATCTGTTGACAAGCTGTCTATATGAATTGACAGAGAAATGAACTGATACATGAAGCTGAGTGTGCCTCCAAAGCGATTCACAATCTGTTGAAACAAGACACCATACCATTAAATATGTGATTCCAGTGTTCTAGTTCCTCTTCTATTCTAAAATACCTGGAATAAAAAGCAGAAATACAGTGACATGACAGTCTGGCAGCTGCCCTGAAGCACAGATAAAGGAGGATTGTATGAAATAAAATGGTATAGAATTTTCTTAGTCAGTGTCATCAGTGTACTACATGTTGAATGTTTGCATTGCTTATTAGGACCAATGGACATATTTTGAACCCATTCTGACAGCCTGGATTCAAACATTGAGCAAATGATGACATTATGGTATTGATATGTGCCAGGAAAAAAAAGTTACTGAGAAATTCTAAGGCAAATGAGGGTGGAAAGTAGAATAAAGACAAGGCAGACTGACAACCAGACACTATATAGTAGGAAAGGGACAGAATGTGAACTACAGTTTGTTATGGGTTTTGGCTTTTTTGTGGGTTTTTTTTTGTTTGTTTTTTTTTAAATCTAGTGAAGGCATTAGTCCCAAGTGTTTGATCATCATGTAATATATGGCCAAGTGTCAGTACTGTCCTATGCCTTTGCACCTCTGCAAGGTGTTATTACAGGGGCAGTCTATGGAAAATTAGGTCAAATATCCCATACTGGATGCTGAATACGTGCTGGCTAGCCTAAGATTTGGAAGCAATTTCATTGCTCATCACACACTTCCCTGTAGCTGGAAGTTGAGATACATATGAAAAAAATGATAGCTTTTGAGGGGGCATAACCAAGAGGTGCCTACGATTGCCTGTTTTCAGCCAAAAATATTCTCACAGCTGGGTTTTTAGATGAAGATACTACTCTGAGACAATGGTGATTGCTTTGGTGAACCATCTTCTTCTAGCTAGAAACTTTTAGTCTAATTAGTATGCTAATGTAGCTAGATCTGATGGTGTTGACCATCATGTGGTGCTGTTTTGCGTGATATGTAGGAGGGTGGATAAAGCTGCAGATCTCATTCTTTTACCCCTCCTCCTAACCAGATCATTGTTTGGAGTTATGTGTGCTCCTCATTCTGGGAACATCCTCACATACTAAAAGCTCTTGTTAAGGTTGGGAAACAAGATGGATTTGGGAGTCAGCAGGATGCATGGGCAATTAAAGGGCAATTAAAGTCTGTATCTTCATAACAACATAATCAAGCTTTCCAAACACAAAAGTGCATAACTACACACTAAAAGGAAGAGTAGACTGGGAAAACTAAACATGCCTCTAATGTTGGGCTGTTCAAAGAGGAGGAGATGGAAGAACTGTTTCAGATCACGCCGGGAACTAGGCTTGGAGCTATTCTGGAAACAGGGGTGATGCAGAAAGTTCTCTAGCCGATGGGATTTCCCTCCCGTCACATACCCACAGCCATTTTTCCTGCCTTCAGGCTCCACTGCTGCAAAATGCTGTAGAAGAAAGTGCAAATGAATACCACGACGGAGCCCCAGGATCATAAAATCCTAACACATCTCACAGGTTTCCTGCTGATTTCCCTTGGCTCAGCTCAGCTCAACTGTATTTAAACCATGCTCTTCAGCATTTGGCTTACTTTCTCTCTAGTAATTAGGTTTTGCAGGAACATTTTTCTTTATTTTTAGGAAAATTTTCCTCATAACCAATCTGGCTTTCCCTCATTGGTTTCATGCCCTTTTCTTCTTATTCTTTTCCCAAAGGATACAAAATAGCTCACTACTTTCTTTGTGGTAACCTGTCACATGGTAAATCATTGCTTCCTACTAAGGAAACCACGACCCAAAGCAGATAGTTTCCTTAATAGGAAGCAATCATACTTTACCCTGTGTTTGAATTCTGCAAAGCATTTATCTTACTCATGAATTCAGTGTAAGACACCTTCTTTCTGTCTTTGTCTCATTGTAAGCTGCTGAACAAAAGTGGTTTTCACAAGGATGCTTTAAAACACCCATTCTCCTGGCCAGGGCTTTCTTTAGATTTGCGACTACTAAACTCACCTTTTCCAGATGGTATAATAATTTTCCATCTCTCTGTCTTTGGAATGAAATTTAAGAATACTTGATAAGTAACTTGGGACAGATTATAAACTTCCGCAAATGTACTTGTGCAGTGCTTTCATCGACAGAGACTGTTATTTCACATCTGGAGAGGGGAATATGATCTATCACCCCACCCCATAAGAGAATCTAAAACAATTTTAAGGTTCATCTTTATGCAGGAAAACATCTATGTGCACAATTAAGCACTTGCTAGCAACCAGTGGAACTGTGGGATATTCTCAAGTGCCTTTGCTAGTACACACCTGATCTGGACTTCACAAATGGAATGATTGTTTATATTTATTTTTAAGTGTTTTTTTTAAAAATGTGTGCTGGGGAATTTAATCAAATTTTGGAAATGGGAAAGCTTAAATGTTTTTGTTGTTTTGTGATTTTTGGGGTTATCTTAATTACTATGGGAAAACAGCTAAAAAATTAACAAAGCAGCTTGTTATTCATTTGTTTGCTTCACAAATAAATGCTCTACTTCGTAATTACCCCTTTAAAGCTAAATGCTTATGTACAAAATGTATTGTTAAGGAAAGCTTTACAGTCTTCACGGCAACTATGTGACAGTATTTATAGAACTAAAGCACAGAAAAACTATTTATTGTGTTGTTTACAAACTGCAAAATTCTTGGCCAGTAGAGACTGAAGTTTTCTCTATTTGAATGTTAGACAGGAGAAGAAACTGCAAGAAATGTGGGCCCTGTACACACTTAGCATCCTTAACCTAACATTTGTGGGTTGTCATTGACCACATTTTCCAACCACAGCTGTTTTAAACTATTTTTTGATCACATATGTTAAACGCAATACATGTTTAAGTCTACACACATACATGATCTTGTATACTCTTTTGATTTATAAATATATCCATATGTTCCTTTGTTTCAAATTTGCGGGTCATCTAAAAAGAGCTGATCTTATGAAACCAATTAAAACTTCCAGCAGTGAATTAAAGTAGCAGAAATTTTTGTTTACTTTCCTTAATCTCTTTCACAGACATCAAACTGGTGTTAGGTACACAGTTGCTGCTTGTGTCAGTGTAATTACACTGATTGCCAAGCTATGTTTTCAAAAGCAAATAAACTGAAATAATCAGGATTTTCAGGATTGTCTGCTGTAAAAATATTCCATATGTTAGGTACTCACGGGGAAACCATTATTAGTAAATCCCGTTGACTGTCAGAGGTCCATAGACCACACAGAACCAAATACACTCTCTCGCTGCAGTTTGGATTTATTAACCAAGAAGTCCAGTGCTCCACAGCATGAAACTTGGCTCCTATTGTGTCTGCAGCCAGGGCCACTCCAGAGTTTTCATCTGCAATTGCTTGTCTCACACCACAGGACCTGCAGAAAATTACTGCCACATCCTCTCTTCCAGGCGGAGTAACTAGCCAGCTGCTAGCTGCTAGCTGTGAAACAACAGATTTTATGGAGGACTGGCCCAAAACCATCAGCAGGGACTAACAAGATGGAAAAATTCAGTGTCCCACCGAATCACCAGTCTTACTATAACCAACTGCCAATTTACATGTTGAGGATGGGGACAGAGAAGGGAGGAAGAGAGGAGAGATGTTTTAGTAAAGGAGGTAAATGGTATTTAGCAGATGAGATACAGGGCAGTTTGTTTTCAGATCGTCTTTTCTTTCCAAGTGTCTGCAAATATGCTTTTAGGGCATGTTTTTTTTTAAATAAGGGCAAGGTATCCTCTATACAAGGTCAGAGTGAATGAGTTAGCAGTTTGCTCAGGTATCCTTGTCCCCAACAAGTGCATGCATAGCGCTGTAATACTGTTCTGGGGCTGCAGGCTATAGATATGATTTCTATTCTGCCACCCTACTAGCAAAATGTGGCCTCTCATTTAGCTGCATCAGATCATGGTTTGCAATTGAGGGATCAACTTCAAATAAAATGTATGAAATTCACCTTACAACATAAATGTATCTTGTATTCAGCACCTGCCTTCATTATGCTGCATTCTCTAGCAGCTGCCTGTAAAGATTACATTATATAGAAAAACAGACTTCTAAGCCATCAAAGAGGACTGAATGGAATCCTTTAAGAATATGATGGTAGCATGAAACCTGGCCATTTTCAATAAATGAGTTACAACACCTTTTAGGTATAACACTTGCCCCTGAGCATCTTTTTTCATTTCTGCATTGTTATGATCACACTTTCTGCTTCAGTAAGGTCCCTATTTTCCCCCTATTCTAGTGTTAGAAAGCCAGAACTGCCACCATTACCTCTATTACCACCACGACCAGAAGATGGACCAATTTGACAGGAAAAGCTGCAATATCAACTGCATGCACTTTAGTATCTTGAAGTAAACAGATAAAATGAGTTCTCCACCCTCTTAATGTATAGTAGCTTTGGGTGTAGGGGTAGGCTGAATATTTAGACAATGGCTTTCTTCTAGTTGACAGGCCCACAAAGTCTGACACATCATAACACAAATTTTTCCTCTAAATAAGATAATGAAATATCCTATATTCCAGGAGAACACACTTTTTAATTTGAGATGATATTAATTGCTGATCAGAGCAGGTCAACAAATTTCACATTTCTGATTTCCACTGCATATAGTGTTATTGTAAATCAGTGTAAATATTTGCAGGTGTTTACACACAGCTATTGCAAAACCTATGGGGAGCACATGCCAGGGCAGAAGTAGCAGTTTACAGTGCTGGGAGGTGGAGCTTCTGTTGCGGGCCAACAGCTTGCAATGGGCACAGGTAACGCATCTTGTTTTGGCATGTCTGTGCTCTCCTGCATGATCATGAGTAACCGTCATGTTAATGCTGCCAAAAGCCTTGGGTTGAGCATCCTGAAGGTAATGGTGGCTGTGGCTCACTCATCTCCCAGGCCAGTGCCCTTCTCCATATTCACAGAGGCTGAGTCATTATTTCCACACAGCCTGACAGCCACTGCAATTCCTTGCTTCTTCCCCTTGGAGCACATCTAGATCTTTATCTGTTTCTTCCAGGACTGTGTCTCAGAGGGAGTGTAAGTCCTGCTGATGCTATGATTATTTAGAAATTCTCTTTAGCTGTTGTCAAACTCTTGCTCCAGCAGTGAAGGAACAGGTCTTCAGGCTCTCTGACAAGACAGTGGCCAGCCAGGAAGCTGGTGCAAAAAACCTAGAGCTTCCCACTACACATAGCAATCAAATGCTATGTGCTTGGAGGAACTGCGAGGGAAAAGGCATTATATTGGTGAATAACTAATGCCACATTTAGCCATACCTGTGTAAATCTGCAGGGACTCTTCTGAGGCTGGTGGGGCAGCTCTAGAGGTACCTCATTTAACAGAGCCCCGTGTAAGAAACGGGTGCATGCTCAGGAGGATGGTGGCTCTATCCAAAGGTTAAGGTACACAAAAACATTTCAGGAGCTTAAGGAAGAAAATTAGTGTGTGAACATGAAAACCTGAGGAAGGAATGAAGAAATTAATTATCACACCAAGGGAAAAACAAAGAAGCATGAAGAAAAACAATTAGCAGTTGAAAATGCTCTTGAGTCCAGTAACCTTGGAGAGTGCATTGAGCACTAGCCGTCACTTAAGGCAATTATCGGATATCATATAAACCTTTTTTCAAACCAAGGCAGAATTGTTTATGTTTTGGGAAGCAGCTATCAATAGTGAAATTAAATATCTGAATGAATGCAGGAACATGTTCTAATAAAACGTGAAGGAAGTAATCAGGGAAGATTATCAGTCTTGTCAGTCTGATATTTAGCAGTGATAAAAAAAAAAAAAAAAAGGCTGGTGCCAATGTACTTTCCTTTTTGCAAGCTGAGCCTATCTAGTATAATATTCAATGGCAGAGACTCATAAAGAGTTTAAGAGCTTCTCTGCAGGATGGAGCTGAAGACACGCACAAACCTGAGATTTACACTAGATTATTAAAATGGTTTACTTTTAATGCCAGACCAGGGCATCCTGGGATCAGCAATAACTTCCATGATTGCACAGACCAGCCTCTAGTCACGCAGTTGACCTGAATAGGAGACTGATGAGTTTCAAAGAAGTGAGGCTTTAAACTCTGGCCTAAAGAAAAGAAAGACTTGACCAGCCCAGGACAGAAATGCAGGACCTACTTGCAACCCACTGATCTTTTTCTCCCTGTCCCCAGGGAACAGAAGAATGGTGGCAGTGCCCAGCTACAGAATGTTGTCTCAGTCTGGAGGTCCTGGTACAAATCCCCATACAGGCAGCTGAAAAGGAGGTCACCGCTTGCAATTACAACCTTACACTGTACCCTGGATACAAATAACACCCAGCGAGAGAGTACGGCCTCTGCCTGCTGCTGTAGCTCAACAGATGGAGTAGCTGCTAAGCTTAGCTTGCAGGATTGAGAAATGGATTTTTTGTTTTATAAGCAAGACTGTGTGCAGATGAACTGAGGATGGCCTACAGATCACAGAAATAAAATCTATTACTTTAGCATTTTTTTAGGTCAACATACTGCATGCCACTCTCTCCTCTCATCTCTTTCCTACTTATTTTTTTCCAGAAAGTAATTTGCTTGCTTTTCTCTCATTTTCCAGAGCTGAACTTCAGCAACTGAAATTGGTGGGCTTTGCTCAGAAAGCCTCCTAAATTTGTTAATGCTCATCTTTGATGAGATGGCTTAACACAGGTAGCACTATATATATATATATGATTTCACTTTTTTTTCTATGCTTTTATTATAATTGTTAATGCTAATCTTTAATGAAGTGGCTCAAGCCAGGTAGTAAAATAGATTTGCATGTAATTTCATGTAGTTTTTCTGTGCTTGTATTGTAAGTGAGATTTTTATTTTTAAAAAAACAAAAATAAAACATAAAGGCTTGTGTCAAAGTTTGTGTCAAAGCTTCACAGTGAAGCTTTGACACAAACATCTCAACACATTCTCCCTGAAATCTCAGAAGGTCATTTTAACAGCTTCAGAAGTTACACACTTTGTACTCAAGTTCTCTTAAAGCACCGAAGTTCCTACCGTGAGGCAGTAACCATTTTAGCTGCCGTCTCCACACCTCTAGGCCCATGTCAGACAGAACCTTATGCAGCTTTATTCTTTATTCAGAGCCTCAGATCCCTGAAATACCAACAGAACAATTTTTGTGAGATGACATCTTCAGACTAACTTTTGTATCTACCTTAATGATTAACATAAGTGTTAAAGTGATCTGCCTGAGTGATTTTTTCGTTTGCATGAAGAAATCTGTCTCTATCTCTGTCTGCTTCTTTGTTTTAAATCGACATTTTTCCTAAGCTGATCAGAACATTAAAATTGCTTATCATGAGCCAAGTTTCTGTGATTAAGGGAAAAAAAATCTATGTATGGCTAGAGAGGGGCCGATGTGCACTGAGTAGAGGCCCACAGGGTGTGTGCAAGTGAAAGTTGTAACTAATTAGTAATATTAAAAGTATAAAACAGGTTGCCTTCTGAATGTAGCCATTGCAATTTATGATTTCTGCCAAACTATATATTGATTTCTCTGTCTTAAGAATCAGCAACTTTCCCTGTTGATTGAATTCTAATTACTCACTCCATAGTTACATTGATTTTATCAGACTTCTGGACAATTTTGAATCCAGGCTGGTTTCAAATTATACTTAATGAATTTGTCATGACTATTGATATAAACACTTCCATTAGATAGCAACTTGAAAAAGAGAGAACCTGCTTTTCCTCCCTTCTGCACAGGCCAGACTTGCCCTCAACTCATACTGCCCTCACCGGGAGCGGTCAGCTGGCCTTGGGCTGCACTGCATGATGTCTCTGGGGAGAAAAGGCAGAAAAGAACAGTTGGTTTTGTTTCTGTGAGCCCAATTATGAATATGTCTATAGCAAACTGTGATTAGATTCATTGTACAAGTTAGTATTTTTGAACAAAATTTCAATCACTTTCCGAATATTTCATCAAAGTCAAGAAAATCTTCTATCTGCAGTCTCCAAAATATGAGTGACACATGTTAAAGACAGGTAAATCATATTGGTGCTGGTTATGTATTTGTGTAAGGGGCCTCTTACATCGTGTATGGGGCAAAGTCCCCCACCAACAAGCAGGCAATGTGTGAAGTGTAGTAAAGACTAACAACAAAAGGTTTAATTACAGCTTTTTGATCTGTGCACTTTGGAAATATTTGGCTGCAGCCCCCATGTGTGTGTCTGTGGTGGAGAGATTATGTATCCAGGTGTTGTTTGGGCATTGAGGGTCCACCTTTATGCCCTGAAGCCATGGGGCATGGATAACGGGCATCGAGGTGCCTGTTTCAGCCATATGGCGCTCTCCCCAAAGCCCTCTGACTATTCCCAGGGTCACCCCCTCAATGACAGATCCTTCAGCTTGCCTGATGTGCATATGGGAACAGGCATTTGCATAAATCAATAATGCAGCCCGACTGTTTTACAATTAACTTCAGGGAATCCTTTTTGGCCTCACTATTTTATTTTCATTTACCTTGGGCCATGGCTCCCTACTCTTTTGAGTTATCGCTGTATAAAGGAGCATTCAATATTCAGTCAGGCTGAAAGCTGCTGATTACATTTATCAGCTTTAATAAGATATGTTGTTAGATCTTATTTTCTTGAATTATCTATAGAGCAAAGATATGATCAATGGCAGTCTTTAAATATTTCCAAGTCAATATTTCCAGAGAAGTTTTCATTCAAAAGGACCTAGAAGTGTTTTACAACTAAAGGCCCAGATTCTACTTACAGGCTTTCTTTAGGCTTCATTTTCTCCCTTCTAAAAATCATTATTTTGGGTGCAGCGGTTCTGGTGCTAAATGTGGTAGAAGCAGTAGGATATAGAATCACAGAATCATTTTGGTTGAAAAAGACTTTTAAGATCATCAGATACAACCATTAACCTAGCACTGCCAAGTCCACCACTAAATCATGTCCCCAAGTGCCATATCTGCACATCTTTTAAATACCTCCAAAGACAGTGACTTAATCACTTCCCCGGGCAGCCTGCCCCAGTGCTTGACAAGCCTCTCAGTGAAGACATTTTTCCTAATGTCCAATCTAAACCTCTCCCGGTGCAACGTGAGGCCATTTGCTCTTGTTCTGTCACTTCTTACTTGGAAGCAGTCTGACACCCACCTGGCTACACCCTCCTTTCAGGTAGCTGTAGAGAGCAATAAGGTCTCTCCCCTCAGACTTCTTTTCTCCAGATTAAACAGCCCCAGTTCCCTCAGCTGCTTCTATAAGACTTGTTCTCTAGACCCTTCACGAGCTTCATTGCCCATCTCTGGACACGCTCCAGCACCAAATTGTCTTTCCTGCAGTGAGGGGCCCAAACTGAACACAGCATTCGAGGTACAGCCTCAGCAGTGCTGAGCACAGGGGGACAGTCACTGCCCTAGTCTTGCTGGCTGCACTGTTTTGGATACAAGCCAGGATGCTGTTGGCCTTTTTGAATGCCTGCGCACACTGCTGCCTCAGGTTCAGCTGGCTGTCAACCAGCATCCCCAGGTCCTTTCCCACCAGGCAGCTTCCCAACCACTCTTCCTCAAGCCTGTAACGCTGTGTGGGGCTGTTGTGACCCAAGTGCAGGACCCAGCACTGCTGCTTGTTGCACCTCAAACAATTGGCCTCAGTGCATCAATACAGCCTGTCCAGATCCCTCTGCAGAGCCTTCCCAACCTCCAGCAGATCAACACTACCCCCAGCAACTTGGTGTCATCTGCAAACTTACTGAGGTGCACTCGACCCCCTCATTCAGATCATTAATAAAGGTACTAAACAGCACTGGCCCCAGCACTGAGCCCTGGGGAGCACCACTTGTGACCAGCCGCCAGCTGGATGTGACTCCATTTACCACCACTCTTTGGCTCGGCCGTCCAGCCATTTTTTACCCAGTGAAGAGGACACCCATCCAAGCCATGAGCAGGCATTTTCACTAGGAGAATGCTGTGGGAAATGGTGTCAAAGGTTTTACTGAAGTCTAAGTAGACAATATCCACAGCCTTTCCCTCATCCACTAAGCAGGTCACCTTGTCATAGAAGGAGATAAGGAGATCAGGTTAGTCAGGCAGGTCTACAGGTCCAGGCTGTATCTGATGTTTTTATTGTTACAGCTACATCTAAACTACTAGATGCAGTAGTACCCTGCAGTCTTGCTCATGGATGCATCTTCCCTGTGATTTCAAGCCCATGTTGGAGCTAGACATGTGCACAGTCCCATCCTTTCCCACCACCTTCATTTCCATGGGAGGGAAGCAGGGTGTGCTGTCCCCAGCTGCAGTATGCCCCCACTGCTCTGCCCTGGCACTGTGCCCCCAAAAGACTCCCACAGCTCCTGCCCTGTGCCTGCTGCCCTTCTGAGATGGATTTTTACTTGCTCTCTGCTGGAAGGAATGCGACCTCAGAGTATAATTTTCAGTGTAAATGGTAGAATTGTGGGTGTGTTAGGGTGGAAAGAAATCAATGGACAAATCCAATTAATTTGAAATCAGAGAATGATTTTACAGCACATACCTATCATGCAGTCAATATCACCCACTTACTATACATACCCATTCTGGAAGAGGCATACGGAAGTTTTACTGCAATGACGGGTTGTTTTCTTTTCTAATGAGGAAATGAACAATGAGTTATCCTCCTTTAACTCTGCACATAGAGAATAATTCTAGTAGGCAGGAGAGTTCAATGTTTTAGATGTTATTTTCTAAATTATAAAGCTTCCCATGGATTCTTACAATCTCTGGTAAGCTATCTGCTGATTACTAAGAGCAGTAAATGATCTAAAAATATGTACAACACCTTTCAAGAGGAAAGTAAATTAAAAGAGTTCTTTAAACCTGAGAGATGAGTGGTTTGTTCTCTGTTAGGATAAACACATCAAGTTAGGGTTTACTCTGAGCAGCCTACTAGAAAACAATCTGCATAAATAGATGAAATTTTATCAGACAATGAATAAAAAATTCAAACAGAAAATTGGTTTTCTTTAGTTTCTATGAGGACTAAAAAGAACAAAATTACCGGGCTATTTCTTTCCCCTTAAAATCTTTTTATAGATAATGGTGAACAGATGATTCCGTCAAACTTCACTTGTGATGAATTCAAGACAAGATAATATCATCATTCATCTTCTTGATGAACCTCATCATTTTATCTTCAGTCTAAATCCAGGAGAAAAACTGAACAAGTCATGCATCTACACATCCTTTCATTTAAAAATTACAGCTGAAGGTTAGAAAATGTTTAAGGTCAAACTTCTAAGCTACCATCTGGAGCTCATTTAACAATTGCCAAGAACATCTGCCACTACCGCACATGCCTAAGACAAAAATCTTAGCCAACATCAACTTTTCTTTTAAGGACAAAATCCTAGAGTCATATGAGCATCGGCTGAGATACTTTGCTGCCAGCAGTCAGAATTTAGTGTGAATTTAGCTCAGTTTGGCAACCAGTGGAGCCATTAATAGATAAAGGCAGTTTTGTAGTTCTTAAGACAGTACTCACCATCTAAAAGCCTTGTCTTACTTATAGTAGTTTACAACTTTGCAAGACATATCAAAAACATTGTGGGGTGGGGAGAGGGGTATCTACTGACTGATGAGGACTGAAATGTAGTTGTGGGGTAGTCAGAGTAAACTCCCATTGCTGCTGCTGGGGCTGCCCCTCTGCTGTGGCTGCAAGGCGGCTTCAGCTCTCAGATTGCTGAAGGCAGTATTTTTCAAAAGTGCTGTAAGTGAAATATGGATGCAGACACTTAAGAACTAAACAAAACACGCCCTCAGAGATGGGTATAATATTCTCTGAACTTTTATGTCAAAACTGAAAGTTATAAAAATCACAGAAACACATGGCTTACAAGGTCTTAATTCCTCAGATACAGCTCCACGTCTTTATTCGCATTTTAAAATACAGCAGTTCCCACTGGCTATTAATTCCTTACATTGGGGAAGGCATTTTGAGTTTTAAAAATACTGTAAGGTTGCTATTCTTTACTCACATACGTGAATTCCTAGTAGTAGGAAGTGTATGATATGAGATGAAGACTTTTGCTACTAATACAGGAGAATTATTTTTTTATTCAGGGCTTGTATGGAAATTATTCCCTCTAAATGATGGACATGACATATGAAATGTCTGTTAAGATATGATGAAAATTTTAACTAGAATGAGATGTTTTACATGATTGCATCATTAATGTAGTTATTTGATCAGACAGAACAGATGCTTTCAGACATGCTTAGTGTGTCAAATTTCTGTAGTTTGGTAAATGTCAGGCATTGGATTATTTTCCATAGGTGAAAAAGTAATTCCATATATTAAGTATTTAGTGATTCATCCGTACTATGTAATAACCGATATGTGCAATTCAAGATAATGCATATGTATATTAATAGGTATAATAAATAATTTTATTCCATTTACAGAACACTGAATCTGTATTTTAATGGTGTCTGGAAAGCAGAGAAAATTGAAATGATTGCTTTCATTCAATTGTAAAGCCGTGAATGTGACTAAAGCCCCCACATTGATTATAGATCAATTTACCTTTGAAACTGAAAAACAGGAGTTATGCTCCATGTCTTGTTCTTTATGAGGTCTTAAACTACATTACATTTTGAATTTTAACAGATGGAAGAATTTAATCCTCATCAGAGGAACAGGAGTTACATAGTCTCATGGTGTGGAGAAGATTAATGAAAAGTATTGTGTTTTGTTTTTCTTTATTATAGCTAAACATATATCTGCTAAAAGATTACCATAAAATTGAGTTTTTTACAAAACGTGTGTGTGTCTCTGAAAACGAAGAGAAACGTGCTTGCAGCCAAAGTGATAGTTCTTTACAGAATACCTGCAGATATAAAGCAAAATGTCTCCCAAACTTTAATTACAGTAAAAGGACAGAGAACACTGAGATTAATGGTAAAGTAGTTTTTGAGATCAAACATTTAGAAGTTTGAAAAGCCTAGAAGTTAAGGTTCACAAGCAATGTTTACAGGATTTTGTTGTACTTTTTGCATACTTCAAAACAGCAAAGACAAGTCATGTTTTATTTTTTGCATGGAGCAGGAAAAAGACAAGTCTGAGCAGAAATGTACATATGAAACAAGTTGTATAAGATAATTAAGTCACATTCTTTTAAATAGAATTGGAGCTTTCTACTGGGTAGTTTTAATTATTATTTTTTATTTTTCAAATAATGCCATAACTCTAAAAAATTTATAGGAATGGCTAAAGCTATGTTTCTAGTTGGTAAGCATGTGTATTTGCTGGCCATGTTTGCTAAGCTGTGTTTTTTGTGTTGTAGAAGATATGTAAACAATAGTTACAATTTATTTATTGCATTAATGCACATCTAATAGCAGTGTCACCAGCTACTGCGCAATACCTTCTTTGTCCCTCTGCAAAATAGGCATGATAATACTGTTTAACTTTATCTCGATGAAGTATCATGATCCTTAATCATGTCCTACCAAGAAAGCAAACCTAAGGATTGGTAGTCCTTGAGAAAAAGGGGGGAAAAAAGGAAAAGAAAAATTTGACAGTTTGAAATCTAATTATGTCAGAGGGTGGGAAACTTTAAACCTGGAACAAACTCATAGCAGTTGGATGCTTTTGATAGAAAAACATCATATGTCCAATATTTTCCCTTTCCTTTCATTGATTATATTTATAGGTTTTAATAACTGCAAAGATTCACACTCAGCATCTAATGTTGCATGGTCTGTTGTGGTTATAATGCTGATAATGCCATAAATACAGCATTATGATACCGTAGTGAAAACAGTTTTTTCTATGCTGCATGTCACTTAGGCGATGCCCCCCTCCCACAGCCCTGACTCTGTCACCTCACCTCTCCCCACAGGTCTTCCTGGGCTGCCTAGCTGTGGTTTGGAGCTGCTCAACAAGCGACAAAATTGTCTTCTTTTTTTCATTGTTTCTTGCTAGCCCAGTTACGTCACCAGGCAGACATTTAAAGAAGAGTGATGCAAATTTGAGGAGGGGATGAAAAGGCATGTCACATATACATATACATGTCCTGACTCCCAGGAGCTGAAAGCTGATGTTTCAGGGTACGCCTTCACAGTGTTACACAGAGGCTATTGCGGACATAACCTGGTTTGTGGTGAGGTTCACTTGGGCTGGGGAAAAAACACATGGAAAAGGGACCATGGAGTATTGGCCAAGGAGGGAAAGGTTAGAAAAAAATTAGAGGTTGCAAGAAATAGGGGAAAAGAGAAAACTGGGAGACTAAAAAGTAAGATAAAGCATCTGAGGAGTTGGGAGGGAGGGAAGAGAAAGGAAAGGAAGTACTGAAGGTTAGTTTGAAAAGTTTGCTGACATTGTCGAAAAATGTGTAGCATCAGGAATTCCCCAGAACTCCCCAACTCTACAAACAGGAGAAGACAGGCAATGGCTGAAAGAGCTGGTCTTATTTTAATGAAATGTTTATTTAAGCCTAACATATTTGAAAATTATAATTGGTTTCCCCCAGCAATGCCCTTAACCAAGCCCCTTTTACAGAGATCTTTGAAAAGCAGTCAACTCATGAAAAATCCCAGTTGGCAACCCTTTTTCCCTGAAAAAGGAGCTTACCGAAATCTTCAAAGGCCAGAATCTGGCATAGTTTTCTCTCGAGTAAAGTTAACTCTGCAAGTTGAAGCCCTGCCAGGAAACATGATGTGCTCCAACTAGCTGCAAGCATGGTCGTTGTGTGCCCAGACTCATGAGCACTAGGGATCAACCTCCCTGCCCATCTGCCTGCCCAGCCATCGATACCTCAGCTCAGACGATCTGCCCGTGTTCATGGAGCCTGTTTTTGTCAACAGCCCAGGTGACAAACTGCGGCTGCCGCCATGGTGGATGACTGAGGGTAGTACCAACACAGCTGTTTGGTGAAACCCATCCCTGCTCACAGACTGCCAAGTGTCCAGCTGTGGCACTGCAGAGCGTGGTCTATAAGCAGGGGCATAACCCCACATTAAGAACGAAGTAAATGAGTTTGCACAGAGTGTCATTCTGCAAAAGCTGATCTGCTGCCACCACCCTTCAGTGTTAGCAGAGAGCTCCTGCCCTAGCAGGTGAAAGACGAGATGCAGTAACCATACACGCAGGTAGACTGTTGTCAGAGACCATAGGGCGAAGGCCTGGTTTAAATGCTCTTTTCTTGGACAAGTCTTCTGCTGGCTGTGATCAATATTAATGTGTAAGAACAAATCTTTCGTAAAAAAAAATATCACATTCCTGCTACTGTACAATTAAAATCCACAGGGATATTTAGAGAAAATAAAAATTCATGTCCTTGCTGCAACATGTGTAGAAATGTATGGAGTGACTACTTGCCTAAAAGCTCAACTGGACAACAAAACTTCTAAATACAGCTGATGCTGGGAAACCGCACATCCAATGTTCTGAAAATCAAGTTCTTGCAATGTGTTCTAGGTAGGTAACTTCATTATTCACATCATATGGTCTTTGTAATTCTGCTCTCAGAACAGACACAGAATAAATGTTGACAGAAAAAAATCCCCAATAATAATGAAGCAAAAATGTATATGTATTCATGTCTGTAGCAAATACACAACGGAGATGGCGGGGCAAGTTTAGAGGAAGTCATTTTTCAGTCAGAAAAATCAGTCCATGAGAGAAAGCTTTCATCAATACTTTCTATACAGTTTCAGTGTGGAAAGAATTTCTGGTCAGGGTATGCACTGGCTGCAGTCCCCATGGGAGAAGGGGAACAGAAAGACTCAAGTCCTTAATAGAGCTTATGTCATCAAGGGACCTGAACCTCCAACTCAGAGAGGAGTGCCTGGACTCCTGGGCTGCAGTGGGAAGCACTTTGAGGAGGACATTCCGAGTGGGACAGTGCCTTCCTCCAGCTCCTCTGCCTTACATTCCCTTCTCACCCCCAACCCAGCCCAAACAATGGCTGGTGATTGTGGCGCTTTCCTGGAATGTGCAGGGGAATCTAAAAAGGGATGTCTCCCATGATGTTCACAGCTGCTGAAGATCTGGAAGAGCCCTTCCCACCCCCCTGGCAAGCCTCTCAGTTAGAAGCAGCCCCCCTATCTATCACTTGGGGGTTGTTAACAGTCAAGGAGTTCATAAGAGGAAATTGAGTTTTCCATTTCTGAAGAAAAATCAAATTACTTGCTTTTGAGACCGAGACCTAGGCAGACACAAATATACCAAGTATAATTTTGTGGTATTAATTTAATTGCATATTTCTTTCAAACTATATGGCCACCTGGATGCAGTCACAACAATAACAACAGCAAATCAATGTTTGTGAGGAAATTCAGTTAAGTATTGAGATCTAATAATATGCTGTCTTAGAAGCAGCTGTAAAATTCTTTGTTTCCCTTTGCAAACAGAGTGTTAAGAATGCCAAGAACCAGCAAGTGTCTAATATTATTCTTCCCCAGATGAAATGAAAAGATATTGATTTCTATGAAATAGATTCCTTCATATGTAAACACATTATTCTAAGGCTTGGAAGAATCATATACTTTTATTTCTGTTCTCTTCTGAAAATGCTTGAAGGAAATATTTTATCTACAGAATAAAATAAAATGTGTATGCTTCCTGAAAAAAAGCCACCAAATATAATGCAGCTTTTCAAATAGTGGACATATACATTCCTAATTTTACCTTTTAATTACTTGAATAAAAGGCATCTCTGAACACTAGAAGACATAAGTCTGCCAGGTTACTTCAGTTACATCATGTTTGGTCATGAGGCTGATTTCAGGAGCGGTTCTGCTTCATACCTCTTGCAAAGAACACTCATGTGCTACATATTTGAAATGGCGATTCTACTTCTTTATGCCAACACAAATGACCACAGAAGTGAGAAGGAATAGGGATGAATCAGGAAGGGAAGTACCTCTTCTTACTGGATTGGTTTTGCAACTGACATGGTTCTCGTTAGGTTAATAATTCCTTTAATTTCCTTGAAAAGGGAAACCTTTACAAAGATTTCAGAATTTTCTTAGTGGTCTGTTAGTCATCTACGAGGTCATTCATCCCAGTTAATGGACAAGAAGCAGAAATGCCCCAAATACTACAGAAAAAGGATCATACTGGTATGTTTCCAGCCTCACTGGGCGGAGAAACTGTCAAAACCCTAGATGACATTCTGAAACATTTTTCCAATGCGATCAGCCACTTGAGCCCTTGCATTCCTAAAAGAGTAATTTCTCTGTTACAATAAGCATATCAGAAAATCTGTGACCGTATCTAGCCATTTCTATATACACAGACTGAGAGAAACTTTTCAAATTTAAGAATTTTAGATTTTAGAAATGTCCTTTACTCCTCTGTTTTTTCTTCTGTCTTTTCCTCAGAATGGGCTGCCATCATTCAGGTTTAATTAAGGCGCATGCTGTCCTAACTCATCAGCTGAAGTACTCTTCTTCAAGAGGCTTGGCCACAGAGACTACTGTTTCATAAATACATTCCATTTCCCAGCAGCTTTGCCTTGTCTTGAGCATATGTATAATGGAAAAGGAAAGGCCCAGAAGTTACCAACTGCTCAATAAAGGACAAAGAACGTTCCTGTGTCTGTTGTGGAACAATGCAAAAAAGCAAAGAAGAGAAGCGTCTGTTCTGTTAATGGTTACCAAGGACAGCAGAACAAAGAGGCAGCCCCAAAATTAAGAGAAAAAAATGATCTGATTTGTGATGGTCACAATAACTGGATGGAAATAAACCCCCATACATTACAATTCAAGTTAAATAAAAGCCTGTTTCTGCTAATACTTTTGAGAATATGTCCATGAGCACTTCATTATTTAAACAGTGTTCCTGTGGTACAGCCAAGTTTAGAAAGAATTTATTTAACATGCCATTACAGCAATTAGCCCTAGGGAAAGTTCAGCTTGCGTACCCAGCTTCTAAATATGTCTTGAGTTTGTATTTATCAAGTGAGTTTCCTTCCCCCTGCCATTGAGTATAAACTTTTCCTTTTTTCCTCACCTCACAGCTCCTATGAAGCTTTCAGCCTGAGCTCTTTTCTGAGCAGCTGGCGCATTGCAGGTCCATTTCAGAGGCTCCTTTCCACCTTTCCTCCTGAGGGCACCGACACAATGTCTGTCCTCAGTAAGGTACATCTGTCAGGCTCCATGTGACAGTTTGGATCATCACTGCAGGAGTAAGCAGATAAAGGAAAGGATGTTTAAGAGGCAGAAATGAGGTTCAGGACACTGAAGTTCAGTTTCGCTCTGATGTGACTTGAGGCAAGTCATTTAGTTATTACCTTTATCAGCTTTCCAGTTCTGCATGGGGATAGTAATAGTTTATCTCCACCTTGCTTATTCACTCCATAGTGGATGAACTATCACTTGCAATGTTTGTTTACAGCATATAGCACACCTAGGATCCAATCTCACCTTAGGCCTCCAGACACAACAGTTCCTCAAAAAGCAGTTTGAACCCTATAACTTTAATCAGACCTTCATGACAAAGTAAATGTGACACTCTGCATTGTGGAGGAAATGAGTTCTTTTTCATTAAAAATTCTGGGTTTGAGTTTGCCAGGATATCATGTAAAAAAAAAATTATAGTTTTAAACATTTTATTTTTATTCTTCAGGTTGTGGCTGCATGTCAGAAGAGCAGCGAAATACATGAACACTCCAGGTTTACAGTACTGCTGATGTGGCAGTTGCCACTATGCAGGAAATGCCAGGAAACTTAAAAGAAGTTGTACCTTGAGTGGTTCATCTCCTGAATCCAAGACATGGTGTCTGTTGCCTGTACCCGTCTTCGGGTGACAAGGAGCAGGAGCAGCACCGGTCTCCTTCATCACAAATGATGAAGCCTCTTGGCTTCATTTTTGTTTTTCCTTTCCCACCATCCATAGCAGTGACTCTCCAGGTTCCCTAGGGAACACGAAAGGAAGTGATTTCTTACAGTTTTCAGCTGAATGCAGCATGTGTCACCAACATCCCAATGCCATAATCACAATTTTATCTGCCATCAGCTGATATGTCTCTTGCAGTGCATGTGGCAGGACCTTGCATTCTGTCTTCTGGGTGCCATCTCCAGCATAGACTGGGACCATTTTCAGCTATATTTTCAGCAGGATTTCTCATGACATGCAACACATAGAAGAGAATGCAACTCTAAATCTATTGGTTTTTAACTCTGCAACTGAAATCAGGTTCTTTTAACAATTTTTGATGAGTATGCATTTTATAGTCATAATGAATTGTGAATGTTGCAAAAGAAAGACAGTGTTTCAGAGACTCTGTTGTATAGATTAGCAGTGAGAGGCTTGGGAATGTCACTGGCTGTGTTGAAAGGGTAATGTTGCTTTGGTTTTGCAATATACCTGAAAAATCAGCCTTTTTTACTGTGCATACTCTTTCTGCATACCACACTGAACATACACTCATTATTTACCAGTTCTGAACAAGGCACAGTAAAGTCATTGTACAGTGATACTAATGGAACTTTTCTCTCAAGCGTCAACAGGGTTGGCCAAACGCTGATTTGTTGGAGGCAAAAAACACCATTTAGTTTCATTTTCTACCACTTAAGCTGCCTGTATCGTAAAATGAACCAAAGTACAGTAATACTTCTAGCAAATGACTCAATCTACAAACCCATAATTCCCTGACAGTTTCAACCACGCAACTTCTTTTTTAACAGTACTTTGACCCTTTTGCTGCAACAGTCTCAATAAATTAAAATCTGAATATTTCCCAATCTATTTCTCAGCATTATTTCCTTCTCATTACACCTGAACGGTTCAGGATGAATGGCTATGACAAGAAAAAATAAGAAGGATTTCAAGAGCTCCGTGAACAGTACCTAATGTACTGCTGCAGTTTAAGATTAACTGACACCAGCTTGACCTGCTACCTGCCTAAAGGAAAATGGTCAGATAGCATTTGGTAAAGTTTATGAGATGCCAGTTCCCACTGTGGTGTATGCAGGTCTTTAATTTGCTGTAATTTGTGTCTGGACGGCTCCCTAGGCATACTGCTTTGTCACAAAAATGACAGAGAATCAAATTTCAAGCCAGTGATCTTTTTTTCACTTTTCCCCAGTATCCTTTGGAATGAAAGGAATGTGATACAGAGAGAACAGCGCAAGTGTGATGAATGGTCTTCATGGGACAATCATGAATAAAATCGAAATGAGTTACATAAGCATTTGGAGAGAAAATATATATGCAGCTGCTCTCAACTACTTCCTTAGTAGCACAGACCTTAAGAGGACACATGATTTAATTTTATTTTAACGCTCTTTTTAATTTAATACTATTAATTTTAAAAGAAGATCTATGCAGTCTAGTTTGGAAGAAACAAGATTTCTGCTCCCTCATCATAAATCTATGCCACACTTGAGGCACTTGTTTTAACAAATGTAATGAAGAAATATAAAAAACCCAAATGAACACAAGCTTTTGAACCCAAACTAGCTTTGATCGAGGGCAAGCTTCCATGTAACGTTAGGAAACCACTCATATATTTTAGTGCTAAAAGCTGTCCGGTTATAAAGAAAAAACAATCAAGTCTGTTTTTCCCTCACTGAATTCCTGAAATTAATAGGGAACGGCATAGTGGCTGTGAGCGTTCGCGGTTCCCGGGGTGGAGAAGGAGGGAGCAGCTCTCACTGGTTGCTGCTGACCCCTTGTGGTAAGCCAACCTGCACAGCACTGCTGAAGCGACCGGTTTCCTCGTTGAAGGAGGTGCCCACCAAGGGCAGGAAAAGTCTTAAGAGCTGACTCCAACGATCTCAATGAGCTCCCAAGAGCATGACATCTGAGGCCGTCGAGATCCCAGAAAATGGTCAAAATTCCAAGGCTGCTCTTAGTCCGTGAGGGGAAGACATTGGACTACAATCAACAGTACACCCTTCTTGGTATGCAACAAGGCTGCAGCTCTGCAAGACATGTGGTGACATCCTAAACCCTAAGGCTGAAATTCAAGTAATTAACTCCATTCACCAAAACCCCAGGATGAAATTAGAGGCTAATTTATGTAAGTTCTAGTCTGCACTAGTAGGGAATACAATTGTCCATAGAAATGTCTTTCCAAACTAAGTTCAGCACTAAAATGGACAGTTATTCAAAGAAGGGCATTGCCAGTGTGTTGGGTAAAATTTAGTTTAGATTTCAGCCAGAAGGGGAGATAAGACAAGCTATAAGAGGGTTGTTTCAGATATTCCAACTTTTAGCTTTTCTAAAACACATATTAAAGCTGGCTGTAAGACAAGAAGTTTAAAACAGGTCTACTGGAAAAAAAAGATGTATTATAATATGTGCTTACTCTCAAATACTTATAAATGCTTTATAAATTGCATACTTACTACACAAACATTCCTTCCGTTGAGAACAAGCCAAGGTTCTCCCTAATTCCATTTGTCCTAGCCATAGATCCTCTTGCAGGAGGAAAAAGAGCTAATGGGAATATTAAAGAGTGTGTAGCAAAGGGTACAATTTGATTTTTTCATAAAGAAGGTACGTCTGAATCTCACACGATCCATATGCCTAGGAATTGTACTGTAAAGATTTTGTCAGCTGTCAAAATGCATAATGAATACCTGAAAGATAGTTATTGTTTATTGATGAGAGAAATAAAGCATACGCAGTTCCAAATCTCATGTCATGTTTCTCTAGTGCTTGCAAAAGTTAGAGGAAGACTGCTACCTTATTTGATGCCTTCTCTAGAGCTGATGGTTAATTATATTAGTTGGGTATCTGTTCCAGCCTTTTTAACACACATGGAACCAATTCAGTAGACTCATTGCTCATTGATCAGTATTGCTGTCATTCTTCCCCTTCTTAGGAAAAAAAAAATATAGCTGGAACTAGGAATAAGCATTATGCATGTTGGCTAAACATACAGTGTACTATATACATAAACTCCTTTCTCCGTATGATTTTACTTGTTTTGTGTGCTTCCTGTAAAATTGCCTTAGGTGGTCTGTGAAAAGTAAGGGGGGATAATTTCCATGAATATTTTTGGTCTCTTAAAAGCAAACAATAAAAGACAGCAAAGACTACCTTAGATGAAAAAAGTAAGTTATAAAATTTGAGAACGGGTAAATGGAGCTTTTAATATTCATTTGTAATTGTAAATGCACCAGCAAAAGCACCTGGGAAAATGTGTTTGCTTTAGATCTAAATGAATCTGGCCCAAACTAAATCTCCATGTCTTTCCATATAAAGGAATGTGCTCTTGAGAAGCATCTTTCAGCTTAACTTTTGGACATGGAAATAATACATGATAGTCATGCCTGATGGGCTGCCCATGCATGATGGGTAGCATGGAACTTAGACACCAAAAGAAATATGGAAATCAGGCAAGCCTGATTCTTTCCCCTCAGTTGTAGCAGAAATAAGATCAAAAGTCTGAGAAAATCATCCGGACCAAAGTTTAATCAATCTTAGGCCATTGCCCTGAAAAACTGCAGTTCTGATTTTTCCAACTGAAAAAAACCCATTGTTTCATTGGAAATTTCCCAGTAGTTCCATAGATTCAGCAAAGAACTGAAGCCATTCAAAAGGTAGATGAGAGATAAGATTGGGATCTAGTAGTTTATCATTTGAGCCAAGCTTCAAAAACACTCAATAAATGTATTTATTGAAATCATAAAATCTGCAGTCACGATCTTTATATTTTCATATCTTTAAGATATTGGTCTAATGTCTACAATGAAATTTGTCATCCACTTTTCCTTTTTATGTATTTCATATACCAGTGCCACTTTAATATGCTTTGGGGCGTTTTTGGAAGGGGTGAGTTTTCTTTTCAGAATGGTTTAAATATCTGAACAGATGTAAAATTAGCTAACACTGCACAGTATAACCAGTTGTATACTTCAGACAAACCTGTCAGAGAATTCTAATATGATATTTATCAGCTTTTAAATGAGAACACAGCTATCAACTTCAGCTCAGTCCAAGATAATGTAATGTTTACAGCTGAAGAATGACTGAATGCTTATACTTACAGAGGTGTTTGCTTTTAATGGCCAGATTTTCCAGTCCCATGATAAAACAGTACAAAAAAACCTTTCTTTTTCTCATATATGCTAGGTTACAACAACAATTATCATGATTTTTATATCTATACAGTGCTGCCTACAAAATATTTAATACCTAAGCAGCTGGTGCACTGTGGCTGATGCTTACTAAATGAATAAATGTTTTGTCTTGTGTTTCCCCCGTGTACTTGCATCCATCTGTTGTCTTGTGTCATTTTTGATTGAGGCCTAGAGGCACTACCACAAAACAAATAATGTCAATTTTGTTTTCATTATTGCAGGGCCAAGAACCCTACTTCCAGCCTGAGAACACTTTGGCACTTAGTACTGCACAAACACAAATGCAAAGAGATGCTTTCTGTACATCTGTACACAAAAAGTGCCATGCAGTAGGACATGTTTACAGTACAAAAGTTTGCATAAGAAGTTTTAATTGGTATTTATTACAGGACACATGACTTTATCAAGCGTGCGGTCTGAGTGAATGCACATTTACCAAGCTGGCAGAGGAAACTGTATTTCCGCCTAATGAGCACTGTAAAGTGAAGTGTGTTCTCCAGGTCAAATGACAACGTGAGGTTGATCTCTTCTCCCAGATAACAAGGGATAGGACTAGAGGAAATGGCCTCATGTTGCACCAGGGGAGGTTTAGATTGGATGTTAGGAAAAGTGTCTTCACCAAAAGGCTTGTCAAACATTGGAACAGGCTGCCCAGAGAAGGGATTAAGTCACTGTCCCTGGAGGCATTTAAAAGACTTGTAGATGTGGCACTTGGGGACATGGTTTAGTGGTGGACTTGGCAGTATTAGTTTAACGGTTGGACCTGATGATCTTAAAGGTCTTTTCCAACGTAAATGATTCTATGATTCTATGACAGGTGAGCATCACACCTCACACCCTCCCCATCCTTGCTGCACCTGTGACTTGCCCTCTTCCAAGACAAGAGCTCACCAGCTCCGACGCAGAGACACTGCGGGCCATGGCGCACTTGTGCTTAGTCCTTGGTTGTGTTGCATTGGCTGCTCCCCCTCACTGCTGGGGGTAAATCAATCTGTGTTACTCCAACACAAGCCCATACAGCTGATCTCCAGAAATCCTTTTCGATATAGAGGAGGTAACTTAAGGATAGTTCTCACTGCAGGGATATTGCAAACCGCGCTGTTAGGGGTTGGGATGGCTTTTCGAGGGGGTGGCTTCTCATTTTCCATAACCACAGAGGGAAACTGCCTAAGTCAGTTAATTCAGGTGCTTAAAGCTGGCACCCTGAAACTCTTATGAATGTTTCAAGACAACTCTTGGGTCAGAATCAAACCATAAGGGCTTGCCTGCTCAGCCCTGGCATTACATGAGTACTTGCTTGTGTGTGATGGATTTATACACCCATACAACCATATGCACATATAGTTATCTATACAGTCTTTTTTTTTTTTTTTTTTTTTCCTTCTATTAACTCATGAAAATACATCAGTGAGGGTTGCATGGTAGAGTGCTGGCAGGAAGAGAGAAATTTCTCCAGAACATTTCAGCAACCTGAACCTCTGAAACCCAAGCTGGCTGAAATCAAACATTCCTCTTTTCCTTTGAGACAGTGGCACTGAGGGACAGAGTTGCAGCACAAGGAAGAATGAGAACGACAGAGAAGCACAACTGGTGACTGCAAGTTCACAGAAGCCTCTGCTTCCATGTGTTTATGTAGCAAACTTGGTCTGTGAGAGCAATGCAGCATGGACCCTTTGTTGGGCAATACTTTCTAGGTCTAAGCCTTGCTCATATTACCTATTTAAGCCCAAAGAACAATTCATGTAAAGGCAAGTGTGTTTTCATTCCAAATGTGAGCACTCTAGGACAGGTCCTGTTGCCAGTCTCATAATCTGTGAGCTCAAAATTCTCGAGAAACATGTTGGAGTTGTCTGTCTCCACTGAGTGAACGGCTTCAGGGACAAAGAGCTGAATCCTGAACTGAGTGAAGTAGATAGTCCCTGACACCTCTGTCAGGACAAGTTTTTCTCAAGAGAAGGACATGATCTCTTTCTCTTGGAACTGCATAAGAAATCATTCGGTATGGCCATGTTTGACAACTAAAAGAAATACAGCTATATCTGAGAACTTCAGATAACTAACTCAGTATTGCAGAAATTTTTAGGCATGGAGTTAAAGCTGATGACCCATTTTCCATTCCTTTAAATCCTAAATAAGGCATATTAAATATTCATTTTCTATCTGTTTGAATGTGTATCTCTGAACTTTGAAGGCCATTCCTCTTGGGAAAGAGAAAAAGCAGAAAGGGGAATTCCATCATATATTCAGAAGATATATTCTGTTTTGTATGATTGCTGGCATGGGAGCAATCCTCAGAATGGGGCATGTCATATGTAGCCAAGTGGTCTAAAATACTAGATTTGATTGAACAAGACAGATACAGCCCAGGTATGGAAATTTCGTGGGAGGAACCGATGAAACATCTGCTTGTTCACCTCTGTCCCCTTCTTTCTTATAGAGGTTCAAACCACACAATGGACCTCTTGTTAGACTGACTGGTTATTGGGATGGAGCAATCTCTGAAGAGATTTTGTTTTTCCTTTGTTCTGTTTATACTGAGGTGGTGGTTGAAATATTGACTCCTGATCATTATTTTGCTACTAATTAAGTATATGGCAAAAACTCTTAGCCATGGATGTCTTCTCATTTTTTTTTCATTATCAGTCTAAGTAAATGAATAAATAAATGCTCAATTAGCCCATATAGCAGAGATGCTCTCTGACCTCTTCCTGCATCACTCAAGTCAGTCAAAGCCTGATGGTGAGGCCAGACCCCAACCCCTGATATTATTATTATTACTCCATTAACATCTACCCCAATTAGTATCAGAGCCCCTGTGTTCCAGGCACTGCACGCTACACGATAAGAGATATTTGCTATCCCCCAGAGCCTTCAGCCTAATATGAATAAAAAATGAAGCCAAAAGATGTGCTGCCATTCATCAGGGAAGCAGCCTGAGTGGTTGTGCTCTGTGGATTTTGTGTGAGAAGAGTCCGTAACTGCCTGCATCGCTGGCCTTTCTCTGATCCCCAGGGCATGACTAAGAAAAAGGGAAAAAAGGTAGGAAGATGAAGGTAAAGCCAGTTACAAAGTTCTATATTTGATAGAAAGCTACATGGAGAGTAAAAACAAAATCATAAAATGACAGGACACAAATGCAGTGGGAGTTAGGGAAAGATGAAAGAAGAAAGGAAATTGGATAACAATAGTGATCAGAAAGAATAAAGGCAAAGACAAATAATGACAAGCAAGAAAGAAAGAGAATTAGAGGTGAATGATGAAAGCTATGGAAATAAGGATGGTAGCTGCTATCAAAATTACAGGAAGTTATTTTATTTAAGATGTTGTTAGGAGTCAGAAAATGTTTTTTTTTTTTAAAAAAACAAAAACAACCAACTAGATGATCCTGAGAAGAAGATTTCAAGGCAAAAGGGACTTTGGGGAAATGTACAAAAGCAACTGACAATATGTTTACATGGCACTAGCTGCTGCTGGAGTTAGCGGAGGATGGCCTAGCTTGGTGTACTGGCAATGGCACAGCTTGTGTTAGCACAGACTTTCACACAGCCTGAGCAGTCTTGTTAAAATGTAGGAGTGTTATAAAGTACTATTCGAAAACACTCTGAGGTGCTTTTGGAAATTTCATCGGAGCAGGATCCACCATCACGGGTTGTTGTAGTTAATTCCTTTATAATTATTTAATAATGACAATTTTTTTCTATGGGATAAAAAAATCACACAACCTTGTCAAGAACACCATCAAACTTCCTTATGAATAGCTGAATAATGTAGAATAGCATAGGTTTTGGAGTTTGTTTTACAGGCACAATTTTGGCTGACTCCCAAGGAGTCCGAGCCTGAATGCATGCAAGGGGCTACAGGTATAGGGCCAGGCTCTGAGATGGGAAAATCTTTTTCTCTCTTGTTTCTCTCTGCCTAGCCCATATTCTAAATGGATATCCAAGATGCTCTTGCCAATAGGTTGTACTAACATCACATGGTGCTGAACAAGTGGTTTGGGGAACAAGCACCTGAAAAAACAGTTGCCACAAAAACACCCTCTCCAGGCAGCCAAGACTCTTCGCTGCATTGCAGTGATGGGCGTAGTGCTGAGACCCAGTACTTCCCAGAAATGGATGTCAGACCAATCTCATTGTTTTCTTGATGGGCGATTGGTGGGATGAGGAAAGCGAGGACACAGAAAGCCAGACACAGCAGTGGGGCCCCTGCCAGGGCAGGAGTGGAGAAGCCTCAGGGTGCCATTGGGATGGAGCCCTGCCGTGGCTGAACCATTTCCAGTGTTTCCATGTCTGGAGGGCAAGGGTTGTTTGAGAGCCCGGTGCCATTCCAGGTCTGCTTCCAGCTGTCTGTGCCTAACAGCAGCAGCTGCACAAGTTTTACAGCTCCTAGGTTTTGCGGCTGCTCAAGAGTACCTCCAAATTCACCACCAGAATGGATTAATTAAAGAAGTATAAATCACTGCTGATGCACCAGCTATACTAATTTAGAGAAGTCCCACCAAACGTTATTTTTATATCCCACTGCTGAGTTCAGTAAAAAACACGTTTCTCTTGTTCCTTGTAATAGTGCTTTGTTGTCCCCAGAGGAGAATCCTCCTTAACTTAATAGCAGTACATGTGTAGTTAGTAACCAGAGTTTGTAAAGCTTGGAACACCTTGCTCTGCTTCCCTGAATGCCAAGATACACTGAGTTTCTAAGTAGGATTGGTTTACTACAATTCCTTGCAGTCATGCTGGTTAAAACACGCTTAATTTCTCTGGGGCATATATTTCATTGGATTCTCTACCATTCAGGCTATTCACATGCCATCAATTTATAATGAAGGTCAAATTCTGAAGACCTGAATCATCAAGAAGTGGTGTTAGGGATTTGTTAATTCACAGGGACTTGCGGCACAGGAAAGCCATCCGTTTCTGTGACTAAAATGACACAATAGCAGAGATAATATCTGCAGGGTTTTTTCAACCAAAGCTCTTGCCTAGATCGGCTCACAGAATGAGGGATATCTGGATGGAAAGAGACCCATAAACAGTAATTATCAGAGCTGGGTGGAAAAAGGTAATTCCAGCTCCGGGAGGATTTCAATATTCGATGACTGCTTTCATGCCAATTTAAAATGAAAGCTCAAAATGTCAAAGTTCTGCTTAGTCAGACTCCAAGCTCAGTTTAAAATCCTGGGCAGATGCAAACTGTTCCTGAAGCACAGTTATTAATTCACAAAAAATAATTCACAAAAATTGTGAAATATAAGCCCTACTGATTAATTAATCTTTCATATGAAAAGTTTTCCCATCAGGAAGGAAAAGCTATCTGAGGCCAGGCTCTTTGAAGCCCACCCAGAGCTGGCAGCCTGGCATATGCAGCTGGTGGCCAGAGGTGAAGACTCCACTCTCACAACAGTTTCTCCCAGTGAACTCCAAGCCTCTTGAAACTGGTTTGAGAATGATCTTGTCTCCAATGAAAGAAGCCTCCGTGAGCCGTCACTACTCAGGAAGAACTGTCTAGAAAATGTGTTCCTTTCCATTTAGAATCCAAAAAGGGTACAGAGAGTGCCATGTTTCATCAACATAAATAATTAACTGCAGAAGGACATGTAATATTCATAGCTGAAAATCATTAAACAAAATAGGCTGGGAAAAAAGTCTTAAACATGAAGTGATATTAATCATTTAGCCACAGATCCAGCTTAGAGCTTCTCTTTTGTTTAATTTAATTATTATTTTTAAAATCTATTCATGGGCAGATGTTTCTCCGCAAACCCACACAACTAATTCCCACATGTGAGAGAGTCAGCCTGAGGTTTAGCTTCTTGCAGTATTAATTAACATCATGAGGCGTTGTTAATGATAGTGGACAAAGTGAAAATGAAGAATTTTCTGTGCTTAGTAAAATGGGGATGAAAACAGGTCAAAAGAGCAATGCTTTTCAAACACCGTTGTCTTCTCTTCTGTGCATTTTATGCTCCCAGACATTTTAATTTACGCAAGGTGAAGAAAAAAAACCTTTCTAGCTTTTCTGTATCTCCAAGCACGCATAACACGAGCCTCTCGGAATGAAGGTGTTTAAAAGCAGAAAGGACCCCAGAAGCTGCATGAGAATTTCCTAGCTGGAAGACAAGAAAATACTTCCATGTAAGAGCTGAATCTGTCTCAGCAAGCAGAGACATCCAGAGCTACGCCACTCTTCTCACTGAGGAGGTGATGTCAGGGCAAACCCCATGGGCCAGCATTGTTCAGCTCATGGCCTGGAGAACAATCACACACAAATGAACTGTGTCAGATCTCACTGAAGCTCCTCCTGTCCTCCTGCCTTCCTGACATCCCTTCTCTCTTTCCTCCCTTTTCCCCTGGAAAACAAAGCGCAGCCTGTAACCAGACTCTCTGTGAGATGGCTACGGTTCTGACAAGTAGGGACATAATCTATAAAATAAGAGCAAAAAGTGCAAAGATAGAGTGCTTGGAAAAATCTCTTCTGGCTGAAGATAAGAACGTCTGAACAGTTTCTTCTATAGGGTCTGTGGCCTACTATCCACCAGGAAGGTATCGGAACCTCACCTTAATAAAGAAGAATATGTTTTTTTCCTCTGTTTTTTTTTTTTTTTTATGGCTACCTTGAGTTTCTGTAATAACTACAGTTATTCTTTACCATGACCTTCATACCTTTTGTGTTGCATTATGTTCTCAGCCAGTTCTGAAAAGTTTCATTCACACAACTACTCCCTGCGATGCCAAGGAGCCTCTGCAGAGGGAGAAGACACTGTATATCTGAGTTTTGAAGAGTAACCTCCTTGAGGAAGAAGACATTATTCTGTTAAAGTTTCATTGAGTGCTGCTGCAGCCTTTTTAAGTACAAGCGTCCAGTGCCTGTGAACTGTACATGTGGTATTATATATACTTCACAAACTAGCTGGAGCCACAGACAGACCTTGGACCCTGCAGGAACCCCCTCATACTGCTAGAGATACACAAAAAGTGACTTAAAGCTACTCTGCTGGGGAAGGCGGTTGCTTCCTTGGGCCTGGAGTGTGGTCAAACATTTGTCAAACATGCCAGGGACTTAGGGCATCTTACAGTCCCTTGTCTTTTAGCACGTGTATGTTTTGGAAAGCAGGTATGAAACCTACACAGTGAAGATTCTCCATTCCCTCCCACTTCATGGTTATGTTTGCTATTTACAGACACTTCAAAAGACTGAAGAGGACTACACAAAAGCAAAACAAAGTAAGAGCTTATGCACTTGCAGGTCGTATACTGTCCTTTCATGAAAGGTGCAATCATGTAAAACACCTGCAGTTAGTATTTCTTCTAGCAAATTGTCTGTGATAGTGAAGTGAGATATTTTTCTTCATTAGCTAGCTAAACATCATGCCCTCATGTTGAATATCTTATACTTCCATGCCCTCATGTTGTGTATCTTATACTTCCATAAGGAAGTTACAGACACATATATGCTTTTCTGTCTCATTTGCAAGGTTATTCAATCTTTAAAAATGAAGAAGAAAATTTTGATTATCCTGTGGTGATTTACTGTACTATGTCAGGACATCATCACTAAATTGCATGGAAAATGTTTTTTTGTTCTGTTTTAAATTAAAATCTTGATACAGTCTTAGTTACATAGAGGTCACCAGTGTCTCCATGGCAATTCTCAGATATGTAAGCAGGTAGTCAATGAACATTTCTGGTGAAATAATTTTGCTGTGAGTTTGCAATTTTCTTTCCCTATTCAACCATTTCTTTGTCCAGCCTACTCTTTAGGGCTGCACTCTCACCAGAGCTGTGAATTCTCTACGGCAGACTCTGTGTGTGCATGGTGTCTAGTGTGATGTCTATTTACCAATATCCTTAGCTGTCACCTAGAATAAATAGGTCAGCTAGCATGTTATAAGCCTACCAGGATGGTGACCAGTGAAACCGCAGTGTTAATTTACTGCTCTAATATGATTTTAGGGCAATATTCTTACTATTAAGTAATATCACATGTGACAGAAAAATACTTCTCCTTGACGGGAAAGAAAAGCAGCAAGGGAGAGTGGTGTAAGCTCTGGATGGCACTGTGTTTTGTCGACAGAACAAGATGGCAGAAATGGATGCATCAAATTTTCTTGTGCTAAAATCTGATCAATTTATCTGGCATGAACCAGGGCTCTATTACTACTATCAAGATCTGAGGACATAATTATATCAGCCACAGCATTTCTAAGGATGTTCAACCCAGACATGAATTTATTAGAAAATGGGGCAAACACATTTGCATTTTGAGTTCATATTACAAGAGGAGGAAATCTATGCACTATGCCAAAATAAGAATTTAAATGGTCTAATATGAAATTGTGAAGTGTAATGAATGATTTAATAACATCATCAGCATTAGCACAGATGGCTCACCGTGTTGGTGCTTCACTCTGCCTGGTGTAATGGGAACAGTTGAGAAATGCCACACATCTCTATTACACAGTATTATCCTGGGTGCCAGCACAGTGTACCACTCAAGATGTGCTAGTGCCAGAGCATGAAAGTTACCACTCACATTTCAACTGCAGAGGAAAAGCCTCATTGATCTATAACAACTGCTGAGTTGTTTAGAACACTACAGAAGCAATCTTTGATCTCTGGGAGTCGTATGTTGCCTAAATTCATATGAAGCAAAGAAGAGGTTTCTACTGAGCATTACTGCCAAAAAACTTTCTTTCTAAGGAGGGGGGAAAATTAACAATGAACTCTGAAGCTACTGGGTTGGACAGTAGTCTAACCCTAAAAAGTGAATAGCGTTTGGGTGCCTTGCTACCTTTAGTCTGACTTAAGTTCACTTTAAAAGAAACAAGTTTTTCAAATAATGACATTTTCTGAAATTTCTGAGATTTTCACTTGCTAGCGATTGATGAGTTGAGAACTGATGTGTATTTAAAAAGAAAAAAGCCCCCAAAATGCTATATTCAAATCTCTGTTTTGGTTAACTATGCAGTTGTAGAAACCAGCAGACCTTGTGCTTTGGGAATAGGTAGGAGAAGAAAGAATGGGGACTGGTCACAGGTGCAAAGCTGTGAAAGCTGCTTGCGCTAGGACTGTCACCAAAACAATTTTGGTTAAATTATACCCTTAAAATCTTATGGATAAGAGTCTCACAGAACTCATTTAAGATCAGTTATTTTGTTACAAGAATAGTGATAGCAAAGTTTCAGCTGCCTCAGATTGGGTACTAATTTGTCTTGGCAGTGAGAACTGGCTTTTAAACAATTTTAAATGTGTCATTTATGGTTAGAATCTGGGAAAGTTCAGAAAAACTTTCCACAAAACTTGGGAGCATGCAGATGACCTTCCTATTTCAACCTGCATTACAGATTGTCTAAACAAGCATGTAATTATTCTTATTTCAATATTTTATTCATTACTGCCTCTTCTGGTTTGTCATGGTTTAATCCCAGCTGGCAACTAAGCACCACACAGACACTTCCTCCCTCCCCCCACATCGGGATGGGGGAGAGAAGCGGAAGAGTAAAATGAGAAAACTTGTGGGTTCAGATAAAGACAGTTTAGTAGGGAAAGCAAAAGCTCTGTGTGCACAAGCAAAGCAAAACAAGAAAATAATTTGCCACTTCCCATCTCTAGGTCAGCCATCCCCAGGAAAGCAGGGCTCTATCATGCCTAATGGTTACTTGGGAAGACAAATGCCATCACTCCAAATGTCCCCTGCTTCCTTCTTCCCTCAGCTTTACACGCTGAGCATGGTGCTATATGGTCTGGGACATCCCTCCGGCCAGTTGGGGTCAGCTGTCCCGGCTGTGTCCCCTCCCAGCCCCTGGTGCCCCCCCAGGCTGCTCGCTGGGGTGGGGTGAGAGGCAGCACAGGCCCTGGCGCTGTGTAACCACCGCTCAGCAGTAACAAAAACATCCCTGTGTTATCAGCACTGCTTTTAGCACAAATCCAAAACATAACCTCATACTAGCTACTATGAAGAAAGTTAACTCTAGCCCTGCCAAAACCAGCACATGGTTTCAATTAGAAGAGGGAATTATGATAAAAAGCAAGAGAACAAGGAAAAAAAACTCTGATTCCTCTCAAGTTCTTGACAAAACTGTCATTGATTTCAAGAGGAAAGAGATTTGATCATTTTCTGTAGTGCTTATCTAAATCCTTGCAAAAAGAAGTTTTTAAATTTTGCACTAGGACACATCTAGGACTATCAAGCCTCCTTTGAAACAGAAATGATTCAGATTTACTTTGAGCAAAGGCAATTACAGGTTTGCTTCTGACACCTGTGTATGTTTTACGGCTGAACTAAAGTGAATCTTGGTTAAACACCATTTGTGGCAACAGGGGTACCTCTCATGCGACAGCAATCACCTCCACTTTCATCTCCCCCTGAGAGCGTCCTCTTTGATGGCTTTCAGTAGAATGAGTTATCCCGACACCTTTCCACACAGATTGCACAATGAACCCCAGAGCTGTGAACTAGAGGGTAAATTTGCTTTCTATAATAGTTTCCTTTTGCTGGAGAGCATGGCTGGAAAATCTGAGACAGTGGGTCAGGAGAAGCCACTTCTATCTTGAAAGCATGGTTGCTTGGTAGGGGCTTATGACTAGTATGACAAGGACAGGTAAGAAATTCAGTATTGAACATCATTGTAGTTAGCAAGTTAACTGTTAGGAGAGGTACTTTAACATAAAGTCAGTATTTGACCTACCTTCAAAGGTAGTAACTGTTGCCTTTTAGCACACAGGGCCTTTGGAAGTCAGACAACTTTTATCTTGGTGTCACGGATGGTTGTGAAATGTGTGGTCTCCACCTGACAAATGTAAAAAGCAGCCACAGACTACTGAAGAATTCTCCCTGAAGTCTAATGATCTGTTATTCATCACTGTTTATCAGTGCCCCTACTATATATTTGCTGTGCTGTCATGGAAACAGCCGTTCAACCAACCAATTAAGAGCAAATTAAAGTGACGCTGTCAAGATAAGCATATGTTAGAAATTAATTTCTTACCTGTTTCACAAAAAAAATCCCTAGAATATTTTTAATTCTTAAGAATCCTATTTGCATTCATCTTTCCAGACAAAAAACAAAGACAGTAGCTATTCCACAAACGCACAAACCAAGAAAAAGCTCTGTGGAGTCTGTGCTTTCACACAACTTGCATACAATGGATCACTAGGGACTTTAGAAGTGCATTTAATAGGATTAATTCACTATAGTTTGCTTTGATTATTTTCCAGTCTGCACACAAAAGCAGGAGACTCCACCTAGCTCTGGATGACAACTTTTTTTATATGGCAAAGAGGCACGGTAGTGCCATTATGCACATTGGCACATTATGCCATACTGGCTCTACATTCTGCCTCAAATAGTCAGGAGATTTGTTAGTAGCTTCTCCAAGAATGCAGTTTCATAGCATCATTGGAGGTGCTCTGGCCTTGTCTTCCTCTCTCTTCCCATCCCCTCTCCAGCCACATCCCTGCTTGTTCCTTGCACTGGCATAGTATGCATTTGATCTCCCTGTGATGTGAAGGAATGACACTGACTGGGTTCATTTTCTTCCTGAACCTCGTCAGATGAGCACTGGTCCCACTCCACAGCAAATGGGGACAGTATGCTACCTGGAACAGCAGCCTCAACTTAGCATGTAGCTCCACAACATAAATTCAAGGACAAGAAGGTCTCCAAGGTGAAGTCCGAAGCAGTTTAAGCTCTCTCAGCCACCTAACTCTTAAAAATTGTATTATTCCCTTTACTGGAAAATTATTCTACTCCGTCACCCTCAGTGGAGTTCCTTAAGAGCATCAGTCTTCTCTGCCACATTTACAGCGTGTCCTCTTTTGCCATTGAAGTATATTCTCTCCCCTACTCATGTGGAGGCAGGCAGACACGCAGTGGTAGAGCCAAGGCGTGCAGTTTCCCACCCTAAGGGATTCTATGCTAGCACTTTGTGGGCCTGTTAGAGCTTCTTGTTGCTGCCTTAGCAGTGTGAAAAGCTATGCTGCACAAGGGAATCTACCCAACAGACTCTTACTAAAATGTCACTCACATGAAGACAACGTGAAAGCCATCCCCAAAGTCACTAAAGTCAAACTCTAAAACTAGACAGAAAATAAGAGGAAATCAAAGCCAGGATGGATAATTCTTCCTGTACTATTCTTATAGTCAGATGAAGAAGATGAAACAATAAATCAGTGCTAATACGTGTGGAGACCTGGAATGTGCTGCATCTTTCTCCAGTGATATATGGTTGAGAAAATGGCTGATGAAAGTAATTATTTATGGGAAGCATAAAACCAGTGCTAGTTAGAACTCAATAGCTGTCACTACCACTTTAACAAAAGCTTGGGAGAGTTATGCCAATTTGATCGTGTCTTAAAGTGAGCTGAACTGTAGAGAACTGCAGTTTTGTTTCAGATATCAAGAAAATCATCAGAGTAACAGCAGTAATCAAAATGAATGAACCCTACAGAAGTGTAATGACTACAGAGCTGTCAGCATCTTTTCCCATCCTGCTCCAGTTGATTCCAAACAAAAGAGTAATGAGCAAGAATCCACTACAACTAACAAGCACAGTACAGTCTGTGTGAGACTTTCTACTTATTCTAATGCTTTCACTCACCTGAGAGTACCTAACATTATCCACAGAATACACAGGTGTTAAAAAATAAGATTAAAAAAAAAAATATCACTTGGTTTTATGACCTGTATTTATTGATATATTTTGGTTTTGCTTATGCTGTTGGCTGAAGTTCAGTGTGTAACACTCAGCCACATCAGGTGCCCTCACCCATTCAGAACAGACGATGTTGGCTTAATTGTGTCTCCATACTATATGTGAATTCCTGAAGTGGTTTGTTTTCCTCTCCATCTGAATGAATAGTATTGCTGGAATATGTTTTACTCATGCCCTCTTCCAATTTCATGTACACTCTTGCATTAAACTTGCCTTTACCCGTGATGAATGTTTTTTCAGCAGCAGTCTAGACTAAAATGTTACACGGATATAGCATCATCACTTTTCCTCAGGAACAGAATAGTGCAAATTATGCCTCTGCAACGAAGTTCTCCTCTGGTCCCAGCATGTCTTTCAGGATCACTTTAGTCCTTTCCTGTTGTGTCCCACAATCTTCAAACGACCTCCAGTGATGCTCCCCACCTTCAGAAGTTTCAGACACCTGTGTCACTCTTTTATCAAACAACACAGATGCTGAATTTATTCCATAAGGTAATTCAAGTCTCTAGTGACTTCAGATGACTTTCAAAGCACTAAACATATTACGCTCATCTAATGTAAGGCACCAGACCCACAGCTTGCCTCTGATTCAGAAGTGCTTTGCATCTTTGAAACCTTGAAGTAATCTAATCATGTATGGATGTGTGCAAGTCTGCAGGAGCCACAACAGTCTTAAACTTTGGTCTGGATTCTTCATGATGAATCAGCCTGTGAGCTTGTCCATTTCATTACTTTTACAGTAACTTTTTCACTTGATGTAATTTTGTTATTACTTTTTATCTTGGATTTGAGTCGGCAATGTGCACTCACAGCCCAGAAAGATAATCGTATCCTGGGCTGCATTAAAAAAAAAAAAAAAAGTGTTGCCAGCAGGCCGAGGGAGGTGATTCTGCACCTCTACTTAGGTTTGGTGAGGCCCCACCTGGAGTGTTGCATCCAGCTCTGGAGCCTGCAGCACAGGAAAGACATGGACCTGTTGGAGTGGGTCCAGAGGAGGGACACAAAAAAGATCAAAGGCATGGAACCGCTCTGCCATGAAGACAGGCTGGGAGAGTTGGGATTGTTCAGCCTCGAGAAGAAAAGGCTCTGGAGACATCTTATTGTGGCTTTTTCATATTTAAAGGGGGCATACAAGAAGGATGGGGACAGACTTTTTAGTAGGGCCTATTGCAATAGGGCAAGGGGTAATGGTTTTAAGCTGAAAGGGGGTAGATTTAGGCTAGGTATTAGGAAGAGATTTTTTTACAATGAGGGTGGTGAAACACTGGAACAGGTTGTCCAGAGAGGTAGTAGATGCCCTATCCCTGGAAATATTCAAGGTCAGGTTGGATGGGTCTCTGAGCAACCTGATTTAGCTGAAGATGTCCCTGCTCTTTGCAGGGGGGTTGAACCAGATGACCTTTAAAGGTCCCTTCCAACCCAAACCATTCAATGATTCCATGATACAGTCAATATCAAAAGGGATAAAAATGTCACACCTCTGTATATAGTTCAAGCTCATATTCTATTTCTACAAGCTACATTATAGTACTTTGGTATTAATCATGTCTTGAGTTACTTGTGATGGTGCTATTCATATGCTAACTTCTTTAACTGTGTTGTACAACACTAAGCATACATTTGTTTTTATATAGTTTATGAGCTCACAACCCATTTTGTCCTTATTTTTAGAAACAGGAATCTAAACAAACCAACATTAAAAAAGCTGCAAGAACTGCTTGACTGCCAGTTTCACTTGCAGGAACATTAAATTAATCAACTTATAACCGTGTTGCTATGTGATATCAATTGTCCTTGAAATATTCTCCTCCTTTGCCTTGAATGTGGGAAGCTTTGAGCTCCCTACTGTGTTGGAATTTTATTCCCAAATTTGTTGCAGTCCTGCTCTGAGATACTGTCTTTTCTACCTTGTTCAAACTAGACTAGAGTACACTACCTCTCATCCTGCTCCCACTGCATTTTTTATATGTTTATGTACATGGATAACATATCAGTGGATAGAATGCAGTCCAGCATATGAAAAATAGTACAAAGTTGAAATATTCTGACAGTTTATTAGATAGAAAGGTGTATGCTGCATAGAAAAATGTGGATGTTGTAAAGGGCAGACCCTGCCATTACCGGTATCTTGCGAACATCCCTGCAACGTTGCGTATTTGCTATCAGGAGTGATGATTAACTCTCAAACCCACTTCTCGCTGCTTGAAAAGATGGTCTGGGAGACCACTGCGCCCTGCCAAGGGTGCCATCGTCTTGCTGCCTTGCACCCCGACACCCCCCACCTCACTAGCTGCCACAAGCGGCTCCGCAAAGGCCACCCCGCGGGTTCTGCAGCGTTTTCCCAGGGAACACTAGGTGTCACCAGCATACTCCTACACAGCCTGCTGGCACGGGCTGCGTGCTGCGGGGGGATTTTCCAGCGCCTGCACCTCGCTGGCAGAGCCCCCCCCCAAAAAAAACCCTACTCGCTCCAGGTGTGAAGGTGTTTGCAAAGCACCCGCAGTGCAGGGTGCCTGCCTGAAATATGTGTTTGCATGGGAAGCAGCAAGAGCAAGTATTTTCGCAAACACAATTTTCACTGCTTTTGTGTATTCTCGTTTGTCTCGGAGAAACACGTGGCTACGGGGAAAAAATATTACGCAGGGAAAAAAGAATTAATTACCCAGTTATCACACCATTAGGGAAAAGGCTAATCCACATATTTCTGACCCTTCTCTGAAGGAGAACAGCTGTCCAGCGCAGTGATCATGTCGCACCCGTTTATAGGTGCTGTGGAGAGCTCAAAGCAGAGTTTTGCTTTGGAAGAGCCGTAAACAAGAATGACGGTTTAGCTCTAATGTAATCAAATTCAAATCTTGCCAGAGGTTTAAAAAAGAAATGACCTTGATCATTGCATCAGGTCTGAATAAATTATCTTGGCTATTCTTCTATCCTTTGGGCATATTTTAACAAGTTTTTTGCACCAAGGATTATACAACGTACTTGTGTGTCACGATGCAAGATCAACTTCTGCGCAGGCTTTTTCCCTCTTCAGCCAGTCTGTGACTGGTAGCAGCAGCCAGGAGTGCTGGCATGGGTGAGGTAAACACAAGCAGTGCCTGGTGGCACACTAGAAGGTACCTTTCAGCTTTTATGACAGCCTTTGGAAAGGGCTGAGGCATCCTCTTCCCAGGAACTACTGCCAGACGCTGGCAAATGTGCAGGGTGAAGTACAGGCTGTCACTGGGCAGCACAGCAGTTGTCCTTTGGTCCAAAAGTCAAGGAGAGCTGAAAGTGGCCTGGCATGGGTGGGTGTCTATCTAAGAACTGGCAGAAGACTTTCCCTGCCTGTTTATTTTTTTGTGATAGGGCAGATGGAGAGTTGCCTCCAGATTTTCTAAGTATACAAAAAGTACACAAATGTCTGTGCTCAGAGGTCTGTGTGGTTAGATATCATGTACTGTGCTAAGGATGAACTCATTTAATGGCCTTAGAAAGTCTGGAGAGCAATTATAAATGCTAAGTTTAGCACTAAGGTGCTCTCTATGCCTATATAGAACTGATCACACTCAGCTTCTACTCAAGACACGTTCCGGGTCTGTCTCCACAAGTTACATCTGCTCAGACAGAAAGCCCCAAGGTTCCTCTCCATCCATACACAAGTCATTCAGGATAATTTTGAGCATCTGAACCAGGGCAGGAAAGAAATAATTTCTATCTCATCTCATAAAGCATCATCCACTCCCTTACCTTAGGGAGTACATATATATCTCATTAAGAATCAGCCACATTGAGCTGAATGGCAATCATTAAAACCTCAGGAATTACTCCCTCCCAAAAATAAAACTAGATCCCATTTCCTCCATCTCCACCTCCTTCCCCACACTTCAGATGCTGAGTAAGGGTCTGGGTTCATACTGTGCTCTAAAGACCCGCCACCTCTGGCCCCAACCTAAATACTTGTTATCCAGGTACCAGCAGCCTCTCTGTGTTGCAGGCTTGGGGCTGTCAGTAAAATCATAAAGGCAGAGCCCAAGCTGTCTTATTCTGGCTAGGCATGAAATGAAAATGAGTAGAAAACAAATGATGCCGTTAGAGATAAAGCTATTGAAGGATGAAATCTGTAATAAAGTCTTTATTTCTGAATTGTTCACTCTTCCTTTATCCTTTCATTGTGAATAAAGATTCCATATAAAAAGCAGAGCTGATTTACACAGAAACCAACCAAGTAAAATTACATATTTAAAATATATTACAAATTTGTATAGTGGATCAGTATAGAATATTTTTTTTACTAATTACATCAATTTTATATATTTTAATGTGTTCTATATAGAAAGCAAACTAAGCTTGTTTTTTTTCCCAGAACTAACTGGTCTTTCTGATCAAAGGGAATACACTGATACTAAACATTTTGCCAATCTCTTTGTTCCCCCTTCCTAATGTAGAGATTCTCACTAACAACTTTTTCAGACTTCCAAGCACTGATACAGCTAACAAAGTCATACATTTGAAAACCTAATGCAACTTCCAAGGATGATAATGCTCATGTGTGCATACTTCAGAAAACCGTTTGTTTACTTGTCTTGAAGAGCTTATCTCGTCCTCATGGCACTGTTCCACACACACTCAGCAACATGGATGTCCTTCTGTCTTACACAAGAAAAAGATATTAGCCTAAATTGACAGAGAGAAAATTTCCATTAAAACCCCAATGGCAAAGAAGTCTCAAAGTGTGAATATCTTTCCTAATCCCATCTCTGCACATTGCCTTAAATTTATTTCAACAACTTTCAAATGCTCCGTTTAAGTAGTTGCAAAATTGTGAGAGTACTATTAGCTTTGTATTTATATTAACTGCAACATACTTATTTTTATCCCAGATATTGCAACTTTTAAGTCTAAGCTGAAATGCTGATTCACCAGTGGTGCATTTTGCACCAAGTTTATGTTGCATGTACACTTTATCTGCTTACAAAGCTTAACAACACAAATTACAAAAAACAATTAAGCATTATTTTGTTTGAAATATTTCAACATTATCCATGAAACCCCGATTCCACTGAAATCACTAGGAACTCTACAATTAATTTTAATGAAACTAGCATTTTACCTCTGTGTATCTGTGGGCCAAGGATGATGTTACTCTTTTAATAAAATTTCTTAATAAATTTTTTTGTTGATTTCTTCAGAAGAGAAACCTATGCAAAATATATGATTCACAAAATAACTAATCTACATACCTAACAGGTGAATAAACACTTGCTGTTTTGGCATTAGGCAGCTTTAACTCTGCCTTTAATAGCAATACTGGCAATTCGGGATGTGCTGAGAAATTCGCAGAGGGATCAATAATGTGTTTGTGACAATCACTTGTCATTGTTTCCAGAGTGCTGCAGCACCAATGGGGATGAAAAAGGTGGGGTACCAGCTTCTCTTCCCCACTGCATTCCCACCTTCTATGCCCCATGTGCACCCACTTTATCAGTGCCTGCTGCTCCCCCCCATTCCAGGCACTGTTGTTCAGAGAAGAGAGTATGTATTTAACTTCCAAGCCTGTCCCTATTTTTGCCCATACCTTAGGGCTATGCTGGTTCTCTGGAAGGTGTTGCAGCTTCCTTTGTCCTTCCCATCACCTTCTGCACAATAAATCTTTTAGCCTTCACATTTATAAACAGCTTAGATGATTTAGCTTCTTTGCCATGCAAACTATTAGACACAGCCTTCTAATATTTACAGTTATCAAAATGCAAAACTTATTTCATCCTCCCTTACAGCCTGGGTTATTAGCAGACCCATCTGTGTGGTGCGCCAGGCTGTGTGATTAGCACACCCGCCTGCTTCAAATCTGTTGATTATCTGCAGATCAAAGTCCCACTTGACTACGGCCATTAACACCTTTCAGCACAAGAATATAATTAAAAAAATCTACTTTTGCGCAGATAATTTTTTTTTTAAATGCTAAGAATCTGTTTCAGATGACCATTTTCTTGAGGAAAATCTGAGTGCTTAAACGCCCTTGGGAAGCTGTTAAAAACCCCGTTGTGGTGCAATAGGATCTGGGGCGCATTTCTGTGGCTCTTTATTCAAGTCTTCCAAAAAACAAAAGGGAGGGACTGGCAGCATTTCACAGTTATCTTGTATTCCAACTCATATACTGTTAAATATACTGTTCGTATTGGGCACAAACAGTATTTCCCTTGCATGAAGTGTCTTGTGCCCCAAAACCTCCTCCCTTTTTCAGTCTCTCTCAGGACTTCCTGGTAACTGAGCTTCCCTGTTTATTAAATGTGACAAAATGTTGCTAAGTTTGGGAATTATGTAATGTAAATGATAAAGATTTTCCTGTCCCTTCCTGCTCCAGGACAGCAACAAATTAACATTTTTTTATGAGCAAGTTAATTATTTAATTGCTTTTTAAAGTCAGATAAGTCGACTGCATCATTTTCTATTTGAACCTCCTTGGTAAAGCTCCCTTCTATTTGAAACTCCTTGGTAAAGCAACACTAGATCACAAAGATGATGGCTGAAGTGAATCCAGGCTCAATATGCAACACAGAGCCCTAGTAAGAAGATAAATCTTTCTGAGCTATCATCTTTTTGTTCTCACATTTCACTGAAATACGTTACCCACTGTGAGGGGAGGAAAAGCCCCAAGGGCTCTTGGTATTTCTCAACTATGAATTTCCAGTTACTTGTTATATTTATGGCTACATTATCAGTCTTCATCAGGATGCAGTAAATACTTTTGCAGAGGTCAGTATCTTGGATTTAGTTCAATTGTTATTTTCAGTGGTGATAGAAACTTGACTTAAATCACTTCTGCCATGTACTTGAGACACTCAGCTTGTTCCACTGTCTCCCTTTCCCTTCTCAAATGAAGGACAGATCCCCCGCTTGGAGCCACTGAGAATAAGAAACCCTGCTTTGTTGCCTTCCTGCCAGCTCTGCTTTAGTCTTCTTGTTCCCCTAGCACCGGTCTGATCCTTCAGACTCCACGGATAATCCAATAATTTCTGCTTTATCATCTGCTCATGGCTTTCAGTCTCTTGGTCTGCGTTTTTACACTTCCTTAATTTAATTCTATCCTCCCTCTCCCATGGCCAGTACCCCTGAATCCCTTTTCTTTTTAACCGCCCTTCCTTGGAATAACACAAAAATTTTGCCTGTCTGAAAATCCATCCTCTCTCATGTATACCCGTAGGTTTTTTATTCAGGCAAACCCATTATTTTTCCACGGTTTGGTCCACCTCCAACTTCAATACTGAGCACCTTAGCACTCAGCAATGCAAGATTTCTGTAGCATCCAGATTTTCAGCAGTGTACATCACTTTCTTCTGAGTGAAAACTGATGCTCCCTACAAGGACTTTTCCCCCTATCTTTCCACGCCTACGCCTTCTACCCACCTCCACATGCTTCACTCCTGTATTTGACACAGACCTCTAATTAGCCTAATTAAATCAGAATAGTATGTCTTCTTTATAGGAATAAATTATGTATTAAAAATATATATATTGGGCTGAAATGCAACCCCCCCCAAACATTCTTGCTCAGAGCAGGTGTCATTTGTAAAATGTGCTAGCAGCTTGCCTGCCTGAGATACAAATCTTCCTCTCAAACTCCTACCTCTGCTGTTTCTTAGTCACTTGTTGTAGTACTTTCAAACTCTAACCCAAAATCCTCATTAATCTTCACCTAGAAGAAATACATCCACAACCCTCGTTCCCTCAGAGAGCTGATTTTCCCTGCTCCTTGTCATATTTCCTCACTTTCACTTGTTCTCGACTCCTCTCCGTGATCTAGCAGTTTCCCATCAGCCTCACAAGGTTTTGCATTACTTGCCCTAAAAATAGAACCTCTTCAAACTGCGTCTCCATCTTTCTTCTTGCCGTTATCTCTGACATCTTTCTTAGAACTTCTTATCTGGTGCAGTCACGTCGTCTTCATGCCCCAAGTCCCTATTCTATGGGGACCGCATCTAGTCTTGTTCCCAGTGCTTCAGGCAAGTGTTCAGATCTGCTGGCTCTGCTTGAGCTCACAGGACACTGTCTCCTTCTCCTGTTACTTTCAGGTGGTCAGTCAGCTTTACTTACACCCATTTAAATACTACCCCTGGCCTGTGAATGTGGAAACTGTCAAACCTCTTTCCCTCAGCTTTCAGCTTGCAGCCCTCTGCTGAGTGTCTTGTCCAGAGCTGTCAGAATGCCACCTTTCCTATTTGTTTTTTTAGGGTTCAGTAACAAACATTGGATTTATCAAGATTTTCTTTTCTTTATCCAGTCAAAGCGCTTCACACTTCTATCAACCACATGAGCCCAAAAAGTTAGTGTTACTTCTCTCTATACTTACCTCCCACTCTTTTCTGCCTTCTTCAAATCATGTTTCTTCCTTAATCTGCAAACCCCATCCTTTTCCATTCTTCCAACGAACTCCTTTGGCTAAATAAAATCCGTTCACCGGAAAGGAGGGGTGATGTCTTCCTCTTCTGCTTCTTCAGTCACAGCATCCCCATTCCTAAGAACTTGCTTTCACCAATTGTGACACAAAAGGGACCACCACTTGTACCTAATGTGACTTCTGGTACATCAAAGGCCCATGAAATATGCTTGTATTTCAGAGTAAATCCTTTAGAAGAAGATGAAGGTTTAGTTTTTAATATTACTATTGATACATAATCCATAAGTAAATATTGGTAAATTGATTCACCATAACATAGAGAACATTTTTACTTCCAGCTTTCGTACACTGGACCTTGTGCTTTTTGCTAGAAAGCAGAGCCTTCTGTCCTCCAAGTAGAAAAATTCCCACATTGGTCTTTCCTTAAAATAAATCAGCTAAGAACCCTAAACTATGAGTCATGCTTTCCAGGGCTTTCTGAGGATTAATCATCTTCAGAACCTTCTCCCACTTTTTCAAAATCCTTCTTTAGTTGTGGAAACCACAACCGATGGGAGAGATAGTTTTCTAGTGTAGGTTGCACAGTGCCAAATAACAAACATTTCCCCACTCTATCCATGACACTTGTACTGCAATTTAAGTACTAGGATCTCCAGACATTCCAATATCAGGAAGATAAACATGCTGAGAGCCTTGTTCCTTAGAAGCAAGGAAACATGTTTCTGAATGGGGTTTCTAATACTTATACAAAACTTTGCTTTGAATTGCAGAATCCACAAAGACCTTCACATTATTCCCTCACTTAATTTCCTTTTTACCTGAATACTTTTGAAAGCATTGGTGTATTGGGTCTCCCTTGACCTGTGTGTGATTTGTTTTCTGGCTCATACAGAATTTCCCAACTCTGGCATCAGTGGAAACAGACACTGGAACCAATGGAGGTCCCCTTTCCTGGGTGGCCTCAACAAACCATCAGGTCATCAAAACTGCTACAGTATCATGGGTAAAGTCAAGTTTCTTGTTCAGGTATTTCATTAGTATAGACACTTCTATCACATTCACAGATGTCTTCAGTTGGTTCCTGATAGTTTTTTCCCTCTATTTCTTTTCAGACACTCTTACTGGGGGTAGGGAACTGATGAAAATCTGAACAGTACTGTGTTATACAGTTAACTATTTGAAGAGAAGTTACAATCGTACAGTTAACCATTTGAAGAGTAGTTACAAAGTGCAAAATTAAATGGGTAATTTTTTTTTACATAGTATTTCCTAAAACTTAGACCAAAATTTCCAGAACTTTCCACATGGAAAAATATTGACAGTTCAGCTCTATAGGCTCAGAGAATTTCTTGGCCATGTCTTTTCACACTCTTGGATACAAGTTACTTAGTTCTGCCAATTATTTCTACCTGCTGTTGAACCTTGTTTGCTGTTAGACGGGTAAGTATTTCCTGCTCATATGTGACTGCATAACCTGGATGTTTCCCCAAATGTAGAGAAATGTAATTACTTTAGGTCTTTTTTCACACTGTTCAATTTGTACCAAATTCTTCTAGTAATGAGATCATGCCATTGTCACAAAGATCATGAAGAATTGTGTACAGGAATTTTTTCTTCTTCATTCCATTGCTACAGTTTTGTCATTTGTCTGTCCTTACCATTTTTCTATATTACCTTATGTCCCTAATACTACATAAATAGAAAAGAGAAATTTGATAATGTTGTATTGGCTTGGGTTTTTTTCTTCCCTCTAAGTGGCATACTCTCCTTCCTTATTTACAGGACTGTGCTTTTTCTGTAAGTGGTAGAATGTACTTGAATATTTCCAGATAATAATGGTGTTTTTTTCTGAACATTTTGTGAGTTTTGATTTAACTTGCATCTTTTTTTTTAAAGCTTACCAGCATGAGCTTTATTCTGTTTGCCCATAACAGATGTTAACAAGTTAGAGATCATTTTGCTCTGAAGTTACCACCAAACTTGCTCTACCAATCAATTCCTTTTTATATTTCAAGATGAAGTTTAATACAGAAGTCCCCTGAGCTGGACACAGCACTTTTTGATTTAAGAAACTGTCATCTATAACATTTAAAAATTCCAAGGACATTTTATTATTGGCAGCATGAGACTAGCAGTACAAGATACTCGATGGAAGTCCTCTGTGATAAAGCCCTGCTTTTTCCACAGTTTATAAATAGATGTTTAAGATATCAATTACTCTGGTCTCTAGAGCAATGTCTGTGGTAGACATTGAGTTGAGATTTTTCTGGGAGGGCACTGATCCTTAAATGTTCATGGGAATTTGGCTTTTATGTTGCCAAAGCTCTGAGCATCATCCCTCTCCTGATCAAACTCAGCCTCTGCACAAATTGTCAACGTCTCTGAATTTCCACATCTCCTACCACCCATTCATGGATGTTTATGGTTCCTTGCTTCTCTTCCCTGTTCCTTCAAAGACAGACTTTCCCCCTTTTTCACACCCCTCTGCCTCTTTCTGCCCTTTGTGGTGTGTAAGTGTGTGTCCCATTCATTCAAGTCCCTGCCACTTTACCAATAAATCCACCTCCAATATATTGGGTCCCTTACACCTTATCATCTCCATTTCTTCTCCCTCATACACTGTTTAGATGCCCGTTTCCCCACCAATTTCCCCATGTGAATACCTCTTCTCCCCTCCTCTTGCTCAGCTCTCAATCAGCATATGAGTTGCCTATAGCTCTGCCTGTTCAGCTCCTGTCTCACCAATAACATTGTCCTTTCCCTCTGGATCCCAGCCACCTTTGTCTTGTTATCACGTTCCCTTATTCCCCATTACCCTGCTCTTTTACAAATCCTGTTAGAGCCACAGACTCTCGGAAAACAAATCAAGCTAAAGCCTCTGCTCGACAAAAGGAGCTTCAGGAAGGGCTGGAAGTAACAGAAGGATTTGTTTACCTGCAGCACACCGTGATTTAGGGGCCTCTTGGTTTCTCGGAACTGAGGTTTACTGAGGATTGGAGTTGTACCAAGGTCAACAGCTGCTCTCCTCGGTGCCTGGGACATCTTGTCAGAGGAAGTGTTCTGAGCACCTTTTACTGTGAAGAAAAGGAGGAACATCATCAATTTGAACCTTAGATGTGTCTTTGCTTGATCAGTCAAAATAACAAGATAACAAATCATTATGCTCCACATTTGGAGCACTGAGGAGAGAAGAAAAGAAATCTATTAATCATTTTTAATTTAGGGGGGGGAAAAGAGTCCTTACCTTGCTCCAGGATTATTTGTATTAATATGATTAATAATACATTTGAAAAATTAAGTCCATAAATTGTTTGGTTCATATGCAACAAATGCAAATATTTTTAATTCCAAAGCAGTTGAAAAATAATGAGACTTTTTTCCCCCAAACTACGAAAATTCATTTAGAACTGAATACAAAGTACAGACAGTAAATTCTGCTTTAAGACAGGAAAGAAAAATAAGCAGAATCTCCTACAGAGTCCCTGGTGGCTGAATGTGTGAAATTAATCACTGACAGGTGGAGAGGACAATTCTCCACGCAGTGTTGAGCTTCCTATTCTCTGAATGACAGCCATTTAGAATAGGAAAGCCAAAGATAATAAGAGGTGCTTTGCTGCATTAACTTTCTGATCACTAACCATGCACCTGCAGCAAAAAGGGGTTTGCCCAAAACCTGAACTGGGAGTACATCTTAAATAAGTATATTACTCCTGGACTTGCATTTCCTTTGGAAGTCTTCCAAAGTACTGTCACCATTTGTCACAGCCCTGGCCAAACTCTTCCCTCTCCAGCACTCACTACTTGAATGTTTGGTGCAGACACTGATTTCATGTGGTTTTGGCTCTCCTTTATTCTGTGCAGGCTCCTTGGTCTTCAACCTCAAGCCGTATTTTGTGGGAATACCGTGCCCCATGAGACCCCTTGATTCAGCTTCACTGTGCTCAAGCCTTCTGCATCTCTGAGACATTGTGAGTTCAGTCACCATCCCTGCCAAAAACATGTCTCTGTGGGGTACCTGGGAAAAGGTGAGTGTGGAAGCATAACAGAGGCATCAAATGCAACAAACCCACATCAGGTTCAGAAGAAACTAAATAAGTCAGACTGTGAAACTTGTTGCTGTAGGGTAGTCTGGATGCCAAACACAGACTGCCATGCCTACCACTGGATCAAGTCAGGAGGTGAGAAACAGTCCCGTAAAATGTGTTAAAAAAAGCAGAAAACACTAGTTGGTGAAGCCTCTGAGTTGCAGATCACCGGAGATGAGCATAATAAGCACCATTGTATGCTCTAAATTTTTTTTCCTGATTATCTAATATTGCCCTCCATCAAAGCAGGATGGTGGGCTAGGTTGTCTTTCACTCTGACTCAAAACAGTTGTGTACTTATGATATGAAACAGCAGGGATTTTGTAGAGAAGTATCTAAAACATCTTTTCTGCTTCAAAGAATACTGGCAACATAGAGATTGAGAAAATCATAAATATGTCTAAGCAAATGAGTGTCTCTTTTTCTTCACAGAAACCAAACGTCTTCTCTGTTGCAGAGAAAGAAGCTTTCTGCCCTTCTTTCTCTCCTCAAAATGGTAGGTAAGAGTCTCCTTTGCATATACCTCATTCTTTTCCCAGGATGAAACCTCTCTCTTCAGCTCTAAATGAACATCAGTTGAATGAAGTCCTCCAGCCACTGGTCAGTTGTCTTCTAACCACCCTGAAGGGCACACATAAAATCAGTGGTGGCCATCCTTTTTTCTGACAACACTTCCCTCTGAATGGGTGATCAACAAGGCTGCTTTGACATAAAGCAGACATAAAGTTAGCTGTACACTTAATTCCTCACACTGATACACATGTGGGTTTTTTAAAGGTATAATGACACCTTAATAAAGGTAAGTACTTGTAAGGTGAAATGTGTCAAATGCTGGATGTATGCTATCTGTCCTGCAGTTTAGAACAGGAAATGTAGGATAAGCTTCATAAACTGCAACTACCAGGAAAAAATATTGATAAATAGCAGGTATTTTTTCCAGATGGGATTTAGGTTTCTATACATAACATTAAACATTTGAGAGCTTTTCAGTTTCATTTTTCTTTGTCATGGATATGTATAAACATATATATGAAAAATTACAACAATTGAAAGTCACACAGGACACACAAAACAAATTTTAAAAGCCCTGTTCTGTAAGCATGTTTGCTACTGAATTTCTAATCCAGATTTTAAAGTACAGCTCTATGTTCCATGTCGCTCAAATGGCAGTATTTAAAATCACTGCTAACACCTTCAGAAGCTGATAAGCTTGTTTCAGTGCTGTCAGCTAAGCCCCCATACCTTTATCTGGAGTTTTCATATGCTACAAAGTTCAGTGACTGCTTACCTCATATTCACGGAAATATTTCAACATTTTCTGCGGTTCAGTCAAAAAAAAAAAACAAAACCAAAAAACTCTTACAGGATCAATGTGTGTCCTGGGGCAGGATTAAGCCAGTGTTTGGTGGTACACCAAATTAGCCTTTCTAGTTGCCTGATTGCTTTAAACTCTGTTAAAAAAAACAAAGAAAAAAAAAAACAACAAACCCTCACATGTACAAGAATGTGAAACTTTTTTATAAATATGAACAAAATGCCAAGACTATAAGCAATTTGCAACCTCTTCTGTAAAGCGCAGGATCTCCTCTATAAATCTTAATGGACCGTTCATTCTGAGGTGCAGCTCTTCTGGTTATCTCACTGCTGTCTGTTTGCGAAGCAGAATCAGGGTTCACTCTTTATCATACAGTGATTAAAAGAACACTTGCAATTCATTGCTGCATCCAGTCTTACTCCTGTACATGCCTCATTGTCCTAGCTGTGGTGTAATTAGTTTGGCTCTCCAGTTGCTGAAGAGAGCTTACGTGGGTGGGAGCACTGCTGCCACCTGCTACTGCTGTCTTATCAGAGAGCCGTGCCTGAAAACTGATGCCTTCTAAAAACTGGAACGAACTTGCCGCTTTTTCATGTGGGAGCAGAATGAAGCAGAGCTAAATCAGACCTTCCCACATTATTACAATGGCAAACCACAGCAGAAAGAAATCAGAGCACTAAGTAGGGCCGGGTCCTTCTTTGGTATGCATTTGTGGTGCTTCATGTACTTTGGAAGAGTCCATTCACTTCAGCTGAGGATCTGGCCCTTGCCAGGCTCTTTGAGATTTTGAAGAATAGCTATTTATAAATAAGTAGATTTGCTGCAAGCTTTTTTCCTTTTGATGAGGATTTTTTTTTCTAGTATACATTTCAAGAACGAAGAACATTTTAAATCCTTATTATCTGTTACTTTTTCTTTGCTTGTTGGTTCATTCTTCTGTTCAGAAATGTGTGAATATGACGTTTTTGATGAAAATCAGTTTCTGCCTGCACTTGATGCTGCTGCACCTTGAGCAGTGACAAATTCTAGACTGATTAATGCTGCATGCAATCTGTGGAACATCTGATTCCTATGGACACTAATGTGACTGCAACAGTAAAGGGATCCGCTGGGTCTCTATCCTGCCCTGAAAAGCATTGTAGCCCACACTGACTGTTGTCATTTGGTAATTATTATTTTTTAATTTGGAACCAATAAAGAGCTTCTCTATATTCTGGCCTAACATTGTTAAATGTTAATGCCGCCCACAATGCTCAGTGCGCTTCCTTCCACACCATAAAGTGAACAAAGCGGCTGTGCTCTCTTGCCAGTCATAGATTTATTGAGGTATGGATTACACATATTAAACACAGTCATCAGGCCACAAAGGTTCCATCACAATCTGCCTATGAGCTAACATCATTAAGAGGCAGACTTCATATATCTTCATGACTGATACGTTGATCTTTCCCACTCCGTTGACTAATGAATTGACACGCGCAATGTTCTTCAGCATTAGAGTGCATCCCTTTGATTTACAACACTAAAGTAGGGGGCTGTAAGCACTCAGATGTTGATGAATTCCAGATAGCACTTGCACCTGGCTGACCATGATGCTTCCCTCCTCAGAGAGCAGTGCCTGCATCCCAGAATTGTATATAACAAACCTGGTGGGCCTCACTCTGCCTGCATTTTCACCTCTACAATGCCATCAGACTGCTTGCCTTCCTGAGCCAGATCCCCAGCTGCTATAAATCAGGCACATCGATTTACCTCGGTTGTTCTCTTAGCAGTGTGTCTGAGCCTTTTGGTTTGTCTGCTTTAAAGATTCATCTGGGAACCACCAATGTATGCTTGCTCCTGAGGCTTGTCAGTGCCAGGGAAAAGGGCTCTGGAGAAGGAGAAGAGTGGATTTGTGCCCATGATGGTGTGAGCCCTACCAGCCTGCAGCTGTGGTAGGAAAGCGATGGCCACTGGCCCAACACTGCCCCTGAGAACAGAGAGGAGGAGTGAGGGTGTGGAAAGATGGGGAGTGAAAGGAGATTTGGCCCAGAACTTTTGTCTGTTGAACTAATTGACTGGCTACAGGCATGTGTTTTGCTAGCAGACTTGTATTTAAGTTACCCACAGCACAGACTACCCAGTTCTAATGAGATACAGACTAATTTCAGCCCTTTGGACGTTGCTATCACGTAGAACAGTCATCTTCCAGTCTACTACTGAATCCATCTGATGAAACAAAAGAGCCATCCCAGGTACCATCCGTCCCGTGAGAAGGGCAAGGCAAGAGCAATTGCTTGGATGTGTCATGGATGAAAAACTGAACATCATTTGCATTGGGAGTTTGTGGTGTACTGAGGGAAAAAAAAAAAAAAAAAGTGCCAGTAAAAGCATTTTCACAGTTAAAATAGAAAATGCTTATTTTATGTAGCAAATAAATCAGAATTTTAAGAAGTCTGATAACAGATGTACCACTAAATCATCCAGATCTTCCCACAAAGAGATATATTTCAGCCTCTGACACAACATTTCAATGACGACTAAAATATATTACTCTTTGTAGATTCTTGGTTTGTTTGTTTATTTTAATTTTGAGATGCCTCATATATTTATACAGATTTCATATCAGTAAGATGTCATAGATTTACACCTGTTTAACCAGAGGATTTGGAGACACAGGCAAGTTTCTTCCTGCTACTCATGAAAAAACAGCATGCAAGAAATAATTTAAAAAGACATGACCAGACAGTCTAACTGACATGAGGGGAAAGAAAGAGTAACATTAAGGGAAGTTAATTCCTTATCCTCTTTAAGTGAACAGATCCGGGATTTCACTGAAAATACAGACACACACACAAACCACCCACCCCACCTCCTAGCAGTTCTACCAGTTTTCCATAGTATGCTTTTCTAGTAAGAATCTAGGTGGTAAATAGAAACTGGTTCCTACTCTTTGTAGCTGACAAAAGTTGAGGCTGGAGAATGAAGCGAAAAAAAGATCAAATAAAGAGTTATATCACAAAGGAGATTGTTACACTCCTTGCAATCAAAATTAGATCATTTTTCAAAGCTGTTAGATATGAACGTAAGCTGCTTCTGGGCATCTTTAATTTATGTGACTGCTACTGGCAAAATAAATAAGGTATTTTGATACTGTTCTTAATAGCATTACAGGGATAAGATGTGTCACAGGTTGACAATGTCCTATACAGCACTGCAGCATCTGTTATAGAGAGAGTAGAAAAACCTTTCTTTTTAATATCTAGCTCTTATTGTCTCTCATTGTTCATAGACCATACTTATTATGATGAACTGAGTAATGGAAAGAAGTGTTTTAAAAATCTAGGTAAATCATAAATCAAACTTGTAATGGGTGCTGAACACATCTCTTCAGATAATCTTCATAGGGATAATTGGGGGAAACCAACCTGACATGGGGCTGGAGCTGAATTCCATCGTGAAGCAGCAACAGCACGGGAGCTATCTGGGAATATATTCTGCCACCTGGAATGAAGAGATGAACTGGTGGGTGTAAGAAGAGGAGAAGACACAGAGATGGGTGTGAGGCCCTAGGAGGAAGACCTACTTGCATGCAATGTTAGGAGGAAGATCTGCTCGTGCCTGTATCCAGGTGTGAGTGGGGATCAACTTTCAGCAGAGTCTGTGGAAGGTAGGAGAGCACATGTGCCAAAACAAGCCCAGACTATTCACCCACTCGCTGAAGTGGATGGTTGAAAGAAAAGCACCCCTTTCTTCTCCTGGCCAGCAACTGCAATGTGGTTCCTCAGAAGAAGAGCAGCATGTGGATATTCACTAGCAGGACCTCATCCCTAAAGGACCAGCTTGAGTACTCCCTTTCATGGCAGGAATCCAGGTCTCTTTCCTGCACTGAGGAGGTCTGCTCAGAGAAGAGGGCCAGGGAGCCTAGTTGGACATAGTTCCCTAGAAAGCGAAAGGAGGGAACACAAGAAGTGGATGATTTACTGAAATAAAAAGTCTTTTAATTTAAATAAACCAACACCAGACGTCAGTCTTCTTGTCTTCTTTGTTAGTGTTCTTACTTGGCCTGTGGGAGTCTTCCTGCCTTGCCTTCCAGAGACTTTAATGTGTTCAAGATGCTGTGAAAAACTACATGAATTTTTACTGAAAACCCCTTTTCTGGGTGTCATTAAACTATCTTGAATTCCCTGTCTCCTGATGTTCATCTTGCCTTGAAAAGTTCCACTCCAAACAAAAGTTCTCTTCTGCCCCACTCTGCTTCATGCCTGCTGGCTCCTTCACTGCCCTTTTCCCTCAAGAGTAGCAGTAAAGAGTAGCTGAATTTGTCCGTTTGGTGTCCCAGGCTGAAGAGCAAAAAGTATCGCTCAAACTGCACTTACCCTCAAGTCCTCATCTCTTTGGAAGGTTTAGGAACCCCTTCAGGAAAAAAAACCAAAAAACAGGCATGTGGACTGCCAAGGCAGCAAAAGCAACCAACAACAAGCCTTAAAAAGCTCTTCTTACCATGAAACACAGGTTGGATCCATTTGCATAAACAAACTTCCAGAAACAAGTCTGTTGGTCAATATCCTGTAAACTGAAAACACCGCACAAATAAGTTTTCCTTGGAACATGCAGTGTGGACTAAAAATACCAACTCACTTGTTTAAACACACCGACGTCCTATGTACAGTGCCCAGTGAAGTAAGGCTGGCCCTTCCCTGTGTGTCTCTAGAAACCTTCTATTATTCTCTTTGTATCTCCAGCAACAGCAAGTGTATACTGTTATTTTGACTCCTGAGACAGGCTTCTTCCTTCTCATTAGCTGCAATTTAGAGATGGGAACAGAATAAACTGCAGGCAAAGTTTGATCTGAGATGGCAAGGTTAATTCTGGGAAAAATGTCCCTCTACTTCTCCAGTTGTCAGATTTAATCTAAAGCAAGCCCTGTGTGCAGATAGTAAACATAATATCCTCCTAATTATATTAAATTACCTCTCAGGAGCTGCTCTGCCCTGTTGTCAAAGGCCGGGAACTGGCTTTTAATGATGGATGTGAACTTCAGTGGGACATTCTATATCATCATTTAGTTCAGCAAATGTAGTCCAGATCAGTTGTATAGGTGTAATTAGATGCTGAAAAATAATTACCTTGGTCTTACCATTAAAAATTTCTTGCTTGTATCCCCTTGTGATCTATGAACAAATTACTTTATTAGGAAATCATTAGAGCTCAATTTGTCTCTATATACTACAGACATCAATATCCATTTCTCATAATGGAACCACACATTCTTGCCATAAATTCATACAACTATATACCCAGATATCAGTCTGGACTCATTATCAACCTTAACGAAAAGACTGTTTTTACATAGTAAGATGTTTTTCTTGTGTGCCAGCTTCCAGCATAAAAATGAGCAACAAGAGCTTTATTGTTAAGCCATTGGCTCAGACAGTCTCCGTGTTTTTATACCCCATTGCAGAGGAAGAGCTTTTTGTGTAGCTGATCTCTTTGTGCTACTGCAATAGCCAGGTCTGAGTCAGCAGGAGCAAAATAGCTCCTCAGATAAATTATGCTATTATGAGAACACTACTATTATCAAGGCCTTGAGAGCATCCTGCTCTCAGCCTGTGCAGGGCAGTGGGGTGGCATCCCCAGATGCCCTATGTATGGGCAGACCCTGGCCATGGCTGACCCATCTTGTGGGAGCTACTGGCCCTTGCTGTTCCATGGCAGTGAGCTTAGGGCCCCTTGCAACTTTTGTTTTGTACCTAGCTCTCTGAGCACCGAGAAAGCAGGCTACCTCAGTGCCCTTGGTGTGGGGACATGGTATAGTTTCAAATCATCTCTTGCAGTTAACTGATTTATTGACCATTAGAATTTACAGAGCAGATGTAGAGGAAAGGAAACCATCAGTCAGAGCCTGGGTCACCTGCTGTTACAAATTACCTTCACATAGTTCAGCCTTTAGCTTTCACTCAAGTGCAGGTTCTCATTGAAGTCTGTTGTTGCAGGACTGAGTCAAACGACAAGCTCCAGCTAATTCTCGACAGTGGCGGCTGGATAGTCACTTGCTGTTGAAATGGGCCAATATATAGCAGTTGCCATCTCAGTACTTCTCTGAATACCACAAACGCCCATAGGAGTACTCCTTATACTGGGGCTTCGATAATTCCATTTTGATGTGTGCAGGCAATCCTCCATTTCATGGCATGACAGTTTTTCTGGATTTGGTATGCCAGAAGCATTTAAGAAAAATATAAATAAAAGGGTTGTCTATAGCAACAACCATGACCACAGAGTTCATAATCACTTCAGAAAAAAGGCAGTAGTGGACTTTTCAAAAATATTGCTTAGAACCTGATAAAGGCTGAGAATATTCTCAGCTCTACTTATCTTATGTTTCAACAGATGCATGTAAGCGTATGTTTCCAGTTATAAAGTTGTCAGTCTAGAATCATGCCTGTCACTTTGTCAATACACTTGTGGTCACTGCAGTGGAGTTGACTCTGCCATGGCTCTGGTTCACAAGCTACCAGAGGCCCAGCTTCTCCACTCATGACCCCTTCAAATCCCTCTGATGGTGGCCGTGTAATAAGCATCACAGGATCACAGAATCACAAGCTGTTCAAGCTGCTGAGAAAACGCAGCACAAGTCATGGCTCTCGGCTGCAAGCAAACAAAATGCCAGACTCTTTGCAAAGCCCTTGCAAGTACTTTATCTATGGCACTGAACTTTTTAAAGCAGTGAGTATACAATAAGCATTTCAACCGATTCCTCACACAAAAGGAACAAAGTTCTAAAGGCATCAATATAAGTAGTATAAATCAACTGAATAGGCAGCTGGAAAATGACAGCTACCTATATTATGAGACTTTAAAAGGGAAGACAAAATACAGGTAGATTTTTATCTTTGGGGTTTATAAAGCTGTGTTTGATGGACCATAAGGTCTTGCTAGGCTTAATGGGCCAAATTCCTCCCTGGGGTAACTATTAAGTTTGATTGTCTCTCGTCAGGATGGTTCGAACCAAGAGAATTAGGTATGCCACTGCAATGGTTTGAGGTGCTCCACTTTTAAGACCTGCCATGCCTCAGATGCTATATTAATTCCAAGGCCAGGAAGTATATATTCAAAAATGCAGGAAGCAGCAGAAAGAGCAATGTAGTACAGAAACAAGTAGAAAACTGGTGTTCACAGCCAGCACAAACTGAATGGTGATGAAAGAGCTCAATTCTTTGCCTTCTGCAAACTGTATCTTCCAATTATACTAATTCTTTTATCTTTACCTCACCTGTCTGACACCTCCCCGCCAAGTCTAATCCTGCCAGCGTGTCCGGAGCAGTGCTCAGGGTGGGACTTTGCTTTGCTCAGGGGAAACTGTCTTTAAATGTCATTCTGTCTCCCTTCAAGTTACACAGATTTCTCTTGTTTGCTGATCACCTCTAGCTCTGAGTTCAGTCTGATAGACTGACAGCTATTCTTGGCGCTGGCTATTACTCAACAGTGGCACTCAAGGACCCAAACAGAAAAGAAACAGGTTTCCCTTCCAACCTCAGAGAGAGTAATTCTCAAACCAAGGTACCTTAAAAGTGTTCCAGTGAAGGTGAGGACATTCCTCTACAGTGATTTAAGTTTCTACTTGCAGTAGACTTTCTTGTACTTGGAATACAGGTTGGGAAACATTGCTCTAAAAGGTTTACTGCCTTAAATTTACCTTTTGTTTTGCTGACTCACAGCAATCAACCAAGACTACAAAGTTACAAAAAACATTAAATAAAACATGCTATGTTTAAGATGACAAATACAAAATAAGACATTGAGATTCTTACTGCAATCTTACTTTGTTACTGACCTTGCTGAGAAAGCAGAAAGAGGTTTTGATTGTGGAACAGAAGATTTTGCAAGCGAAGGTTAAAATGGAGTGATTTTGAGTTTTCTTAGATCCACACTTCCCTTCGGTTTCACTTGGATTTTTTACCTTTTCTGTTTCAGCTTGTGGGTCCAACTAGGTTAGCAGTCTGGTCATAGCAGCGAGCACAAGCAGATACTAAGAGAAGAAAAAAGAATATGTACCCACATGACACCCACCAGTGCACTGCTGATGGGTAAAGAATCACTTTCTTTTGTTTCGAGCCTGCTCCAACAAGTGCCGTTTATTGGCTGGCAGTACCAGAGTACTGGAAACGGCAGTGATGAATCAACACCATCCATGTCAGGATGTTGTGGGTTCCTTTTATCTGTTTTCCTAGGCTACTCAGTAATTCTTTGCCTTTGATTATCCATTTTGAGGTACAAGAACCATTTAGCTGTTTTTTTTTCATGGATCTAACAGGTTCCCAAGATCTGGCTGAGAGCTAGTTGTCTTCCACATAACGCTGGAGTGGCTCCCCACCTCCCCCAGGTGCATTGCTCTATGTTTATCTAAACTGAATTTCAGCTCCATTTTGTTGTTGTGTACGTTAGTAAGTGGTACACAAGTAAGTAAGTAAAACCAGATTTTAAAGTGACCCAGTTTCAGCACGAACCAGTTGATGCTGAGGATCCAGCATTCATAGCATATGTATTTCAGATGTGCTGTTGTGGGATGTTACCTGGGACTAACCTGGGCACACACATTGAAACGTATTTAGTAGTCAGAGTATGTTTTCCAGCTTAATTTCTTCTCATCTGCAATCTAGACTGTGTACTCAAAGACTTTTTGACAAAGCAAAACAGAGTGCAGTAACTGAGAATCATAAAATTTGCTTCGAAAGCACATTCCCAGTAAAAACTAAAATGCTAATGTGGACATTCCCCCAATACCTTCTCTCCCTATTACACTGTATAACTTCTTAGCATCAGCAAACTTTATACTTCACTGCTCACTGTATTTTTAATGTTATTTGTAGATACATTGAATTTGAGACCATACTCCCATATTTATCTCAAGATAACACATAGATTCTCCTGCAAAGCAGACCCTTTTGATGGGTGAGTCAGCTTTATCTCCTAACCCTCTTGGAATTAAAATTCTTTGGGCCATGAGTCATATTTGAGAGAGATAGTTTCAGCTCTCAGTCTGACAACTTTACATTAACTCTCTTGGTCTAGTCTTTTTGTTCTCTCACAGCATGTCAATCCTTGCCACTGATGACAAATTGTCTGAGTACCTTAAACCTGTCCTACCTTAAACCTTTTATAAGTACCAGCTATTTTTACATGCATTGTACACAAGATCTAGAAATAGATGTAGAGATAGAGTAAATGTTTCTCACCATTTTATCCTGGAGAATAACCCAGTCTGTAGTTCTATGTATCTGATCAGATTTGGCTAAAGCTCCTTTCACCCCTCTCATGCAGGCTGCTTTCCAGCTGGATGTGTTCTTTGCTGTGGCTTACTGTTTGCCAGAATAAACAATTGAGCCAGCACAGCAGAGATGGGGACAGGTAAAAGTGGGAATGAATGAAAAACAACCCAACAAGAGGAATTCAGGACATCTTATTGATAAAGAACAGCTTATCTAATAGCCTGAGTTGCATTCCTGTTTGCTACCAATTCTAAAAGTGCTGATATACATTCAACATTCTGAAAATTTGTGTCATGTCACACTGTCACGTGACCTGTTTCAAACACTCAAAACATGACAAGACATATCTTCTACCTTGCTTGGAAGATGATGCAGGGCTCAGTATGGGAATGTCTCAGAAATATTTAACCCTGGAGACTGGAAATGCCCTGAGAGGCCTCTAGTCGAGCCTTCTGCTCAAAGCAGTGTCAGCTGTGAGATCAGACCAAGTTGCCCAGGGCTTTAGCTTAGTGGGTCTTGAAAACCTCCAAAGATGGACACTGCACAGCCTGCCTGGGCAACCAATTCTGTTGCCTGACTGTGCTCATTAAGAAATTTTCTCTGATTTTAATTTATGCCCATTGTCTCTCATCCTCCCACAATACACCAGCACTCTTTTAAAAAATTTTATAGCCTCCCCACAGGTAGTGGGGGAACACTGCTAGGTTCCCCTAAAGCCATCCTGAACAAGACCTGATCCTTTAGCTTCTCCTCAGAGGGCAAGTACTCCGGTCCCTGACCATCCCAGTGTCTCTCAATTGAACTCGTTTCACCTGTCAATGACCTTCTTTTCATGGGAGGCACAAAATCAGTTGTAGTGTTCCTGATGAGGTCTAATAAGTGCCAAGGAAATAATGGCTTTCAGGGATACCCTTGTTATACTCTGCTTACCACAGCCCAGGATGCCTCTAGCCTGCCTGGCCATCAGGGCACACTGCTGGCTTCTGTTTAGCCACTGCCCACCTGCACCTCCAGGTCCTGCTCAGCAGATCTGCTCCCCAGCTGGTGTGCCCCTCGTCCATGCTGTTGCAGGGGTTAGTCTGTCCAGGGTACACGACCTCGCATTCGTCCTTCATGAGTTCCTTATTGGCCCATTCCTCCAGCCTGTCTGGGTCGCTCTGAAAGGCAACTCTGTCCTCAAGCACGTTGGCTGCACCCCCAGTTTGGTGTCATCTGAAAACTTGGTGAGAGTGCATTCCATCTCCTCCTTCAGGTCATTGATAAAGATGTTGAACAGGAGAGGTCCCAGTGTAGACCCTGAGGTATTCATAACCAGCCTGCAACTACAGCACCAACCATGTGGCACGGTGTACTCTAGTGTGTGTATTCTAGTACAGTACTGTGCTATAACAAAAAACAGAGGGATGGGGGTTTTTTGTATTCAAATAGATATATTTGTAATCATGACAGATTTTATGCAAAAAAAAAGAGGTTTTGGTATCTGAATTTATGGCTGTAATAAATAAGATGTGGTGCTAGAATGATCTTTGTTTAGCAGAAAAGGTCATTCAAAAATGTTATCATAAAGCTCACTTAGGCGAGCACTAAATTAACAATATTTATTTGTCCTTGTGCCTTTGTATGAAGTCTTATGATGTGAACTATTAAATGGAAAATGTGATAAGAAAGTGATAAATATAGAAAAGCATCAACATCAGTATTAATGGAGCAGCAATAATGCAGAAAAATCAAGTTATTTTTATCCTTATTTCAACAAACATTTAACATTTGGGAAAGAAAAACAGGGAGAGCAGAATAAGATGGTCATTTCACGCTTCTGATTTTCAGGAAATACTAACATTTCAATTATGTATAATTTTATACAATTACTTCTACATGTGCATGCACATGCATTTTTTTTGTTATACAGAATAAAGAGATAGAGAAGAACCAGTATCTGAAAAAGAAAACAAGTTGAAAGCCGTATGTTCAACATGGATCTTCAAACATTCAAGAACAGTTGTTTCTTGCTGTTGGTCATTCCAGCCTTGGGCTGAGGGCAGGAAAATATAAATACTGTATGAAATGTCGGGGTGTTCCTGAGCTCTTTTTTTGACAAGCAAAAGTAAGAAACAACAGAAGCCTACAGAAGAAAAGGTGATACAGAAGTTCGTGTTCAGTTATAATTTTAAATGTAGTTTGGTAAGGTACTAAAGCATGTTTCTAATGGGCTTTGACAGATAACCCTTGACAATTTTTGCTGCAGTGTGTACCTCCCTAGTCATCTGTGTCACCTTTCTGATGAAGGATACTCGAGACTGGAAGAAAAGAATGGCTGCCAACACCTCCATTGCTCCCAAAAACACATCTTAGCCAAAATAAACAGTTAAGTAGGTAGGTTTAAGCTGAAATGCCAGACTGCAAACTGGAGCAGTGAACATGGTAGTTCAAGAAGTTGCTCTGGGGCCTTTGACCATCAGATTAAGAAGGTCCTGCCTGTCTGCTTTGGTTCTGTCTGTGCTGCTCAGCTGTGTCGTTGCAATTGATGATCTAAAATGGTCCAGGTGAAAAGAAACAGAAAAGAAAAAGCAAAAGAAAACTTAACTGCCTTGCTGTTTCAATCTGTAAACCAATTCTCTAGTAATTTGGATTATGTACAAAACAGATAGAAGTAATGGACACATACTAGAACACTGGCATTTACTCCTGCCATCACTGTATACATACATCATATTTATAAGAATGCAGCTGATAAACAAAAATATACCACACTACATTACTGCCTACAAATTTAATTATGAAGGTAGGCTGATGTGAGGTGCTGTCATTGCATGAGAAGTCTATAGTAGAGTTATGGGGAGGACTTTCTCATGCCATGAAATGGCTCAGAAATAAACTTCATTTTGTGTTTGCATTGAAGAAAAAATAATTCCACTTCACCAGTAAAGAGATGTTATGGAATGTTATTTTATTTTTACGAGTGAAACACTGCATATAGTTTAAGCATTATTTGTAACAGAAAAACAGAGTTGTTTTAAAAGTAAAATATTGAAATAATTTGTTCCAAATACAACAAAATATGACATTTTGCCTTTGCTGTAACTTATGTCTGTGTTGTGAGTTGTTTCTCTTATATATATATTTATGTATGTATGTAACCATACAACATTGTCAGAATTGGCCTAACTTCAAGAAATGCTTGGTTTTGGTGCACAGCCTCTTAAGAACTGCTCAAAGCACCTATTACTGGAGTGGCATCAACATACAGCCAGATAAAATCTACAGCTAGAAACTTGCAAATATATATACTGTACAGGACGGAGTGAAGTAACTTGGGATCTCTTCTTTACTTAGAATTAAATTCATGTACATTAGATTTCAGACAGACCAGACTGTACTCTTGATGGGCAAGCTTTTAAAGAAAACTTAGTAAAATGCTCTTTCTCAGCTGCTATAGTGTTAATAATACAAGCACAATGATGAACATAATCATGTTTTTAACACATTATGACTACCTCACGTGGAAGATATGAGATGAAACTTAGAATATTTGGTTTCCTAAGGATTTCAACTGGTTTTATAATGTTTCAGTAGCTGTCTACTAATGATGGAAATAAATCCCGTTAGAAAAGAATGATTAAGATTTGAGATGCAATTGCTCCTAAACAAATTATAACGTTTTTTTTGGGGCAAGGCTTCAGCTGGAGCACTATATCCAGTTTAAGTATCACAAATATGAAGGACAGATACACAGTAAAGACAGTTCATGGGAGAACAGAAGACCAAGAAACATGTTGTATTTGGAAAAAAATTGGGGTTGATTAGTCTACGGAAGAAAAAACAGAGGGAGGATGCATAACGAAAGAGAAAGGTAATAATTGTCTTCTGAGTCCACTGTGAGTAGGATAAGACATAATACGTGTAACTTGCAGCAATATAACTGCAGTCATTTAATTTAAGAGATCTAGACATTAGGAAATACATTCTAATTAAAGGTTTAAAGGAATATGAAGACTGAAATAGATTGTAGGTTGCAGAATCTCTTGGAGTAGCTTAAGAGCAGGATGGATGAACATTTGTCTGTAGTAGTTTAGTTTTTGAAATGAAGAGCTGGAGGTGAAGAACTTCTGAGGTCCATTCTGGAATGTGTTCTATGGTTTAGAAGTCTGGCTACAGGATACACTAGAGTTGAAGAGACACTGGAAAAGCAGATGAATGCCCCCCACTCCACATCCCCCACCATCCACAAAGTAATTCCCTCCCCAAACCTTGCTGAGTATACCTGCGCATTTTAAAACATTGCTGTGTTGATGCTCTCTTCTGTGTTTGATTTGATTTTTACAGATTGCTGTGATCAAGTTCTATTAGCCACAAGTGCTGAGAAAACACTTTAAAGCTGTTACGCACAAATGCGCCTTGAAAGTGAGTAGAAAAATTCACAACAAATGCTTTTGACGCTGGAAGACTGAATCATATGACAAACTCAGCCATTCAGAGAACAAAAAGCCTGGGGATGAGACTGCTACTTCTGACCACAAGGGATAAAGAAGCTTCATAAAGATCTTCTGGGACCAAATGTGGAAGGGAGCTATGATCTTCTCTTCGAGTGCACACAGAAATGAACATGGTATATAGATTTTTAAGTGCTTAATGTGTTAAATTTATTCATTACTTTGGTTTTTTTGGTTTGTCAGCTATCTCTTGTTCATGTTCACTTTAGCTAGAAAAAATTGCTAAAGGGTTTTGAGGGGGTAAACCTGACAGAGGAGAGACAGTTTTATTGTGGCTAGATAAGCGAGTCCATGGGAAGGGGGGCAACGAGGAGATCTTTCTCAATGTCTTGACTCCAAGCAAGTCTTCTTTCTTTCTGGCCACCTGTAATGAAACCTGAAAGCAATGACTGTAGTTACCATGCATGAAAGGAAACCCAGCATGAAAAAATGCAGAACAGGTTGTGTTAGAGGTGATGGGGCCCATATCTGTTAAAAAACCAAAACCTAAAAAGCACAGCAAAACACCCTGCCTCCAGAAGGCAGCAATCACGCTGCAGCTGTGGCTGCTGCCTGCAGTTTAGTGGGGTGGGCGGCTCTTCTCCCACTCTCCACCATCTGCTCCCCCATCTGCCAGATGGCTTCTCTTTCCTGCCCTTGCCCCAGAACTGATTGACAGGCATTTGGCAACAGATATGAAAATGCAAGTGACTGATGAAAATTTACTGCTTTGCATTTTCTCATTGCCTTTGACAACAGGGAGGGGAGAACATGCGTTTATGAGTATGCATTGTTATTTGTTGAACAGAAAGACTCCATTGGCAACTGCTATGCCTCTGAGCAGGTGCTGATCACTATCCTACTTACAAAGATTTGTAATTCAGCTGATATTCCAGAAAGCCTTTCATGAATCAGAACTAATTTGCAGTTGGGACAATGCTTGCAGAATGCTTCATATGTTGAACTTGCTTTGCTTTTTACCGTACCAGAGATTTTAGACTTAATTGTGACTTACTCTAACATAACTTATTCTAACATAACTTATTCTAACATAAATCAGAAAAGAACTGAGGTTTGTTACAGGTAATGATCTGAAGGCTTTAACAGTCAGCTAGGGAAGTCATTCTAGACATTTCTAGAACAACCAAAAAAATAGTCCAGTATGCAGAAGACCATCACCTCCTGACCTCAGTAAAATGAATAAACCATTTGACTAATGTCACCTGAGGATGGGTACAAGAACTGCCCTCCTACCTCAGATTCCTTGTTGTTGCCATTGAAGAGAAATGCTGCCAAGGCACACATTTTCTTGGGCACCCCTCATGCTAGAATTGATTTGCTAGGATGCTCAGGCAACACCCATTGCATTTTGGAGAACTTTTATCACTGCCTTTGGTGAGCAGGAGGAAGACCACAGCTGCATGAATCAGAGGAGAGTTCTGTAAAGTAGTATGAAGGAATTTTGTGTGCTACTTAGCTTGTTCAAGGGTGTGGGTGGCTTTGTGATTCCCCACGAAGAAATAGTAATAGATAGAAGCAAAATGGGAGCAAAAAATTTGTCTCATGTGACTCATACACATAACTTCAAAAAAGACCCTTTCTTTTGTAAAGTATTTTGAAGTTCTCTGAATTCAGAAAAAAATCACATTTTCAAAATTCTCATGGAGTGAAACTTCTGTCCTAGACATTGGTTTAATGCAAAGGATATGTGCTTTCATCACTCATGCAATGCCTTTTCGTCTTTCTTAAGACATGCATTTGCACCAGGGATTTTCCTACGTTTGTCTTGTCTGGTGCTTCCTGTGTTATCCTTACTATCAATAGTAAATGATGTCATTATAGTGTTAAAAAAAAAAAAAAGGAAAAAAGGAAAGAACTTCCCAGGAAGGAAGAAGATGTTTTGAAAGGATAGTTTAACCCCCACTCCCAAGGACACACCTGTAGAGGGGTGTCTTGCTGGTACTGCTTAAAAACAGGATGTGTATGCATCGAGTGTGAGAGAGAAAGATAGAAGAAAATAAATACCTTTCAGTGCCCTAACTTGGGAATTTCTGTTGGCCTCCAGAGTCCTCAGTGGTAATGGATCTGTCAGTCAGAAACACTTTGTATTCAGCCTACATTGTAACCTCAGAACTCTTTGAGGAACCTTTCTCCACTGCAAGGCTCTTATTTTATGACATCCATTTGCCGCGTGGTATTCTGGGCAGGGTGGAAGCAGAATCCACTGCAGAAGAGGGCAGCCTTGAGCACAGGCTGAACATTGTGGCTTTCAGGAGAAAATTTTAGAGCAAGACACAATCTTCACCTTATATACCTTTACAGCATAGATTGTTACATACACAACAGTCCCAGAGCCAGTTTAAAATCTATATGGAGACCACAGTCAGCACAATCTCTGAATTATTATTCTGCTTGTTTGGCTTATTAAGATTATACCCTAGTGACTAAACTCATTATTATACAGTGCAGGCAAAACAGCTTATGTTGTGTCACAGCAGCAAGCACTTCCTTCAATATAAAAAGAAAATTAGTTTTGCAACACTGACCAAGACAACTGATGAACCACTCTTCTGCAACATTTTGCAATTTGCAGAACCACAAGCTGGCACTGCTCCATGTAATGATCGTTTCCTATACAGTATAGATTAGGAAAAAAATTGTAAAAGCAGTGTCTTCACTTTCTGCATAGGTGATATAAAAGGGAAAAATAAACAAGGTAAATTCTTGATGGTGTTTATACCATTCATGTTTCCGAAGAATGACACTGGTGATTACTGAGTTCTTTCATTTAGCATTGCCTGTAAAGACACATAGCTAAGATAAGGTTCAGCACCTGTTTGAATCTTCTTCTGACAAAACAAAACAAAACAAAACAAAACAAAACAAAACAAAACAAAACAAAACACTGTTTCTGCTTTTAGTGTTGCCATTACAATATTTCCTCTGGACATGATGCTCTGGTTTTGTTTCCCTGTGCTGTTACCTGTAGTACTGACGGGTGCCATGGAGGGCATAACAAAAGCATACCACACATCATCATAACAAGCTGACACAAGACGGTGTTAGATGAAGGACCTTTTCAAACCTGATGCCTCCCAAGACACTCACTAATAGCCGAGACAGCAGGGATTTAATCTGATATAAAGCAATTGGACAGAAACTGGCTTATGTGTGTGCGTGTGTAGTGCTACAAGATGCCACAAACTTCTGTTTTATGACTCAGCCACAAACATTTGTTCCAGGCAAAACACAACACACAGTGTTCCATCCAGGGAGCAACATTTGTTTAAACAAATTAAAAAATATCAATTTGTTCTTTTTAAAATTTGTGAGTGCCACTATTTCCTGTTCCTTTCTTCTACCATCCACCCACATCACTCTGCATGTGACTCAGTAGGGATTTGATTTATTGGGATTAATTTGGCAAATGATTAGTTCATAACGCAGAGTAATGGCTTTGCAATTCTTTTTGGGGAAGTGGTAGTAGTTGTTAGAACAGAGAAATACCTGATATGAGGGCGGAGTACCTGCCTGTGCCAGTACAAGGTTTCTCAAGACCGTGTGATTTCCTCTTTGCTTGTCCCTGTACAGAGGGGCACAGCTTAGTTACCACTGAGGAAGTTCTCCCTGGTCCTGGATATGTCATGGTAGCAAACTGACCCCAACAACATGGAATTTCCAACTCCTTGCATTTACAAACTTGTCTGGATTTGCTGTGCTAGTGTATTTGCATTTATTAACTTCAGAGGAACTGAATTATCTCAGGAAGTTTACATATTCCTGCCTTTTCTTCAAACATTGGATACAAACCAAACTACATTCCAGGAAGAAAGGGGGAAGATTGGTATTGCAAAATTGGAAACAAAATGACAGCAGGAGCTCACAAAACAAAGAAAAGACAGGGCTGGAAACCCCCTGATGCTGGTCCCCTTGTCCTTGCTGGTAGCTGGGATGAGGCTGTGACAGTGGAAAGCAGAAAGCTGCCTCTGCCAAACTCCCCAGTTCTGCCTTTCAAAATCAGACACTGAGGCTTCACTGGAGCTGACAGTCCAGCTCACTACGCTTCACCTCCTATAGGAAGCAAGCAACACTGTCAAGGACATGCAGATGAGCAATTAGCAGCATGCTGATGAGTAATTGAGAGTTCTGATTTACTTTGGACCAGCCTGACATGGGATAGGGTGGGAAGCCAGAAGCAAAAAGGGGTAAATTTTCCCCTTTCAAAAGGAACGGGAGGGAGCAAGGCTCTCTGACAGCATGCCTCTGTGTCCTGGCGGGGCCACTGGGGACCATCACCCTTTCAGTTCAGACCTCTGTGGCTCACTGAGGGATGTGGCTGCTCCCTGGGGCAGTGTATTTGTGGGACCTTCTGAACACCTCAGCATCAGTTTTCTCCTTGGGGAGGATGCTGGTTAATGCAGATTTCTGAACGTACAGTTCTGTAAAGTCGAAATACTTGAAGCCCTTTGAATCTCAGTCACAGAAACACTAAAACTTTCTCCTACTTTCCTTTTATTAACTCCCCTTTTGTAGTTTAAAATATTTAGGGCAACGTATGATTTTTGAGGCTCAGATATTTATTAAAACCAGCTGTGCTCCTTGCAGAGTTTGTGAAACTGCTGTGAAAGGCATCTCTTGCTGGATGGTGAGACCTCATTCCTGAGAGAGGTCCTGGATTCCTTATCAAAAAGCCAGCACAAGGAGCAAGTCCTGTCTCTACGCATACCTTCACGTCCATGCCAGTCAGAGTCCAGCAAGTGAAAGGGGAATTTCTGTGCTGTTCTCTGCACCTTACCCTTCTCTGCCTTGCTTTGTATGGGGAAGTGGGCGTGAGGACCTGTGTTGCCAATGGACTTTGTAAACACAACATTGCTAAAACAAACCTTAAATTGCTGTGAATCCTGCAAATGCTGATAGAGATGATGGACAGAAAACTTCAGTGAAGTTGCCTTTGTTTGCTATAGTCTTTGAATTTTTGCTGATCATAATTGGTTTCATCGTCTGACTGCAACTAGAAAGGGATTATTTCTTTTGCTCTGGAGTTTAAGGATGAGCATATTTGTTCAGAGGATAGATGAGACCAAATTAGAACATGCTACTGGGGCATAATAAATTCACAGTAATTGCAAGCTAGTATTCCTTAATTCTTCCAACACCATCATCTGTAAATATTCTGAACCTTTCATAGTCAGCTCATTTGTGTTTTTTTCCTTATTGAATTAACTGTTGTCTTTTCATTCATGCTGTCTCCGGAGGGAAACCCCTTTTAAATCTTTTTGGTTTAATTCCATTAATTGGCATATTGTGTGGTCTTACTTTTCCCCTCCTGGGTCTTGAACTTATGTTCCTTCTGTTCTTAAACTCCTTAGCTATATTTCTGCAGCTTTGACTGACAACTTGCTTGATCAGAGGACAAAGCATTTGCTTTTTTATCTTTTACTTCCAGGCTAATGTTTAACAATGTATTCAGTTTATCAGTCAGTTTGTTAATCCAGGGTGAGAGTTCTCTATTCTGAAGTCATCAAAAAATCAACAATAATAGACTCATTTATTCTAGACTACATTAAATTATTATTAACTATAATAATTAAAAATAAATAATTTAAAATTCCTCAAGCCTTTACTGATTTATGGATAGTTCTTGCTTTTTCCCTTTGCTAGCAACTTGCATGTTTTGAATCCTTTTTCAGTTACACTAATGAAGACAGCAACTAAATCATACAGCCTTTTCAGTATGAAAAATCAGAGGGTGAAAGTTTTGCTTTCAGCATCATAACTTCCCCCTCATATTAGCAGAAGAATGAGAGTGTGGGAAGTATGCAGCATGAAGGAGAAAAAAAAGTAGTCTTGCTGAAGCTTTATTGCAGTAGCAAGAAAAATGGGTTGAAAAACATAGCCTTAATACTACTTCTAGTCAATATATTTTATGGTTATAATAAACTGAATTAATGATACATTGAAAACGTTTTGTTGTTGCTCTTTTTTTACAGGATACACAAATCCTATAGAATAACTTTACTGTAAGTTACTCACAGGAATTATGTCAAGCTATAGTCTTGAGTAATCTTATATGCCATCAACCAAGTGTAGACAAAGCAGGACAGAAAGACATCCAATGCAGTGATGAGGTTACGCAAAAGCAAAACGATCACATCATTCTGGCCACCCTGGTATCCCTTATATCAACATGTCGCTGATCCTGACCAGAGTACAAGGTGCAGTTTTCAAGGGTGAGAAAAGATGGTTGCATGAAAGCTTTCCTTCAGACCCAGGAAGATCCTGATATGAAAACAAGCAGTGCTCTAAACATCATGGAGTCTTGCTTTGTATTTGCTCCTTGTTATAGAGCAAGACTGATAAATACTTATTTTTATATATATAAAAATTATGCGGAGAGGCGGAGTTCTAAAGAAGCCAACCCAATGAGAACTGTTCACTTCATGGCTCGCAGTAATAATGGCCTCTCATTTAATCAGCCAAGACCACATTCAGATCTTTCCTTGGGCAAGTTCTCATTCAATGACTAAAAATCCACAAAAACTGCTGACAGTAAAAATTACTGCTGGACAACTCCGAAGAGGATTTTGCTATTATAAGACTTCAGGACATGGCCCATAGCTGTATGCATCCATTCAAACTTAATGAAAGAGAAATTGTATACTTCGCCGTGTTTCACTGTGGAGGTGTTTAGTTGTTGGAAGTGGCGTCAGACCCACCTGGCTCAGCTTGTGCATTTGTTTGTTCACAGTGCCCAGATGGTAGCAGCTAGATTAGAAACGGCTGACATCCTTGGGAGCATATGAGTGCTCAGCCTTGTCAAAAGTTCTGCATTTAACTTGGATCCCATAACGACACAACCTAAATAAATGATCACAAGCAGTGTTGCTTAGCCTTACACAAAGAGGAAAGGACTTTAACACATTCTTTTCAGCTTCCATTCTTCTCACCTAACCTTCTGAAAATACTGATTTGTAACTTTTTTAGTTATGCCTATGGGCATATAGGATATTACCAGTCCTAAATGAGGGTGTCCGCCAAACTGCAGAAATTAATCTAGTCTCTGCTCCAGAACTACTTTAAGGTGAGAGTACATATTTTAACATGTAGTTTGGAAACTTTCAAGGAAGGAACATTCTGGCTCATTGTGTCTTTATGTCCTTGTTATCATGGACAGCATTTACTTTAAATAATTTTCATGAGCCTCACCACAAAACTTGTTCAAGTTTTTCATCTGCACTGCCCATCATAGAAGGCTAGGTCTGAATTTCAGGGCTCTGCTCTTTACAAACCTTCTAATTTCTGCTCTGAATACATTCCTTGTCACTTTACTTGTGCTTGTGATGACATATTAAGCAGATCATTTTTCGTTATGGTTTAAGAGACCTTTCTATATAGGTATTCATATATGATGGACAGAAAGATCAGCTGAGTGAGGAACTGGAACTGAAGTTTACTGCAAGCCTTCTCATGAAACCTGCTCCAGCATAACTTTTCATATAACTTATGAAACATATGTTATATGCATATAACATAACATAAAATGTATATAGCATAACATATCTTTTCAGGGATAGTTAACATTTCCTTACTATCAAAGACACAATTTATTGTCCTAATAAGGCACCTGTGCATTTTCAGCTCCCAGCTTTCTGAGATGCCCAGCTCCATGAGTGCAGGTTTCAGACACCAGGCAGTGCTGGACAATCGCAGGTCTTGTGCTGATTTCAGTGTCTTAATATTTTGGGTTAATTTTACCTAAAGCTTCTGTGCTTGCTCCATGTTTTCCCCTGCTGTGTTTTAAGCCACCAGGTCACCAGGGGAGCCACAAGAGCTTAGCAGGGGACTGTATGCAGGCAAGCAGTGACATTCCAGAGGGTAGATTTTCAGTATGCCAGGAAAAACAGCACAGAGCTTGTAACCACAGCTAAGCATAACAAGGTTTTGCACGTCTGTTAGTATAGGCAATAGACAGCTCCAGTAACAAGACTTTCCAAGATGGAGAACCATTTCAAGATCAGTGTTTCTTACACTACTGTGCCATGCTTTTCATATATGTATGCTGCCAGGAAGGCTAGCAGAGGTACCATGCATATAATCCACTTGATCTTCCTAAATGCCAGCACTGTCCCTGTAAATTAAGCCGTCAGTTACACTTAAATTAGTGGCAGATTTCTGTGAACAAGAAATCCTCATATTCAAACAATCCAATAGATTGTACCTATCATGGATTTGACTATATCCAATTTTTTGGTCATCTTTAACATCATTGGCTTGGGAAAATATTCTGTTGTTAGAGTAACCAATATGGATATAGCACCTTTGTATGGCCCAGCTGCATTTCCTGAGAACTGGAGAACAGTCCTGAGAACTGAAACTGAGAACAGTCATTTTGGTGGTGCCCATGAAACCAGATTCTTAAGTCAGTTAAATTACAACAAAAGCAACGGTGCAATTCAGACCAGAAAGATAAAACAAGAACAGCAGGCCACAGAAGATGCTGTTTTCAGGAACAAGGCTTCATCTACTGACAAAGATAAATTAAAAGCTCTGCTTTCCCTGACTCATTAGAGGCTAGAACAATTGGAGAACAAAAAAACCCTACAGAATTTGCTAGTGCTTTTAAGGTGAGCAAGCATATGACCACAAGCAGTCCTTTTTCAGAGCAACACTCACTCAAGCCAAAGCAACAGAGCAAGTCAGGGCTTAACTCAAACAATTCACACAGAGGGCAAAAAGCCTGACTATACAGAGCTTTGTGCGACTGCCTTTAAAAGATGTATTATTATAAAAGAAATAGTTCAACAGATGCAACTCTAATTTGAACCCTAGTGGTAACAGTAGGGTAGTATTTCATACCTGCGCAACTCACTCTTCTTCCTTCACTAGAAAAGGTACACGACTATGATGATTTCTTTTAATGACTGCAACTGTAACTTGGTGCTAGCCACTTTAACTTTGGACTTTTTACTTTAACACTGGACCAGGGGCAACTAAATCATTGTGGCATTTCAACATGTTTCTGCTCACTGGCTTAGCCATGGTAGCAGTGTGGCTTTAAAGGGTTGCAGTTTGCTGAGATGATTAAACTCTGTAAAACCTTAAAAAAAAGATATCTGTATTTTGCAGCTCTGCTATCTAAGAATAGCCAAGGCTGTTCAGAAGTCAGCCTCAGCTACTCCTGCTTTATCTGTTTATTCAAATTCCTGCTAGGACACCTTCAGTTTTATCTTCCATTTTCCATTGCTCAACTTCCCCTTGCAAGTTCCATGAAACAGAATTTGGTTAAGGTAATTCATGTAATTAGCTTAGTGTATCCTTATGCTTCAAACACAGATGCCTGAAAAGCGCATGCAATAATTTTTGCAAAAACTGATCCATTTCTTCTTGCCTAGTTCTTAATAATTTTAATAACATTTCAAAATTTGGAACAGTAGTTCAAATTTTGGAAGTTTAGAGTAACTGAACCACTAAACATGCAATGTAGCATGTTGTTGGAGGGTGCCTTCAGATTCTGAAGAAAAACATTTTGGAGGAGGAAGGAAATAGAGAAGAAGAGGAATAATAAAAAAAACAAGTTTAGAAGGCATCCTAAACCACTGTTCCCTACTTGTTAAACTTAATAACTGAAATAGGTCACATATATTGCAATCCATATGTTCTTTCTGGAGAAGAGTTATTGATGTTATTTCAAGGGTATACACAACTTCAATCAAACAGAATGTCTTTTTCACAGCTATTGTTGTTGTTACTATGGCTTTCATGCTCTTCTTTCAACAAAGATGTTCATGAAAATTTTTAGGCTTCCCATGTGGAACAGCCACAGTATGAACAAACCAAAAATCTGTAGCCTTTCTTGAGAAAGATCCCTAAATTTAAAAGTCTGAATAGGCCAATACATGATAGATTATAATTGCTTTTAAGTAGACAGCGTTATGGCCTCACGTCAAGCAACAGCTAATTATTGAGGTCATGAAAAGGGTGCTCTGGCACTAATGTATATTAATCACATAAAGACTAATGTACATATTCCTAGATAAAAATGATACATCAATAAATTAAGATTAATTCCCTTTTCATTGACTGGTCAGTAAGTCTAGTTCTAAGAAATGCTAATATATATTTATCTGCTGGAACATAATGTTATTTTACTATTTTATTAGTTATTGCCCTTACTGCATGAAGTCATCCTCCCTTTTAAAATGCCAAACCATTTGATGGTCTGTTAAAATGCCAGATAACATGTGATGTTGATAATAAAACCAATGAATACAAATAGGGGGCTGAAATTAATCTATTCTAAAAGTGTTACATTTTTGCTGCCTGTTTTTGTCATTAATGTTATGGAAGTAAGAAGTATTGAATGAGAATGTCATAACCTTTACCAGTGTGTAGCAAAGCACCACAAAGGCAAAAAATGTTCTTTGATCATCCTGTGGGGGCTGGCAGACTCTGGATGGTGATTAATAATTATGAGACATTTAGAGGTAATTTTTCAAATTCTATCTAATTTAGCATAATCTATAATACATACGATTAAGAGCTAGTTCAAGCTGGTGCTTTCAATCTTTGTTCAAAGACAAAACTTTTAAAGAAAATATTTTAGATAAACTAGGATCAATGCCCTTTGGGTAGAACAAAGACTAACGAGTAGTTAGCATCTTGGTGACAACCCACCAGTCCAGGGACTTTTAATCAAAGCAGACTCAAAATTGGCTGTGGTTAGATATGAGGAGTACACCATCAGGATGACCATGAGCACTGGCCACCAGGAGAATGAGCCCCAGCCACAGGTTATGGATGTTCACTAGCAGAGTGTCCCTTCGAAGGGAGAGGTGGCTCAGCAGGTCTTTGACCTCCTCCAAGGTGTGTTCTTAGAGTAGGGCAACTGGGTCTGGTCACCCTTTTTAAACAGCGATGTCACGCAGTGACTGTGGGTACAGACCACACTGCCAGTCATTCCTAACAGTGAAGGTCTCTGGCACGGTTACAGCATTTCTGTCTGCATTTGCCTGATGAGTGACTAAGAACTTTGAAAAGTTGTAGCTTTCACAGCCCAAATTGGCAGAGACCAGCAAAACAGGACTATTATGGTCATGGTTAAGTATCCCACCCCTAATAATTGTAATGCTTAAGGGCAAGATTAGTAATGCTTGGGGAATTGAAATATGAGACCAACGTAAGGTGCTGCAAACCTGAGAGGTGTGGAATACTTTGCATTTCATTCAAAGGTGCTTAACACAGGGCAGGATCAGGCCTTACCTCTTCCAAAGACCCATGCTCTGGGAGAATTTCCATGTTATGCAATGGAGTGAACCTGTGCCTGCTGGGCAAATCTGTTCCAGAAACCAACCCAAAATAATCCTGTCAGCAAAGCATTAGCAGAATAAAGCCATTTCAAAGCTCAGGTATGCGCCCATCACACTGTTCTGTTCTGTGCTGAGTGCTGATGCCAACTCTTGTTGACAATTACTTGGGAATGCTGCAGCCTTTAATTAGAGGTTGTCAACATGCCTAAAGGTCCTGAAAGCGTGCAGAATAAAATCCTGTGGAAAGCAAAGAGAGATTACTCAGTCCAGAAACCAGTGAGGATAGTTACTCCCAATCTGAAATTGTTCTGCTATGTGACAAGGCTCCATCTGCTCCATCATGAAAGAATTGGAGACTTTTTTAAAAAAAATCTTATTTTTTTTTTTTTAAATTAAATTTTTCTTAAAAAAATTTGAGGCAAATGTATACTGGCCAAGTTGGAGAATATGTGCCTGCACTTCTGCCTTTTACAACTAAGGAATAACTATGGAATAATCACTACGGTGAAGGTAAGCAAGTTAACCTCAGTTTTAATGATCTGGGAACAGAGTTCTGTGTGATGGCATGTACTCTGAAGCAAATGCTGATTTATGTATTTCTTTTTTATCTTTCCCTTCCTGCCAAGCAGCTTCAAATACCATGTGAAGAATTCTGGGTAAATGACCCCTTTTGAACAGGGAAGGCTAATCAATATTTTTTAAGCAATGGAAGATGGTGGAAGAAACAATGAATTAAACTCTGATTTTTCAAGAAAACCTTGGGTATATGTATATGAAAAAAATGGTAACTTTTTCTCTCAATAGATAGGAACCTTGTCCCTAAGATAGGGATAAAAAAAAATCACCTATTTAATAAATGCCATTTATAATGCAGGGAGAATTGATTTACTGGTTTGAAAGCATTCTGCCAGTCTAGAAGTTCCTGTAATATCTAAATCACTGTCTATCAAATGTCTGTGCAAGCAAAACAAAGCCCTATCACTTGAACAGCGAAACAACTTTTCATATTAGTCAGTAGGAACTTGATAAATCCCACTGATGTAGAAAATTAGCACCTTTGCATGTTTCCCAGATTCTGATTTCATTTTGGATGCTTGGTCATGCATTATAAGCTCTGCCTGGCTGGCTGTAACTATTTCAGTTGAGATCTATTATTTCTAGGAGAATTATGTGCCTTGTTAGGGAAATGCCAGCTATTTCCACTTCAGCATCTGCACTGCAGTTGATCTATTATTAACATTGAGCTCATTAAAAAAAATGAAAGAATCTGTTTCGTGTCTTTGGGGTGGGGGTTACTGAGGCTTCTGTTGAAACAAATAAGATGGCTGTGCTGCTTCCAGTTGACACAGCTGTCAGGGAAGCATTGGCTGTCACTGCACCATGTAGGGATGCTCGGCTACGAGGGCCTTGTAGTCATATGTAAACAATACCGTGCCGATGACAGGTTTACAACACTGGAGAAAACATGTGCAGCTGTTAGCCTCTGGTTTTTATAGCGCAAAAAAAAAATGTTTTTCAACGTGCGAGCATTTGGCACAAATGCAACAGCAATGAGAAGGGATGGACAGGCAGCTGATGGCAGCTTTGTGTCTACCTGGCAGGGTGCTGTCCCACACCACGCTGAGGAAGGGGCTGATGAACACCTTTCTTTCTCCTTGCCTGCTTGTTTTCCTCTGGGTGGCTTTGCAGAGAAAGCTGGGCTCCTGTTGACCACATAGATGGGTTTTGTGTTTAAAATGCTGAAGGGTTCCCTGTGGGGGGAGAAAAACATCACTCTGGGATGCTCTAGGAGCAGTCACTTGGGCCATGTATCACTGAGACGTGTAATAGCCACTATTACAGGAGGGCTTTTAAAATAGGGAGGGTAAAAAGGGGTACTAGAGTTTGGAAATTCTGACCAAAAAGTCTTGAATGGGAGGGTACACAGAGGCCTGAAAAAAGAAGCTGAGGCGCAATGATGTCTTGAAGTAAGTTTTATCCTGTCCCACTTTTGTGTTAAGAACCCCGAGCACAGATTGCTTTCTAACCCAGCAGACAACATATAGACTGCATGTTAGAACAGGTGGGGAAAATGAAAAGCAAAGGAAGTTAGAAAACTGCCATAATTTTCCTGTAATAAACAACACTGACATTCTGATCAACCACATCCCAAAACACTAACTGTATTTTACAAATAATTACTGTGTTGTCAAACTCCAGTGTATACATGCTCGTTACACTTTAGCCTCAGGCACCTCAACTAGCCAAATCATGTTAAAAAGTACAACTCCGTCAGCAGCATAAGTTTAAACTTGTTCTTCAAAACTTATTGGCTCACATACCTTTCTGTGACAGAAAGATCCTAGCACATCCTGGTTAATGTGCTGTTGAACACCTAAGTCATGGTAACCTAGAAGAAAGGGTTAGTAAAGAAAATGATCTGGTACCTGTTCTCTAGCCTTGCAGGCAGTGTCACTGCACAGTTTGTGCCTCAATACTTAAATTCTTTTCCACTACACTGGCTGGACCCCATTGACATCCACTGGGATGGTTGCTGGCCCTTGCTGTCCTCTCACCCTAGATTGGCATTGGCTCGGAAAGTGCTAGTTAGCATATTTCAAAAATATGCATGAGGAGTACATGGACAAATAAAGAGCATCATGGCCCAGGGCTTGTGGGTATGCCCTTGTCATGTTTACTATACCAGTATGGATGTAGCTTTAGCACAGATGGTAGTGTTAAAGCCATTTTCATTAACTTTTAATTCTATAGGACAATGGGCTGCTGCAATATACTGGAATTCCCTATTGCAAGGCGGGTAGTTGGCAGTGCAGTGAGGCAGATCAGTCCCTTGGATCTCAAGATGCATCATTCACAAAGACTTTAATGATCAATGGAAATGGTTGCTTGCTCACAAAATAACATAACTACAGAAAACAAAATATCCAGGGAAGCTGTTGCATGTTCCCATCTGCAAACATTGTGGAAATTTGAAAACTGATAGAATTAACTATTTGTGAAAATCTTTTTTCATTACTTCTTAGCTAGGGTTTGCTGTCTTCCCCATTGATTCTATTTTTCCTTCATATTTTTAGAAAGAAGTAGTATTTCTGAATGAAAGGGAACAAAAATTCAAGAAAATTCAGGAAATTTGTTTTCTTTAGTTTGAGTTTTCAGGTATGTGCTGAATTTGGAATGATATTTCCTTTTTTATTTAAAGTATCTTCCTCTCCCAGCTAAATTCAACTTTTAGATCATGTTTTTTTGCTAAACAATTTTTTGTTTATGCCTTAGAAGCAAGTGAAAACAAACTTTCAAACTGATTTAAAAGTAGTTTTTACCCCTCCCCCAATTGTTTTAAAGACAAGATTAAATCTCACCATTTGACCTGAAATAGTTGCAGTGTGAGAAAACAATATTCAGCAAGAAATGTTAATATAAGCAAAATAATTATGTTGTTATATAGCTGGGGGGAAATCATAAAAGGAATCATCTTGATTTGAGAGATAAAGCTCTGTAATTGTGCTGTATTTTATGCTTAGCAGCATGTCCAGATGACTGGGTAACACATTTCAGAGAATTATTCCATCATATGGCTTTTGGAAGAGCTGTTAGTTATTGCATTCCAAGACCTTCATCATCTAAGTTTAATTTTTGAAGTTGTTCATATCCTTGTCAATATTGGTATTTTTTTAGCAAGTGCTGGAAATAATGACTGTTTATGACACATCCTACTTACATAATGTCCCTTTTTCTAACAAGGTCATAGCATAGTCATCTATAAAAATTGCACATTCTTGCCACAAAAAGCAGACACAGCTGGAAAAGAATTTAAATTTTGAGTAACCATTTGTATGTGTGGTGCACATACACCACAGTTCCATGAACAGCTTCCAGCCTACCATAAGTGCCTTCCTTTTACCTCTGGGTGGGGTTTTATAGCCACCATAAACTTTATCCTCTAATAGATCAAAAAAGCCTGCAAACACAGATGGATGATGAGATTCATGATGGTGGTCTCCCATCTTTTCCCTTTCTTCCTTCCCCAGCAAGTACTGGGAGATGGCACAAGTGCCCACACAGGACATGTGGGAGGTTTGCTCCAGTTTTAACTCCATTTGCTGCACAGGTGGATTGTGTCAGGTATCCATGGGCAGTCCTGGTGCTGCCTGTCTCACCGCAGATGACAGGTTGCTCACTTTGCTTTCCAAGGCAGCAACTTATCCCATGTCCTCCAGACCTCAGTCTCCGTAGGAACATCTCTGGGTTCTGCAGCAGGGCTGGGCATTAGAGCAACATGCCACAGGCATTCTGCCTTTGCTTTTACCCACTGTCTCCCTTGGCATGGCCACAAACTGCTAAATACCGCGTGTACTTACAATTTCATCTGAGGAGTTGTTCTTGGATCAGCTAGTTTAGGTTAGGAGAAAATGAAGAACCAGGTTCCTTACTCTCACTCTCATAACAGTCTCTGCTGTGACAACGAGACAGGACCTGCCAACCCTGCCATTCACTGCACTGTGTTTAATTCCAGTGATGTCATGCCCCAAAAAGATGACCTCATTGCTCTAAACTTTAGACAGTAATTGTACCTGCCATTCTATTATTTGGTTTCCAACAACTGGGCAAACGTTTCTGTAGAGAAAGTCTTTATATTCCTTAGTAGCTGCCTGATTGCAAATTCCTTCACTTAGTTCAGGTATTATACTTAAGTTCTGAAATACTGAATATTGATTTTTCCCCCATTTTTTAAAAAATATACTAACTTTATGTTTCTGAAGTTTCACAATAATGTCATCCACTGATGCAATCCATGACTCACTCAATAACTTTGTGTTTGTAATGAGCAGTTGAAACTATGTATTAAAAAGTGTCTATTAAATAAGTGTTTAATTGGGCATAAAAAGAAATCAGGATGCTGCAGATAATATGGGGTCAGAATAATGGTAGCTGAATGGTATAATTCTTGTAGTATTAGTGACCAATAGAAATAACCCCAAAAATGGCAGAGCAAAAACACAAGGCAGGAACTATCAGAACCCATGTCTGTCTGAAATCAGAAGTAGAAAATTGTGCCTAAATACATATACATTTCTTAGATAAATTAGGTCCCTTTACTTTTCCTCTGCCCATATGTTGACAGGATCTCAAGTCCTTTTTCCATGTGTCTTGTGCTTGTGGATTTGTTCACAACAGCACTGCTTCTGTCAAATTATTTGAGTCACATCTTCTTAAACCCTCGGCTGAAATTTCTGATCGTGTCTTTATAGTTTCTTGACTTAATATGTCTTTGCAACCTTCTTAAATAACCATTCCCCATCTCACAGAGGAACTCTGTACCTCTTTTCAACAGGGGGGAACCAAGACTTTTTTTCACTGGAATGTAAAAACTCAGCTATGTCAGCAAAACTTTTAGAAAGAAAAAAGGAGCAATGCAAACAGTTAGTATACACAACCTTTTGGTGATTCACCTATAAGTTGACAATAGCAGAAACCACCCAACAGCTGCAGGGGAACACAGCACTCAGTACCTACCAGCCTGGAGCAGGCACCACTGTAGCTATCGGCATTTCTGCCTTCCTCCCAGCTGTGGTTCAGACCCCACTCCAAACGCTGGGTTGTGAAAGTTAGTATGAAACCAGCTATCCTTTGGTCCAGGAGAATGCCAAAAGGACTCCCTGACACAGAAGGAGTACTGAGGCAAGGAATGTTCAGCTGCCTTTCAACTAAATGAAAGAGAACCACGCAAGACACGAGTAGGCATAAAGGCTACAAGACACATGGCCATAGACAACCCCAGGTCAGGTCAGGTCTCCAAATCACAAGGGGAATGCTTGTGCTGTCTGTCTCCAGGATGGAAGGTTTAGAACAGGAAAATGAGTACTGCAAGCTTAAAAACTCCAGGAAGCCAGAAGCAGAAAGGCACATGTTCTGAAGTCTTCCTCACTAACCTTCTCACAACAACCCTCCATCTGAGGAATGTAAGGAAGCATTTGCACATCTTTTGAAAGAGGAAGAGAGGCTCCTGAACTTTCAGAAATCAAAGTTGGCGGAAGTTATCTACCTTTTATATAACACGATGATAATTTTAGTGACAAAACGGCAAACAACTAAACTACCTTCTCTACAATATAATGAAAATCTATAAAGTTTGCTAAAGATGATAAACAGTTTAGTAAAACCCAGCCCCAACTCATCAATATTCATTAAATGCTTAATGTTATTTTTCTGGCAATTTTCCTCACTTGGCACTGGCTTCATACTAAGGAACAGAACCATTTCTTCAGTTGCAGATCACTGTTCCACCTCACCAGCAACTGGCTGTGGTTTCTACCGAACTGGTAGAGGCCCTTCCCCTTCCCTCAGCACAAAAGCCTATTTTTGTATGGCTAAGGAGACATGAAGTTATAAAGCTATGATTCTCAAGCCAGCCTACCCAACTTACAGGTGTGGCCCTCATCATATATTGTAACAGAAGCTTTTAGGCAAACATAATGAGAAACTACATATAATCGGTACTTAATTTTTGTTCATATATATAAAACTCTTTAAAAAAAAAAAATCTGCCCCAACAATGAGGATTTTTGAAAATTTTCTTGTTAGCCTTATACAGAATAAAGGCCATTTTGGGTCCATTAAAATCCAGAAGATTGTCTTTCCCATGGAAGCTGCATTGTCTATTTCATAAGAAGTGCTGTCGATATAGTCATACTATTGCTATGCTTTTGAAATATAGGTCATCTTTTTAATAAGGAGAAGAAACATCTTGAAATGAATAAAAACTGAGAAGTTCAAAGTATTAGCAGAACTCTAGTAATCTGCAAGTTTTCCTTGAAGAACTTTCATAGCTGAAGATAATGAAATAAACAGTGCAGACAGGTAGCTTTTCGCTATGGCCTGGCTTGCAATTTGCACCTCTGAAAAAGCAATATTCCTTTTTCTTTTTCTTGATTCCTTTTAATCAATATGTCTCGTTCCACTTCATGGCTGGCACTTGGGCTGCAAGAATCTAAATTTTCGTTCAGATATGCTAAAAGTAACATGACCTCCTAATGAACTTCTTGCCGTGCACGTGTGTGTGCACACGCACACACACACACACAAAATCCCCTAAAGGAAATCAACGATTTGGAATTAATTTGTTCTCTGCTTGAGAAGGAACTGGTTTGCTGACCTAAACGTGAGGCTACAGATAACTTCTGAATACTGACGTAATCATTTGCTAGTGCATTGGTTAAAGCAGAGAGATTTAAATACCATTGTTTTAAATCAGCAAGCTGAAAAGCACAGTTTAAATAGCTGATTTTTATTTTGTTTTGCATAAGCTTTTTTTTTTTTTTCTAAAGGAAATTTTGCTACTGCACATTGTAATCTACTCACATTTGTTTAAGTGAGTTACACAGTGGGCCTCAGATCTTCTTCTAGTGCCAGAGGGAGGCTGGCCCATTAGTATGTGACTGCATGGGCAACAGAGGATCTCTGGGAGTCCCTTCAGTCCCTATGCTGCCACACACCTGGATGTGCATGTTCCTGGTGGCGGCAGCCCTAGGAAAGAAAGGAGCTTGGACAAGGCTTCTGCCAACAGAACATTTAATCTGCCTTGCAGGTTGCTCCTGAGAAATCACTAGGAAAGACAGCAATGAGGAATGGGCTGCGAGCCAAAGGAGCTGTCTCGGCAGGCTGCACAAAGCCTGTGGATCATGAGTCAAACCCTCCTGATTCAACCATTGAATCAATAAATAGCATTTCTTATTCTCTGTCTTCAGTATTTCTACCCTATTATAAACTGTGAAACTGCCTCATTACTTATTTACCAGGTGCTAGGCACTCTCTAACTTATGGTTTGGACCAAGCTGCATATGGACAGCAACTGGAGCTCAATTAGCATTCACAGAAAAAAGAAAAAGGTACCTGAAATGTAGCAATTTTAAATGGGGGGAAATAGCTTTACACTTAAACCTAGCTGTCATTTTAAAGAAGGGGAACAATATCTGCTAGTGAATTGAACAGCAATAGCTCTTTCTGGTTACTTTCAGAAATTGGTAGTAGATATTCTGCTTTTCCACTCCCCCTTTTTTAGAGGTTTGAGGAGGGATATCAGCCTCTGTGGCTTTTCAACTCCCATCTGGTTTCTCAGATTTGAATTAAATAGTCACTGAATGGAACTAAGGAAATGCAGTGAAACGAAAAAATCATCCCCTCTGTCCTGCAAGAGGCTGGCTAGTGCTGCCAAAAGCCGGTTCAGCACTTCAGCCCACTCTGGTTCCAGTTTCTTACCTGTATGAGCTGTGTGTATTAATGTTTAGGCTGTTTTTGACAACAGGCTGAGATTTCTGCAGGGTTTTATTTCCTGTAGATATTATCAGTTGAGACATTGTCATTGCTTGCCATATTTTCACAGTTCATATTACATAGTCTTACTTTTAACACAGGCAAAGCTAAACATTGAAAAATATGAATGTTCTTTTACATGGGATGCTTTCTTTTCTAAATCTGCACTTCAAACCGTTGACACCTGCTTAACAAAACGACCAGTGTCCAAATTGGAACTGCAGGGGACCGTAGCGCTGAGGCACACAAACAAGCTGCGGGGACACACTTTGAATCTGAAAGCAAGACTAGCTGCATCTGTGGGCTACTTTCCCTCACTTAATGAATGCCTTCATAAGCAGGACTAAGTAACTTGTGCACAACTCTGTGACAAAGTACCTATGCAATGCTGGACAGCCGCTAGAAAATCTGTATGATCTCTTACCGCATTTTGCAGATTTAGTGACTTTGGTTCCTGCTTGCTGCAGATATGCCGTAAATATGCCCTTAGCCTGCTGCCAAGCATCTGTATAGACTTAAACATCTGTAGAGCAGGAGCTTAAATGGATTGTGTAATGTAATGAACAGCAGGCTACATAATTATCCTTTATTTACTTGTAACAAATCAGTTACTACAGGGAATTGTATTTTCTACGCTGAAAAAATGTTGCATCAATGAAATTGGAAACTGCACTTGTATTAATTCTGTCAATGAGCAGTATAATTTCAAAGTGGACAGGGTGAGTATAAGGACACAGAAAAAAGATTTTTTTCTTTTGAAGATTTGGCAGTAGTACACCAAGTCTGTGCAGTAATTCCAAAGAGTTATTGATTTTGGAGCCAAAAAGAGCCATTGCATTCATCTGGCTTGACCTCTCACACAACAGAAGATTTTGCACAGCAAATTCCTCAACAAACCCAGTAGCTTTTTTCACTTTGTTTTTAAAAGACTTAGGAAAACCCCAACCCTGAAGTAATGAGAGAATTTCAATCTGCAGGTTCAACTCACAATGTAAAATAAAAGTGAATTGAGTGAATTTAGTAGTTCTGGCTCAGATTTAACTGAGACCCACATTTAGATTCTGCCATATTTTCACATAATTTCTGACCTTTATTCTGTCAGTCATAAAAATCCTTCCCCTTCCAGCAGTACTGGAGTGAAAAGAAAACAGCACACTTAAGACTCGTTTATTCTTGGGCAGTATGTGTGAGTAATGCCTGATGGAATATGCAGAACTTAATGTCCACACCAAGGCTCTGAAGTGATATAACTATGATCTGGCTTGATCCAACAATCCATGTTTCCGTTTGAAAAAGAGAACAAAAGAGAGCTAGAAAATGGGACTAATGCACTGTAACACTGCCACTCACCTCAGTGCACAGAGAACATGAAGCAATAGCTCTAAGGAATAAAATGTCTTGCATGCAATTCTGGCTATGTGGTGCAGTATGAGGATATTGAGGATTTCTTGGTCCATTTACCTAGGAGGAGTTCACCAAAATAAGTCACCCCATTAGGATGATACAAATGTTACTATGACTTTGTCTGGTGGGGAATATAATATAAGGGATCTCTTACACCCTTCCCTTGCTATGCAATGTAGCCAGAGGAGCTGGAGATGTTCTGTGCCAAGGTGTGTCTGCCTTGCTTTCATTCAGCTCTGTTTTTTTGAAAATTAAGGAACTGTAAAGCTTTATGAAGCAAAATGAACCAATGAAGCATTATTCACAGGCTCATTCACCCATCTGCTCAGCTCAGAAATGATCTTGTTTTTCCATGAAATTTTAAAGTTTGGAGTGACTGAACCTGGTGGGAGGGGACTATTTAATGGGGTGGGATCCTGCTGCAACCTGCCCTACCCTAAAGACTCCAGAGTGGTGCTGGGAGTACTGCACTGCCTGGGATTTGCCTGAGATTTCCTATTGCTGAAGAAAACCAAAAAGACCACCTGTAGTCAGAAGTGTTTTTCCTTTATTCCTTTTACATGAATCCCCAATGACATACAAACAAACTGCTAGAAACACTAATAATAGAATAAATATTCTTACAGTGGAGTTCTGAAGATAATTCTAGGTCTAACAATGAAAAATGTAATTTCTTGCTCATTACAGAAGATTTTGCTATGCATATTGTAGCTTTTAAAATACCTAACAGTCCAAAGACATTTAAAAATCAGTAAAAGAATTTTCAGAAGAAACAGGTTTGTATTTAAGTCCTACCTGTGAATCAAAGTGGTTGTGTCAACTGAACTCATGTTGAGGCAAACAACTTCTTTTACAGGATATACGTGTACCTCGAGAGAGTATTTACAGCACTGGAAACTGCACGATGGTATTTCAGTGCCCTGCAATGTCTGATACCTTTGATCCTTTGATCTGTTTTGTATCAACTGCAGAAGAGATGCCAAATTATTGAAAGCACGAGACCTTAGGTGCACCTGTCAAATCTGAGTGCGTGCACCTGCCATACATAAAATGCACCTTTTTGGGTTCAAGTTGGCATTTGAACGTAAAAAATGGGTATCTTTGCATTCTGAGCAGCTTGTGAACCCAATTGCAGTTACCAATTTTGCATGCACGTAGGCTCTTTAGGTACTAAATTAGACATGCTATTCAATAGGGATAAGCAATAAAATATCTATACTTCTGAGCAAACCCAATAAATAATGTCTTGTGTCCTGAGCAAGTCAGGAAAATGTTTAATTCCTGAAATATAATTTGGTCTTTAGCTACAATGTTTTTATAATAAATTGCATGTGCCTTAAAAACGGTGTTTCTAAATCATAATTTAATTCCTGTATTATAAGTAGGACTGCTAAGTGTCCATATGTTACCTATCATATACTGGATTTTTAATTCATGTTCTTTTCTTGATCCCTAGATTATATGGCTGTTACATTCTCCAGCTCCCAAATGCAGTCCGTCTGTTCAGCTTACAAAGACTCATATTTTTAGGGCTGGAAATGGCAGTTTCACTTCCTCCTAGCAGTTAAGATGGTAGTTGCTATGCATGCATATGTCTTAAATCAGTAAAGTGTATGGTCATATCACTGCAACACTTACACTTCCCCAACCCCTGATCCCAGCTGTTAAAAGTACACGTTGTATTTTAAAATGTAGTCTAAAGTGAGAGAGGATGGTTATTAATGCTACTGAACAACTACCTCATCATCCTTCTCTACTGATGAGGGAAATCTTCTGTCATTAGCAGTTAGATTAGAAAAATGCAACTCAGTTTTTAAATTCCAACTTTCTTCCTTCTTCTGGCCTTGTCAGAAAGCAAGTACTGGATAAGAAGGACCTAACACAATTCTTGTGATACTATGATTTTGAAAATCCTAGCAGTTGAAAACAAACAAGCAAATAGAAAAAGCCTTCTTCATATTATTTTTGGGTGCCATTTTAACAAGAACATCAGCAATTCCAGAGACACCGCTTCTGTGACATCTGACATCAGTTGCATGAGACATATTCTGCTGCTTAGGCCCCCCCCAAGTACAGACTGGCTCCCTGTCAACATTTCTGTCCAATACCAGTGGCAGCAGACTGTGACAAAAGTCTAATGCTTTCCTTATTAAAAATCTTTTAAAAAACAAGAAGATTTTATTGTGATAGGTAGATCTTCCTGGTATGGTGAAGTAAGAGGATAGATGAATGGACATGACACAAATAATATTTTCTGCTGTACACAGGTTTTGGTGAGCCACTCTGCCACTTAGGAGGAAGATAATTTATAGTAATCAATTCTGCAGACCTTGCTCCTGTCATTGCTGTTGTACTGTGATAGCAGATGAAGAATCAGTAATGGCAGTAAAGAGGCAGTGGCAGTTTAGTAGATGTATACCTATCCTGCAGGGCACACTAGAAAAAATGTTGCATTTTCATCTTCACCATTTTACTTCCTCTTTTATAAGTCAAATTTTTCTTCCTTCTCAATTATACATATATTTATACACACACTCACAAACTCCCCTTATTTACTGTATCAAGAGGTAGTTATATGAAATGTAATATTCACAACCATGATGTGCATCTGCCTTCTTAGCCACAGGAATGTTATGCTGGTTCGATGCACGGGTTGGGCCAAGATGAGCAGAGATTACCAGCAGCAGAGACTTTGCAGAAATACAGAAGAGAAAAAGGCCAGGTGAATTTCTTGCTAGTGTGCTGGGAGACCTTCTATGTTTAAATATAAAGCTGTATTTTACAGTTTTATTGAAATGTTCCCTGTTTTAACAGTTACTGTTTTATCAGATCCTGCAGCCCTGAAAGTTTCTTATGATGTCAATGAGAGTTTTGTGCAGACAGGGATTTTGGGACTTAGCTCATAATAGAAAAGATGATTGATGTGAGTATGAATACACAAGCATTGATCTGTTGATCTGTCCAAAACCAGTCTGACACAGGTCCAGCTGGCAAAGACCAACATGAGGATACAAAAACACAGGCATTTATCTCCTGGGACTTACAAGCCTGCCACTTGAACCAACAGACTGCATAACACCCTAATATACTTGGCCAGTGCAGCAGGCAGCAAGATTACCATTCATAGACTTTGAAATGAAACACCCTTCACCCTGTTTATGCTTCATGCATGATTAAGTGCAAAGAAAGCAAGCTGTATCGGTACAACAATCTGTCAAGGAGAGGAACCTTTCGCACAATGATAAAACAAACATCTAAACACATTTTCAGTGTAAAACATCTTGTATTGTTTATAGGCTATTACATGAAAACTGTGTTAAAAGGACATTAAGGATGAAGAGTCAAGCTTCTCAAAGTCAAGAAATAATGGAATTCAGACTGTCTGTGAAACCCAATTTTTGTTCTTTTGGTAATATTCATTATTGCCCTGTAATTAGATAGCTGCATGCCGTATCTTTGCACAGGACCCAGGCCTTCCTCAAAGCAGAGAGCTGGTGGTGTTCAGTGAATGAGAAGCTATTCAGTATTTTGGTTTACCCTTGTTATTCAGTGAGTTTTTATTTGTTTGCTCACATACTTATGTACATGCTATTCAATGCCACTTCATATTCCAGCATACTCCAGCATCTCTTACATCATAATCTGATGGGATAAGTCAGGTTGGAAGGGACCTCAGGAGCTTCCCATCCAACTGAAAGCAGGGTCAGCTGTAAGACAAGATGTGGTTGCTTACAACCTTTCTGGGCAACCTGTTCTACTGCCTATTTAACCTCTTTGGAAAATTTAACCTCTTTGGATTTTTCCTTAAATCCGGTCTCAACCTCTCCTGATTCCATTTCGCTGTGAAGACACAGGCACTGGCTCTTTTATAAGCTCCACATAGGCGCTAAGGGGCTGCTACTGGGTGCTCCTGAAGCTCCCTTTTCCACAGGCTGAGCCAGCCCTGGTCCCTCAGCTTCTTCTCACAGGGTAAGTGCTCAAGTCCCAACTGTCCTGGTAACCTCTGCTGAACTACTTTATCAAAGTCTTTCCTGTATTGGGCGGAGCGGCATAAAAGGACACAGTACTCTAAATGTAGTGAGTATTGAGTAGGGATGGATAATCACTTCTCTGGATTTACTGCCTGTGCTCTGGTCAATACAGCTCATGATACTTTTGTCCTTCTTTGCTGTCAGTGCACAGTTCTGGCTCATGCTCAGCTTTCTGTCCCCCAGGACCCCCAGGTCCTTTTCTGCAGAGATGTTCCCCAGACAGTTGGTCCCCAGGCTATGTGATTGCACAGGGTTCTTCTTTCACAGGTGCAGAGCTTTGCATTTGTCCTTGCTGAATTTCATAACATTCCTGTCAGTATGTTTAGGTCCCTGTGGATGGCAGCCCCTGCCCTCAAGTGTATCCACCAGTCTCTTCCAATCTGCTGTGATCTGCGAACTTTACAAAAGCACACTCCATCATCTCTAGACACACATCATCACCTCTGGAACACCGGTAAAGATAACAGGGTGGCTCCCAGCATAGATCCCTACAGTACTCTAATAATTACAGGCATGCCAGTAGACCAAGTCTGTTGGAGCCTACCTTGTGTGACCCATCATCCAACCAGTTTTTTATCCATCTAATTGTGAACCCACTCACACCATAATGTCCCGTGAATGGTGCCAGCACAATCTTCACATCAAATGGATGCTGGGCAGAGGCATTTGCTGTTGCTGGAAGAGTTTCCCTCTGCTCTGCATCCCTTCTTGCTAGACCACAAGCCTACCAGAATGCCTTCTGCCTGTGGTTTGCTTAGCTGATGAATGCTGTTGCTGTTGCACATGACTGACACATGGCCTCTCTCATGACAAATAAAACATGTTCCTTTCTGCATGTATTGTGCAGTATGTGGTCCTATGATGCATCTGCTGCATGCCATTCAGTTCCTCTGTTTAGAGATGTGGGTATTTCAGCTTAAGCTTTTCTATGGAGCTCACTTCTATCGCATGAAGTAGCAATGCTTTAATCTCTGTAGCCTCCAGGAGAGGTAAGGTGGTGGATGAGGAATTGTTATGATGTGGAATTGTCTCTGCTGATTTCGAGTTACATTTAAAGTGTGTAAATGAGTATTCACAGGGTTTAGCTTTATGCAACACATTAAGTATTCAGACAACAACTCTCAAAAGTTTTTAGTTGGGGCCAGGAATAGTCTCAGAGGCTAAATTTGTACACCCAGGAAGTGAGAAACACATATCAAGAATTATTCATACATTCAGACATCTTGCTTTGGAGCTGTCAGTCACCACCTCTCTCCACTCTGTGACTGCACAGAGAATTTGGGCTCTAAATTTTGGACAGTTCTGGAAGTCTGGTGTGATTTATTCCTTATGACTCTGGAACATCTGGTAGATCCTAGCTCTCCCAAGGGAGCACTGAAAGCTACATGAGCATATTATTGCAGTCCTGTCCTCCCTCAAGAGATGTCATGTTCTGCCATACATCATCAGGCATCTTACAAATGGGTGTTCCTGCCTAATTCCCTGAACATAGTCCACCGGTTCTTTGGGCAAAGCAGAGGCCTTGGGTTATATAGTTTATATATTACACATATCATCCAGCAACTGACTAGGACATAACAGAGGTTTCCTGGATTGTCATCAAGTCTGATGTTTATTTAAAGTATGTGACTTTGGAAACCTCTGTAGAAATCCTTTCAATAGGCTCAAGCTTTTGTTTGTTCACTTAGCTAACTATGAAACAGCAGTTAAACTACTCTGCATTTCTCTCTTACTCTGTAGATGAGGGTGTGTGTGTGTAAATAGAAAACCTTTAAGGCTCTTTTATGTGCTGAAGTTAAGGTCAGTTAAACACTTCTTCAGCATGGCTTTCAGCATAATAGCTCATCTGAGGTAACTCAATTAGATGACAGCAGGCTCAGATCTTTCTCAGAGCCTAAATTACCCAACAACAACAACAAAAAGAGGTACACATCTGACATCAACAGGAAGACTATCAATTATATGGAAAGCTAAAGGATGGAGTTATGGGTGCAATAGAGAGACATAAGGAAACATAAATTGATGCAGAGTTTTCAGATAAAGGGGAAATGAAAAAGCAACATAAGAGAAACTCTCCTTATTTTGCAATATTGAATGGGAAAATCAGGTCTCACAAAAGCCAGACTGCAGTAGCATTTCCTAAATGCCTGAAAGCAGGTTCAGGCTTAAGTACTTGCCAAAAAATACCTGGGCAAAAATGCAGGCAGAGTCCTGTTTTGACCAAACCACTTCCACCAATAATAAATATTCATCTCATCATGCTGATAATACAAACCTGAGAGGAGTGGCTGATACACCAGAAGGCTGTGCTAGCATCAGTGATACCTGGACAAGCTGGAGAGTTGGGTGGAGTGGAACCTCATGGAGTTCCACAAGGGCAAGTGTAAGGCCCTACACCTGGGGAGGAACAACCCGACACACCAGTACAGGCTAGGGCTGACCTACTGGGAGGCAGCTCTGTGGAGGACCAGGGAGTTCTGGGGGACAGCAAATGTGCCCTTCTGGCCAAGGCAGCCAATGGTATCCTGGGGTGCATTGGGAAAAGTGTGGTCAACAGGTCAAGGGAGCTTCTCCTCCTCCTCTATTCTGCCCTGGTGAGGCTGCATCTGGACTGCTGTGTCCAGTTCTGGGCTCCCAGTTCAAGAGAGACAGGGAACTACTGGTGAGAGCCCAGTGGAGGGCTACTAAGATGATTAGAGGGCTGGAGCATCTCTTATGTCAAAAAGCTGGGAGATCTGGGTCTGTTTCATCTGGAGAAGACTGAGAGGGGATCTTATCAATGCCTACAAATATCTTAAGGGCAAATGTCAAGAGAATGGTGCCAGACTCTTTTTGGTGGTGCTCAGCAACAGGACAAGGGGCATTGGGCACAAACTGTAATACAGGCAGTTCCATCTGAATATGAGGAAGAACTTCTTTACCTTGGGGGTGACAGAGCACTGGAACAGGCTGCCCAGAGAGGCTGTGGAGTCTCCTTCTCTGGAGACATTCAAAACCCTCCTGGATGTGATTCTGTGCAATCCACTGTAGGTGAACCTGCTTTAGCAAGAGGCTGGACTAGATCTCCAGAGGTCCCTGCCAACCCTGACCATTCTGTGATGCTGTGATCTCAATAGCAGTGCTGTTCTGTATTCTTTTTAGAAACAATTTTCATTGGCCAGGGTAACCTGTGTCCATCACTGAACAAAAATTTACATACTTGAAGGAGCTATGAATTTATTGAGAAAACCAGACAAGGATAAGCATGTTAGGGTAAAATTAAATTAGGACTGTGAAAGTGTAAGCTTCTTCTGGCTACAGGCTAGAGAGTGTTGCAGCAAATTTTCATGCTTAAATATTTCTTTTAAGGGTGTCTTGTGATGGATCTTGTCTTACAAAAAATAATCTGAGACAACCTACAGCTTTCTCGAAGGTGGCACCATGGTTAGCTTAACATATCCCCACTTTTTTGTAAAATGGGCAGCTATAAAGTTATGGGACAGAGACAAAAGCAACCCTTCCATACTAGGCACTCTAGCTACCAGTGAAACAGAAGGAGAAACAAATCACATGTTACTAACAGCAGACTAAATTAATTGACCATTAGTGACAACTGGTGTATAACAAAAGGTTTATGAACTGAAGACAGGCCAAAAATCCTCTGCTGTTACAGATTGTTGCAGACTGGCCATGTCAGCAGTGCTTACAGACAGAAACGTCAGGGGCATCAACCCATTAGGATTACTGCATTTAGAAATTATGGAGTCTGCACCTGTAATTTAGTTCTGTGCTATGAGTGCAGCACTAGAATGGATGAGGTAGTTTGGGTTTTCAGGCTTACAGTCTCCTCAGATCACCTCTTCCACACAAATAATCATGTTTATCAATGGTTCCATCCTGAGCAATAGTCTTCAGGACTCATGTCACATTGCTTTTGAAAAAGAAGAAACACATCACCAGGGAATAGATCTGGCTGGGAAAACTGTGATGGCAAATTTCTATCCCTGGAAGTTGGCAAAATAAAAATGCTTGGTGGAAATTATTAAATTTTGACTATGATTGCACAGCTAAATTTGTTAAAGTTTGGGATAAACTGGGACAGTTGAAATAAAGATGTTTCTTAAAATCTTGATAATTACATGAAATTCAAAATAAGAAGGAGAGTGTTGGCTCCCATTGCAACTGGTGATGGCCTGGGTAAAGGAAGAATCCTTCCTCACCCCTTCATGCTATGCAGGAGGTGTCAGCTAAACAAAGTCACTACTACATTTGAAAGGTATTACCAGAAGATTAGTTTTCCACATTTAAATTTAATTTATCTTACTGACCCAAATCATTCACAGATATATATGTGAGAGCACCCTGGAGTCCTGTGAATAAGAAGAGAGAGAAAATTCTCCTGGAGTAGCTGAAAAATAAGGAAAATTAAATTAAGGTGGTTGGGGGAAAGCAGCAAACTGCTCTATATTTCTTTCTCTCTTACTCTGGAGATGGTGTATGTGTGTTTGTGCAGATGTAAAACCTTTTAGGCTCCTTTACTTGCTGAAGGTGAAGAAAAGCTGACTTTTATCTCTGGCAGACATACCAAAAGGCTGACAGCACAGTGTATTATTCATTTGCACTGTATGAGTCATTGCCTGCTGTGTTAGTCAAAGAAAATTATTTTGACCAAGGGGAAAGGTGAAAAATAGTCCAAACCAGAATTATAGGCCTCTGTATACCATATTTTATTATCAAATTTACAAACATCCATGTGCCAGGACAAACAAGGAGCTGACCCTCAGCGGACAACTAGAGATGGTGGTTTTTGACCCTCGCTTGCATACATAGCTGTGGTCTTAATTTCTTCTCTCCAGAGTCCCAAGCCTTGCATGTCAGAAGTTTCTAAGTAATGTAAGTACAATGTAAAAATTTGCCTTCCTAAATATGTTGTACTGCTAAAACTGTAAGATTTAAAATAGTTTTGGACAAATGTACCATCCCTTTATAACATTTTGTCGGTAGGACTCAAAGCATTATTAAACGGCAAAATGACACTGAAGTTCTGATTATTCATAAAGGTGGAAAACAGAGACTCCCAGCCCTGTTCAAAGCCAGTCCACAGCTAAGCTGGGAGCAGAGCCCTAATGTCCCAATGATCAGAAATCCTCCCCAAGCTTACAGCATCTACATTTTGTACGGATTGCTTTAGTTCTTAGAGTAACTAAAAATGTGGATTGTTAAGATATGCAGCCAGATGTAACTTCTCAGGAAAAGAAAGGGCTCTGGGCGAGGACAGCCATGTTGCAGTCCTGAAAATTTGGATTTCTTCCCTAAATTTCCTGTGTGAATCTTAAGCAAACCTCTGGGGTTTTTTTTTGGCTTATTTTATGTATAATGGGGCTAGAAAAAGCTTTTTAGCTCTCAGGCCTTCACAGCCTGTGAAGTACTGAGATTCCTTGCAGATAAAACCGTCGCTTAGAAACAAAAATAAAAACCAAAAGTCCCTAATTTTGCCTCCCAAGGACACTTGAAAACCAAAATTGTGCCTCAGGACCATGTTTTTCCTGAAGTGCACCAGCAGAGTTAGCTCACAGGCAGAAAGGAGAACTGGGCTGGGACGTGCTGTGTTTTGGAGGCCAGGTGGCCCAGCAGCAAGCACCATGCCCTGAGCTGCTGACAGTGGTTAGCTCTGCTGCCGCTGCACAGCCCACCGCTCCCAGCCTCACCGCTGCATTTCTTCAGGTGCTCAGAGCTCCAGAAGAATCTCTGAGCCTCCCAGCCCTCCCAGCTCTTCAGAAAGCTGAGTATAAAATAGTTATTACCAGTAACTGCTGCACTGAGTCGGCCTCTGGTTTAAGTAAATCATTTTTATAACAATGTGTAGGTTAATTGATCAGTCGTTAATTTTCTTGCTTTGTAGTTTTTCCTAATTTTCTCCATTACACAGAAGGTCTGCAAGGCACGTTCCTTGGTGAGTATGCCTACTTTTTATTGCTTTTTGCACAAGTACAACATATGTGCAATGACACAATGCCATTCCATCTCTCAGCATCCCCTTTGGTGCAGCATATTCCATTTCTGAACTGTTCTAGACAATAGTTAACTTCTCTTTCCATGAGATATACTAGTTGTGTATGCTGCAGCAGGAATTCAAGTGTTGACAGAAACTTTAAGAAACAAATAACCTTTTTCCAGACCTGGACGCTTTTCTGTGAAAATTCAGTTATGGGCTTGTGGAGACAATCAGGAGCAACTGCAGACCCAAATGTTCCTGTTCCTTTTGTAAGTCTCAAAAACAAAGCTAGTGGAGAGAATATTTTTCCAACACAAATGTTTATTGTGAAACTGTGCAGTGGCAGCAGGGGTCAGATAGCCCATCCAGGCATCATTCTGCTCTGGTACTTTGTAAAATGGGCAAGTCTTCCTATGCTTGTGCATATTTCTGTCTTAGATAATTTTTTATGGGTAGAAGTTGGGAGGCATGTCCTATACTTTATGTATTTTCTTGTTCTGGTGGGCTATGAGATGCAACAGACTATCCTAGTCTCTATGTAATGTTAGAGTGAAGTGTAAAGAGGCAGAGGAGCTGTGTGACTGACTGAGCAGATATGGTACAGCTTCCAGGAAGGGAAGGCACTGGTGGGCAAGGGCTGTATATGCACAGCTCTGTGCAGGCTCAGGGCACAGATCACAGGTCATAAGAGGACATTTCTGGTTTAATTGTTGGAACAGTTGCTTCAACCTAGCAAGATCAAGTTTCGACAACACAAGTCTGCCAGGGGACTGAGCCTGAAGGAAGGTAAGGCGTGCAGACACTAGGTGCACTTTCATCTTTAAACAGCAAAGGTGCACCAGCAGAAGTCTAAAATCTTCCAAAGCCACAAGGGCACAACTACAGCGCAGGATGCACTCACTCCCTGTTATGCCTGTCCCATGGGATGTGCAATATGTGCTGGCCACATGCTGTCCCTATGTCAGGAAGAATCCCAGGTGTGCACTGCTTTCCTTGCCTTGATTTCCTTGGGGGAGAACATAGCAGCTGGAAAGAAGCTGTGGTACGCTCCCCTGCTATGCACTGCTGGGAGGCTGGGGGGGACAGGGTGAGCTGCGTAAAGCACCTGCTCTGCAATCTAGACGTAGGAGCAAGGTTTTTATTTTTGACAACAGAGAATCTATGCACAACAAGCTTCCTTTTGCAGCCTGGAAAATGTGACCACACTGACCCCGCTGAGCTGTGTAAGATTGCTTAGCAGAGAGGAAATGGAAGGAGTTCATGGCTATTTTTAAATTTCATTGTAAGAAAGGCAGCTTCACCTTGAACAAGAAATTCATAAGACCCTAGCTACAATAGTCTATGATAGAAGGATCAAGACATATATAAGTTGTGGGGAGATAAATACCTCTGTACTCTTGTAGCTTCCAACACACCATTTAATGAGAAACAAGTAAGAACTAAAGAGCAAAACCTCTCTGGTCTTCTATGCAATTTTTTTAATTAAATGGCAAAACAAATTTTTGAAATATTAGAAGTATATAACAAACAAATATATTTTCTTTTTATATCTCTGTAAATTGTCCCCCAAATTTCAGTGCCTCACCCCTCATACTTCCATTCCAGTGACATTTGCAGCCTTTCCTCCCTCTACATTTACCACATAAAACTTTGTTTCCCTACAATCCTTGCATGAATCTGCTCTTCAAACCTATGTCCATCAATTCTTATGAAACTACTGTGGTTACATCCCACGAAACATCCACATGAGATACTCTCCCTGACCTAACAGCTGGAGGAGTCAAATCACTCCCTAAAAGACTTAAGATCTGTGTGTCCAGGCCCATTGCAAAGGTCCTTCAATGACCCCCATATCTGCAAAGGGAGGACCCAGGCAATTCTCCAAAACCAAACCCTAGGGAAGGTATGGTAGTGCATCATTCTGGAGGATTTAATGGTAAGACGATAGAAATTACTTGTGTTTGGTTCTCTGACTTAAAAGGATGAAAAACTGATTTTCTTCCCTGGGCAAGGTATTGTTTTCTGTAATACAAGTACAACAGCAAAATAATGCTTTAAATACATCTACGTTTGGAGAGAGAAGCACAGAGAAGCAATTGCATTGCAACAGCATCCTACTACCAGTTGCCCCCCTCACTCTTGTTTTAGGGTTCGTTGCTAACTCTTTAATGCTGTGCTCTATTAACCATCATCATTACCCTGTTTTTCTGTCCTTCGCCCGTGATTACCCATGGTTCATCTGAAGAAGATGATGACAAGTACGGAAATGCATCCATGCAGTTAGAGACACCAAGAATGCTCATACTGAAAGATTTATACTGTGTGTTCAGCCCTACAGGTGAAGCAGCTGAGAACTTTCAGGGCAGTGATCTGCTCAGAAAAGCCAGCTGCTCAGAAGCCAGCATTTCCTCCAGCTAATGACTCTGCTTCTGCTTTCCCATCCTCTGTGTCATATATCCTTTCCCTCTATATTTAAATAATGTGCATTTTCAAGTCCCTCTATGCATTCACCCTGCTATTACATTAATTCTTATGGGAAATATTTCTCCACCAGCCATTGCCCTTTTCAGGAACAAATCCCTGAAAGAAAACAGAATAGCTGTGGCAGTTAGATGGGCCAGACCTGAAGCAATGGTGCTGACCACCCAGGCTTCTGGAGGAGCTCCAGGAATGGGTTTAGCCTGACACTGGCAGCTTGAATCTCTGTATTGGAACTGTCCAAAACACAGGGATACCAAAGCTTTAGGGAAATATAGATAAGGTTTTGCATCTCTTGCAGTAAAATGGTGTTTGGGTCTTAAGGGGAAACCAAATAAATTTTCCAACTTAGTTTCCAGGGATTGCTAAGAAAAGAAAATCCTGGAGCCCCACAGATATACACACTCAGCTACCACTGTTCTGACACTGTCTGCAATACCACAAGTACTTCTATTTGATACTTTAAGGGAGTTTCTAATACTTCTTTGCTTGTGCAGTCTTAAGCAAGCCCTTTCAAGCACTACGTAAACTTCCCTCTATAGACTTGAAGTGTTTCAGGGTATCAGGCTTCACTGCTTTTAACATAAAACATGATCTTATTCTTGCAGACAGCCTAGTTACAGAGGAAGAACGCCATGTACTCCTCAGCAATATGGAAATTCACTTCTACAGCTATTAAACATTCTTGTGACAGTACTAGTTCCAACCCATTTAGTGACAGAAAATTTTTTTATTGCCTGTATTTTTGTTAGAAGCATAGAATACTCTGGTTTCTGAACTAACTCATGATTTCTAATTAAAAGTGGCACTTGCTATCCCACAAGTCAAAATGGTGGGTCATCATTCCTTTTTGGAAAAAACTTTAACACACAGCTTCTAAAATTAACAAAGGTAACCGGATATTGAATCAATGACTGAGCACACAGATAGATTAAATAAAAACAAGTTATAATCTATTAAATAAAGAGATACAAATGCTGAGACTGTAAAGATGGTTAGATCCAATGTAGTTCTTCAATGCCACAGGCAAGTGAATGGGATGAGGGCAGTGGTCTCCATGTAGACTTTTCCGTTATGTGTTCCTCCACTTCAGCCATCCTTTATAGGTTTGTCTTTAGTTTGCTCCTGTTTGATTTCAAAAATCTTCTCTAGCTTTTACTGTAGCTCTCCCACACACTGATGACCTTTTCAATAATTGAAATGCTAACAGTTCATTCAATCTGTTATGCAACTCACTCTTCAAAGTAGCAGGCAAAGGATCAAAACTGAAAGAAAGAAGGCCTGTCTGTGCTACTTGGTTTTGACTTTCTTTGTTTTCCTGACAGGCTCTGTTTGAGGGGAACTGAGAAGTGTGCTTTGTTACTGGTTCAACGCTCAGAAATTCTCAGTGTCGTGTCATTATTCATCGTTTCTGTTTTGATCATTTAAGCAATCTCTTCATGTTGTTTTCCTCCCGGATATATTATCTGACATACAACAACCAAGGTTTTCTTAAAGCTCTTTGGTGCCTGTGGGTACACACGTATCTGATGCCTGTTCAAATGGCAGTTTCACAGCCTTTGGAGGTATGCTGCATCATCCGAAAAAACAATTGCTGCACTTGAAAGCTCAAGACACTTTTAAAATCATCTACTCAAAACAGTGACATAACTTGGGAGGAGAGGTAGAATCTAGGCAAAGTACAATGTCAAATTAAATACCCTGGACGTACTTCTGAAAACACACCATTGATTTGGTTATCTATCAAATCAACAGGAATCTAGAAACCGATAAATTTAAAATGAAGATATCTTGACTTAGAGAAAAAAGTTTGGTAGATTTAAAAAAGAAGAGTTACAGCAACCTCTTTATCTTGACTAAATAAATGAAAATGAGAAGAAGGCTAAGCTAGGTTTCCACAGAAGGGAACACATTTTCAAAAATGCTAATACAGCTGTTCCGTTACAATTAATGGGAATTGTTACTGCCATGATACTGCAGTTCTGCTACAGTGAGAAGTGGTACATGAGCCCTACAAATGCATAGGATTGGGCAAATAAACCAGGATTGTCTAAAGAAATATAAAAACAAAACAAAAATGTGTGTTGGTGTGACTGGTACCCCCTGCTCCCGACAGTTACTTTTATAAATTTTGATAGCTGTACGTGCATTCATGCCTCTATAGAATCACACAATTCAAGACAAGGAAATTGGGATTACTTCTAGAATGAAGTTCTCAGAAGCAGGAATTCCTCTTGCAAATCTCCAGGGTCCCAGGTAAAATTCCAAGATAATAAATCCCAGACAGAAGTTTTGCATTTTATATTTTTCATAAGTGTGTTTGAATAATTTACTATTTATTTTTCCACATTAATTTTTGCATTTAAATTTCTACTTTCACCTTGAATACCTCAGTTGTGAGAATGGCAAGCCTATACCATTGTGTATGTATGTATGTATGTACATTATCTTGCTCCAATATAGCACTTTGCATCAGCAAAAGAGACAAACACCATTACCTGCATTTTGCAAGAGATAAAACACATGCAGAGCAATGAAGTTACTTCACCAAGTCTATTTGCAAAACCACAGGCAGCATTGCAATGGAACCCAGGAGTGTTAATTAACACTGGTCAATATAAAATTTATCTACTGAAACATTGTTTAAGAGTTCACACTTAGCCATAATTACATCATTATTTTGTGGTTAATGTTATAGGAAGTCAATGTGAGAATATATGCTATATACAAAGAAAAATGATGTAATGACACCAATATACAAACACAGTATTTTGACATTGAAACAGTAAGAAGTTAAATAAAACAAACAAGAGAAACAAATGGAACTTGGACTAATGATAATTTCCTCAATCGTTTTGGTTTTTTTTTTTTATGTAGCAAGAATTGAGACCAAATGAAACATAAACATTTTGATAAAAATTATGTAGGCTCCAGCAGTATTTTCTTGGGTGAGAAGACTGACTGACCTTCAGGGCATTTAAGCATAACATCGGAAGACTCATTGCATTATAGGGAAGTGCTAGAAAACTAGTTAAAGAACCACAGTGGACAAGGTCGCATCAATCTGTCCCGTTTTGTAGCTCTCCTGCTGCCTAGAAGATTACCCAAGAAAATGAGATGTGGCTTCTCAGACAAGCTTTCCTATAGGATGCATTACCTGAAATGGCTATAAACACCAACGCATTTGTGTAGATTTTATTCTTTCTTTGCTTGAAGTAGTGGCAAGGTTGTCATTCAAATTATCAAGGTACCTGTTTCTAGATGCCCAGCCTGCTTTCTGAAGGCCAGTATAATACTGTGGCTGTCAGCAAATTATTAAAAAAAAAAAAAAAAAGAAGAAAAAAGTGATTGCATTTGAGAGATACAATCATTTTGTGTAATATATGAATAATCGTAACTTTTAGACTGAAGGCAACAAGACAACAATCATTACCTTCTGGCCCATATTCCCCCAGAATTGTTCTAACAAATCCAGTTCATACTTAGCTCCATTTACTCGTTCTCTTGGATATCTGGGGAACAATGCCAGCTGCTTTGCTTCCGTTTCTAGTAGAAAAAACAGCCAAAATTAAGATTAATCAAATTTAAGTAGAAGGACTAATCTTTGCATTCCCTCCCACACCACAATGCCCATTGAAAGAAGTCAGCAAACAGTATTCTCGAAGCCAAAACCCAACCAAACAAGCCCCCAGACCTTTTCATCAATGTTGGCATGAATGGGCTGAGTGTATGCACCATGACTGCTGAATGATACTGAACTGATAGTTCAGTATGAAAACACTACATTAAATTCTTATATCAGAAAAAGCACCACTCTCCCAAATTATACACTGGCATGACTAATGACACCTTATCATAACTCTGAAATGTCAGCGATTTGGCTTCTTCTAGAAACATAATACTGAACAAAATATAACACTCTGTGATCCCATGTCTTTCAGTTCCAATCCATAGTTTTGCCTTACATTTCTGATTATTTATTTTTTTAGGCCTTAATCACCTACATTTTCAGTTACTTGGGGTGTTAGATCTATAAGGATTTTCACATCATAGACCTATTTGAAATAGGTTAGCATGTATCCCTGAATACAATATTTTTTTCCGTGTAATTTTGTCCAATGCAGTAGTAAGAGTGCAGGTTTTCATCACTCTGTTCCCCAGAAGGTATTGCATTACACACAGTTCTGTACTAGTTATTCCAAGACAGGTTACACCTGCTTGACCTTACCTGCAGCTCCCTAAAAATGTCTTCCTGTCTATCCAGAAGTATTCCTAGCCCTTCTCCATATTGTTTTCTTTCTCCCACTCACTCAAACACTAAATTATTCTTTAACTTAGCAACTGATTAGATCCCTAATTTTGTTTCCCACTTAATCAGGAATTTTGAAAATCTCACCTGCTTACATTTGGTTATCATTTCTCCATGTACTATATTCTGTCAGGTGCCTGGCCTGTGCCAGGTGTCAAATACTTCATGATTTCCTCACTTGTGATTCTTTGCAGTCCACAAAACCTAGAAAGAGTCCAAAGGACAGAAGCCTTAGTCAAAACAGAAAGGAATGAAATATTCTGGACAGGCTTAGTTCCTGTCAGTGGTAATGGCTGATGCCTAATCATGCTGTGCCTGTTGTGTATGTGTTGCATTGTTTGGTAGATGGCTCCTGATGACGAATCTTGGAGTGAGTTTTTTCAGTTAAGGCAGTAAAGCAGACAAAAGTAATTTCAAGAAAAATACTGTATTAGTAAGTTATTCAGAGAATAACCACTTTCATTTAGAAAACAAGAATCAATAGACTGATGAAGTGATATAGTCTTTAAAAGATTTAAGCGCAGACTTGAACAGTGTGCATACAACAAGGGGTTTGAGACCAATTTATTGATGGTCTTAGCATGAAGACCCTTGCACTGGCTTAAGCAGACTTCCAATTTTACCCTATAGCTCTATCAAGTTGATGAATTCTTCTCCAGCAGAAAGGTTTAAATTCAGGATATGATTTTGCATTTTAGAGGTAGTCCCTTTTGAAGCTCTCAGCCCTGTAACGCTGACAGGCCTTATGATACAGAAAGGAACGGCAATGTAATTGGCTTTGTTGGTGTCATTGCCTGACACCAGTTAGAGCAGGAAAGATTGTAGAGACCAACGGATTCCTTTTTAACACAGGGCTTGTTAATTTTTTTTTTTTTTTCTGGAGGACAGGTAATTTGCACTGGTTGTGTTGTCCGTTGTCAATGCATTGTTACAGTGTGCAGTCAAGCTTCTAAGCAGTGTTTTGTTTTGCTTTCTATTCTTGCCTGGGTTCTCCCTTTAGCCTTATCAAAGCAGTTAAATTTCTTCAACCTATCAAGCTGAGCCATGTCAGCGTCTTAAGATAGTTGCTGTTGACACGGCTGAGCAAAGCTGAATTGATCTTACAACCCTCAGGACATCCTGCACAGCATGCGTGCTCTATACTACCACCACATGCCTGATTTAAAGTCCAGACTTTTCGAACTCATTGTTGGCAAGATAAAATGCTTCTTACCACTAACTTTATTTAAGATCTTCCTGTTGCCACAAACGCTATCCCAGTAACCTTAGACTGTATGCTGGAGTTGGGAAAGGAGGACTGTGATAAAATGCTTGTTTGCAGTAAAAGCAAAGCAACAGAAAAAGCCCAGCCTGAAACAACAACAAAAAGCCACGATTCAAGTTGAGCTGTACCTGTCTATCTGAGAAAGCAGCAATAAAACAAGATTAGTTACATTAGAGAACAAAGTGTAGCTGACAAGGCTTTCAGCTACTCTCCATGAAGAACTTGACAACTGACTGGCTGTTTTCCAAGCTGTTAGGCACCCAAGTTACTGCACATTTGCTTGTATGCTGTATGTTTTCTGTTAGCAGGCACACACAGTGACAGTAACCCATGAATCACAAGAATCCTGTCCTTAACACTGTGAGCACAGAAAAGGCTGTGTTTTGAAAAAATAAGGAACTTCAGAACCAGGTAGGCAAAGTAATCAAGAGAGCTCAGCCCCAGGACAACAGACAATCTTAACTACTTGTTCTGTTCACTTCATTCCTCAAAAATATTCCTAGCTCCTAACTTTTAAGTAGAGAAACAGAAGAAAATTCTCTTAGACTGAAGAATCACTTTATCTTGTATTTGCATGCCTACCTGCTATGCGCGTATTAGTTAATGGCTATTCACAGAGTGGGCCCAGAGAGGTGACAGGCTGTTGTTGGGGAGCTAATTTAAACACAACTACTAGATTGGTGAAAAATGCATAAGGTTGTATAGTTGTGGCCTGTGAAGCAAGGGCCATTGATAACAGGGAAAAAAGATACAGTTGAAAAATAAAGGACCAAATCCTTATCACAGTGTTTAACCTTGCTGAGGGACAATGGGCTAGGAGAGGCCTGGCACTGCCCATGGGGTTGGACTGCTCCTTGGACAAAATGAAGTAACACAGTGCTTCAGCCTTGGGGTTCCTCTGTTACTAATGGCTCTAGTCTGGAAATGGTAAACACTTGCGGGATTACCAGAGCAGAGTCTTCTGGGGCTCTGTGTGTAATAGACCATCTATGCTGGGGTGCAAAAAAGAAGTGATGGCCATACTGCTACACAAGCAGGAAAGACTCTTCAGGCATCGATCTGCACATCCACTTTGCACAGCCTAAGTAATCATTAAAGAAATAAAAAGCAGCAGCTTTATAGCAAACTTTCATATACATTAAAATCCTATTTGTATAACCACAGAAAGAGCCCTCTACTACAGTTGTCACTCACAGGTTCTTTGGGTTTTTTTAATACACTGTTAAAATGAAACATTTCAGAAACTGTTTGTCAACAGAGACGTGTACAAATTATCACACAGTAGTTAATTAACCAGAGAAATAGTCCATTAAAGATATTAAGTTATACGGGAAATAGGCATGGGAGCCTGGATTGTGGTTTTGTGCTAGAACAAACAAACTGATATGACTTGGGGAAAACCAGACTTTGCAACCTGGCAAGCAAAAAACCTGCCTGTTCTCTGACTCAATGGAAATAAGTGATAGGAAATCTCAGAGAACAAACTCAAAAATTGAATTAGCAGCAAAGAAAACTTGTCCTTTAACACAAACTAGAAACCAAATAAAGATTAATAGAACAAGAATTGAGATAGATTTGAGGATAGTTTCTGAAATGGAAATTCTCAGCCTATGGTAATAAGAACATTTTAATACCGAAGGACAATTGTGGGCAATAGCTACTACAATGTCATTACCTTGTTATCAATAAAATAGGCTGGTGATATGGAATAATTTGTTCATCTCTCAAATTATGACTTGCTGGAGCATTCTGATTTCAGAACTTGATTTCAAAAGCATTTCAGACCTCATTTTCCTTAAAAGCAAGGAGAATTTCCATATAGATATATATATCATTTTCTTTTAGCTAAAAATCAGTGTTTAATCATCTTTCATTGTACTTTTCTTCAGAGTCAAGGAATACACTTTACCTCTTTCAGGGAGCATTCACAAAACAAGGTTCAGCTACAGTTCTATTAACTTGCATGGATGCAAATGGTTTGGAAAGTAATTTTATTTGTGTCTACATTGTGATTCATAGTTTGTGATTATTCCAGAATCCACTTGTTGGAAATTTTATATTAAATAAAAAATACATTGAGATGATAAGCTGTCTTGTCTGTCCTTTACTTAACCAGAGCAGGAAACCACTCAAAAGTGGTGATGGTTTGCAATTTTATCTCTGACTGCAAAGACACTGATTTCCATAGCAGCCACTTGTTGGGCATTTAGATTAGAGGCAATAATAACACATCCACTATACCTCCTTTGTTTACTCAGCCATAATACTGAGCTATAAAATACCCTACAATCTAAAATCTCTTCCAATGCACTCTGCCAAGCTTTTCTGTGCAATGCAGAAACACTTATCAAAACAACTGGAATGGACACAAAACAACCCCAAAGAAAATAAATTGAAAGAAAAAAAATCACAGAGTCATCAAATGAAAAGTTTCAGTCCATAATTCACCTAGAATTTGTAGAAAATTAATAATGTGGGACATTCTTGCATGTGAATACCTCAGAAAACAAAAGTGCAAGGTCTTTTCAATCCAAAATTACAAAAGTAAGTGGTTGTGTATTTTTCCCCTCAAAAAGGAAAAGGGTTCCTTGGGGCAGCCAAATGGCATGTGACTTGCACAGGCATCATTAACAATTAAAGGAATCTGGGGGAGCAGCATCTCTCAGATAGATCTGTTCCTGGGTGTTTCCCAGGATTACAGTAAATCAACATGTTTTAGAGACAACTTCTGGAGTAAAGGGAGGAGAAGGAGTAACCAAACCAAACGATACTCCTTGGCATTTTCTTGTATTAAACCAAAAGGTTTGGTCAGCCACAGAGCTAGTGGTTGCTGCTGGCAGTAGTACTTCCTACCTGGTGGCTTGGTGGGCAGGAGGCAGGTGCTTGGGAGAGCTGATACTGGCACAATCACTAACAAATCCCATGCTGATTCACCCTTCCACCCTAAGAATCCTGGATCAATGTCCTAACATGGTACATCTCATCCTTCTCATTCCCACACAGCCTCTGTAGTACTCAGCTACCGAGAGTGCTGGCGAATAGCAACACCTCAGTACTACCCCATTCATTATGTAATTAATCTCTCATGGAGAAAAAAATAAATGAGTTGATGTGGTCTGAGCAAAGTATGTTCTTCTACTGCAGTATCAGCTCAGGTGTCTCCATATCATCTTCTCAGCAAGAGTTAAATGGAAGGATTTGTAAAACACGAACACCATCTTTCACACATGAAGTTTTTACTGCTGTCCCACATACAGATAATTGAAAATAAGCTTACATATCCTGAGAACTAGAAATCAAAAGTATGTCTGGCACCTTTGCCTTTAAAGGGGTTAATAATAGGTGCTGCTTGTGAAATATTTTGGACATTTTATAAGGCTTTACTGTTTTTCTTCCTGCATGTATTTAGAAAGTTTTATTATATTTTCTAGTTTGCTGCAATGACTGAAGAGATCAAAGGAGGACAGTATATGGTAGCCTTGTGTCCTGAAGTGAAATTATGATTCAGTTATTAGCTCTGCTACTCAGAAGCATAGATGAACTAATGCAGCATCTATCCACTTTGCCTTATCTATTGTGACAAGCCTCCGGGGGGCTGATCCACATGAAATTCATTTCACGTCTCATTCATTGAGTGCTGGGATTTGAAATACCTTTCTGCTCTTCTAGGTGTCAATAAGCTAGACTGCACAGACTCATTGCCAACAAAAAGTAAGAAAGCAAACTTCTACACAGGGATGGCACTTTCAAATTTCCTGCGATGCCACTGGAGATACACTGACATTCATTTCAGGAGCTGTGCACATGTGTACCTAGGACAAGGATGACTTAGACAATAATCATGCATTTCAAACCAACGGAAATATATTTTCTTATATTCCAGATAACAATGAAATTTATATTAAGTAAGAAATGTAATAGATTATATTCAATCTAGGCTGTATGACAATGAAATCTGATCTTTTCCCCTTCTGTTGACTAAAAATGCCCATGTTCCTCTTTAAGAAAGTCGAACCATTTAGTATTTGCCAGTTTATACTTAATTTGTGCACAAATTTTACTGATGAAAGGAGAGCAAACAAGACACCACTATTTGTCCAGAACATTGCTTTCCATATTTCTAAACAAAAACCTAGCAGAGGAACCATATGGCTAGGAATATTAAGGTTTTCCTTCAATAAGAAAAAGCACCACCACAAAGCCAATTCCCCTCCTCTTTTCCCTCCTCCTCAAACAACTGACCAAAACTGTCATGGCTGGAACACACAAACCAACATCTCCAACCATCTACAGACCTGAAGGGAACAGGGAATTTTTGGTATTTCCCTATCTGTCTGAACCAATGAATGACTGTCAGAGGCCAAAGTGTGAGCTGCTGTATTTTCTATGCAGTATTACTAAATCAGTGTGTCAGCTGGGAGAAGACTTTAGTTCTAGGGACCTCACCTACAAAAGAATACACACACGAAAGGAGACTGAGATGGAAGTTGGTTGCCTTCACTCCAGAAGCTGATGTGTTTTTCAGATTGCTTGTGTTTTGCCCCACCATAATTGCCCTCAGGAGTGGGGACAAAGCCCAGATCACCCCATGCTGGGGCTCACATTGCAAAGCTACAGGATCAGAATTACTCTTGGCATTTCTAGCTCAATGAATCTGTTAAAATGTGTTTACTTACCGGGTCCATTTAAGTCTTCAGAAACAAATTCCAAAAATGTGAAAGAGATTACTGCCAATCCGTAGCCTGCAACACCAAAAGCGCTAGCAAAAGCTCCTAGGTGTGCAGTGTTTTCAGCTGAGGGACCTGCACAAACCAGGTGAGTTACATGGGATGAGAAAGGGTATTTAATAAAGCTGAATCCTGAAATTATTAAAGGATTGCAGCGGCAGCATTAAGGCAGTCAGTTTGGAGAAGGAAGTAAACTTGGTTCTCTGTTATGAGGCTTTACTTTTACATCCTGAGCCCGAGTTTTTGACCACAGGATGAGGGGAGGAAGAGGTTTCGTGGTCTCACTGTATACTGGCTGCATCCCATGAGACAGGAGCCACACAAGCAAAAATGTGTGCTTCCAAGCCCTGACCTGCAAATACCTCACACACAAATTCTCCTGAGCCGGTTAAAGCAGAGGAGCAGCGTTTAACCCACTGCCAGCAGTGGTGCAGCTGGTCCTGTTGCCCAAAGTTCTGTCCATGTGTTCATGACCCCAGTCATACAGGCCATGTTCTTCTCTTGTATGTGCTTGGTGAGGTTCTCCGCTGTGTTCAGAAGCCGAAGTCTGCAGTGCAGCTCGTGAAACGTGCGGGTCTGTGACTTGATGCCCTAGGTCTCTTTTCCCCACACGCATCTTCCCTTTCTTCTGCTCCCCATCGTCCCACACACTCCCACCCCCCCAGCACTGCCCAGGCACTGCCCTCCACATAGCACCTCAGATCCTTACAGAGTCCCTCGCTGATCTCTGCACCTCCCCTGCTGCAGGGCAATGCCTCCTTCTCCCCTTGTCTGCTGAGCAAGGAAAAGCCCCTGCAGAGGCCAGGCTGCAAATACACATGCAGCAACCGGGGGGTGAGGCAGCTTCTTGATGGCTGGTGAGTCTGCTCTGGTGTGTGCTCAGCCTGGACCCTCACTTGGGTCCATCCCCTTCTCCTCTGAAATTATCCCAGGTGCTCAAGACTACCTGAGGGGAGGTATAGATGGAAAGCAAGTCCAGAGCCCTTCTCCCCCTAGGAAACCAGGCCAACAATAATCATTAAGGCACCATACAGTATAATAAGCAAAATCATACCAGTGAAGTAATTTCCTTCAGCTGGATAATCATTGCTCAGACTAAACCTGAAGATAGCAGCACCACAGCTGGAGAAATGGGATTTTGCTGATGAGGTATTCTAGAATCCTAAAAATAAACATATTCAGAATATTTTTTAAAATTCATATGAACCAAAATTTAGATGGTTGTGAACAGAATTTTTCCTTACTTTCAATATCAGTAAGTATTTAATTAATTCCTCCTAGGCAACTTTTGTACATGTGTTACGCTGTAATATAAATAATTTTAACATTCACAATATCTCTAATAACGTGTTCTATTTTTTAAAATAAGAGTTATTCAAATAATCTTAGCAAAATGAAACGGAAAATACCAATTTACATCTTTGGTCTGAATTGACATGCACTCACAAGTTCTTGGCAGATTTTTCTCATTTGGTCATGTGCGATTTCTTCAATAGTTCCTAAATTGCAAGACACACAGCACTGGGAAATTACAAATAAACAAAGCAACTTAACAAAACCATGGGGCTCTCTTTTAGACAACGGCCTCCCCACAAGTATCATTTTCTGCTTAAAGCAGCTTTGTTTCTCACTCTGTTTGTTCACCCATACACATTCCATTTTCTAGTGTTGGTTTTATAAATCAGTGGTAGGTCTTGAAAACACTCCCTTTCCTTTAAGCACTTGTACCAAGAGATTATACCCTATATCCCTATATCTTGCAGTTACTTTGTTTAAAGTGTTCTTCTGCTTGCTAGCTTACATACACAGGATAATGTGCAACTCATTATATGAAAGATTTTTTTTCTTTGATGCTGAGCTTATGAACTAATTTAAATATTGGTTTCCCTTATAATAAAACTCAAGCTTTGCTCCCAGTGCAGTCACATTTTCTTCATGAAATAGCATTGAATCAGCATGAGAGTATACTGTAATCTTTCAAAAACCTACAGTTACTGAATATAACTTGCTTTTAAGGTGGTCCCTAATATATAACACCTAAGCAGTTAATAGCAATGAAATGAACAGTTAAACAAATTACTGTTGTTAAAAGTTACCTATTGCTATTGAATTGCTTGATGCACGTAGAACATAGATGTGATTCTTAAAATACTGTGACATTTCCTTCAGTGTGGGACACAAAATAATACTCCCTTATAGCACACTTTGAATCTGAGAATATCTAGTATTTGGTTCTTCAAGTGATAGTACCAATTGTACAAAACCATATACAAATATTACTTTAAATACCTCACTAAGAAAGTATGCTCTATCAGTTTATAATCGCTTCAGATCCTGCACAGATAAGCATGGTTATTTCAGTATATAGTGTATATTTACCTTCTGAGGTTGCACTGTGGCCCAGGTTAGCAGGATCATGCTGTGACAAAGACGTGCAGTATTAGAGAGTTCTGTTCATTATGTTAGCAAGTATAATTTATACTATCCTGAACTTCAGAGTCCCATGATCTTGTGCTTTTGTGTTTTCTTTTATGACAAACGTGTTAGATAAATCATATCAGTTCTTAGGCTTATTTTATCTGATGTTTTTGCATTTTAGCTCTTGTGGGGTTTTTTTATCCTTTAAATTGTAATTTTTGAAGGACATATAATGAAGTTGAAATATGTGATATGTTAAACGCAATTAACAGTAATATGTGGAAATATACTTCATAGAAAAAATAAGGGAACAAACAGTTGTCACACATGCAAGTTCAATATCCCAACCATTATACAACCCTCTGATTCAACAGTTTCTTAACGGCACAAGCTTTTCCCTCTTATGGAGTCTTTTCCTCCACCTTGTTCAAGGTATGCTAGCTGTCAATACAGGAAATAATGTTTATCCTTATTTTTCAGCTAGGGTAAGCTGCTTTGTTTAAGCACTGCACAAAAAGACTACCATTTAAGCCAGGAGGCAATCCACCTTCTAAATCATCTGTTGGGTGTATACCCACAGATGCAAAGATATGGATATGCCAGGTGCACTAAGGCAAAAAAAGCTATTTTGAAACACAGTTAGCCTGACCAAAAAAGGTCTGTGGTAGAAATAATAAATTGTGACATTTGTTGGTTCAAGGAAACTTGGACAATGTTTTTCTTGTGCTCTAATACAGTTAAATTCTATGGTATGCTGTATTCTGGATTATGTCAACCCAAACATTCAGCAGCCTTTTTCTAGTTCTGCCACAGCTTTTCTAACCTATGCTTTTAGTCATTGACATAAAAAACCAAGGAGGCATTTTGGGGAACCCCCAGGGAGTTTTATCACCTATGCCAGAAATATCCTCCTTTTTGTTAAGTGCCCCTGACCTATGGTCAGTATCTAAGGGTTTCTTCTTCCTTAACTGTTTAACAGGCGGATTATGTATTTTGGAGACTGAAACTTAGGTCACCATCTCCACCTTTGAAGTTGCTCCTTGTACAAGGCAGATTCAGGTTGCTAGGGGGTTTGGGTGTTCAGTTTGTTGGACAAGGCATACAAGGGAATAAAAGTTTCTGAAAGAGGCACCATCCTAACAGAAGCAAGGCTGCATTTGAAACCCTGCATTCATAGACTCAGATTTCCCACAGCTGTGGTTAGTTCAAATGAGTCTAAGGCACAAAAGTCAAAGTGCAGCAACTGAGTATTATTCTGACACCATTTTAATACTTCAACAAGTGCTGTCATCCATAGCCTAAATAGCAAACACAAAAAGGCAGACAGCCCTGAACCAAAATGCATGCTCCCTGCTGTATGAGAGCTACAGCAAAGATTTGGATGTGTTTATCTCCAACTTAACAATGCCCCAGAGGACAGTTTTGTATTCAATACTAAAAAATATCAGCATAACAGATGCTTTTCCCCTTTAGCATTACAGAGTTCCTTCAAAATCTGCTCTGGCCCAGATTTGCCAGTGTGGTCAGCTGCTCTGAGTCAGCATCTTGAAAAAACAGGTGCTAAAATTATTGTTATTCTGTCCTGTTATTACTTATTTGCAGATCTGAATATAAGAAAGGCATACTTTGGCCAGGGAAGTTTAATTCACTAAGCCTGCAAATTAATTGTTCAGATCAAATTGCTTGTATCTATCCAGCACTGTGATATTTATTTATAATTGTTATTGAATGACTGACAGAAAAGCCTTTAGACTAAAAGCACTGTTATCATTCAAATGCATATTTATATATTTCAAACCCCAAACCTCCAACTAGGCTGAGAAAAAGTTTAAAGTCACAGTAAGGCTCAAAACAAAGGAAATAAATCAAACATTAAGGTTGAATATGCAGCCATGAGATTGTGAGCTCCTTGGAGCAAAGGCATTCCACCTTATGAAGTACCTAGTGAAGTGTCTAGCACACAGTGGGTATTACTCAACATAGTTATTATCCTCTTAATGTAAAATTTCCACATCACAATTTATGTGGGTTTTTTCTTCTTTTTTTTCTCACAGAATCACACTTTTGGAAAGATTTCTGTCAGGCCCTGAGAGCTGTAAGGGAGCCTAGGAGCAGTTCTGAGGCTCATGCTTTTAAATATTCAGGGAGGTCTTGCTGCAAAGTCACTGGAATATATGGATGGAAAATGCTAAACAAGTTTTTAGTTCAGTCTGTGTAATTTATAGTGCAGACATCACTGGCCTTTATTCATGTAATACTTCTGGAATTTTCTTACTGCACTTCACTTTTTCTGAACTCCTGCCCAATACTCCTCAAGGATTCCCTGTATTATTTTTTTGACTCCTTCAAAAATACAAAAAGTTTTCATCTGCAAGGAGTAATCTTCCACAGGACTTCTCCAGCATTCTCAAAAATGTGACAGTATAAGGACTGGGTTTTTAAAGGTCTTTGGGAATCTGTCTCCAAAAGAATTAAGAACAAGTTAGGCATTTAGCTGTTTGGAGAATCTTGACCAAAATCATGGTGCTTTCAGAGGTGTTGCTGCACTCTGGCTCCCAGTGAAGGCTAACAAGAAACATATTTCAGTTTAAGAGGAAACTCTCAAAGACAAAAGACAACTCAGAAAATTCCCAAGAGGCTGTAGACTCTGGGAATTTCTGGAGGGATTTTTTTTGTTTAGTGTATAACTCTCCACATTCGTTAGTTTCAGAACCTCATGAGTTGAGATGGCCTTGAGCTTCAGTGGCTGTATCTGGCTTTTTGATACCTCTTAATCACCTGTTATTTAATGTAAACTTTTCTCCATGCTCAGAACTCCAACAGGGTTACAAAAATTCATGTATTCAAGCTGTTACATATTTCAATACGCCAAATCGATGTCACTGATGTTAGTTACATTACGGAGAAGTAATTTGCTTAATAAGCAATGCAGGCAGTCAAGTCTTTGCACTAGGTTTCACCCAGTGTATCAGGCTCCTCTATGGAAATGGTTGGAGACCATCCTCTTCCCTCTGAACATTTGACTCAAATTTCATCCAACTAGCACAAGTGTGAGCCTTACAAGGGCTGGAAATCAACTGGCGGTGAATCACATTGCCTCTAAAGAGAAATAAAAATGTCATTCACTGCCTTCACAGTAAAGGACAGGAAGAAAAAAAACAACACCCAAAAGCAATGTAACAATTTGGTGATAGTTACTCCGTTATTAAAAATAAAACACCATTGTCTATGCATTCTTCATTGTTTTCAGACTGAGGACATTCGCAGGTACAGTGTTGACACCCAGTCCAAGAAAACTTTAAAGGCCATAGAAAAAGAAAAAGCCAGGCTGTAGATAATCCTGAACAGTCACTCATACCATTAACCTCATTTCTTGACAGAAGGAAAGACAACTGCAAGCAATATTGTGATCCTTGCAAACCGAAAACCTCCTTGATACCAAATGCTTTCTCCCGCAAACAGTAGCGACAGGTGAAGGTATGTGAGAAGCAACTGTAAAAAAGTTAGCAAGATTCAGTTTTGCATAGACCATGGCTAAATTTTAGATTTCTGGAAGCATGAATTTTGATGAAGCATTTTGGCCATGTTATAATTATAGTTTAAATTTTATGAAATTAGTATATACTGGTATACACATTGAGAAGATGTAAGTGCACTGAAGCAGTACTCCCAACACAGTCACCAAAGTTATTTCACAAGAGTCCAGAACTACCTCAGTTTCCCACTATTAGCAAAATGAGGTCAGTGAGCATCAGTTTGCCCTACAAGATATTTCTGACCAGAACCGTAACAAGGACAAAACAGGGAAGGTGTTTGTTCTGGTGCCCAGTTGAGGAGGATTGAACAGGAAAAGGACCAATAGGAAGATATTGTCCAAACCCACCATATGGTACCATACAAGACAGGGTTTACTACAGCAGTTTCTCAACTTATTGCTGTAGTAGCCACGACTTTAATATCTGACCTTGTAGGCTATGCAGAAAAAAATTAAGGGACAGATTATATCAATAAATAGTAAATCCTGCTGAAAACCTGAACCAGGGAAAAACTAAACAATTTGCTTCCTCAAGGAGCTTGCACTCACACTCTTGTCAAGAATTTAGTTTTTCTTTGGAATATGGGGATCCTGCAGCGAAAACCTTATGTCATATACAAACGTGCTGTTGTGATCAAAATATCAGTGACTTTACAAGGGTGCAGAAAGATGGGCCATGCTTTGTTATTTGCCCAAGCAGTGTCTAGAACAGCCAAGAATTATGCATGATTTGTGGGGCAAGCAAGGAAATTGCTGAAAGAGGATGTCAATTTGACCTCCAGTCACTTTTACATTTCAGAAAAGTTTAGTATGATGATAAACACTCAAATCAAGAACTACTACACAGACTGCCTGCCTTAATCTATTGATAATCTTGGATTACTTTTGAGATCTTCACTGGTTTAGTGGCTTCTGTCAAGCATTAAATAAAGGAGATCACGTGGAAATTTCTTCTACCAGTCATAGAGATATGCTCACTGACTAGCTGGCAGGTTTTCATGGCAAGTCTGCTCACTCACTGGAAATTCTGCCTGTTGCCTAAGTGACCAGTAATCCACTTAAAGAATGAAAAAAAGTTACTGAGGTGCCAAGGGACTCTGTTTAGAAATAAGAAACATTTGACAGTGGAAAAATATGTTTGTAGTGTTATTTGGTTCATTTTTCCAGGGAGAACTGAAGCCACAGAAGGTAGACAGAGATCACTAAAACTCTTTTGCAGATAGATTAACTTGTAATTCACTTACTCATGCATGTGGGAATACAGCTCCTCAGACCAACTTCCTTCAGCAATAATGCGGTTTATGCTTCTGCTCTTGTGTTTTAATAGAAGTCATGAGATTAAAAATCCTCCCTAGTGACTGCTATCCCAGAGCTGAAATGTAAGAAAATGGATTGTATACAGTACCTAGTAACCACAGTGACTGCAATGTTAGAAAAAATAAGAGATCAGTTCTAATGTGACATAGCTTCTCATGGGATATACTAATCCTGCTCAGAAGAATTAGCTTATTTCACTCAATTGCTCCTTTGGGACTTGCAAATAATGCATGTTTAAGTGATACATAATTTGCATGGTATCAAGAACAGTGTCATTTATGCTTTGAGGTGTTCCACAATGCAAACTCTAATTAAGGAGAAAAACCTAATCACATTAACATAGCATTACACTAATGCAGTAACTGTTTTACAGGAGAAGGAGTGAACTTCTTTTTTTTGGTGTTTATACACATTCTGGTCCTGGACCATAAGAGTAAGTCCTGGGCACTGCAGTTAGGTAAGCAGATCATGATATTTGGAGGTTACAGCAAATCCTGGTTCATCAAGGGAATTAAGTTTTTATTCTTTCTGCCCTGCCCAAGTTAGTAATGTAAATTATGCAGGACTCTGTCCTCTCACTTTTATAATGGTGGTGACATCTTAGCCTTGTCCCAGTGTCTCTGGCTGCTCTTACTCCTTTGAGTAGTGCCTGGCAGTGAGCAGTCCCATAAATTCCAATAACAAGAGAAACTACTCTGTGTGAGCAAGAGTGACATAGTGGGCCCTGAGAAATGGAAGAATATCATTACTGCTTATTGGCTTGCTGCTGCTCTGACAGCTACAGATCTGAGCATTACTATGGGAAGCCATGTGAAAAACAGATTGAGGGACACACACAAGTGTATTTCATGAGAGACTGGGAAGAACAAGACAGAGGAGATAATCTCATTCTTTTGGGAAGATAAGACAGGCTGTTTGAAACAGTGTAGCGTTATCTGCTTTAAGTAACAAGTAGTAACACCCAATTTAACAAGCATTGCTTAGTGTAGGAAGCTTAATTACTCTTCAGAATACATTCAATACAAAATTTCTCAAGCTGATTGCTTCAGCTGAATGTCAATGTGTTATGTCCTAGCCATTTCAGTAGAAACTGCTATGTAGCATCCAAATTTTCCTGCTTCATAAGTGACATGGGGTGAAAAATTATTTAATGAGCTGCTGCATTTTGCATCTGTGTAAATAACCTCCATGTAAACATGCATTACGGATGATCAATGTGGCTTCCCCAATGCTGAAAACAGTCAGCAGTTTTAACTGCCTGAGGTGTTTGAGGGTGTTGTGAGAAGATGGAGATTTAGAGTAGAGTCTGCAGGAGTCTGTACTGATTTAAGCTTGGCTGGCTACAGACCCTCTCCCCATCCCTCCAGCTGTGCTTTCACACCTCCTCCTCTTCCCTTCAGCCACCAGTGAGGCTCTGACCTCTCTCTTGCTTCTCACGGCAGCGCTGACCCTAGCACCAGTGATGCATGGACCTGCAGCCACAGAGCAACTTGTACCACAGAAGAGATATCACTGTGTGCAGGGACAGACAGGGAAGCACAGTAGGGGCAAGGTAGAGTAGACAAAACCCAAGGAAGGAAATCCAGAAAATCTTAAGAAGAAAGGCAATTCTGGGAGAGATATCTGGGGCTGGTGGTACTGCCAGCAAAATGGGCTAGCTATCAGTCTGGAGCACTGGAGAATTCTTCTGGGGACCTCCTGGGGGACTCAAAAGGGAGGATTTGTGTGGTACCTGAAGCAGACAGCAAGATGGTGCGATGGAGGTGGCACAGAACAGTGTGCGTCTGCTGCTAAGGGTGGCAAACCAGGGACAGAAAGCACTGTGGAAAAGCAAGGTCATTTCTGAGCCCCTTCTGCTCCATCTTAGCACAGTCCAACATACGTTTTGCAAGGTTTGCAGTTGTTTCTAGGGATAAGTCTTGTCTCTCATTTTTTATCGGCTATATAGCTGACATATATTATATATATATATATGTCATATCCTATTATATTGTACATAATATATATATTCCTATTCTTTCAGGAATGGAAATCCATCCTCAGATCTTGTCTTGGCATGATATGCAGGATCAGTTTTCCCATGCAGGTCTGCATCCAACTTTCACGCTGTATGTACTTGTGGTGTAGCTGGTGGTAAAACAAAAGTAAATTCGATTTATTCATGGTTACTTTGGTCTTCTAAACATACTCACTTCCCACTACTCAACGAACCTAACAACAGAGATCATTTTTGTGCTTATTCATTAAGACCCAACAGATGACACAGGAAATGAGGTGTTCATACTTCTGACCACTGGTCCTGTACGAGCAGCCAAATCACTAAGTATACCAATAGTGTCCTTATGCATATTGTACCTAATGATGTGTAGCTTCAAGGCATTTAGAATTTAGGATTATCAACCCTGCCATGAACTGAGCTGCCCCAGATTCTGTTCCAATGACTTTTGGGAGAAAGAAAAGAGGAAATAATTTTTGGAAGGCAGTGTGTGGCTTTCAAGATACTAACTGTTGAACAAATCAGTTTTCACTGCAGATGAACACATTACCAACTTTTCTAAAAAAGCCTTAATTGTGTTTTGAACTATGGTCTGACCACATTAAAAGCCCTGAATTTGAAAGAGGAATTTACAGCATGAACAGGACTCTGCTTCAATGAATATATTTTGGTTTTGCAGAGGTCTTCATCAAAACTGCTTTTAGCTGGGACTGGTGCTTTTGGAGCATTCATCAGTAGCAAAAGCAAGCAAGAGGTAACATGTTACTCCTTTGAGCAAGCTCAGCTAAATCACTGAAACAGAGGTCTGAGTAACTAGTGTGAGACACTTGAAAAACCTTTGCCTGCTCCTAGGGAGAAGCCCCCCACCCCCAATAGTATGTTGAGTCATGGTACTGCACCAGTGATGTTAGGAAACAGTCAGTCCTGTTTGTGCCTCACGTTTGTGATGAGGGCATCTCACTAGTGGCTAAGGCCAATGGCAAGGTGTATTCTGAGGTGTAGGGTCTCAAGGCTCTAGATACCCCTCTCGTATCCCTACAAGAAGTTTCTTTAGTCTCTCTATTGTTAAAAGCAACTTAATCTGGGAATTATCAGATAAAAGGGCAACGTGTGTCAGAAAAAGTAAAAGGATGTCGGCTTTGGAGCCCAACCTCACCCTAGTCTCCCCCAGAAGAAAGAAAACAGCTCAACAAACTGTCTTTGCCCGTGGCTCTGCTCCGAAGTACCAGGTGATGGCCATTCAGATGGGACTTGTCAAGCGAAGAAAAACCTCTGCCAGAAGATAAGAGTTAGCAGGCAATTTGCTCCCCAGGTCTGTCATCTGCCCAGCAAAGTTTGCAGTAATTGCAAAATATGTTTCTGAAAGGGTTTCTTCTATTATGCTTGTCACAACTCTGACATGTTAAGTAGGGATGAAGAGCAGGACAAACATGACGTATACCCGAAAGACAAATTGCTGTCCAGTTTTCCTCCAGCTGCAAAGCACTGGCAACAATCGCAGATTCTCAGCAGATGATACACGTGTGACACGTCCTCCCATATCCTAAACTCTGACAAGCCTGTCATTCTTACAGCAATTACAATGTTAGGTTAAGTTTAAAGAAGGAATCTAGGACTTTGAAGCATGAACAAATGACAAACTAAAGACGTTTGGAGTTGGCTAACGTGCCAAGAACTCTACTCAGAAAGCAGGACAAAATTAATTTCTGTGTCTTCATTACTTCTGACAACAGCCTCACTAAGGCTCAACTTGCTGGCTGAAAACCCACTGCTGCCACCCGGTGTTACTATGCCAGCATCGGCTTGCGTTTACTGGGAGCAAGCACTGACTTTGCTCGCAACACTAGAGTTTCAGGATAGGTGTCTACAGCTTCTAGCAGGAGAGAACAGAGGAAAAGGCAATGGATGTACATATTTAGTGTTAGTGTGTATGATTCCAGCTACCTAAGGCATCGTGTTGTGATGGTCTTAAAAAAATTGCAGGAAACAGCAGGAAAATCTGTGCTTGTTCAGTTGTTGTTAAAGATAAGGTATAACTAGGTAGACTATTTCATTTAATTGTGAATCATACACAAGTATATTAAAACCCCATGAAATGAATGAGAGGTAAGTTATGAACAATAGCATGCTTTTTTTTTTTTTTTTTTTTTTTTTTTTTTCCCACTTAGATAATCTACTTTCAAGTTTCATTTCATGGATTTTCTTCAGTGGTGCTGCTTTGCTAAGCAAAACCTAATGCATTTGTTACAGCCCAGGGAATGAGCTGCAGGTTGAAAGGTAGATTGAGAAGAAAAGCATACATTCATTGTGATTTTCCAGGTGATTGGTAATATTCAGAAGCCTAACTTGCCTTGCACTCCAAATTGATTGTTTTACCCAAGATAATTAAAACCTACATTCTTTGAGTGCAGCAGCTGCTTGTGAATGTCAATGTTTTGGCCAGAAGCCTTTTCTCAAGACAATTCACAATGCAGTACCCGTTAATATGCTGTCCTGTGGGGAGCATGTTGTGATTGAGAGACTTCTGCTCATCAGACCATCCTCATTATTATCAGTTTTGCACTGAGCTATTCTTCTGTGACAGGTTTGGTTTCATTTTGTTCAGAGGAAATCGAGCTAAACATTGTTTTCTGTCATATCCTCTTGAGAAGGAGCAATGTAGGAATGCAAAAATAGGGAGGAGAAATTCAGCTCTGTGGGGCTTACCAGGCATTTCTTGCATTAAATAATAGAGCTATTTGATTGCTAGAACATGGCGAAGGTTGCAACAAACCCCTCCATTATCCTTAGAAATGGCACAGGGTGTAGGTTGTGAAAGAAATGATTAGAAAACTAGTAGCAAAATGAATTAGGCTGCATAAGATACCTCCAGTTCCTGGATTCTCAGGTCTGCCATCAAATTTGACAGAACCACAGCCAAAACAGGAGGCACAGCTTGGGTGAGATTTCCCCAGCTGACTAAACTACTGCCTTCCAGCTCTTCCACCAGAGTCGGTGAGTCTTCTTCCCTTGCACTGACCCCAGCAACTGGTCCATCCTCTGGTGAGTCAACTCAGTTCACTATGATGGCAAAAAGCCACTCACTGCTTTTCTGTGTTACCTTTAGCAAGGTGCACTGGTTCACAGAAGGGCTAGATGAGCCCTGCAGCTGGCAGAAAGCAAGCAAGGGGAGTGGGACGATCGAAGGCAAGGGGCAAATAGCCCTACTGCAGTACTGTCATGCAACCTGTTGTCAGTGCTTTGGTTACAAACAGACATATTAATTGCTTTTGAGACTGCCCAAAGATGTCTTTATTAAGTGACAACAAGACTTTCATTCTGGGGAGTAAGTTACAGTAGAGCATGTTGTCAATACAGACATATATTTGGCTCTGGAACCTCAGCAAAGATTGACAGCCACACCAAAGAAACGAGAACATCTTCACTGATGTTAGTATGATTGGAGGTGATTATCAGCCTTCACAGCAGGGAGTGTATTTAATTTTTCAGGAGTTGTTTTGACCTTGCCAGCTAAGAAATTACTCAAGGAAGATATATCTACTTAAGAAAGCTTATATAAGCGTACCCACCCTTCCAACTCCTGTATCACAACAGGGCGTTTCCAGCTGCACATCCTTCTCCTCTCCTGTCAAGAATGGAGAAGGATAATCTCCGCTGATGTCAGTCCTCTTGCTGGTACCATGATGTTGCAGATAAAACAGCAATATATTCTTATAAAAATTTGTCTTTATATAAAATGCAAGCCATCTGGAGAAGCTGAGCAAGGAACTGATGACATGGCAGCCTATGAAATGGCTGGAGATAACAAATTAATTTGATCTTGTTTGAGCTGTTTACTAGTGATTCAAATTATCATCTGCTTGAGACACAGAATCATAGAATGGCTCATGATGGACAGATACCTGAACTCATTTGCCACAAACACCTTCTCACAACAGGGCTAATACGAATTCTGATTTCCTAGGGCAGTGTTAGGTATGATGGGATAAAAAAATGGAGAAGCCATAGGGAAAGAGATATTGACAAGGGAAGGTCACAGGTATTTTGAAAATGTGTGTCCAGGTCACCAGAGGGCTGCCTAGTCAGCATCTGGACATGGATGCCAAAAAGGACCCCAGGTTATGCAAAATATGCAAAAAAATCTCCCCTATGTGTCCTACTAGGCTAATAGAAGGGAGAGCTCCAATACTGATTGAGAAGGAAGGTGACCTCCCTTCTTCATCTCATATGGTCGCCAACCCTGACCACAAACCCATTAATGGAAATAATTAGAATTCAAACAATGGCCTGTAACTGCTCAATCAGAGCCCCCATATACCCATGCAGCTTCTAAGAAGTGGCTGAGGCTCAGCGTTCCTGTTAAGCTTCCAGCAAAAAGCAAGTCAAGTTTTCCTTTATGTTCCCCCTTCCTCACACAGCTCTGAAAAGTTGACGTTTGAATTGAAACTCTAGTATTTCTATAGAGAAGGGAGCTTCAAAACAACATGAATACAACATGCAGGGAAGTGAATAAACATATGCATGATGGGAAGTGAGAGAACTAAGAACAGAGACAGATTTGTATGCGAAGAATTGTAAGAAAAGGCATTTTTAAGTGTAAATGTAGATGGCAGAATATGGGTCAATTTTGATGCAAGAATAAACCGTTATGTTGGAATGCTATTCATAAATATAAAAATGTTTTACAAAGAAGTATTTATTATCAGTTCCACCTTTTGTTTTGCACAGGAGGAAACTGAGACCCAGACCTCTGTGTCTTTCCTGAGGCCCCACTGACTAGTGCTAACAGAGCATGAATTCTGAACTCTGAGCCCTTGAAAGACTGAAGGAACCTTCTTAGAATTCAACCAGTCCTGCAAGGGTAGATCCTGAAGTTAACAACCTCCAGTTGTTTCTCTGCTTTGTGTCCCACCCTCATTCTTTTTGTGAGCCCTTTAGTTATACTGTTTCCATGGAAGCCTTTGCTCTTCTAAAATAAAGTGAAAAGCTACTATTTCATGGCAAGTTAGCCCTATCTGAGGAGGAAAAATCAACAGCTTATTTAAGCTCCCATTATTTAATTCAAATGTTATGACTGAACTTCTATTGCATTACAGTAGATCTCTGTGAAGATATAGCAAATTAATCAGCAATGAAGGAGCAAATAAAGTGTTAGTGGAGTTTGAGCACAAGCAGTAACCTCCTCTTAAATACCCATTAACTGTTGCTTCATTGATAATAAATTATGATAGACGATGTAAGAACTACCTGAATATCAAATGACTTTACAAGGAATGCACAGGTAAGAAGCACAAAATGAATTCATAGTAGCAAAACACTAAGCCTTTACAAGAAAGGAATGAGTCAGGAAACAATCTGAAATCAGTTTTTGCTCATTATCTTCATGATCCATCAAAAGGCATAAAAATGTAACAGGGCAAAGTGTGGCATTCTGTGCTAAGGACAGGCATGTCAGATGTGATCAGCAGTAATTCAAGGATTCTTCTGTTTATCACCCAAAAAGAGAGAATGTATCTATTTGGCCAGATACCTGCAAACCCCATATCAAGTTAACAAAAGAAAACACCTTGCACTAAAAGACAAAACGTAACAGAGCCCCACATTTGCATTGCAGGAGAAATAACAGCCATGACAGGACAACCAACAGATGGGTTGGTCTGTGATTACTAGACATGCCTAAGCTTTCCCTTGCGAACATCCAGTTTTTAAGAATTCTGAGATGGCACAAATGTCCATGTAACATTTTGATTCACCAGTAGAGGCCACCACACGCTTCATAAAACTGTCAGACCAGCCTGGTCCATCAGGTTACTTCCAAGTCGGGTGAGAGCTCAGGGCTGGGTCCCATCAGGGCCAGGCTGCTGCTCTGATACTCCAGCAGAAGTGCCTGCTTCTTCAGAGACTAATTTTTCCACAAGCATTTTTGCCTTACTTTATCCCCTTTCTCCTACAACCCAGAATTCAAGCCCCTACCAGGTCAGATTCATTCTGAAGATCCCATCTTTCCTATCTGTTCCTTTGCATTTGCCAAACAGTTCCTCCAGTGTTTTCTGCAGTTTTCCTCAGCTTACAAAACCACTGTGGGTGCAATATGGCAAAGCTTGTCTGCACAGCATAGCAGCGTTCAGTGCGAATGATGACAGTGCTTTCTTTTCAGACAGTGGTCTACAACAAAAACCCAATGTCAAAACTATGGCTCATCTTCTACCTCACTCATCCTAGACAAAAGCTGGGGGGTTTAAGGCCCAGTGTTAGAAAACTCAGCTTTCCATTATGTTCATCACACAGCCTCCTAAGAGATACTCACAATGTTTCCCAATACTTAAGTAAAATAATTTTCCAAACGCACACACAGGCTATAAGTCAGATTTGCACTGTATTTATCCATACATACCAACGATTATTTCCATGCTTATTTCCATTCCAGATATATGTTTGCACCTGTAGAAAGACTCTTGTTTCAAGGTTTACACTGGTATTAAATAAAGAAGCATTAAAGAAAAGGAAATGGCATTTTCAGGACAAATACGACTGAGATATTTTACATTTTCAGTCCTAGTTGAAATCCATACGTTGAAACTACAGTCAAGCAGACAGTTAACAAACACACAAAAAAGAATTTCTTCTACTGTCTCTTAAACCCACCCTTACCAGGCCATTGTATAAATGCAGGTCATCACTGGGATTTTTTACTGACAGATACTGTACTGCTAACATACTCAGCTGTCTCTGCTGAGTGTAAAATATAAAAATGCAGATGTGTCCAAAAGTCCAGTAGACAATGAGACAGGGCCCTTGATTCATTAAAAGATGCTGTCAGGATTCCAGCAGCTTTGAGAGACTTTCTGGAATCTATTAAAATGCACTTTCAGAAGGTGTATCCTGTTATTTGAAGCAGACAATATAAAGGTACACAAGCAGTATTACAAAGAACAAAGTATGTCTGTGATACTGAAATGCCAGATAGGTTGAGAACTGAGTGGGAAAAGGATTAACAATGAATGTTAAAGATGGTAGACAGTTCATTAATGCTGTTTCTGTACAGAATTATTCTGAAGATGAAGCTAAAACCATTTTATAATGTACACCCCCATAGTTAAATGACAAAAATGCACCAGGTATTAGACTTTCTGAGCCAATGTACAAAACATGAGGAATGTGTTTTCTTTTCAATAGGCATTATGTAGTCTCGTTCAGAATGTCATTTCAGTTATGCTTTGAGAAACATACAAACCAGGAAGAATAAATAAGAATTTAAAAAGCTTATTTTGATTTCACTTTAACATTTATAGCTCACTTGATTTCCATCTAGAATGGATCACACATACCTACAGTAAAAGTCTTAATGGGCCTGAAGTCTGAAAGCAAATACAGAGTGTGTGTACACATGTATGTGGGGTTTTTACACCTGCTCTGTTCAGTAAATATTATCTGCTCTCAGAAAAGAGAAAGAATTGGGAGACTTCTGCTGGTGAAAACAAATCTTTAAACAATCTGTAACAATACCTGAGGGTTAGCTCCAAAAAATTGTCATTGCTGTGCTTATAACTTCTGTACGCTATTTAAGGTACAACACTTCACTCTTGATGTGAATGCAGATGTAAATGGGTACAACTGATTGTATTTAAGAACCAAAATAACATATCTAAGTGTAAGGAACTTCTATGAACACAGAAAATGGGATTGACCAGATGTAGTTTATTACGTCCAGTACTCCTTTGTCACAGAAAATAATGTCATATGCTTTTCTTAAAGCTAGGGAAAACTATTTTCAAAACAGTTCTGCCTTTTTTTTTTTTTTTTTTTAAATCCTTGTTCTTAATGGAAAATCATACCAGACCTCATTTCTCTTACCAGAAGCCAGCTGATTCTAATTTCTGGTCTGAATTTTCTCTCTGGTAAATTGTGCCAAAATTCTCTGCTAGCTTAAATAACTTTTCTTTCTTCTCAGAGTTTACTTCTGTGATGTGTGAACAGTGATGTCCTTTCTCAGCCTTGTCGGTATCTGACATGGTCCTCTTGCTAAACAGGGTCTTGTAAAATACAATCCAGACCTTAGATCATGCTGGTCTCTCTTTTCTGAACATGTTACAGTTTTCACACTTCATGTAGGAAACCACTACTGTTTATAGCTTTTCAAGTGAACTGTGCCAGTGTCTTGCACAACAGCATCATGTTTTCTATTCTCTCTGCCAGAAATAATGTACCCCATATATATACCTTATGCATGTTTTCTTCATAGCCATATCTCCCTATAGCAGATCCTGATCTGCCATCTCTAACTGCTAAGACTTTGAGCTTAGATGTTGTTGCAACAGTTAGTGATGCATTCCTTACTGTTACCCAAGATCTCATTTCTTTTACTTGAGTTTTCAAGGTCTTTTGCTTTTGTGCATATGATTCTGGTCCCCCCACCCAGTGCTGTTTATGCCTGTGCCTTCCGGCATTGTGTCATCCACATGTACTCATTACCAGTACATTTATGTTTTCCTGCTTTGAGCTACTAAAATCTAGCTTTGAGGTAGACCACAAATAACTTCTCTGTGATAGTTTCCCTCTCAGAGTGTCTTACCAGTGTAACTGTAGAAGTTAAAAAGCTTTCTCACGTTTAGTTACCATGATGGCTGTTACTGTGCAGACAGTGTGTCACCACATCAATATCTGGACAAATGGATCTGGATAACTACTTAAATTAAAAGAAAAATAGAGGAACTTCCAAACTGCTGGCAACTACATCAGTTGAAAAGAATATGTATTCACTTGAATGCTTTCTTCTTCTGAACACTTCATTTAGCCTTAAACTTTCACTGGGCTCGACAACAATATAAGACAAAACAAGGTATTTGATACTTTGTATCTATAATAAAACAAAATAGGAGAAAAAAGTGAACTTTTCTAAAATAAAATTCTAGCACATGAAGTATGGAAGATCAGGGGATTTGGGAAGGAGAGAAACACAAATAAATACACTGTGTATCTCAGCAAAGCCAGCAGTGTAGGTTTATAAATCATTAGCAAGGTCTGCAACACCCCTGGTCCCCTACGACTTAAGTTTAAAGACCATTTTAATTCAGCTCCACAAAACCTACTGAGATAAGAGGTTATGAAAGAGGTAAAAATACAGTACTAAAAATGTTCATACATTTTTTATTGATGTTGTTTAACTGTAAAAAAATGTATCTAATATGAGCTCTACTGCTGATCTGTCCTGCTGTTGGATCCATCTCTGACTGCTGCCTGTGACAACAGATGAGCAGACAGGGAGGCCAGGCAGGTCCAACAAGCCAGCTGCAATGCCAAGAGGTTTTATATCCTGCCTGCTGGAGTCCTCTATTTCCTCATTTCTAAGAAACTCAACTGATGGGTACCTGGGTATTGGGGGAACACCTGGGTTAGTCAGGCATGAGTAGACTGTCCCTGTCACAGTCTTGTGCCCCAGGGACTACAGAGACCTGTGATTGCTACCAAGAGTAGAAAGACAGTTCTGTATTGCACCACTGGCTGCTTTGAGGCTGGTACCATTTTCATATCCAAGAAATGGTAAATTTTCACAAATAGAAATAAGGAAGAATTCTGCAAATATAAATATGCTACTGTGATTTATATCATATAAATAGTCCCAGGGACATAATTCAGGAATGTACAGGCAATAGCTAGTCACTGCTGGATAGCAGACATAAAAATGGTCCCTCATAACAGCTTGGGATTGATCTGGGCTTGTATGTCAAAGGGCAAATAGAATGGAAGTAGCAATTTCATTACTGCATCTGTCAAAAGAATGTACTAATTGATCCAAATTCTTTACTGTCTTTAATGGATTGAGCTGCCAGAGAGAATTAATGCCTCACAAATTTGGGTGAATTATAGGTTAGCATGCTCACAAGCTTGTCAGAAGAAAAATGGTTTCTTTACAATGAAACTGATGGCTTAGGTTAGCTCCTCCAACTGCTAAAAAGAAATCATGCTAAATGAACATCTTTAAAATATGCATTTAAAACAAAATAAAACAAAATGAATGAAAAAAACAAGTTTCCTATCAAATCTTACTATAGATATTATGTTTTCCGATTTAGTATTTCCTTGTGTAAAGGTCTGAAGAACAACACCGCTGCAGAATGGTATTTAAAGGAAAGGTGCCTTCCGGATGGACTAGAAGAGTGCACAACAAAACATGCCATTACTTACATGTGCAGAAATTTCCACTATTTTCTTACAAAATAAGAAAATTCTGTGCATAGAAAAAGTATCCCTCTATGGAATCAAGTAGAAGCTGAAAATATTCATGTTCATAGTGAAAAACGTCACTGACAGATCCTGCATATGGACATAGGACTTGCTTTCTGTGTGCGGTTCCAGGTCTGAGCTTCTGCCAACTTTACAGCACTCATTAATGTTCAAGGACAGTTGTGGATGGATACAGTGAGGAGTGCGTGGATGCAGTGACTGAATCTTTCATAAGGAATGCTAATTTCAATACCACTGCTACAGCCTGCTTCTGCAACTGTCTCTTTCCAAAAGCTTTGTTTGATAGCCTTTCTTCCTCCGTTGTCATGTGTTTGGGGCAGTGCTTGTTGTTTTTTGTATTTTGGACAGAGAGAGAAAAAATACAGAAAGAATGGGTATGAAATGAAAACAGTCTTTTGATGTGGAGTGTTATTTGTCACTCTTCACCTAAAGCAGCAGAGGTCTGGAAAATGTTAACTGTCTGGGAAATGTTTCCCACCTCTTAACAAAAAGTACTTATGATGCATGATCTGCCAGCAAGTCAGATTTTGGTGTAAAAGACGTCAGACAGAACTCAAACATTTTTATTCAGAAGTCTTGCAATGAAGCTTCATAACTAGAGTCAGCTAGCTGGTTTCCTTTATACAACCAACATCTTATTGGAACTACACCAATGATCACAGGCCATGTTTTCCTCTGTGAAATCCCTGCCCATGGGGACTTGTAACAGAGGCTGTTCAGCCGGGATTTCTGAACCACAGAGGAAAACAAAAGCACAGTATAATAGAAAAAAATAGTAATAATCTGAATCCAAGTCTTCATATTTGGCCAAAAGCAAGCATTTCAGCCAATTAATTATAAATTTTGCAGACTGCAGTCAGTATTTGCACGCATTCATTTCATTCAACTGTTATTGCCACTGTTAGAAATGTTATTAAAGGTGGTGTTGAGGGAAAGCATCTGTCAGTCTCTCAGGATTCTCCTGACAGAGGACTCTGGCTTTATAATCATGCAGTGGGATGACAGGGTTCTTGCCATCTCCCTGCTATCTCTCTTAAAGCAGAGGGACTTGCAGACCAGTAAGGAGGGGAAGCACCAGCAGTCGTTCCCAGGCAAGAAAATCATTCTGGCTACCTGTGGTCTGGCAGTGCCCTTCCAGGACGGGGAAGGCTGGGATGATGCAGGTGACCCAGTACTCACTAGTGGGTTGCTTCCATCATAACTAGAGGTCTGGACTTTCCAATAGCTCCTGGACCAAAACAGCTTGTTGCTTGCCACAGGACAAGGCATACAGGCTGCATTTGAGCTGCTCAAGCTTTATGCATAACTCACAAAGTGTCCACCCCAGCCCTACACTTACAAGCTCATTGAACTCCTCTTGTTATTTTGTACTACTTTACATAGGTGGAGATTTTCATTTAAAGGCATTGGCATACATGTTGGCAATCTGTTAGGGAGGCTGACACAGAGATGAATGTTACATCTTGCCTGTAGTGTTCACAGGGTCAACTTAGTCTTCAAAGACAAACTCAGTTTTGTCCACAGACATTAAAAATCAGTGAATCCAATCTGGTTGCTGGTCACTGACACCACAATCCACAGGCAGACAGGTGGACAATGACATAACCAGGACCTATTCTGTTCAAGGATTTAAAATTGAAGAAAATCACTTTCAGTCCAAGCAGGAACTGCATATAGGTGCCAAGAAAAGCAAAGGACAACTGGACTGATAGCTCTTTTAGCTGTCTGGTTTGGAAGATGTGCAGCTGCATCATAGACGAGCTAAACTTTCACAGAGGTTAGTTTAGTATATCCAAGGAGAAAGGATTGCAATAATCCATATCACTGAAACCCAAAACTTGGATTACAGAGATTTGGTTCCCCTCCAAAGCTAGGTTTCTTTGTAATCCACAGGCATCGCTTTCAGTGGTTATAATAAGCACCCAAGGATGGAGTAAAACCTGAGGCTGAATCCAATGCCATAACTGAAACAAGAAATGACAGCAGTCCATCTATGAGGCTATGCATGCAGCTTTTTCCTCTCATGAAAGCAGTGTCCTCTTTTTAAGAAGTTACAACTCTCATTTCTTTGCCTTGAACCAGGCCCTTTTCATCTCAAATCCTATTTTCCACTGAATTAGAGGATCATTCATGTTGGACATTTATGACACTGTAAATGGACATTATCTTCTGTGATACAGTGTTACATATATGCTCACCAAAACAAAGAAACATGGCATTTAACAGAAGTTTTTCAGGTGAGAGCTGTTGGGGGAGGAGGCGGAGGAATTCCCTAAATAAACTATCTCAGACTTGTCAGAGAGAAATGGAAGAAGGCATTTTGAAAGGGATGAGATCTCCGCCCTCCCCCTAATCTCTCAGGCAAGTCAGCTGCATCAAATGCCACGTAATCTAAAACAGTAAGAGCACCAAGGGCTCACCTGCTGGTAGCCACAAGCGGAACATCTATCAGTGGCAAAGGACTCTGTCTAAACCAGCATGAAACTTCTTTGGCAAGCAGTGAAGCCTAACATTGCAAAACCTGGCCTGCCACCAGCTCCTGGGTGCTAATGTGAAAGAAGACATGGCTGGGGCTGTGGAAGGCACTGGTGTCAAAGTGATGGTTTCTTAGTCAGCAGCGAGGGCTATTGGTTAAGAGCTGGGCAGATCAACCAGGGAAAAAAGAAAACAATAAAACCTGTGGATGGTTTCAAGGCTCCTGCCTGATCTGTAGAAGCACAGCTGCTGTTTTAACATCATTTTTCAGTGAAGATGAGAAGGCCTTAGGCTAATTTCAAAAGCAGAAAATCCTAATAGGGTAGCTAAAAGAAATGTGTCAGTGAAAGGCCAGAAGGACTTAAAGGAGTAGATGTCCAAGTTTTCAAAGTGATGGTGAGGGTTCATGAGCTCAGCAAGGGAATGCATTCCCTGCATTCCCCAGCCGCTGAATTAAGGTAGCTTTATTTGACATCATTTCTAATTATCATCTCTGTCTGGAGTCTGAAACTAAACTGCAAAGCTTAAAGCAGTGCTAGGTCTCAATACATATCAGCCTCTGTTTATTAAAAACTCTTCATGAATTAGATCTGCAAGAACACGAATTTGTATTGAAAGCCAAAGCCTAGATATCTTACCAATGACTTGGTAGATTTGACTCCTGGAAAAGTGGTGGAACCATGTCAGGCAGTTATTTTCAACTTCTATGCTTTGAAAAGTGCTTAAAAACAAATTAGCACTAATGCTTTTCTAAGGTTTGTTAACTTTGCTTGCTCAACAGCTGCTCTCTGTTCATTTGAAGGCTGAAAAGGAGCTATAATGGCATTGGCATTGCCAGAATTTGGGGAGTGGTACTCTAAAAGCTTCAGACCAATTTTCCTTTTGGTGAAGGATGATTGACAAATGTCAGAAGTCTGAGGACATTTACATCATGCGATGATGAATGCCACAGACATACAGTAAATAGGGCTGCTGTGAAATTTAATGGCTGCTTTAGATGCTTAATTTCTTACTAGAAAAGGTCACCTATTGTCCTAGCTCACATGATTAATGTGAGCTCCTCTATCTTTATGGGGTATTTCTACAATATGTGCTTTGCAAGATACTGTTTGTTCGTTATTTCAGACTATACCAAGGTTTGCTACTCAATGTGAATTTAGATTTGTTGTTGAATACAAGTATTTTTCCAGCAGGCTTGTGTAAGCTGTCCTACTGGGACGAGACTTATGTCTGGGGCCTAAACAACACTTGTAGCCCACTTTAGTACAATTTACTCCAGCAGGATGGCTGAAATTTGTTCTTGCAGTGCCATTTTAAATAAACAAATTATTAAAGCCATGCAGCACTTCTTTACCTTCATTCCGTGAATTTGAAACAGGATTTATTATTTTTTTACCAGTTATTTTCCTGTGGTCTGGGCAGCTTAATGCCATCCATCCAAACAGAAAACGTTAACAAGTTCTAGTTTCCTGGCTCCAAAGTTTTTCTTCTTATACCTATGAGCTCAGGTCTTTCCAATAAAACTCATTGCTGGGATATTGAACAATGAAAGAAAGACCTTTCTGCTAACAGGAAGGGATAAGTGCCTTTGAGTAACACTTGAGACAGACTGGTAGGGAAGGTCACATTTGATGTAGGAACCCCAATTCAATTTAGGAACCCTCAATCAGCTACTGTATAAATATAGCTCATACTTAATTGTAAATAGTTAAGCTTAATGTCCTTTACTCAGAAGTCCACCATGGGACAGCCAAATGGAGCTGTACATCAGCCAAAACCAGAAGAGAATAATGAAATCGAAAGCCGTGAGATCTTTAAATTCACTACATTTCCCAAACAAACCATATTCCTTAAATCATTCCACAGCTGTTTTACATTTCAGATAAGACCTATTCTACCCACAGTCCCTCAGTCCGTAGTTACTGTCAGTATTTTTCCCTTTGCTTCACAGGCTTTTACAGAGGAAAGGCACTAAACAAAGAAGCCTAAACAGCTGAACTGAACATCTACCACAGAAGTTATACTGTGTATATGAGGTATATGCAATATAGACATATCTGTAAGGTAAAATGTACCAATTTTATGACAGGCTAATGTCACTGACAGGCTATGCTTTCAATCTCCTGAATTATTAATAGGTATGCCAAACCCGTGAGGGCTTCTAAAAGGTAGACATGCATATAACAATTTTCAGATTATTAGGAAATAAAAATAGAAATAGGGATGAGACGTGTTTAATATATATTAACTTGAGTCTCAGCCTAAGAATCTGTAGCTTGATTTTGCTTCTGAGCCCCAAGCTTTGTTTAGCCTCCATTATTGCTGTAGCTGCCCATACACCCAGTCCAGCACAAGTATTAAAGCAAAAGAAATGACTATCAGCTATTGAAGGCTTTTACCCAGTACTCTGCAAGGTTTTACAACTATGTCTTCCATTAAAATAAGGTCAGCTTATGTTGGTATACTGAACTGCTGAATATGGATAGCAATTATTTACTGCAATTTAAAGACATTAAGAACTTGTCAGAATCAAATCAATTCTTGGTTAAGTAAGGTGCATTGACAATTGCCAGTTGATGAAACTAATATGGATTTTATTTTAAACTGGGAGAGAAAGAAAATATTCATCATCCTTGCCGTTTTTATGGAGTTATTCAGAGAATGAATTATTGATTATAGGCACAGGATGAGTGAATAGACTGTAGATGTTTAGGTACTTGTCAAATTAAGAAGTATGATTATAATCAAAGGCAGAATTGCAACAAAAATGGGTGCACTGGCTGACAGTTTATTGTCAGTGAAGAACAGGCACAAATGGTTTGAAGTCATTATACAGAATTGGGCAAAGTGAGTAAGAATTCTGTTCAGGGTCCTGCATGACTTGGGAACAAAAAAGTCTCAAAGACTGATGTCAAAACATTACCAAAAAGATACCTCCTCACCCTCATCTTCCCTGTTTCTGGGAGAAAGGCCCCATTCACAACTAGTCCCCAAGGCGGCAGGCCCTGTGCCAGTACAGACCTTCTTGCATTCCCACAGCAAGCTGGCAAGGGAGAGGAGGAGAAGGCAGAGCTTGGGTGGACACTAGCTCCAAAGCCTTGTTTTGGCACTGCCGTGCTCTGATGAGTAGATCAGATGCAACTGCATAGCTGTAGGCCAGGGTACACTGATTAAGGACCAATCATTTTTGTGCAAGTGCCTTTCATATATATATTTTTTTAATTACATGTGAGGGAATTATAGTACTAGAATTAACTTGCCTTCAGATGTTTCCTTTCTGTCAAAGGCCATGTCCTCTGTATTTTGGGCTATATGTTGGTAGTCATGATCTTTCTTTGTGAAATAACCTCTCTGGCTAATTTTATTTTTCAACTGTGCTTATTAATAGTCACACAATGATGTGATTTAGGCAATAGAATGATGGTAAAATAAATTCTTTTGGTTAATGTTATAATTTCTTGGTGCAACTACACTTGTGAGGGTCAGGTCACCATATTCACAGCACTGTGTAGCAAGCATAACTTTTGATCAGTGGATATGCAAAAAAAGATCCCACTGTTGACATTTTATCTGGATCGTTTTCATGGGGCTACTGAGAATGACATACAAACCGCTCTTTAAAAGGTCATACATATGTGTGTATTGATTTAATATTTAGAGATGCTTTCAGCTATCAAGAGGTACAGGATTCTGAAAGCATCTTTTAAAAGCTCCACATGGGTTTCTTTTAGAAGTGCAAGTAGAGTGGTTGCAGAGCTAAATTAAAATTGCAATTTAATTCATATTATCTATTTGCCCTTTAAGAAATATTGAGCATTATGAAGAAATTCAAGCTCATTTTTGTTTGGGAAAATGAATCTCAGTATTTAGACTACAATTATAGTTCCACTTTTGGTCACTGACCCCCTGATAGAGTTAAGTAATATTTTACAGTAAAGCATTTACACCACAAATAACATGTTATATTCCAATACATTTCAGACAACTGACCTGAGATTTTTTTAAAGCCAACTATACAGATATACAGCTGCATTTATGTGAAAATTTAAGATGTTTTCATAGGAGTTTACCACATAATGGGAAAGACTTTAAAATTTCATTTGCACAAATACCAGCAAAATGAGGTAGTAGATGTTTGTCAGCTACAAGCAAATAAATCCTAATCCTTGGGGGGGAAATGGGCATTGGATTATCCAGTGCAATAGCTCACTTGGGTGCCCCTTGGATAAACTGATGATTAAGGAAAAGCTCTTTGTAATGCATGACTTAACCCTGCTGATTTCATTATAATGATCTGAATGAGACACGTGTGATGAAGTGACTTAAGATCCATGAGCCTCTGGACTGTATATGGAGAAAGCAATTTGTAAAAGGAGGCTGGTGAGACATGAGCCTCCCCCAGCTCAAGACTCTGTGATCCCTTATAGGTTTGCTGTGGAGAAAAATGCTAAGGTCTGGAGTATAAGGAGGACTTCATTGCCATAGTGGTGGTGTTACATTACTTAACTTCTGGTACTTAGCCCTCGAAGCGTGGTCCACAACCCTGACTAGAGTGACAACACAACGCATAGGGAAACCAGGTCCTAAGAATAAGATTCACAAAAAGCCTCGCACTCAGCTCAAACTCCCTACACGAAATCCTCTCCCTAAAAATCCAGAAAAAAATCATGCTATTTCTCTCCCGTATGTTAATGTTGATCAGGTTGCTGTAGCAAGAATGCACCAGGCTCTGACCAAACCTTTCAGAGGAGGAAGGAAACATAGACCCTAATCAGGTTTGGGCATGAACTATGCTCTGGACTGCTTAACCACATCTCCTACATGTTCTGGTCGTGCTCAAAAGCAGATCCTTATGTGGGGAGGCTGCAGCAATCCAGGTACAGTAGAGCTGGATGGCAGCTCAGCTGCAGTCCTGAGGGCTGCAATTTTTCATTGAGAACTGTAAACTATAATTCAGTGACTTTGAGGGTCTGCACCTGTTTCTGGCATTTTCTACCCAGCTTCCACATAAGGCAAGGAAGGGGAGGTGGTAAGGTAGCTCTGTATGTCAGGGGGTGTTTTGACTGCGTAGAGCTGAATGATGGTGACAGTAGTGTTGACTGTTTATGCATAAAAATCAGGGGGATATCCTGGTGGGAGTCTGTTATAGACCACCCAGCCAGGATGATGAGATACATGAAACATTCTACAATGTGAAGAAGTCTCATGACTGCTAGCCCTTGTCCTTGTGGAGGACTCCATGCTACTGGATGTATACAGGAAATACAACACAGTGGAGAGTAAACAGTCCAGGAGGTTCCTGGAGTGTGTGGAAGTCGGTAACTCCCTGACAGAGCCAGTGAGGGAGCCAGCCAGGGGAGATGCCCCGCTGGACCTGCTGTTTACAAACGGGGCAGGGAAGGACTGGTGGGTGATGTGGTGGTCAGGGAACATCTTGGGCATAGCAATCATGAGATGATACGAGTTTTTGATTCTCGGAGAAGCAAGGAGTGGGGTCAGCAGAACCCACTGCCTTGGACTTCCAGGGGGCAGACTGTGGCCTGTTTAGGAGACTGGTTGACAGAGTCCCTTGGGAGGCAGCCCTGGACGGCCAAGGGGTCCAGGAAGGCTGGACATTCTTCAAGAAGGAAAGCTTAAAGGTGCAGGAGCAGGCTGTCCCCATGTGCTGAAAGACAAGCTGGCAGGGAAGAAGACCAGCCTGGCTGAACAGAGAGCTTCAGCCGGAGCTCAGGGAACAAAGGAGAGTTCGCCACCTTTGGAAGAAGGGGCAGGCAACGCAGGAGGACTATAAGGATGTCTCAGGGCTATGCAGGGAGAAAATTAGAAAGGAGAAAGCCCAGCCGGAACTCAGGCTGGCCACGGCTGCAAAAGGTAACAAAAAATGTTTTTACAAATACATTAGAAACAAAAGGAGGGCCAAGGATAATCTGCATCCTTTATTGCATGCAGGGGGGAACATGGCCACAAAGGCTGAGGGAAAGGCTGAGGTACTCGGTGCTTTCTTTGCCTCAGTCTGTAATAGCAAGACCAGCTTCCCCCTGGCTGCTCGGCCCCCTGGGCTGGAAGGCAGGGACAAGGAGCAGAACAAAGTCCCCACAGTCCGGGAGGAAACGGTCAGTGACCGGCTGCTCCACTTGGACACGCGCAAGTCTATGGCGCCGGGTGGGATCCACCCCGGGGTACTGGGGAGCTGGCAGAGGAGCTCGCCAAGCTGCTCTCCATCATTTATCAACAGTTCCAGCAGACTGGGAGGTCCCAGAAGGCTGGAGGTCAGCCAGGGTGATGCCCAGCTACAAGAAGGGCAGGAAGGAGGATCTGGGAAACTACGGGCCTGTCAGCCTGACCTCGGTGCTGGGGAAGATTATGAAGCAGATTATCTGGAATGCATCACGCAGCATGTGCCGGACACTCGGGGCATCAGTCCCAGCCAGCACAGGGTTATGAAAGGCAGGTCCTGCTTGACTAACCTGATCTCCTTCTATGACAAGATGACTCAGCGAATGAGGGAAAGGCTGTGGATGTTGTCTGCCTGGACCTTAGTAAAGCTTTTGACATTGTGCCCCATAGCATTCTCCTGGAGAAACTGGCTGCCCATGGCTTGGGCAGGTGTACTCTGTGCTGGGTTAAGAGCTGGCTGGCTGGCCGAGCCCAGCTGGTGGTGAATGGAGTCACATCCAGCTGGGGACTGGTCACAAGTGGTGTTCCCCAGGGCTCAGTGCTGGGGCCAGTGCTGTTTAGTATCTTTATTGATGATCTGGACAAGGGGATTGAGTGCACCTTCAGTAAGTTTGCAGGTGATACCAAGCTGATGGAGGTGAACGTTGATCTGCTGTAGGGCAGAAGGCTCTGCAGAGGTCTGGCTGGATTGATGGACTGAGGCCATTTGTATGAGGTTCAACCAGGCCCAGTGCCGGGCCCTGCACTTGGGTCACACCAGCCCCACACAGCGCTACAGGCTGGGGCAGAGCGGCTGGAAAGTGCCTGGTGGGAAAGGGCTGGGGGGTGCTGGCTGAAAGACGGTCAGTTGTTCAGCTGAAGATGAGCAGCAGTGTGGCTAGGTGGCCAAGAAGGCCAACAGCATCCTGGCTTTTATCCAAAACAGTGTGGCCAGCAAGACTAGGGCAGTGATCATTCCCCTGTGCTCAGCACTAGTGAGGCTGCACCTTGAACACTGTGTTCAGTTTGGGGCCCCTCACTGCAAGAGGGATGTAGAGGTGCTGGAGCGTGTCCAGAGAAGGGCAATGAAGCTGGTGAAGGGTCTGGAGCACAAGTCTTACAAGGAGCGGCAAGGCTGAGGGAACTGGGGTTGTTTGATCTGGACAAGAGGAGACTCAGGGAGAATATCGCTCTCTACAACTACCTGAAAGGAGGGTGTAGTGAGGTGGATGTCAGTCTCTTCTCCCAGGTAACAAGCAACAGGACAAGACCAAACGGCCTCAAGTTATACCAGGGGAGATTTAGATTGGATATTAGGAAAAATGTCTTCACTGAGAAGGTTGTCAAACATCAGAACAGGCTGCCCAGAGAAGTGGTGGAGTCCCCATCACTAGAGGTATTTAAAAGACATGTAGATGCAGTGCTTAGGGACATAGTTTAGTGATAGACTTGGCAGTCCTGGGTTAACAGTTGGACTTGATGATCTCAAAGGTCTTTTCCAACCTAAATGATTTCGTAATTCTATGATTCTATAATAACTGGAGGGCTTTTTCAGGCAGTGTAAAAAGGCCACTGTGGGGGTCAGAAAGCAAAGGCTGCCCAGGGGATGGGAAACATGGATAAAGGCAGAGGCACAGCTTGTAGGGGCTTGGGCTGGAATGCACCTTGGGGCTGCAGTGGCACCATTTCCAGGTGGCTGTGTTCCCACCTCAGCTGAGGTGCTCAGCTGGCGCGATCTTTTTCTTTGTGAGTTCTGCAGAGGCAAACATATGGAAGGGTGTGAAAGTGAACATCCCTCCTGCATCCAACCCATCCGCTGATCCCACAGACCACTCCTATCTCTACATCCATGGGTGCAAACTACCGTCTGTCCCAGGGTGTGCATCCTCCTGGGGCAGATTTTTCATGGCTGGAGAACAGAACCTGCACATGGATATGATGTGTCTTTTCGGGTATATATCCTGTAGGGTAAAATCCAGGCCAAAAGCCTGTCTTATTCCCTTCCTTTATATGCCCTTTTAGTAATTTCAAAACCTGTCCACCTTCCCTACTTTTTATGGCTGTTTTTCATACAACTTTTAATTAACAATAACTTTTCACATTAAAATTTAATTAATTTTTCCCCCCATAGTGAATAATTGGTCAACAATTCACAGCAAGTCTTATTAAAATCCGATGTAATTACTCTCTACATGTCCTGAGAACATTGGTTCTTATGGTCACAATGATTAAAGAACTGAATTCGCTGAATATTATTCTTGGAGCTTACACATCCACCAAATCAAATGTATTGGTCTTTTGTGCTAGACTTGTAAAAACTACACTTCACCCAGCCAAGTTGCTCAGCTAAATCCTTTCTATCAGATTGAATTGGAAAGGACTGTGGAGTTTGTAGGAAAATTTGTAAGTGCCATTCTTCTTTTTGTTCTTATTGCTTGGATTGCTGATTGCATTCTCCCCTGTCTGCCTCACTAGATTTTCCACCAGGGATTTACAACAGCTCACCATATAAAGAAGGAAAGAACAAAATAAGTAATGACCCATCGACGCTTGCCAATTCTGAAGAGGTTATTTACCCGGGGCTTTCAAGTATTTCATAATTATTTGACACTACTGACCGCTTTTGCCAAGTCCACATATTTCTGTATGCCTGCTGCAGACTGCACAAATACTTTCCAGGATTCCAATTACGCACCGGCTCAGCCCAACACATAGCTCTTCCACTCAATTTATGATGCTCACAGGTGTTTCTTAGGATTCAGTGTGCACTGTGCCACTCATCACATACCTGCCATCACTTCCTAAGTGTCAAAGGCTCATTTTGCCTTTGTCCCTCCTTGCTCTCTACACTTGCACATAAATCACTCCTATGTTACTGGTGCACAAAGAAACTGCAAGATTTTTGCTGTGATGCTTCACTGAGGCCACTTCACAATGAGTTCAGAAAATAAAAAGATAGAAAATTAATTATTTAAAATGCAGAAGACCTCTGATCTATGTTTCTAAGAGCTGGCCTACATTTACAAAGTCAAAGCCCTATTTAGCAGAATTGGATTAAATGCACAAGAGATCTCCTTGGCATTTGGTTTCTCAATACCTTTTGAGACAGAAAGACCCTCACATTGCCAAATGAGGATCAGTGCCTTCCCAAGTCTGAAGGCAGATTGCATTTCTCTTGCTTTCCTTATAAATCACAGATGTTGCAGAGCCTTCACATCCACCCACCACCTGGTAGGTATTAATATTAAACTCTGCTCTCCATTCCAGATGGACTTGATTTTGATTGACTGTGACCTCCTCCATTACCGGCAAAGGTGCTCCTTTGGGTGTTAGTGCAGGTGATCAGGACAACTGAAACCTGGTTTTACAGAAACTAGGATATACAATCTCCTTTCTCAAGCCAATAACGAATCTCAGATCTATTCACAGTCTCTCTGTACTGACAACAACATCTTATATTTCAAAAAGTAACCTGATAGGGGAAGAGCAAACACATCAAGACTGTCATAACTAAAGAAAAAAAGGGAATTTCCCTTTGCAGGACTAGTCACCAGTTTAAAAATTCAGCTTCAAGGATTTAGGTGCAAGGATCTACTTGTTTGTTCAAATGATTCAGAGAACTGGCCAACAATAAAAATGGCCTTGAAATGTATAGCCCTTTAATAGACGAATCACACTAGAATGACTGACAAGACCTTGTAAACGCACAGCTTCCCATGAGCTTAGTGTTTTAAAAAAACGGGAAGATAATTTTCCAGGTTTTGCCTAGCTGCCATTATCAACAGGTAGGTTTCCTAGGACAAAATTATAGTGCGTGTATGAAAAGATGACTAAACGATGGGTGTGTGTGTGTGAGGGGAAACAAAACCCCAAAAGGAAATGCTAAGTCACACTGCTACGAAGCTTTCTTCCAGTCAAGATTTCACAGAGGAAAATGTACAAACCCAGCTACCAGGGGAAACCCTTACAGCAGGGTTGTGTGCTTTTTGCTGTTGTTTTCTTTCTCACCAGTGCTTTGGCTAACACACATTAGACCGTTCCTGACACAGCAACATAATCAAGAGACATATTTGGACAGAGCACAAAGAGGTAGAAATGCAGCAGGGGAGGACAAGAACAGTCCATGATACCAGGAAAATTTTGCATATTGATGCTTTTCAGATCAAGGAAGTAAAGCCTGTGGGGAGGCCAAGGAGCTGAAAAGGGGGTTACATTAAGTATCACATTAAAAATTAGTTGCTATCAGAGCTTTAAACTAACTAGTTTGTCCTTTCTCTTTTATTACCTTCCAGTATCGCTTATTTTCTCTAAATCTAAAAATCGGCTTGTGTTGGCAGGAATTTTTACTCACAAAAGGAAGAGCAAGACCTTTTCTAAATCACAGCTAAGATCTAGCATCCACTTTTGCTGATCGAAGCAAAACTTGCATTTTGAGGATAGACAGAAAAGTGAGATAACAAAACCCATGTGAAACTTGATAATAACAACAGCAACAGGCTGCATGGCTGAGGCAAGTGTTTTAAACTGCTCTGCTGGCTATGTGAGCTCACAGTAATGTTCACTTTTAGTTTTGAAAGTCAAAAAGGAAAAAATACACCCTTTAGCTGTCAATCAAAATGCATAAAAACACTATGAGCCTACAGTAAACCTTCTGATGCAGAAAGCCTGCTCTTCCAAACCTGCAATGTTAGGTGAGACTCACACACCATCAGCAAAGCACATGCCAGCTGCTTAGGTCTTGCATCATGTGCTTTTTAGCACATGAACTCTTGCTTCCTTAAAAATACTTCCCTAGTTAATTTTAATGCCTGACACATAAACTATTAATAACGGGACTCCAAAATGGTGCCAGCACAGCCAGCTGTAAGCCACACTATTTTATTGCTAAATACTAAATGTAAATATGAAAATGGGATTGGAACAGGCCTGGCTCAGCATTGTTTAACATTGAGTTTAAACTGTCTCCTTCAGAGCACACATAACTTCAAACACATTCTTTTTCAGCATTACTCTTGTCTTATATGTGTTTGATAATTGTGCAAATGCATCCCATAACCCTGATGAAACAGGTGCTCATATAATATCCTCAGAAGGGCCACTTTTCAGAGAGAAATAAACGACAGCAGCGGCAACTGCAAAACAAACATGAGTTGGCTACTGCAGTATTGTCACAGCAAGGATTAGTCCTTATGAAAACTCTATTACGGTTTGTCATATTTGTGACTAGGCAGCTGTGGAAACATATAAGAAGCCTACACAGACTTCCCATTTCCTCCCAACTCACAAAAACAAAGCAGTGTGGCTCAGAAAAGGGGGAGTACAACATAAATGATGTGGTAAAGTTTAGCAAGCTTGTTCAACTTTATGGCATGCTGCGTAAGGGAGACGCTTCAGAGGTTTGTAGTTATCTGGTTCTCCAAGGCAGCTATGTTGAACGTCACTCACTGCTCCACTGAGGGAATTCTTGTTTTAGCATTTGCAAGCTGGAGAGCTGCAGTGATTTCAGCACACAAACTCCCAGAGCATGCCCTTCTCCATCTAAAAGCTCAGTAGCAGACACTGCTCATTCCATATTCACAACATGGCCCGGACCCACCTCTCACTCCTTGCTTCGTGGGCTGGAAACGCTGGTTGTGTGCAGCTGGTCAGAGAGTGCCTAGAGCACCTGGTTATTCTCATTTCCCTTCTGCACCTTCCCCACTACTGCTCTGATTGCCTAGCATGGCTGTGAAAGAAGATTAGCAAATAGAGACAAGCTAAATGAGTCTTCTTTAAGACAAATGAGAATTTCATTGCATTATCCCTATTTTCAGTCTAAGGTAACAGCAACCCCACAAGAAAAGCACAAGGAGAATCAGAAGCAAGGGAAAAAGGTGGTCATTGCTGGACTACAAACTCCCTCAACACCCTAATCTCCCACAAAGCTCTGCAATTCTCTCCCTGCACTCCCAAGTAATGTACAGATAACCACCTACCCACAAAAGCATAATGCAACTTGATAAAATACCCAACAGTAACACTTGGTGTTGTTTGGTTTTTTTTCTCCTCAGTGGACAGAACTTTCTCAGGAGCTTATCTGAATAGGTTTTCCAAGAAACTGCAGACAATCATGAATCCTAGCACCTTCATTTTCCCTTAGTAAGTGTATAGCAGCTTGTATGTAAAAGATGAAATAAAAATCTCTTAGTAACCAAACAAAAAGAAGGGATGCCACTATCCACGCTTCTCTGCAGAAAAGCAAAACATACAGATGAGATGGTAGACACATTGCTTAGGCAATACTGGAAGTTGCTCAGAAGCCATGGTTGTAAATGAAATGTAAGACTCTGTGGAACAGAAAATAGAATTAGAGGTTGATGACCATTATGGAGTAGCTAGGTGGGTTTTTTTTCAGGAAATTGGAATTATGTTACCAGTTTTGAATGCATTAAGTGACTTTATTTTTCACTTCACTTGTGTTGACTATGCACCTGAAACTCTGGTGGTATGGCAGTGTTTTGAATTTCTTGATTTCAGGACTTTCCTGATTTCAGACCAAATGCTAGAAAATCTAAACCAAATAGCCTGAGATTATTCCAAGACATCCTGAAGTACTGCTGGGCTACTGCACATTTGGCACTTTCTTTTAGTGATGTCACTGTGACATGACGTTCTGTCATCCAGAGCAGCAAAAGCCTCATTACATGATGCAGTAATTTAAGGTCAGCTATTTATTTTTTGATTTAATGTATTTCCTCATTTTTTGGCTGCTCTACTTCCACTCTTTGGTCATGGTAAGTGTCTACATTAGGAATTTAGTTCAGCTGTTTAGCTCCACACATCTGTTCCTACTGGGTTGCATTCCCTGATATATCAGCAGCCCCCAATATCAACTGTTAGATTTATCCCAGCTGTTTTATTGAGCTTACCCTGATACTCTGTGGCAAATTACTATTCTACAATGTATTGCCTATTTATTTTTCAATTGTATCATAGACCTTTCCTACCTTGTTTTTGTAGGAGACCTTATTATTAGTGGTATTACACTACATATTATTACCCACATACGTTAGACTACAAAGTAGTTACAACAAATATGTCAGCAAATGCTGTTCTCCAACCAGCCTTTCTTTTTCTGCTAAAGAAGTTTCTTTTCTGGACAAGAAAAAGTCATTAAGTATGTTTTTACTCAAGCAAGAAAACAAGTGAACAAAGGTTGTACCAGAAAAATAAACATCAGATAAAGTGAGGCAGAGGACTCCAGCTAAATTGCAGAATAATTACTGTCAATATACTTGTTATTCATTTCATTGTTGCCAATCTAGTGATTTTTCATTGTATAATATTGAGATAAGAGATTACTGTTGGGAATTACAAGAAGGAAGACAGGAAGGATAACATCCAGCTAGCCAGGCTCTAAATAATCTCACAGTCAGGCTGCATTTGCAAAAACCTGACAGTGGAACTGCATTAGATTATACTAAGATCGTGAGAACAGCAGAAAAACACCCTGAATCAATCCCATGTACCTGTCTACCCAGCTGGAGGCTAAGCATTGACAGATGTAGGGCAAGGACACATCAGTCTCCCTCATCATTTCCAAAGCTGCAAACAGCCCTACTGCAACCACAGAGAGCAAATAAGGTATTTCCATGCTGGAAAGCTGCTAGGAGAAGCTCTGCATCCCAATCCTACATGTGCGTGTTGGAGATCTGTGAGGTAGTCAGGACTGAAGAAAGAGGGGAAGGTAGTTCTTTGAAGGTTCCCTGTTAGCAAAGGGAGTAGTGGATTTTGGACAGATCTGTCTCACAGATGGCTGCCTCTACCGACTGACAGGCCACCAGACCTGTAGTTTTTGCTCCCTCTGTGACCCTTTGCGGTAATGTTAAGCCTAATCACATGGCATGCGCACGCAAGACAACACCCAGATTACTCTGGATTCATCAAGTCTGTCTGACCTTCAGGGAGTACATGAGCTTTAATACAGCTCTGCCATGAAAAAATAAACAGAACCACCCTGCTATCTCTTTTTTAAACAAGCAAGGAAGCAAACAAATGTGCATCCTTCACATCTGTGAAGCTGTGGTGAAGTGATTCTCTGTGTCTGGCAGGTTGAGAGCACACTCTCCATCTGTGAGAAGGTAGATATCCAGCAGTGTCTCTCCCTGCACAGATCCTGGGGCTTTTATGGCAGCTGAAGCCCTTGTCCAGCTGTGCCCATCTCCCCAGAAATGGTCACAAACCCTGTGCAGGGAAAGGAGGTTTCATATCAACCTTCATGCAAAGATGTAGATACACACATGAAAATTGTGACTGCAGTATATTGGGGTAGCGACACGGAGTAGATTAAAACTCCTTGATAAATCTCAGACTCCAATGGAAACTATCAGTGTTTAGCATCCCCTTCTGATGAATCTATAGGTATTAATTCAGAATGGGTAACTGGTGAGGGCTACCTGACTCCTCTGGTTCATTTCTGCAGCAATTCATACAGCCAGGGTAGCTGTAATGTCAGTCTGTGTATGGGAATTTCCAATCCCAACTTCACATTGGGGTCTGTGTTGTGCACCCACAGAAGGTAACCAGCAGGGTGAGATATAGGCTCAAAAATATTAAGCACTTTGCATAATGTGAAGATAAGCTTGTAAATAAGACACTGAGCACGAAACTGGTTAAAAAAAATATATTCAGGGGAGTTACCAATGGCATCAATATGGTGCTCTGCAAAAGCCTGTCCTGTATTCACCAGCTTTCGCAATTGTTGTTGATGGGCTGGATAATGTTCCCTAAACCTACAGGTTAACCAACATGGGAAGAGAGAAAGGGAGGAGAGAATGAAAAACCTGACAAGCTGGAAACAAATGGAAAAAATGAGATCCACTTTATCAAGGACAAGTAGAAGTTTCCAAACCAAGCAGAAACAATCACCTGCAAGAATACAGTTGGGGGGGGGGGGGGGGGGGGGGGGAAGTAAGGAGCATATTGCACTCTACAAACAACAGGAAAACCTGCAAGAAAATGACATTTCTCTTTTCTTTCAGTTATAAAGATTCAAGTATAATACTGTGTCCATTTTTAGGTACTGTGTAGAAAAAGGGCAGCGGGAGGGAGGAAAAAAGAGTAAAAGTGAATGCTAATAGACCCAACTTGCAACACGAGATTTGGCATAGACGTCAGGGAAAAACTTTCTAGTGGTAAGTATAGCAAGGCACAGGAATAGATTGCCTGGGAAGCCTTCCAAAATAGGTAGACATCTGTCAGCTAATGATGAAAGTATAGTTGATCCTGCTGTGGGTAAAAGGATGGATGGGATGATCTCTTGATCTCTAATTTTTGATAAAACACATTATTAAATATACATTTAAGCAGAAGCAAAAGATGCTACTGGCTTCCAACGATCATGTTACATTGCATAGCTTAAACTGCAGTTAAAAAGAAAAAAGGAAAATTTTTACATGTTTAGCCTCTTACAACTTTTTAAATTACTATTATTTAAAGGAAAAAAAAAGGCTCAGGCATAATGAGATGTTAGCATTTAAATGACTCCAGCTGTGTACTGAAGTGCACATCTTCTAGGGAATAAGCAATGTCCCCTCTTTGACTGCTAATGTTTGCACAGAGAAAAATTATCTGCGCACATGGCTGTAGTCTTACAATGAAAGAAAGTCAATGTAATATGAAGAATTACGGAGGTCAAAGTGCTGAAGGAACCTGAATCACTACTTCCTTTACTTTTTTTTCAGATAGAGAAAGGGTGTGGGTGTGTGGGTGTGTGTGCGTGCGCATGCACACACGCGCCAATATGTGTCATGTGTCTACGTATATACCCATTCATGGCTACATTTACATTGTATGGAAGTTATGTTTTGTTTTGTTGTGGGTTTGTTTTATTTTAAATAACATTAATGAACTCTGGCTTTACATGTTTGAGTGTGATGGTCTCAGTACCAGCCTCTCATCTACACAGGCAGAGGAAATTTTTACAGAGATGACTGCAAGTGGTTCTTCACACTGAGTTACATCTAGGCAAAATACTCATTGAGCACACACACAGGTGGTCTTTTAAACATTCTTCCTTCATCTCCAGCCAAAGAAGTCCTTAGCAACTGCCATATCCAGGCCAAGCTTTCATCTTCAGCTTGTTGTGGAATATTATTGTACTAGACAAACATAGGGAGAATATTTGGATAATGGATTATACTTTTCAACCTGAGGTAATTCAAAAGGTTGAAGGGATTTTGTTCAATGTTACATCCAGTAAACAGAGTATCACCTTTCAGCGCAGCCAAGAATGGAAACATTTAGCTGAAAATGTAAGCATGTCGGTAAGTAAAGGAAATGGTATTGTTTTGCTATAAAAGTTCAAAATAACCACTGAAATGGCTCTAAGCAAACCTCAAATCTTCCAGTCACATGCAAGTCTTAACACTTCTTATTTACCTTGCTATTAGTACTAAACACACACACCACCCCCACCCCCCGATTTTTACATTAAACAGCTTTTCTTTTTTAGAGAGATTCCAAAATGCTTTAAGGGCTCATATGCAGCAATCAAATACAGCTATGGAGCGAAGCCACAGTTTCAGAAGCGTACAAACTGTGTGTGCCAATTTTTCTAAATGCTTAACTGAAAACTGCGTTTATAAACCCAGTAACAGCACAGGTTATCACAGGGGTGCCTGGAAGAACATTCTATTACTGTAGCATGGAACTATGGGCTCCAGGGCTACGGCAAGTCATGTTCTCAGCTTGTGTCAAGGACCCCTTGATTAAGAAAATAGACCAGCTAAGAGATATTTAAATTTCCTCCAGCACTTCTGGTGTCTATGATTTCACACAAAGCAAACCTAAGCAAGGGCATAGGTCTTGCAAGCCACATCACTGAAACCATCTACAGCCACTAACTGAGAAAGTCTTTAAAAGTGGTGACCTAGCGCTCTCTTGGTGGAAGTTTACTTTGCAATAAGCTGACGGTCATCTCCTACACCTGTCCCGCTCACTGCCACATCTGCTTAGGTAGGTTCTTACCATGCACTTGCATAGGCCAGGAATGTGTTGGCTGGAAGGAACCTCTGGAGGTCATCTAATGCTACTGCCTGCTCAAGGCAGAGCCCTTGTCCAACCTTATATCAGGGTCAGCTGTAGGTGATGATGCAAAGTTTTTGTACATCTGCCATAGCTTTCCTTTCTTCATCTCTCTCCCTCTTTGTCTCAGCTAGGCTTCTTAAGGTTGTCAAGAACTTCATGAACATTCAGACCTGCAAAAACACATGCACAGTCGTCTGTACCACACGCTGCAGTCTGCATACAGATTTATTACAGAGCCATCTGCATGAATAGCCAAAACAGTGAGAATACACCTTGTTTTTATGTATGTATGAATGACTGCTCAGGCATGCAGGAGAAAGTGGAAACTCTAGCATTTGGACCTACAGGGCTGTCAAAGCGACCTCTTAATAGACTGGCAGGGTCTGTAAATATCATTCATTCATTTTACCAGTTTATTTGTTAGAGCTTGACTTTCTTTCTGATATGTTTGCCTACTCCCAATTTTCAAAGGTCAGTTTGGCTAGTTTGAATCATATCCATGATTCACAGAATTACACTCCCCTGTAATGCTGCCAAGAAAACAAGCTGAAACACAGTATAATAGCTCTAGGACTAACTCACTCTTTACCAGTTATTCTGGGGGTTATCTCTAATGCTGCAAGATGAAACCATTTCCATTGCTACCACAAGTAGCAAGGAGATTCAAATTCTGGTGAGCAAGCTCTCTCCAAGCTTGAGTGGCTGCTGTTCATCCATTAACTGTAGGTCTTGCTTATACTGTCCCTTCATGCTTCCTGAGTTTTGATTGCTTTGGCTGGGTGTAACAGAGAGACTGTGGTTGTTATCAGCAAACACTGTCAATCAGCTTATTTGTTGAATTTGGTGCAGAAATTCACTGGCTTGGCTTTGTACTCTGTACACAGCCTTAGTAGTGCTTTGCTCTGTAAAACAAATGTGCTCCTCCATATTCTTCCCTCTGTTGCCAAATCTCATCGATACTGAAATGGTGTCCTGGTATATGGTGATAGAAAGCAGCGTACAGGCAAAACATAATCCGCAGTATTTTGTTCCTTCATTTTCAGTTTACAACTGGCTGTTTCCAAGTGATGGATCTATCAGTGTTTACCTGCAAATTAGAAGGTGTAACTGCCTGGGATTTCACCACTAGATATGAAAGCTCTGTAGTAAATATACTGCCTTTGGATATGAAGTTTAATAAGCTTAGTGCTATTGCTCTGTACTATCGGGGATAAACTTGAATACTGCCACATTTCTGGATATGGAAACATTTGTCTATTAATTGCCTGTTTAACATTGTGTATTAAAGACATTTACTGTGGCCTGGCATTAAGGTAAATTAATACTATTTGCCTCTTCTCAATGCAGTTACCAAGAAACGTGCTGTTTCACTAGGCTACTACAGACAGCCTGCCTGCACCCCACAGCTGCCTGCCTGCTCGCTGGGCATCCTGCAGCCCTGCGCAAGTGATAAGCACCAAAGAGGTTGCAGCTTTGACACCGTGTCTCTTTCCTTCACTCTGAAACTCAGCTTTTGTTTTTATCCTACCAGTTCCTGCTTAGGTTTACTTACCACATTTAAACATTCCTACTTTTCCTTGCAATGTTACACTGAATGACACCCAGCTTCAGTTTCCTGAGTGCCTCCTGCTTCTCCAGGCATGCTGCATGGCTAGCTGCCTGCACACACCTTCCTCTGGAGTGAAAAGTGCCAGCAAAATTTTCCTCTGAGAGGATTTTTGTTCATAATGGCCTTCTCAGACAGGCCACAGTGGAATTAGGAATCAGTGTGGTGATTTAATTGGACAGCTTGCTTTCTTTTCTACGCACTAGAGATTTTCCCTCCATCTGCTTTCATGAGAATCAAGACTAGCCCTTAAATGGAGGACTTAGACTGAAATTGGTGTACTTTACTAGCATGAGGGCTGAGTAGAAATTAAAAAGCCAGGTTCTGAAGGAGCATTATTTCTGGATGATTCTCAACGAGTCAATGCTGAATGCTGTGAATTGTTGATTTTCTCTTTTACCTTTGTACAGGCCAGGAATGCCTCTTCTTCAGCCAAACTGTACATGGTGACATCTAAACCTGGGCATGAAATACTGTCACCTGACTTCGAAGAAGCTCCTGCACTCTTTCTGCAGTGTTTACTTCTGTCAGTGTTACTCCCTCAAGCTCCCTTCCCACATTTACGGTGTCCCAATGCCTCATGGTTTGCCAGTGATTAACAGTGCTAATATTTAGCAATTTTTTCAGCAGTAAGAAAGTATAGAATTATGCCAGATCTCTTCCCAGCTCTGTTTAATGATAGGTAAGCCTATGTTTCAATACTCAAAGTGCATTGTAACAACAAAGCATGTCAGGACTAAGGGCAGAAATTAGCTTAATCACATGGAACATTTTGGCTGAAGAAAAGGTCTAATGCTGCTTTAACTAAATTAAGATAGCATTAAATCAGAGATGCTATCTTCATGTACAGTTAATCAAATCCATTAAAATCCCGCTTTATATAAATTAACTTTTTCTATAGCAAAATATCTGCTGTTAGACTAGTTCCATTTTAATCTTTAGTCAGGAAAAAAAAACCAAACCGCCCCTGGATTGATCGAGAACATTTCCAGTTTGAACCACATTACTTAGCAGACATTGATTTTATTAGTCACATGGTGTTGTTCCTATTACCCAGCTGAGTGCATATTCAAGCTCCTTGAGCAACAGTGCTTGCCCAGACAAAATATAATTTTTGATTTCCAAGGACGCTTTTAAATAAATCGCTAAAATTGCTTTTCTACAAACATGGAGGACAAAATCCTTTTCACTTGAATGTTCACAGGAAGGAAAACAAAACAGTTTGAGGCAAACATTATTGCTTCCAATCCAGCTCTATGTTACAGCAAGTAAACAGAAAATGCTTGAACTGTCTCCAGTCCAAGATTTCAAATATGTCCTATATCTGGATTTGGAGACAAAGAAGACATTTCAAACTAGGACAAGGAAGAGGCCTCAACACATGGCGATGAGGGTCTCCAGTTATGGGGATCAGATCAGGTCTCAGTTACCAGCTGGTTAGCTCTACAAAACAGAGCTACTACTGGAAGATCTGAGTCAATACTGTCACAGCACAGCCGGTGCCAGAGGTTTATTTCACCAATTTGAATTAGTGAGTCAAATCCTGAAACTTTAAACCCCTGGTCCTTGTTCTAGCATAGGGTAGTTTTTTACCCTGGGACATGGGCCTTGTTCTTTTCAGAAACTCTTTTTTATTCCCTTGAAAAATTTTGGTCTAGAAGAATCAAAAATTCCCAGGAAAAGACAGTTTTGTCAGATAGGTGCTATCTTAAAGGGAGGAGACAGTGAGTTATGTGAAGATCGTCTCCTCATAGCCAGTCTCAAGCTTACCAGCCGATTTTGCCATCCAGTCCTCAATGAAAGTAAGTATGGCAGGGAAAGCTCCTTCTCAGAAGAGAATGAACAGCATTTTTCAGTTGCATTGCATATGGATTACCTGCTATATCGGGATAGTTCTTCACCTTAGATACTACATAATTTCAGCCACTTTAAGACTCAAACTTTCCATTCATCCCAAGGCAAAAGGTCGTCACTGGTATGCATTAGGAGTGAAGTCCTCAACACAGCAACCACACTACAAATACATTTTCTCGTTTAACTCTGAGTATCTCTAAGCCTTACTATTTAATAAATGAAACCTCTTCAGATGCAAAGCTTTATACACAAAACAGGCTCCATTAATAAAGTGTTGTTCTGTGTCATTTAGCAAATCAGGAAACGTCTGGCCACGTTAATCAATGGGGAGCAATTACTTCAAAAAGTCCATGTTTCTGACTAAAAGCATGCATTGAAATTAATTTAAATGGATAATAAAAAAATACTTTCATGCTTTACTGACAAGTAACGGTAGAAATATTATCCTAATGGCTTATGAACTTCTTGTCAGAGAGTGATGTACAGTGGAAATATTACGATCAGCAGACTTTGTGTTCTGCACTTGACATAATAAATTAGTGGAAATTATTAATGCATTTAATTTCTTTGGATATTTTATGTTAACTACAGAGAAAATACAAGTGATGTTCTGTCCCTCGACAAGTCTTAACCTCAAGTCTTTGTCTACACCAGCACAACAGTTTCTCTAGCTACACCAGACTAAAACTGGCACAGCTACTCTCATGTGGATGCAGTTAAATCTTTCATACCAATAGACCTGTTCCCACAGGAGGAAGAGAGTAAATTGGTTTTATATCTTATCCATGTCTGCACCTGTGCCATCAACAACAGAGAACTCTTTCATTTATTTATAATTTTAATGTGCTTGGTATTTTCAGCACATATGAATAGCTTCTGTGTTTGGATCAAACTTCATTTATAAATTGACATAGGTGTTTCTCTACTGCCAACTCCATACACACTTATTAACTTGATGCTGTGTCTAATGCTATCACAGATATTTAAGCTAAGCGTTGCTGTGCTGTTGAGAACAACCAGTGGTGTCCACATGGACAGCTGCTGCAGCTCAGCAGAATTACAGCAGCATATCAGCCCCCCATTACTCACTATGCTTGGAGTTGCAACAGCCTGGAGTTACGCATTTTTCTGGAATTATTCAAGGTGAAGGATCCTATATCATCATAACTTTCACATCCTCTGCTTGAGGTGGTTCTGCTAGTAAAACCCTAACACAGGCAGTTATGACCTCGATATCCTTGCCACTGCCACTCAGACTGTTCTGCTACACCACCATGAGCTACTTACCTATTTATCTATCATATGGGATTCAGCTGTAGTTACAGATGCACGCCATAGATATATTCACAAATTGTGTGGGGCCTTTATACTTCTATATCTGTGTCCATATTTTGAAGAAAGGGAGCCCTTATACCAGCAGAGTAAAGGAATATGGCTTTACAGTCCTTAAAACAAATTATTTGGGGCCAACTACCTCAAAGTAAGAAAGTGGAGAGGTTTGAATTTTTCACCATTCTCCTAATGTGTTATTGACCTGAAGAGCAAGAAGAACCCAGCTAGCTCTCCCTCAAGGAACCCCCCCCCCCAAAAAAAAAAAAAGAAAGAAAGAAAGAAAGAAAGAAAAGGCCAAAAAAAAGTGGCATCTTGTCACATTTTCCTAAAAACACAGTGGTTTGCAAAACCTAGAATAATCACCATATTAGATTGAGCCATTACCAAAAAAAGAAAAAAAGTTTGATATTCAGAACATCTCTTCCAAACAGCTTCTTAATCAATGTGTCCTTCCAGCCAGGTAACCGGCGTGACAGGTCAAGGAAGATTTTGCACTCCTCGTGACAGCTTGCTTCCAGCTGCCTGTGCATCTAGAGCCAGGAGGAGACAGAGAGGACATCACCTCTAGGGATGCTGACAGAAATAGATATTTGCGTGTAGGGTTTTGTTCTTATCGGCAGGAAAATGCCTTTGAGGAATAAAGCCTGGATTACACAAAAGCATAAAAGCAGAACTCTTTTTTTTTTTTTTTTTTTTTTTTTTTTTTTGTCTGCGTGTACTTCCATTAACAGTTAGGGTCTGCTGCTCACAGAAGCCTCTGTGAAAATGAGAGTCTGTCCTCACACAGCTGCAGCAGAAGAAAGGAGTCTCAAAATGAAAGTTAGCACATGCCAACTTTAAAGTTCCTTGCAAAGGTCATATGGATGGCAAAAATCATGCGCAAGGCATTTGTACCTCTCGTGCATATCCACAGATACGTGGGGTGCGCAGGCTGCTGAGCCTGTGCTTTGCCCAGGGCAGCCATGACTGCATGTAAAAAGCCACACAGCAGCAACGTTTGTGTGACACCACAGCCAGACTAACAAACACATGATGAATTATAGGACTTTCATATGAGAGCTGACTCACACCCAGCTTACTCACAGCACAGTGTGCTTCCTGCACTTAGCTTTGTAAATGTACCCTCAGAGACACTGCAGAGTGTATTATAAACAAGTAAATACAGAGAAGTAACTTTCTTTTGTAAGCTTTTCTCTCTTCCCTCATTTGAGAGCTTCCTCATCAAGACATCATCCCTGATGTCTTGCTGTCTATTCCTCAAAAGCCACAAGAGAGTAAATTTAGATTCTTTCAGGGATAGACTTAGAACATGCACAGTACTTCAGAGGGGGGGAAAAAAAAGAAAAGCTTTTCCAGCTCACATAAAATTGGACTTCTTAGTTAAATACAAATTCTCTGCAATTATTATTGTCTAGTATTTCAGCTGACTCAGCTATTGCTTATAAACACAGCTATTACCAAAGGATGCTCAGTTTCCAGAATAGCCAATTTAACAAGAAGCTGGAGTCTTGCAAAAACACCATGAGAAATGTAGCTGCATTTAACAGAACCTAAGAGGGGAAATAAAGCAGTGACTTACTGCTAAAAGACTTCATGGATAGACAGAGAGTAAGCTACCAAGCACTGCTCTATTCCCTGAAAAAAGGAAATCTAATGTATATTACACAATTTGAAGAACAGGACAACAGCCAAAGTTCCTCAGCTAAGACTGACCAAGCTCCAAGGTGTCTCTTCAGGGTACAACCCAAGTGGTAAAGAACATCAGTCTATATGTATTAGAGACACAAAGGAACCCCATCTGCTCTTGTTAAGGTTTTGACTTGTGTCAGTGCTGTTTGATGGCTGTAACCCCAGGCTAGAACAGTCAGGAGGAAACAAAGAAATCTATCCACATTTGTCTAAGATGAGCTCAGTGAAAGGAGTACTGTTTGGGTCATGCCAGAGGATAAGGTGCACCTGTAAGGAAAAATTAACTATTCCTCTCTTCTCTACCACTGTATGTCACCAGGATATTTTTCAAGGTCATTTGAGACATAAGTCTGGCTTTTCAGGCACAATTTTCCCCCTCTTCTTTAGCTGTATGACAATACTGGAAAGTTCAGTGATGTGACCAATATATTTCAGGTGTTCCCTGAGCTAGTTTCTTGCCAGTAAAGTTGAATCACCTGACTCATATAGGAAGGCAGTATATAATGATGCTGCTTTACTTTACAGCTAGAGCAGACAGGCAAGCATGATACAATGCCTTCAGGAATCTTGACATGATTGATATGTGACTATATTCCCAAGTGTAGTCGTGCAAAATAAAACTACAAGGAAGTAAGCCCTGGTCTGAGTGTACCATAGGCACAGCAGTAGAGCTGTTTGCATCCCTGCTTTGTGAAGGCAGGAAAGATCAGCTAATACACTAGTGGGCACACTGCTACCTAGCTAGCACAAACAAACCCTGCAAATGCCGCCATTAAATAAAAGAAAAAAACACAACTAAACAGTCTGTCAAAGTACTATCAAGAGAAGAGAAATATTAAGGCAATGTCAGACTGATTGCCACCAGGCATAGCTTGATGTTTGTAGAGAGTGACATTGTGAAATGCTCCTGAGAAATCTCCCTTTGGCATGGGGGAGAGTTTTCGTATTTACCCTAGAACTACTTCTGAGCTATTTGCACTCACTGCCACAAGAGTTTCTGTCAAGAGGACAGCTGGGAGCTCTTGCAAGAAAATGTTTCTTAGGGTGTCATTCACTAAGAAATGCATGATACATGCAATCCAACTTTTCTGGGTTGTTTCAACGATAATGCAAACACTACTCAGCTTGAAAACACAGAGATGCTCTTGACGGAAGACAGAATTTTGATGAGACCAAAGGGGAGCCAAAATCGTCGAATGTCAGGAGAAACATGTGTTCCTTTTTGTCCTGCACGGCAAGTATGAGTTACTGCTTCCAGAAGCTTTCTCCAGTCTGCAATTCTAAACTATAGCAAAATGGGAGATAGAAATATTTTGGTGAGGGAGAGAAGGAAAGAGGAGCTTTGGTTGCTTGCTTGCTTTCTATTTCAAAAAAATGAAATAGCTTTTCAAGCCAAAATCTTGAAGACAGGATGAAGGGCACATTTCCAGAAACATCAACTTTTTAGAGACAAATAATCTACTGCTTGGTTTGCATAGATACTAATTCCTGGTCATTTTTCCCTAATGCTCATAATCTGGAACAATGTTCATAATAATAATTAGTCAGGTTAACTACTGGATAGTGCTTGACAAGATGAACTGATCAGCCCTTTCACACTGTTGAAAAGTTATTTTTACCTTGATTTCCTAGACTTTTAGGTAGTTCTTCTTTCAGAAATACACAATTTTAAGTACTCTATGTTTAAAGCATTGTAGCCCAGCTGATGGGTTCAGATGTCAAACACCTGCTTAAATGTTTCTCTCCACTAGGTTATGCTGGATCATTACCTGACTGCACAAAGTTTCATCCCCCAAGTGGCAAAACTTCCCGTGCCTTTGGATGCAGAGTCAGGCTTTCAGATCAAATTGCCTGTCTTCTGCAAAATTATTCTGCAGAAGTGGGAGGAGCGTGGCTGGATGTGTTAGACAAAGCCTTGCATGTTAATTCTCTCCTTCACAGTTCTTTTTCTTTAATCAACAAAATAATCTACAAAACATGTTTTCTATTCATTAAGACAATGATTTTGACCCTGCTGCCTCCCTGCTTCTTTTACACGACTACTGAAAGTTGGTCTGCTAATGCTAATCACATACCACCTTGTTGACAATCGAGCTAATCTGATTTCTGCTCAAGTAATGTACTTGGGTTGTAAAACCCGTGGATTTCAGATGTCTAGCAGAAAATTCAACACTACCTGCAAGTTATTCACTAACCAGAGTGCTTCATCGATGCAAGGTATTAGTTAACTTCTCATTTATTTTCCTAGCACAAGAACATCAGGCAGTTGCTCTTTCGAGGCACTCATCCCAAATCCTGGCTGCCCAATTCACATGCCCACTGCATACACAGTCTGGATTTTAAAAGGTAAAAGCAATAGGGCATATTTGCAGCTCTATAACAGTGGGAATTAAAAGCATAAATCCTATCACCATGTACAAAAGGTTTGTATCTTAGTCCCTGCTAAGTGTGTGGAAAATTTGAACTAATCAGGCCATCGCTGAGAGGTATAGTTTGCAGGGGGGGGGCGCTTAGTATAAAATGTGTTAGGACTTTTCAGGTTCATTCTCTCTTCTGTGCATATTAGACTTTTTGCCTTACTTTGACCCTATCCAGCTATTTAAAGGATCTTAAGTGCTTTGTTCATTGCAATTTGCAGTCCATAGCTCCTATCCTTTCTTTCATCTCTGAAGAGAAAGACAAGAAAAAAGAAAAAAGGAGGAAAAAAAAAACCCTCTGTCATCTGTACAGTCATGCAGCCAATGCTAATGCTTTTTACAGAAGTGTCTCACCTGGGATGTTTTACTTGTTCCCCTTTGACTGATGGTATTAAAGGTCTTTGGAGATACTTTTGTTTCATCCTTCTGTTCTAGTTTAGCAAGGGTGATGACACACCAACTGAAATGTCTGGAGGCTTGTTAGCAAAAACCCTGTCACTGGGAGGGATCAAAGTGTTTTTGTGCTGAGTCCCTAGAGCACTGATCCTGGCAATACAGCTGGACTCAGATGCAGTCTCCACATGGTCTAACATGACAAGCAGCTGGATCCTCAAGCCAACAGACAGAGAGTTGTTTTCTCAGGATGAATAGAGTTGTTTTCTCAGAATGAATAGCGCTTCCCAAAACCAAGGGGTGAAATGAGCACCATTGCCAGAAAACCTTACTTAATTTATTTCAGGATGTATGTGGAAAAAAAATACTACTTCTTTCATCTTACTGAGAAGAAGAAACTGGTTCCTTTCTCTGCAGAAAAAACAGAATGAGAACCTGAGCAAACTCATCACTGCACATCAAATTTTTGAACAACAGGGGAGTTGGGAACAATTCACTTCCACGAGGCCAGCCCTCTGTGTTGATAAGGAATGATTTTAAGCTGAAAATAAGCCTGAGACTGGCTGTCAAATGTATATGTAATCATTGCAGTCTAGCTGGAGGACGATCCACAAACACAAGCTGGCTGTACATCAGTAATCAAATAATTGACTGGCTGACAACTGAAACCAGCATTTGGCTTGATGCCCCTGACTAGACGGGAAATGACATTTCCTGCATCTTGATAAAGCAGATGTCACTTGGTCCCTCCAGCAAAATACATGGCACCAGGGGCATCTTTAGTAAAGATTCCTTCCCACACATGTGATATTGGTCAGTTAAAAAGAATCCCCCTCCTCCTGCAGTTTTATTAGGCAGTAGCTTTTAACCGGCTAAACATATAGGGGGAAAAATGTATACCACAGAAACATCTTCATAGCTGACTAAATCTGTTGCAGTGCTGCTTTCCCTAGCTGGTGTTCCTGCTCTCATTTAGGTTGTGCCCTTCCCTGAGGACACACTCCCTCCTGCACAGAAATGGATCACTTTCTCAAGAAAACAGACATATGGCAGGGGCTCACCAGTTCAGAGTGACTTGTGAGTTAACTACATCTTGGGCACTCTGTGGTCCTGAGCAAGTTGTTTTGCTGCCTGTCTTGGTTTCCATTAATTTAGCCTACAAGGTTTCATTCTTTATGTGTTTTGCAGGTACAGAAATAGTAACTGTTATTGCAGTTAGTAAATAGAATGTGATTGACATTTTCCAGTTTGACCCTGTTTTTGTGAATAATGCGTGCCTTTCACTGGCAGTTTACTACATAGATGTGGATTTAACTTAAATCCCTAAGCCATCTTGCACGTTGTTTACTTCGTTGCCCAGCACTTCAGAAAGTCATGTGGAAGGTAGAATAGGCTTCTCTGGGAGTAGGCAGAAACACGGAGGAAGCAATGTGCAGCATGTGCAAGCACCGCTCTTCTGTTCCTGTGATTACTTTTTAGTTGTTTTAATTCTCTGGACCAGCTCACCTCAAAATCACACCAACAAGGAACAAAATCACCAGCAAGGAAGGCAAAAGAAGGGATAGGGGGCCAACTGCAGTCCCAGACAGCAGCTGCCTCGCAAACAAGCGATCGGGCTCCCCGTAGACCTCTGTTTGTAGCCTCTCCCAGAGGGAAGGGGAGGTAGTTTAGTTCTGGCCCTGTGGGAGAAAAATAACAGTACTGCCATCTTGCCAGAACTCAGCACTGCCAGTCTGTTTTGCCAAGAAGCCTTTGGGACTGCAGAGTAGATGCTCCCTTGATTAAATATGAAGAATTTGCATTACCAGATTACTCCACTAATCCATCCAACTCCACGTTCTGTCCCTGACAGCAGCCAGAACAGGTTCTTCAGAGACTGGAGTGAAGTCCTCATTATAGACAATTTTACAGCTAATAAAATTCTAAAAGCCTGCATGCAGACAAATCCCTGCAGTTTTTGCATTAGGAGTTTGCACAAGTTAAAGCTTAGAGCTGACCATTGCACTTGGCCTAGCAGAAAATGTCAAGCCCCCATTACCCTTAGAGCTTATGTTACTAATAAGCAATGAAAACACAGAAGCATAACTACAGTTATCTGCATGGTAACAAAGGACTGTCCTTAGAGAACATAGCCTTTATAATTACACTTAGAGGGAAGAAAAGTACATCTTCCTGTGGCTGCCTTTTCCTTCCTGCCCCAAGTGCAAAGGTCTGAAAGCATCTCCCCAGGATGAGTGCTGCATGCAGGATTCCAGATGCAAAACGTAACCCCTGTGTAATCCGTCAGGCTGGTTACAGCATTTGGTATGCTGCAAGGATAGCCAAGCTGAACTTAAGGAGGCAAAAATCGATTCATAAACAACGTTTAGATTTGATAACTGTCCAAACGTTTACCGCTTGGGTGAAGATAATTGTACTTGCATGCATTTCTGAAATCTATGGCCAGGGTGAAAATAGGTATCATTCAATAACTCATTTCTCAACAGTAGCTGTAAATATACTGGCTGATCTATAAAGGTGGCTTGGATTCTTTTTTTGTATTGCTTCTTCCACTAGTTGTTCATCATCTTCTTTTTCTGTTACTCTCCCCACCTCCCTGGACTTAGTTTAATTTGCACAATCCCTGTAGTACAAGCATGTCACACATTTATACCACAGCCTGTTACCACCCCACATGATGAATACAAAAGGCTTAATGTTGTTATAAGCATTAGTGCATGCAAGCAACAACAAACACTGTGAAGAACTGCTTTGGAAGGTGCACGCAAAGTCTAGGGAGCTTTTCATTCTGGATCAACAGGAGTGATAGAGGCAGTCTAGGCATGTCTTTGGGCTAGACAATTGTTTAGGCATAGTCTGTAATCAAGGGCTGTATACAGCTCACTTCTGCAGGGCCAGAAGCAACATCAGGCACTCAGAATATTTAATGAAGCCATGATTCCTTAGTAGATGAGGATGATCCAAGTCAGCTGTGCCCAGCCCAGCATTGTATCCAGGGGCTCTGTCCCCAGCTGTGCCTTTGCCCCCTCCCTTGCCCCAAGATTGATACCCACACAGCTGCATGAAGAGCTTTGTGTTTGAGGAGCTGAAACTAACTGTATAAAACTAAAAAAAATCTTCAGAAGCATTCAGCTGGTTCAGATCTCATACCATAACCTTACAAGCAGCAACAAAAAAAGAAGAAGGGTGGGAACAGAAAACTGGGGTCAGAAGGAATAGAGGAATCAGAGTAGCTCTGTTTTAGACTAGCTTATGCTGCATAGGATTGCATTATCACTCACTTCAGGGGTTTCACTTACACTGCTTTCAGAGGGCAAAGAGACTTCAAAATAAGCAGCGTTCCCTCATCTCACCACATTAGGGTCCCTCATGCTTCCAGATGTAAACAAAAACGCACCCTTGAGGCAAGACTCTGACTTGGACTTTAGAACCAGGCTTCTGGTAACACCGAGAAGAGTGAAGGCTTTCATGGTGTTTGGTGCCCCCAGTCCTGCAGGAAAGGTGTAGTGGGGGATACAGAAAGGCATCTGCACTGTTTTTGCCTGGGCACCCCCAGTCCTGCAGTTCTCATTACTTGCATATACCTGCCACCCTGGGGATAATTAAGTACTGTATCAATTTGTTTATACATTTTCTCCATTACATTTACTGACCCATCCATTAGAGCAATTTGCATCCTATGGTCTTCAGAAACCTGGTGGTCTATATCACTTAATGACAGTCCACAAGGCAATTGTGGCTCTAGGCGTTAAGTCAGCATTAACCTGCCTTGCCACCAGGTAATTACTAGGGCAGCAGATCTGCCTATTTGGGCTTCTCATTCCCATCCTCACATAATTTCTTCTTTTGCATGGGGCGCAAGAAAGGAGGGGAAGAACCAAGTGTCTGAGCATGCCACAGCTTCATCTGTCTGTGGTACTGCTCTTACACTGTCTGAAAGCAAACGTGAAACAATAGCCTAAGAAACTGGGCATATTGCTGTAGGCTTAAATTTGCTGTTTGAGGATCTCCTGCTTGTCTGAAAACATTGTCTAAGGGTTCATAGAATAGAGGAGGCTGTAACACCGTGGCATTACACTATCTTGTGTGTATCAGAGTTGCTACAAAGAGGAGGAGAACAACTGTCATCTGACACAATGCAATCAGACCTCTGGCTTCCTCTCCATGCCTTTGGGATTTAAGGTCTTTTTTTTTTTTTTTTTAACCTTCAATTCTCCTGCAAACCTAATCTATCTGTTATCCTACACAAGCATATAAAGGTTAAGCTTGAGTGACACAAAGTTCATAGAGAGGCAAGCATCCATTATTACTTCTAAGCACCAAAAGTCAACTTGCTTCTCTACTATTCTGGTGTTAACGTTTCACCTTTGTTTAACACAAAAGAGTTCTGCAAAGCAGCACAAAACACATGGTGTAAGCAAGGAGTATATGCTGAAGCAGTTGTATTCACTGCTTGCTTCTTGGATAGTGTGTAAGGTACAAGCAAAATGTTGCATCTTTTCATGCATTAACCTGATTTGTAGTGGTAGAAATGACTATGTGGGAAACAAAATAGTTGGGGGTGGGAGTGGAATACAGAGATGTGGCCTTTACCTGCTCCTCTCTAACCTGCAAGCTGATGAACAGCGATTGCACAGTGTTGCAGTACTGCCTGGAGACTGCCTAAATCCTGGATTAAACAATCATGGACTAGACTGCTGACTCCACTACATTCCTGCACAGCCCGGTGCCACAGATATCCATCCTGTTGTCATTTCTATTTAATAATAAAAGCCCTTTCTGCTTTGTGTTGTGCTACGTGCAAAAAACCCCACAACAGTAAAAGATCATTGTGGGTGCAAAGTCGACTGCTCAAAGGTTAGGAAATGGTAGGTTTAAGTTTTTCTGCCCCTTTCCACTTGCCATACAGCCTTTAATTATAAGGCCACATGCTATTTTTTCTGATGAAACCCTGTGCCTCGCTCAGTGCAAGAGATGTGCCAATGCACAGCTGTGCAATATATTGTTTCATTCCCTTCACTTACCGTCTAGTTCCAAGCTCTGCTTAACTGTACACTAACAAAATCCCTTCCCTTTGTATAAAATAATTTATCTGTTCACAGACTCTCCTGTGGTGTTCCTCAATATGTCACTTGAACACTTCAGAACCAGAAGTTAATTTATCTTTAAATTAGAGAGGAGTTTATGTTCCCTCCATTTTGAAGATGGGAAACTGATGAAGCAAGGCTGCAGTTACAAAGCACAGCAACCCACCAGAATGCGCCCTCGCACCCCATTTCCTCCAGCTGTCCATCCAGGCACCCAGGCTGGAGTGCACGCCTGCCTCAAGGTCTGCACGCAGGGGTGGGTGCCTGCCCCCAGAAACGGGACCGTGAGAAGGCAGGCAGGCACCTCCACTGCATCTCTCTGACGTGGGAGTGCAACGCCGCACGTGCAGCCACTGCTACCATCCGTTCATAGTTTATGCACTAACCAGTGAGATGAAATTAAAAACCCAGCAGGTATTTCTCAAGAGTCACACAAATAGGTCCCAGATTTTTAGAGGACTTTTACTTCAACACTGTCAAATATAGCCACCCCTGATCTTATGTATGACCATAAATGTTCAGTGTTTTGGTATGGGATTGTAAAATCTCCAAGATTTCCAGTCAGGGAACTGAAGAGCGCAGTCAAAGCCTGCGCTGCTAGATTCTGTCTGCTGTTATATTTAGTCCGGCATTTTTCCAAATGGAGGGGTATCCGCACATAAAATACAGGCTTCTCAGAGTGCACCAGACACTTCTAAGTGGCTCGGAGCCTACAGCTCAACCTGTAAGAGTAATAGGTGCATCATTCCCCCAAAGGAGAGGGTTTTCATCTTGCGCAGAAGAGCCCTGCAGCCATGTCACAGCAAGACATAAATCCTTGCGAGCAGCTCCATGGCTGCAGCAGCAGAGATCGTCAGTGCTCTGGAGTCTGGACAACCACCAACAGCACCTTGGTTCACAGCAAAGAGCTGTCAGTAGTGACTTGGCCATTCAGCAACTACATCAGCAGCAGCAAACACCCACCTCCTCTGGAGGAGGAACCGTAGATGTTTGCTTGTGTCTGAGGCTCGGCAAGGCTAGAACTGTGGATCCCTTGCCAAGCAGGGATCCCCTTCCCGTGTGTCCTGAGAGCCATGAGCACTCCTTTGTGCTGTCCCAGCGCTCACCCCTGTCAATGTTATCCTGTCCAGCCAAGCCTGACTCTGGCTTTTCCCCATGCTGGCTTTTTTTTTCTGGATGTAGCAGAAATAAAAAGCATCTGTTTAATTACTCAGAGTGGAACTTTTTTTATGCATTTCCCAGGCCTTTCATTAGTATGCCTGTCTCACAATGTTTATTTTGTTCACCCCAAGGACTTGGAAAAGTCTTCTCCCCTTTCAGATATTTGAATATCTTTTATTCATTTTTTGGTTTGTCTGCCTGCATCTCCTCCCTGAAAGTGCTGACCAGTCACTTTGTCACATTAATTTTCCTGGACCTGGTGTTCTTCCAGCACTGGTCTTTTTTATTTCACCCTCAGATCTCAGAGCAGTCTCTCATAGTCCCACTGACTCCTTTGTATCATCTGAATTTTTCATTTACAGTTAAATTGTCTTCAACAACACTGTAATTATTATTGCATTTACAATCTAACCTGCTTTCACCTTCCGAGGTAGCAGTCCGGGCGTTGTATTTGCTGCCAATGGGAATTCATTCCCTGTGTGGTTGTGTTTATTGGAATATTTTGCTTCAGCCATTGTATTGCTTCCTTGCCACAGTCAGGAGAGGCTTTAGGAAGGACTCCTTGTGCTGAACGACAGACACGTTTCATTTTCAAACCGCTGAGATTTCAAGGACTCCTGTACAGCCAGGAGGTATTGCTATACTTAAAGCTATCGCTTCTTAAATAGCTCTGAATTAAAACAGCTTGTTCTTGTTATACCCACAGTTCTCTCCACTCTCAATCAAAAAGCAAAAGGTACTTTTTTAATATATGCTCCTTTTCTTGAGAGCCTGTCAGGTGATGTTTGTGCTGGAGTGAGGACTAACTGTAATAATCTTTCTTTGGCAGCAGTTACCACACGACTCGACTGGTTCCTACCCCAACAACGTGTGTGATCTGACAGCTCTTTCCTTTCTACCGTTCTTCTCCTGCCTCTAACAAGTTTTGTTCTCTCAGTCCCTGCATACTAATCTCAAGCTTTCCACCCATTTCCACGTTCCTGTTCCCAGGTTTCATTGCCTGTTTGTGAGCAGTGGAGGGGCTGCTGCCCACTCCCTCTCCAGCCGGGTGCTCCCCAGGTCATTCTGTCCAGCATGCAGTAATTTGCCATTTAGTAATGCTTTCTCCCTCTTCCTTTTAGCTTCCTATACTCCTAACACAAATGTTTGGGCTCATTTTCATATTTCTCCATTTAAAATTTGTTTTCTTTTTCAAATGAAAAAGCTATATACTTACCATACTGCTGAAGTGAGGCCCACCCCTGCACTGCATCACTCAAAACCAAAACGTGCAGCTACTGAGCTTCCAAAATAAGTCAGAAGGCCCAGCGAGGGAATTACCTTCCCTTTGCTCACATTCTCTCTTCACCCCATAAACCAGCCTGTTCCCTCTCAGTTCCCAGATGCTCCCAAGCCAGCTGCACCAGCAGCATGGCAGGACCCACGGCGTGTTTCTGGGCATGTGGTTTGCCACACAGCCAGCAGCTGGGCATGCAGCCTGGAGCAGGTGTGACAACAGGGCTCTGCTTGCCTGCAGGCAAAGGGAGAGCAGGGCTAAGTTTGGCTGATAAGGATGTAGGCAGAGAGGAGAAGAGAGAGGAGCCAACCTCTGCAGGGAGGAAGAGAGAGGAAGGATTTAAGGGCAGGAGGCAGTTTTGGAAAGACATAAAATATAAAGCCCACTCCTAATTTCTAGAGAGTGCTATTCCCATCCCCTGCCACTTGTCAGCTATTACAGTAACTAGTAATTTCATCAGATCACTCAGAAGGGGGAAAGGATAGAAAACTAGAAAAGCAACAACTTGAATCCTGAGAAAGAGTCCTCTGCTTATAGCTTGGCACTTCTCACATCGCTGCTGCCTGCTGCTAGTGCTTTAAGATAGTAATAACCTTCCCCGCATCTGTTTATGTGGAAACAGTCTAATCCAGTCACTTCATCACAAGCACAGGCTGTGGCACCCCCACCCACTCCAGCATGAACCTTCTGCTTTCCTGCTTTACATGGCAGCAACACGATCTCAAAGTATTCATTTAGTCCTGAATTCTCTACTCAGGTCTCAAAAGTCATATTTCAGTGTATCAAATACTAAACATGAGATGACATCTAATTTTCAGCACTGAACAGTGATCTATAGGTCTAACACTCTGATATGTGCTATATACCTGTTCAGCACACAACCACACATTTAAAGAAATACCATTAAATTGCCATCCAGCTATTTATAATGAATTAAAAGCAGTCTCAATTTTCACATCTGCTCCCAAATCTCTTTGCGAATTTGCAGCCTCAGTTTTCTTTAAACTCTTTTTTTCCCACTTCTCACACATATCACCTTTCTTGGAGTACAAGACATGCAAGATAACAAATAAAACCTGACTATTCAGGGACAAGCTGTTTGAGTGACCATTCTCACACATACCTGGCACTGTCTGGCCTCCCTTTTGATGGGGCACAGCCCCCACAATATTGTTTGGGGCTTACCTCACTGTGTCTGGTACATTTTAAGCCTTCAGAGTCCAAACCTCAACTTGGCTTAAGAAAATGTAAGCCCACTCCAGGGGGGCAGTCCATCTACAGCTTCAAGTCTCTCATGCATGTATCCTCCCCTCCTCCCCCAAAGACTAATCCTAACTTTTCTGGCCTCAGACTCCCAAATCTGTTGATTTACACAGAGGCTTCCGAGGAACTTGCTACGGTCAGCTCTTGCATGTTTTTTCTAGTCCTGAGTGGCTGCACTAATGGTTTGAGCCTTTACAATGAGCACCAGAGCAGCTGTACTTGGGTCACATCAAAGGTCCAGCAAGTTCAGTACCTCATCTTCAACAGGAGGCAATAGCAGATGCTCATTATAAGCTGCTATCAGTTTACATTAATATGCCAGGCTGCACAAATCACAGCTGAAGCCTCTGATTCATCATCCATCTTGGAGTTAGCTGCTCTTCTTACAACCCTCAGTCCTGCTTTTGGGCGTAGATGTGGTGGGGAGGTTATCGGTTTAGTTGCAGCTATACACAAGGAAAAGTGAACCAGAGCCTATAGACTCTCCCACATGTTTTAAGCGTGACCTCTTCCTTTTCAGTCAGAAATTGAGCTAAACCTCCAAATGGCTATAGCTATCTGCTAGCTTCATTCTCCTGCCCCTGCCTCCAAACACAAATGTATTTCTTCTAAAGCTTTTATGTATTGTAGATTCACCTGGAAAAAGAAAATGTGCCTGAGTGTGTGAAATAAACAGCAGAGTTAAAAAGCAGAGGTTCTCTACTTTTGTCAGTCTGAGCATGTAAGCACTACTTGCAGTAATAAAAGCTGGAAAATTCTTAAATCAAGGTGATATTTAATTTGGAAGATGTCCCTTGAAGTTATCTCCTTTAAAATACAATTTTACACATTTGAAAGCTATTAAATAAATTAAAAAAAAAAATCCTCATGGATTGTCACCAGTGGGAAAGGCCATGGCTGTACAGGTTCTTGTAGGAACAGGAATTTTCATTTGGAAATGCAGCTGGATAGATAAAGTTTGGATCAGTCTTGCCTTGTATTAGATGACCTGGTAAATTTCCTTTGTTTAATGGACTTGTATGTATTTACATAGTTTACAGACTGCACCGTTGCCTGATGAAGCATTGGGAAGTACAAAGGCAAGTAACAAAAGTTACGTCTTTCAGAAGGAAGGATATGTAGGAAAAAAAAATGGACAAAATCTGACCTTCATAGTATCGGTACGGTGTAAGAATAGCTTGGTTACTAGCAGACAGCATGACAGGTTAGTATTTTAGCTTCAAAGTCATAAGCTTTGTAGGCAAGTATGCATCTTTAGCAATGCCCCTGAAATCATCACTGCTTTACTCTTACCTAGCTTGGACTTTGGAAGACTATAGGGAAACAACATTAGCCAAAATCTGAATGCAGTACTAGATAGAAAAATGAGTTTTCAGTTAAAATTATATTTTCCAGAAAGTACTCAGCCTCTTGCAATTTTATTTTTCATTGCCAAAATACTGAGTGTTTTGATAGCACAAAAAACTCTCTCAATTTATCTCTTGAAAGCTATTCCCTCCCCTTCCCTCCTCTCCTACGGGACAGGAAAGCCCCGTATTTTTCCTTGCATGGAACCTAGTTTCATAACCAAACCCACTAGTAAATCAAAAATGTTTACTACTTTTACATGTATGTAAATAACTATGCAAAGTAATGAAGATAGGGGCTGTGGGACTTGTGTGTACTCTGGTTTTTTCCAAACCCATTATCCTCCAATGTTACAGTATTTTTCTTCTCTATACTCCTTGTGCCTTCTTTTTGCTACACTGTAAACATAAAAAACTCCCAAAACGTGAAGGGAAAATTCGTAATAACTAGGGGTTGGAACTACTGCCAGCTTTTAAAACCCATTGTTTAACTGAAAAATTATGAAGTAAAAGCAAGTACATGAATCGCTGAAATTGTCTGCACGAAACATTTATAGTGAAAAACTCCATTCCATAAAGATAGATAGAAGGATGTCTTTTATGCAAAAATGAAACAATGTATTTGCCTGAAAAGCTGACATCTTGTAAGTGTGCCTCTGAAGAATGAACTGGAGGACCGAGCTGCAGAAAAATGCAAACCCTACTTCCTGAAAGCATTCCTCCATCCACATGAGTGACCAAAGGGAGGGGATGGGGAGCCAAAGGTGGCACTGAGGTATAATGAATTAACCTGCCTCCTCCCACGTGAAGAAGTGTAAATAAATATCAAAGGGATCTTTATCCTACTACTGACAATATGGTATGCAAGGTCACATGGCCTAATATTTTAAGAGGATTAGAGCTAAATCTCTGCAAACTTTGAAATGGCCCAACCAAGCCTATGAGCTTTTCAATTTAAATGGGTGCACAGCGTGACTTCTACGATCAGCTGGAATTTGGCAGGAGGAGATGTAGTGAAGTGGACTCTGAAACAATTTAGTCCTGCAGTGACTGGTTTTACAGGGTATCTGTTAATTTGGAGCTGTGCAGGAGGTGAAAATAAAGTGGATGACCAAAAGAGTTTGACGCTTAATTATGAACAAAGTTTGTGCAAAAAGGAAAATTATCCTTGATACTTATTATTCAGCAAATTAGGAACACCGTTTCTGTAGTTTTGCTTGTTTTTTTCTAGGAGAACTGCAAATACCAGGGTCTAACTGGAACATCAAAAACCACTTAAACATCACTTCCATCACTCTCAAAAGCCATAGTCTCTAAAAACATGCAAAGCATACAGGAGAAAACCCTGCTTTGGATAGTGAGGAATAGTCTTTTACCAAAACACCTGTTTGAACCTCAGATGATAACACATGCAAGAACCATGCAGAGTAGACCTACTCACCAGATGGGAAAAATTGCTAATTGTCCAGCAGAATCTAGCCACCAGCTGGCAGGCAACTACCATCATTTGAATAAGAAGCAATCCCAATAACCACACATGAAAATAGCATAAAAACATGCATTCGACCTGAATCATCAATTGTTGTTAGGGGCAGAGCTGACAAAAAAAGAAAAAAAAAAAAAAGAAAGCATCTGCTCTGAAAGCGAAGCATGTGAATTCATGTGCTTGTGTTTTAGGAGTATTGTGAAATGTTTCCACTCTAAAAGCAGTGGTGTTAAAGCAGCTGAGGAGATACATTGCCTCTAATTCTGATGGCTGCCCTTTGGAGCTCAGACTTTATCCTCCACATATGGAGAGATATGAACATCTGCTTTCCAGAGTAGTGTCCCCGACAAGTACTTTTCAGGTATTTATGCCAACACAGTACCTTCATTTATCTAGAAATTGAAACTGCTGCTGATTTGCCAGAAAGTTTGGAAAGATTCAAGAATTTTGGCATGAATGCAGAACCCTTTTAGTTCTTACAAAAATTTTTACTTTCTGAAAAAAAATGAGAACTTAAATTATTTATGTAAAACAAGCAGTCGATGGATTCTAGTTAACTCTGTACCTTTCATCCTTTCATGTAGAAGTGCTGATGCAGAGATGCAGTGTTTCCTTTCCTTTGCCACAGCCAATGCTTTTTTACAGCTCTGTCATGTCCACTTTCTTCAAGCCTTCCTGTTGCTTCTACTAAATGAATTCATGAGTTAGCCAAGAGGCTGTTGTGTGAGATGGAAAACTGCAGGACAGACTGAATTTTTCAGGAGAAAATGTAGGGAGTTTTTAACCAGCCACAAGACCTGTTCAGAAGGCAATGCTCAGTGTGTGTGGACTGAGACTCTCTCAGTAACCCTTAAGACAACAACAAAAAAGTGCTACTTCAAAAGTTTTCTTTCTTGTCAATGTTAATCAGTGCCAGTGTGTTCCCAGAGGCTTCCCCAGCAAAACACATCAGAGGCAGCAGGAGTGAGAAACTGGAGAGTGGGCTCAGTGCTGTCCAGCTGCAGTTCATTAGATCAGATGCTCCCCTGCACACCTGTGCATCCCTGAGAGGTCAAAACTGAAGAGTGTGTGTGTCGAGGGGTAAGTTAAAAAAAAAAAACAAACAAACAAACCACAAACAATCCCCCAAAACACTCAAGAAAACCATTTTTAGAAGGCACAGCCAAGTAAGCAACATTCTGAATAATAACCCAGTTTTAAGCACCTATCTGAAAATCTTAATTAGCCCATTCTGCTGTTAATTTCACATATCCCCTCTGCCTTCAGTATCTTTATAGAACAATTTGCAGAAAACTGAATCTATGTTTAAACCTGTATCCATCTAGGCAGGATATGAATATGATTATTTATGATTAGTCCTCCAAGCATTCCCACTTGATCAGCATAAGAAATTAACCCCCTGCACTCCTGTACCTAAGTAACCCCCTGCATTTCACCAAAATAATTTTTTTTTCCCAACAAAACTTTTATGTGCTCTTTTTCCTTTTCTGATATACTTTGGTTAGTTTTACAGAACTATGTTTTTACCTGCAAAAAGATTATTATCTTTTTATTCTTAGATATTATGGGGACAAAATACCAGTCTGTAATTCTGGGCCAGCGGTTTTATCTGTTCCCGTCCCAGGTAAGGAGCCTCAGGATCGTGTCTGTCAGTGTTCGAAGCACAAGCAGCTGCCAGCGCCCTTGAGACTAGAATGAGCCTGGACCCAGTGACACTGGGATGCCCCATCTGTTCACTCAGACATCTTCTTGTGGGTCTGGGAGAGCATCCCATACTCCACTCTGGACCTTCCAGCCACAGCCTGGACCCCTGTGGTATGGTCAGAAGAACAGGTTTGGTTTATTCAAGCAGGGCTGACCGTCAGGTACCCCCCAGGCAGCACTGCTCACAGGATTTATGCACCTTATTATCCCCTGTCCCATTTTTGATCCTCCTGTCTGCCACCCTCTTATCTCTCTTTGCCTACTGCAGCCTCTTCCCAAAGAAGAAGCAGCCCTTTTTTTTCCCATGGGTGCTAGTTTTGCTACACCCATACCCAAACAAATAAAGCATTACTGATATGGTTACCTGTGCACTGGTGGTCTTGCAGGACTATGGCCAGGAAGGTCCGCAGCATTCCCCAGCCCAGTTATGTGTGAAGCCTGGTCATTTCACATGTAACTCCCTCTGAGACACCTGTGAAATCCAGCCATCCCTCATGGCGCTATCTCTAACTTCTGTCAGCTCCTCATGTGGTTATCTGTCACATCCAGCAATTTCTCATGTCATATCTCATCCTTTTTTGCTGAACATCCCACTCATTTGGCTGAACAGCAGGGCAGGACCCAGCCAGAGGTGCAGACATTTGCCTGCAGCCCTAAGAATCAGGTGAGGAGACCCTGCATCTGAGTCACTTCTCTCTTCCAAAGTGAAATGTCCTTTTGCACACAGAAGATACTGTAAACTTGTATCTAGCATTTCCTGGCCAATTCTTCCCCAAAGGCCACTCTAAAAGCACACTGCAGCACAAGGCAGTACACCTGTTGGTCTATTTGCAAGCCTAACTATTTCCCTATACTGTGCTTGAGGTTTTTTTCTGGCTTCTGGTTCATTGCTCCTTTTTCTGGGCCGTAACTGAGGTGATAGACTGCACTTTTCAGAAGAGTTACTTTCTGCTAGCAAGCCTAACAGCAATGTGCTTGTGTGTAATGGGACACATGTAAATAGCAGGCCCTTCAGATCTTGAACGTAGCGTACCTATGGAGCAGGCTGGCTGAAGTTTAGGTTCTCAGCGAGATGGGTATAAAATGAAGTGTTGTGTTACAGGTAAACTGATCAAACAGGTACTGAAAATGCAATCCCTGGTTTCCACTACCTTCTTGCCTTCTCTTCCCTTTGCATCAGCTCTGGTTCTTCATCTGACCCCACAGCAGGCTGTCGCAAGAGGGAAATTATGGCAGGAGGCTTTTCAACAACATAGACAGCCACTTACTAATGCAAGCTTAGTTTAGGTTGCAGGCCCAATTCATTTTTTGCTTGAATCATAGTCAGAGATGCCTCTTCAAAGTAAAGGCAGTCTGGAAGACTGAGATTTCTGTGGCCACACTAGCAGCCATGTGCAAAGCCAGTGGAGAAGCCAACTGTCCTGGACGTGAAAGACCTCTCACCATATGGGACACTGAGTGGTACTTCCATAGACTCCAGTTCTTCATGCATGGCCACTGCTGTGTGATGATGCCTTTTTGTGGAAAGCAGATGTGACACTATATTTCCCAGCTTATTTTTACTTTCCCATAAGCAAGGTCAAAAGTTCCATCTTTCTAAAAAACTGGCTTCCTTCCATATTTCTTTGGATAATTACCTAAAAAATGAAAGGGAGTGGGGGTGGGGGTGGGGGTGGGGGGAGGGATGGGGACAGGATGGACAATGATTTTTGAAAGATCCTGAGATACATATTTGACTTAGAACTAGAACTATCTTTGTTGGATAGCACAATAAAATATCATCTGAAAGAAGCCAATATATTTTCAGCATCGAAGAGACAGAATACTTTATACTAAAATTACAATATATTGACTTTGCTGCCTTTGCCTCCTTACATTCATAAACATTTTAAGTCCTTGCCTCCACTGTGGGTGTCCAGACAGTACTTTTATAGAGAAAAAATAGGGGGGGTTTGGTAGATTTACACAATATCAACATAACCCCACCTAACAAAATGCAAGGGGAGGAAAGTAAAGGCTGCAAAATTAGCTTCTCTGGAATTAGAAGTGCATTACGTGCAGCAATCAGAAAATACCTACACTAATTATCAACCAACTGAGCAGATTTAGCACATCACAGAAATTAATGTGTGTGTGTGTGTAAAATATTATAGTAATTCTTTCCTCAAGACTACTTCTTTGCTTGCAGCACAGCAAATGCAATTTATCTTCTTGAGGCAACAGAGATGGTTCTCACTGAAGTGTAGAGACAGGTCAATGCAGATGTCATGATCCCTAATGCAAGGGATACAATAGGACCCACTGTCCTAACCTGCTCTGCCTTCCTTCAGCTTGACATCCCTGGCCAAGGGGCTCCTAGCTGCACCCCTGCACATTTTATATGCTGTCTTCCTAGCAAAATATCTATTTACTGAAACACTTGATCCTTTCATGCAGTGGTTGTCTTTCCCAATTCTCCTAGTAACATTTCTCAATGAGGTCTTTCTTTACTAAAAAAAAAAAACAAAAAACAACCAATAAAAAAAAAAGTTCAGGAAGAACTAGCAAAGAGAATGGAAACAGAAAGCTGAAAAATAAGACAAAGCGCAGTTTGGCCTTGTGTCATTGAGATTCCCATGCTGATTCATTTCCAACCAATGTCAAAGTTCCCCAGGCCACATTCACATGCTAGAGATGGTCCATCTGAAATAAACAGCCTGTCTCCTCACTGAGAAGCTGCCACAGGCCTAGAAAACAATCAGCCACACAGAAGTGAAATAAAATGATTAGAAGAGCATAGGGATCATAACACTAATAGAAACACTGAACCAAGATGAAGCAGAGAAGTCTGGAGCATTATCACCTCTTTGAAAGGAACCTGAAGTGAGAGGGCTAGCAGCTTCCAAGGGAACAGTTTCTGTTTGGATGCTCAGCACAGGCTGGGACTTGAGGTAGGTCCCTGACCCAAAGCAACTGCATTTCAAGCTGCTTTCCTCTAATCAGGCAGTTGATCATTTTTCTTGGTAGGAAGAAGAAGCTGAGGAGTAGCAAAAAGGACTAATACAGAGAAAATAAAGACAGAAATGAAACACCTGTAAAACTGTGATTTGCTGTACTGCAAAAAAGCAAACAGTCTTGGTTTTTACCTCCCATGAAAGAGGCAACTGTCCAGGTCGTAAGAGTTTCATCATATTAGTACGCACGTCTTGACTGAGGAGTTATAAGGTCAAGAGTTTGCCTTAAGTGATGAGTGGAAAGACAATATAAATAGAAATATGCAAGTATATTTAAAAATTAAGATTTGTTAAAGGAAGTTCCTCCTTTGCTTTCTCATTCCATTATCTCCAATGTCACTGTAGTTCTGTCATAAAAGAACACGTTTCTAATGGTCTTTTTCCACAGGGACTCAGTTTTTTTCCTCATGTGGTCTTTTCTCATCAATAGCTCCCAGCCTTTCCTCTCTGTCCTCTGAATGTCTTGCTCTGACTGATTGGCTTCACCCTTCCTGAAGAGTGGCTCCCTCAGCTCACGCTGTGTTCACACCTATCCCCGTCTCCTGCAGCCTGCACAACTATGCCCTGCTGCTCCGATCACTCAAATACTTCACATGCACAGCAGTCGTCTTTCTACAGAGCAACACCCAACCGCATCATGCAGAACCATGAAATCCAGGAATTAAACATGGTATTTTACAAAAGAGTGATTAGAAGAGGACTTCATCCAAAATTGGACCGATCACAGCTATGTACAATTGCAGCAATGGCAGGTGATGGCACAACTAAGTGCAGCAAACCTATTGTCACAGGGGTTGGAGGCCTGCTTGTTAAAAGTCCTACTACTCAATTTAAGAACAGTTGAGTAGCTTGCTTCACCTCTGATGGAGTCTGCTCCTCGTCTGCCAGCTGTCATATCGTCTCTATCTGAGGGATCTTTTCTACTTGGAGCTCATAAAATATACTTCTGATGAGCATTCTTTGCCTTCATAACAAGATAGATTATACTGTGCTGAAGATATTTTCAGGCATGTTCTCAAAGAAAAAATATATCCAATATTCCAGAGAGAAGCTTCACCTTAAAACTGGAGCTACATAAATGGTGCAAAACTTTTCCCCCAAAACAGTGCAGTTCTGCAGCAGAGTTCATTACAGCATGTCTTTACCAGTTGATTTTGCCTCCATAATTATGAAAGCAGTGTGTGCATTTTGCTTAAGAGAAGAAGAAGTGTTAGCTCTTTCCCCTGTAATACATAAATGCTTTATGCAGAGCATGTCCCTCCAGTGGAGCAGGCAAGGTCTGTGAGTCCTCAGTATACCAGAATCTCATCACCAAAATACACAATCCCATGTGTCTTCACAAGCCATGAAACACCTCATGCATTAAAACTGTGTGATTTTACCAAAAAAAACCCCAGTGGTGGGATGATTTTCTATGCAGTAACTACAGTGGGGCACCTATATTGATTTTTAACACTTCTATGCTTGGATGATTTTCAAGAGGGAAAAATGTATATTCTAACATAAACAAGGACAAGTATTGTAAGTCTGAAAACCTACAGAAATAATGGCACCTGTAGAGGAAAGAAGCTGGGTTAATTATCATGGATAATATACAGCTGTGGGCTGGCTTCAGGGGTGGCGGGTTGGCTGATGTAGACAAGGGGCAGGTGTGGCTGGTGCGGTTAAATGGTTGAGAGCCAATGAAAAGGGAGCAGCTGAGGAAGAAGCAAGAGAAGAGAGAGTGGGCTGGCCTTGGATGAGGTGAGGTGAGGTGAGGTGAGACGAGACTAGGAGAAGGCAGCAGAGGGACTGGCATGAAGAGTATGTTGGTATGAGATGGTAAAAGACCTTGCTGCAGCTGACTAGTATTGAGAGTGCCGACAGGTACTTACTTAAGCTACATCTTGCATAAAGGGGGAACTTATCCAAAAGTTGGTCCCAGACTTGTGGAGTGCCCCATGCCAGTGGCAGATGTGCCTACAAAGCTATTGAAGTCTGCAGAGGAAGGCCATCTCAAATCATGCATCCATACCTTCCTCCAAGCAATTCCACAAGCAAAGTCTAAGCACTGCTGTATTATCACACCCTCAGGCAAATCACAATGACACGCCAGGAGAAAGGGAATAAGAGTATCTTCTGCTGCCTCTTCCAACTGTGTAGACTGGTCTGTGCCAATCACAGAATCAAAACCCACTTTTCTATAAAAGCGCTCCCCAAGCCAGGTTAAAGTCAAAAATGAATGAAATAGCAAGGAAATTATGTGTTACAATTACTTATGATCTTGCTGAGAAGAAAAGCAGACTGTCAGTGGCTATTTGTACTATTAAATCATTGCCTAAAGCGTAGCAACTCTGTTCTTACAATCAGGAGCCCAGGAAGCTCCTTTCCTGGTCACGTGCCTTGTTCTCTGGGTAAAGCCACAGCTGGCCAAGAAATCTTATTTCTTTCTTCTACAAAGGAGGCAGAATATTACCCTCAAAACAGTCTGTTTGTTGAGGTGCTTTTGCAAGAGGCAGGCATTTGAAACCACTAACTCTTCAAAAATGCACTACACCCAGGCACCTCATCTCCTGGGAGGATGATACCATGACTATGCAACTGTGTAAAACTGAGGCAGTATTCAAAGCCTCCATGCTTTTTAGAAACATTTGCCAGAGTCCCTGTGTTTTGTACAGAATAAAACACTGCTGCCAAACATGAAAAGTAGGTATATCAGGGAAGCTGCCCACAAAATTCCCACATTTTTAGCTTGTGACCAGATTCAGGTGAGAGACAGCTACTGAAGTGGAGCTGTCAGTACAATGGAAGTGCTGGGAGCGTGCAGAGCAAGTTTTGTCACTGAAGCCTTATTTGAATTCTCAAATTCCAGGTCAGGGTACAGGTCCAAAGTGCCTTCCAACCACAGAAACACACTAGCAAACAGCTGCAAAAAAATTGTTTATCTGGACAATCAGGGAACTGTATCCTAAAGTTATGCTATTAAATTTGGACACAACACTGGAGAGCTTTACAGAAGAAAACAAAATTGACTACAGTTTTTCATATGCAGAATAGGACTGGCTTTAGGCAGGACTTATTTCTAGTCTTAGGAACAAAAGTCCTGTTGTGGACTTGGGTTCTTGTCATTTAGTTACCTGCTCCCATATAAAAGAGGGTATATTTGACATTCCCTCACCCTTTCCAGTGCCTCAGAAAGGATCCACAGGCATATCACATGTCAAAGATTATCTTGCATTTACCCAGTCAAGTCCACTTGTCTGGATGGCGCAGACAGGCAGACAGCTGGGTCTTCTTCACCTTCTAAAAGGAAGCACTTATAATAGCTGATAATTCTTAAGATAATATCTTATAATTCTCAGGCTCACTTCTTTGCATTGCTGCACTATTTTGTACTTTGAAGCTTTTTGTAAACCTAAATGAAAGGGAAGGAAATGAAACTGCTGTAGTCCCACTGCTGTGTGCTGGAAACGGGCAATATTCAGCAATCCAATAGAGCAGGAAAAACTGGGAAAGGGTCCACAGTCCTGCCAGATGATAGTTGAAGCTCCTGCTTCGATTTTTGTACACTTGATAGGTTGGGCTGAAGCTATCTTAAAAGTGGCCTGTGACACAGGACAATCTTAGGAGTGGTGATGACAGCCATGGTTTGGGCTTAGCAAATATTTAGATGACCTTCAACAGTTTTGAGGATAATCCTCACAGACTGAGATCGGGATGAGACACTTTGTGGCTCTGAACTTTATCTTGTCACACCAGTTGCTTGCTTTCACTACAAGACAGCCAGTGGAGTGTGGATTTCTGAACCCCCAGGGAACCTTAGCTGCCTCATGGCCTATGCTGTTTCACCACTTGCTCTTGAAAGCCTTGTAGGAGACTGCAGGGCTCCATAGAGAACCAAAATGAATGGGGCAGTGAGTGAAACATGGAAGACAGAGTGGAAATACCAGATAAAATACAGTGTTACTTTATTTTTGACCAAGAGTGAAGGAGCTTGTTACAGCCCATCATGACAGCAATTTCTTCTTTTGGCTCCAGCTGCCACTTTTTTCTTTCTTTCTTGTTTCCCTCTCTCTCTTCACATTCTTCTGAATTTTTCTTCTCTTAACAGCATATCTACCTCTATTGCTGTGACTGCAGCTTGTATCTATACTCAAAATACTTTGAATCTGTGAATTTGCAATATCTCAAAGTAAAAAACAAGCTAAAGAGAAGGATAAATATTTGGGCAGCTACACAGCTTCTGGTACATGGGCTAGTTAGTTTAAGGCCATCTTTGGTCTCCTTGCACTCCTATTCTGCACAGTCACTGTAACTGCAATGGCATCTCATAGAAATTGGCATCCATGTTTGGGTTTTAGTTAGTTTTCTATTAGTATTTCCAAAGGTTTTACCAGGGAGGGATAAAACCTGTTGGAGAAAGCTCCTTGCAATAGATAGTGTTGAGATTCCCTGTGAACCAGTGGTCTGAAGGTGCCAGAGGGTGAAATGAATAAGTGAAGTTCAGTCATATATGTATATCTATTTATATAAATATAAAAGATCTATATATACACACATATATGCAATCCATACATGTATTTGGTTATATCCCAGTTCCATCTAAGGTGATAACCAGACTGACACTCTCTCTCTCCAGCTGACCTGGTCTCCACATACACAAAAAGCACATGAGTGGGGCAAACAGGAGCCAGACCTGGCTCCAAGAGGCAATCAAGAAGTAATCAGCGTATCTTTTTTTCTCCAAATTAAGTTTTAGACAACTATTCATTATCAGTTTATTCACATGAGTGTCTGTTTCCTCACTCGGATTCCAGTCAGCTGTGGTACAATTAAAAGCATGAAATAAGAATTTTCCCTGGACAATGCTAAATTAGTCTCTACTGGAAAGGAAAGTTGTTTTGAAGAAATTCATGATAAAGACAAAACTGTTGATCTACATAGGCATAAATACTTATCATGCCAAGTTTTATTTATGTACATTCTTGTTTTTTCACTGTTTTGTCAAGCACCCTGCAGCACAGTTCAGTGATAGCGGGTAGTGTTTGAATGAGTGGGTAAGAATGTCAAACTGAGTGTACAAGAATGAAAGCATTGGCCTTGACTGTGGAAGATCTGGTTGCTTTAAAAGCTAATTCAATGATAAAAGCCTTCACTCAGCTGGCTTGTTGAAAGTATGCAAGCAGACTTTTTTTCTCTTCTATTTCTTCCTTCCTGTCTTTTGACTGTGTGTTGCAGGCCTCAGGGGTCTGTTCACAAGCTTTCTCTTCCTTACCACAGAGAAAAAGCATCTCACCTGCCTAAAAGATGGCGTTAGGACACCACGCCATTCTAATTAGTTGCGAAAGAGTTTTCTTGCTTCCCTTTGGTTCTGGGCATGGTTTTTTTTGGGCCACTCATGCCTCCTGAACCTACCTCAGTTACATTACCTCAGGACACTCACAGCCTGATACAGAAAGTTATGAGATGCTCAGTGTTTGCCTCTGATCAGTGCTGGTCCTCTGTGGGCTCGCTGCTGTGCTGTGAGGAGGATGGGGTGGGCACAAGGCAAGGACAAGAACTCTGGCTGCTCAGGGATGGAGCCGATCACCTCTTCATTACCTTGTGGGCTTGTTTCCAGCCTACTGGCCTGCAGAATGACAGTCTGGAGGTCATTTGCCGGTCTGGATCTCCAGCTGGACTCATCACAACACCTCGTTGGGAGCTGGGACTGTCTCATCCTGTTATAATTGGATCCATCTTCTGGCTTGTCTGGACAATGGAAGAGTTCTGTAACATTTCCTTGTACATTCCCATACCATATGTACTTTTCTTGTCACAACTAAAGTGACTTGGTCACATAAGGAGAAAATAAGAGAATAAATCCTTTAGATCCTGCAAGATAAACATGGCCTTCGTAAATCAATCTTCATCTGACTGTAGTGTAATTATGGATTATTTACCAAGATCCAGTCTCCTACTTAGAGCACAAAAATTGCCAAGGTGCCTGGCACTAGTAAATTAGATAACACACAGGGTGATTTGTCATTATTACAGATCATTAGTTCTTTTCATGTTTAAACTTGCCCTTTTCAAAGACAGGCTTTTTTGGGGTGCCTGGAAGATACAATATGCTTCAATCACAATTCATCTGGTATATTAATCATCACACTGGATTGATTCTGCCCTCTCAATGAAAACAGCATTAAAGGCTTTATAAAGTGAGAGCAAAGAAAACAAGCCACAAATGCCATTGCCAATGGAGAGACTTTAAGGTCAGGAACTTTATTAGCAGCCACAATCTGAAAGTTACAGTTCTTTCACCTGTTCCTGTGACGAACGCCGTCCCCATCCCCTGTTCCCCAGCCCTTATAGAAAAGAGATCTCTTAATGGGAGATATTCGAAACTCCTGGAGGTCTGACTGAAGGACCTGAACTGGACCACTTGGAAGTGATGGCATCCGAAAATCCTCGTCCTTGCAGCTGGGAAAGCGTTACCGTGCTGCCCTCTAATGCTCACAGCCTTGCATTCACTCGCGGGTGGGGAAGTTGAAGGTTAGTGCGAGAGAGTGAAAGAGGCGAAACTGCTTTTTGTCTGGTCTCATCACGTAACACTGGAAAAGCAAAGCTTTATGCTAAATTCAGTGTCGCTTTTCCTATGCAAGCACACTTGTTATTACGCAGTGAAAGGATGAATTACTGAGTGCTTTGGGGCTGTAATCCAATTTGTGGCTATTTCATTTAAAGTGTGCCATGAGTGAATTGTCCCACAGTGATGTATTGGCAGGCCTTAGGCTGATACTGTCACTGAGAGGTAAAACAAGGCAACTCAGCACAACTGAAAAAATATGGGAACTTTTCTTAAACAAATTAATGATTGAAGTGTTAGGTTGCTGTTCCTTTAAATTTTAAAGCATATAAAAATGATGCTTCCTGGTCTATTATACCTTGCAGAATCATTTCACAGGATCACTTCTTTTTTTTTTTCAGGAGCTCCCCTACACTGAGTTTTTTATTATTCTCCTTCTGCATCACCTAAAACCCTGTCAAAACTTAAACCTGCTATCTTAATCCAAGATTGACTATGTGAGCCTTGTGCTTTCATACATCCTGCACTTAAATAGATGCCATAAGATCCCCCTCCTCTTCTTCCTTGCAAAAAGGTGCATAAAAGGTGTGGGGAGTGAGGGTGGGGGGTGGGGTGGGCAGGAGCTCCAGTAAAGCTTAGCAGCATTCAGCCCCCTTCTAGCTTCAAAACTTGACCTTGGAGCCTGAGAGCTATGGCAGCGGCAGCAACCGCGTGATTATTACCAGGGTGAGGGGGGGCAGGAAGAAGAAGAGGAGGGAGGGAAGGGATACAAGCAGGGAAACATGTCCACAGAAACCCAGTGAGGGCCAGGATCTAAACTAGCTTATTAAGCCGCATAAATATTAATCATATCATTTAAACCGACATTCTGCCCCATTTGCAGAGTTTCACTGTAAGAGGTTTCTCTAATAGGGCATGATGTCTCCAAGCACCTTTTATTAATAATTAAAATGTTGTATCTTGAATTACCACCCGGTTCATGGAAGATAATGCTGTGTTGGCAGTGTCAGGCAGGGGAGATCCTAGTGTATAATGCTGAGGTGAAGGGGTTAGGTATGCAGCCTTCTGCCTTTCTCTTCATTATTTACAATTCAGTGCTTCCTAAAAGCTGTGAGATCACGCCCTTCTTGTGCTAGGCTCCTGCTCCACACCTCTTTTCCCCATCTGCAAAATGACAATGCTTTCATTTGTCTAGCACTTTGAGGCTTACCAATGAAAAGCATCGTGTATGAACTGGCTTGAAAAAGGACTTTGTGCACATGAGCTTATTTGTTAGAATATACCAGTGGGGTTATTAAATGCTAGTACCAACAAATGTTGCCTGGAGTGTGTCCTCAGACTGACACAGACAAACTTTTTCCAGGCACATAGTAAGATGTGGCTCAGGAAAAAGAAAACAGGTGTTTAGGAATTCCTTTCTGCCAAGAGGGATGGGAGAGAAGCACAGCACGGTGGTTCAGTTAGGAGTGCTGAAGGGCACTAACAAGACTCAAGCAGTGATGCTGGAGGATTGTCAGTGCCATGGACTGGCCAGAAAGGTGGAAGGGTAAAGCCCGCACTCATCATATGGCTTGCAGCACATGGGAAGGCGGTGTGTGACCAGCAACAACTCTTCTTCAGGATCTTAGCCATAGGGAGTGGGAGAAGAGTATTAAGGGAGAAGATGCAATCAATCCAGATGCAAAATATTTTATTTGCACATTTGTTGGTTTGTTTGTTTTTTTACCTTTGGAGATGAATTTACATCTGGCAACAGGCATAGAAGTCTGTATAAAGGCAGGTTTGTGGCCACTGGTCTGCCACAATGATAAAGTGCAGGAAGTGAAGTAGAAATGGCACAGACAGGACTGAGCCCACAGAGAAAAAAACAGATCCTAGCACAAAGATGTCTAAGGAAATGATGATCCAAACATTATGTATGGTTCACATGGTGTAGTCCATACTGTGTTTAGCTCTGGATGTGGTGAAGCTGGAGAACCAGGACTTTGCTGGGGTATGGCATTAGACTGCATCCAAGCTCGTAGTGACTTTTCTCTGGCCAGATGATGTCCCGGATCACCCTCTGCTCTGCTTTTGATCCAAAATGAGCAAAGCAACTGAATTTGTGAGCTCCTGCAACTGGGTCCGTACTTAGAGGTCTCAGTGTTTACATCAGTGCAAGCAGGTCCTGTATCTAGTTGTGTTTGATTCCTTGTGTCAGAAATCTTTTTGTTTCTAGAATGGTATAGAAGGGTTTCAGAACTGGGCTCACATCATTTGCAAAACAATGTCTTCCACATTTTTGTTACTATACAGATTTACTTTACATGTGTGTGTAGGGGGGATATTACTGATGGGAGTTAAGTTGCCAACGCAGCTTTGAGTGAACTATTAGATTTTTCCAGGCATGGAAAGCTACTTGTTCTCATCTGCTCTAGCCATAACATTACACTAATTCTAAAAGGAACCTGGATGGCAGATTTAGAAAAAGAAATCCCTAGGAAGTAGATGCTGATAAGATTGTTTAGAAAAAGGTTTATTTAGTATTAAAGAGCAAACAGTGTAACAAGGCACTCACATGAATGGAGATGAACCTTTTTATTTTGCACCCATTACCTTTTTCAGTTTCCTTTTGTCATTGATTTCTAATTTGGTGTTCTCAGGATAGCTGGTTCACAGGAGGCTTTTAATCTTTTGTCTAGGTGTTATAATTGTTTGAAAACAAATTAGATAGCTAAACTGAAGGACAAGAGAATTAAGAGACATGTCTGAGGTCACACGATAGGTTAATGGCTAATCACAGTTTGAATCCAGGAACTTCTAGTTATTAGACTTTTGCTAAAATCGACTGCATTGTGTCCTGCAGCTCTGGAGTGCTATAATATCACTTGAAAATTGATGTAAGGATTGCATAGGTGAAAATTAAAAATGTGGTCAGGAGAAAAAAAAAAATTATCAGGAATCACTAACAAGCATCCAACACCCATCACTTCTTAAACAAACAGGCTGGAACCTGTTGAAATATATTTGATAGCCCAGAACAATTAATCAAATTTCAGAGTGGCAAGTGTCAGTAACAATATCTTACCTGTACATCAGTGAATACCCAGTGAAGACTGTGTTTGCAATAAAATCTTCTATTCCTTTTGTTTCCTTGGTGGAATATGCTGGCATTTACTGCTTTGCTGGGAAAGTTATGTAGGAGAAATGCTGGAAGAAGGCAGAGTACTGCCCTCCTTCACCTGTCTCCTTCCAATTAAATCTCCATGGATTTATGTCTTAATAAAACAGCAGTTATACTTTCTTTTTTCAATTCATCTTTGCTGTTAAAAACCACTACTCCAAACATAATTGGTATTGTCTGCAATTGCTTAAATTGGGCATAAACATTTATTGCCTTCCTAGCTAACAAATGCAACTTTGCTGTTCATAGGAATGAGGAAAATTCCACTCAAGGTCAAGTGACCTGATCTTTTCATGCAGCCTCATTACCCACGTTAGTAGTGTAGAAGATGAGGCAGAACATCTGGTAGTACCATAAAAATTATAGAAATGTACGTACATTTGCTTTAGCTCTTCATGCCAACCCTGAGCCTGTGCTCCCATTTTGGGTCAATGTTCTGAAAAACTGCTGGAGTCTCAGCGTTAAAGGTTTAGCTCAAAAGGTTTCTTGGTCTCTGCAATTCGCTATATCGAAAGCTAAATCATGGGGATACTGACATTGTCATCTCTTGCTGCTTTCCAGCACTATTGGATTTCAGGCAGAGATGGCTTAACCAATTTGATGTGCATTTTGTCTCATGTGTCTGACACCTGGGAGGTAGCATTTTATTGGAGAGATATCAGTATTCCTTTGTCATCATGCCTATCAATGAAGTTTGCTCACCACAACAAAAATGAGTTAGAAAACTGGAAGAAGAGAGGATGCTTGGCAGCATGACAATTTATGTACTCTTCTATTACTGCCCTCTCATGAGTTTTTGCCCCATTGGCTTTGCAGGATGCCTTTCAGACTCTTTGGAGGGCATGGAAGGGCAGCAGCATCTCACCAACTCCTGCAGGAGGAACCCCTCTAGCTCATTTGAGGTGCACAAGTGGAATTTACTCAGCTCCTTAGTTTTTTGCCTGACTCCAACCCTGAGAAGAGTAGTTCTGCATCTATTTTGCATCAGTGGATTATGATCACACACTGACAGCTGAAAGACATTGCTTTCTGGCCTTGCATTCCTCCTGAAGTCTGACACATCTGAGGTGTGGAAGGAGGGAAGTGCAAGATCTGACTCTCCAGCTCCTTGTCATATGGAAACGCTGCTGTTCAGAGTATCTTTAGTACAGAACTTCGAGGAGCTTCCCCTCCCTTTGAGACAGGGGAGCACTGCAGAAGAGTGGTGCTGGGCTGAACAGCTCCCTGAGATACTTGTACGGCATGGTCCGTACAGTGTGACTGCTTCGTATCCCAGCAGCACTGCTGTTCATTTCAGTACAGTGCAAATGTATCTGTTCAGCATTCAGGAATACTTGCTGCAGGTGCTATGATCATCAAAAGCTGGACCTTTGGTGATCAAAAGATCTGAGAAACCCAATCAAACAAAAGCTTATCTATCACAGGGTTGCTGTGGTGTATGCTGTGTTGGTCTGGACCTGTGTTGTAGAAGGTAGCCAGGAAAATAGCAAAAAGCCTGGTGGGGAAGGGTCAGACTCCTCCATGAAACTGATCCTCTCCAGCTCTCACCCATTCCTTCCTGACCTGCATGTTTTCAGCTGAAGGGTAGAAGGGCTAGCAAGGTCATCCTCCAGTGAAAATATTTCAGCCTCAGTCATCATCTGCGGCCAGGGATAATAAACACAAGCTGTATACACTTCTGATGATGTGTTGGAAACTGCTGTAGACAACAGAGCGTAGGACCAACACAGTGATTAACAGTGGGCCATGCTGCCCTTTCCAAGGTGTCCTTAGTGGAGTTCCATGCAGAGATGTGAAACGAAGACAGACAATCTAAACCCACCACTTCATAAGCTGTATTGTCTTAGCACACTTCCTTGCCTGTATTTTAAAGTGCTTGCAATTCAGAGTAATTTAAAACCTCATCAGTACTCACTAGAGGGTTGGGGTTTAGAACCTCAGTCAATTAAGTCCATGTAGATGAGTAATACGAGTAAAATTCACAGTTTTCAGTGCTGAAAAAGAAAGAAAAAAGAAGAAAAAATATTCTATAGCCTAGCTATTCAAAAGCAATTATATTTTTAGTTACACGGAGAGACATTTTCAGACTTCTAATTGCTCCAAATCTATCTGCTAAAGTGTCATTACATTCCATTTTAACCCTTCTCTGACACCAGGAACTAATGCTGTAATTGATCTGTGTCACCAGTGATCTCAGTTCAAAATCATTAGTAGAGTTGTTCTTTTTCATATTTGCTCTAACATTAGTACTCATTGCCCACAGGCATGGGGCCAGATTTGCTGCCAGCATATGTGGGTACAACACCACTGAGACTGGTGCTGTTGTGTCCAATTAGGCCTGTCATGAAGCTGGCCCCATGTGCTAGGAGCCTTCATTAACCAATATATTCCCATTACAGACTGTGTTCTGTTCACCCAACTGTATCCTCTTAAACATGTGGCAATGCAGTAGAATAAAACTCAGTAGCATCACGCTTTTGAATTCTCCCCAATTTTTTCATGATAACTCCATTTTGGGGCAATTTCATATGACTTTGATTTCAGACGCTGACAACAAAGGAACGCTACCTGTAAATAACTTGGGCTGCAGCGTGCTCTCTGATACCTTGCTGATATTACTGTGTGTATATAAAATGCCCTGGAATCATCTTTCTCTCCACAGACCTTATCTGAAGAATGAAAGAAACTGAATCAGAATATCATAGTAAACATGTCAATAAGGTTACATGCAGTTTACAAATCAAATTAAAGCACAAGACTTGTTGTACTTAGGAAAAAGAAACATTAAACGTCAGCGGTATTGCTAAATGCAGGCCTAGAAGGCGATATTTAACCATATACAGTATGATAGTTATTGGCAACTAATGATGTGAGTCCTATAACAATCCTTTAATTAAGATTCTACCCTCGTTTTTACTTCAAACTCTGATAAAAATATGCTCATACTATAATTGGTAATATAACCGGTATTCACTGATTTTAGCACAGAAGTGGTTTTTCTGTTTTGTTTTGGTTTTAATTCCAAAAAATCATTCAGCCATTTTATAGCAAAGAAGGATAAAGAGTAAGCTGGAAGTTTCCAGCCCCTCAGTTATGATCTTGCACAATTCATCTGATCCCAGTATTAATGCTCGCAAATGCAATAACTCAGCCTCATTCCCATGGCATTAGACAGCTTGAAGCCCAGCATTTAGTCAGCGGGTACTGGAGAAGTTTGCTTGTACCAGTGTTTATCAAACCAGTTGATTCATAACCTGCCTTACCACTCTGAGCATGCCTTGACCAGACAGATGTCATTATTTATGGCCCAATTCTGCCTGCGCTCCCCAGGGTGCGTGCGCCCCGAGCTGTGTTAGCACTTACTGCAGAGCTCTTGTCAGCATGACTTACTGGCTCGAGCACAACCATGCAACTAACCTGTGCAGGGCCAGAGCTGGGTCATATCTGATTAGCGCAGAGGACAGGAGAAGGTGGTTTGTGACCATCTATATGTGTTTGCATAGACAGCACCTGAGGAGAAAATACTTTCTGGGCTAAACTGTGGCCCGTGACCTGTTTGAAGGGCACCGAAGATGAGCAACACCTTTTCCATTTTTGCCTGTCCTATACATGAAACCAGGCTCCCTAGGGACAGAAACCTGAGCTTGTATCTGGGCCAAGATCCTGGTTAACTAGGTCACCATCATGGCTGTGGCACCTGCAGTTAGCTCAGCTCCCAGGGGAAGAGCACATGCCATGCGGTGGCAGCCACAGTGTCCCACATGCTTCGAGCACCGCTGCTGAAGGACACGGTCCTGCTCTCCCCAACTCAGGCAGCTTGTGGCTGAACATCTCTTTCCTCTCTGTGGAGAGGGCATCCGTGCTATACAGTAGTATGGAGTGGGGAACTGATCCTGGATAAAAATGATCCAGGAGTTGGGTGGGGTGGTGGGCGGGTGTGGAGAGAGAGAAAAAACGGTTGGTTTTAACCTGCTTGGGTTCCCAGTCTTATTCTCCTCCAGCCGCATCAACATTTACATCCACAAGTGGAAGTTGATGCCAGCGGAGAGGCACGGAGAGGCACGGAGGAAGCTGTGGAGAGCACAGTGTAACCTGCTGTAATGGCACTGCTGGCTAATGCAATTTAAAGTGTGTGCAGATCTACAGCTTAAATATCCAGGCACGGTGGCTTGGGATGATCAGCATCCATTCTGTCTGTTTCGAGAACCTGGTTTTTGACTCAGTCTATGATAGATACTTACCAGCTTTTGTAATCTTGAGGAAGTAGCAGCTTTAGATAGGACTAATTTCCTGGACCTTCAGACTAGCTCAACATATATATACATGCTTCTTTCTCTGAAGCTTAATAAGACCTTTTATGTCATTGTTACACAATTTTATCTGAATTTACATCAGTTCTATTATTATATTACTAACAAATCAATAATATGATCTATTTTCAGTCTTTACCTTGCATAATAAAAATTGGAAAATTAACTAAAAACAAAAGGAAAAATATTCCCCAAGCACAAATGAAATTATAAAGACTATAAAGACTCCATGCTCCCAGCTCCTTTCACTTGAGGTGGACACTAGCCTGAGTTTTTTCTAAAGCACTCAGTATGGCTTTTGCTTAGCTCTCCAAGCTAAGAACCCATAAACATCCCTGGTCTTTTTATGGCAACGGGAGTGTGGTTGTGTGAAACGCTCCTACCAGCACTTCTCTACAGCCTGTCACAGACCTGCTTCCCCACCCCCCCCCATTTCCTCATTCACCCAAAAGGTAACTTCATTTCAGTGGTACTGAATGCATCCAGATCATACAGGAGGCAAGACACTAGTATAAATGCTGATTATTCTTATTAGCTGTTGGAAAATAATCATTATCATTACGTTTCCAGAATTAGGTTCCACATTAATGTCTTCCTGTGGTGCCCTTTATATTAAACCATAGAGGTTTAATCTGCAAATACAGTTTTTCTTGTTTATGTGGGATTATTTTATCACCTTAATATTCCTCTAATAGATGGTATTTTGGGCATGTGAAATGATGAGTGTCTATTGTAAACAATTAGGTTTTATTTTTTAAAAAAATTGTGATAGGCAATGGAAAAATATTATGAAGTACTGAGAAATGCTCAAATTTCTTAGTAGTTCCTGCCTTCAGAAACTGTGCTGTTTAGCCAATCTGCTAAACCATTCGAACAGTTTTATTTTTAGATTGTATGGCTCCTGTGCTAACATTTTTCCTGCTCTGCAGAACTAATTACCATCCCATACACTATTGCACATACCTTCAGTTTAAATCAAAAGTTAGATTTATTCAGTGATTCTTTCTAAAGGAATGGGAGACAAAGAGATGCATGCCCTCGGACTAATTTTATCCTGTGGAAAATTTCATTTTACTTACTGTCATATTTTAAAGAGTTAATTTCCATTTTGACTGTGTTTTATTAATAGGCCACTGGAAGCTTATAAACACTTCAAGGCTTTTAAGATTGTGTTTTTGTGAAAATGATTAATTATGCAGTGTTATGGATTATGATGCCCCCTTTTCCATGGTTTCCGGACTTTCTGCTTGTTGTCATGTAGCTCCAACAGTTTGATGAACACAAGAATATTTTTTTCCCCCGTTTGTTCTAAAAGAAAGTGTGGGTTTTTTTATAAAGGACATATTGTAAACTGAAAATCTGCCACTCACACAGGCAGGTTGTCCTGTGGTGCATATCATATACAACTGCGCTACACTTTTTTAAAGACTAGTTTAGTACTTGTGCAAGACCCCAGACTATCAGCTGCAGAGATTGACAAGCTTAAAGCCAGCAGGGACAGTGGCAATCATCCAGACTGATTTCCCACACAATACAGACCATATATGTTCCCTTGGTAATTCTTCCGAAGGAGAGAATTTTTCTTCCTGGAGCATGAGAGCTCTTTTATCTATGAGATAGCAAAAGGACAGTGTCACCTTCTGCCATGTCACCTCATTTTTTGCTGAAACAACGTCTGAATAGTTTCTTTACAAGAGTAATTCTTACATTCTTTACAGATTATGTGCACTGGTGCTGAAAAAATCTTGAAACAGGGATCTCTACTGGAGAGTGTATCAATTTTAGTTCTTAATTAATATAGAGAGTGTGTCCCAGGCCTCCTAACACAGACATACCTTTTCTACTGTCTTCCTGAGAATATCACAGTGAGTAACTTTATTCCCAGGAATATTAGTGCTTTTCTCAATACACAGACACTGCAGAGAAATCCCACTTTTGACTTAATTGCAAATTCCCACATCAGAAACCTGATCCACACAGGTCTACTTTACTCTGCTTGGAGGACAACTCCTCATTGCAATGAAACTGTTTTTCGAATCCAGGCGTGGAACAACAGATATACCAGGAATGGTGCACTGATGTTGTCTGTCAGTAGAGTGGTGTGATGGCCAAGTGCATTCAGGAGCCCTGGGGCTGCTTCACCGATAAGGCACCAACAGAAAGATGTGCTGATCATGAAGAATCACATTTTGACCTGGCCTGTCCATCCATGTAGAGAAGCATGATGGGGAGGGAAAGAAATTTCTTGTTCCCCCAGGGATTTTTCTTGTTACAAGATACCAGCATTCTATGTCTTGTGCAGCAAACAGGCAGACATGGGTGCCCATTCCTCTTTGTCTCTAATATAGTAGCAAGCCCAACTGAACTTGCATGGACAAGAAAATAAAAGAGCATAGAAAGCAAAAATTACTTATCTCCTCTGTAGTCTGGGAGTAGGGGTGGAAGGGGTTCCTGTGATGCAGTCTGGCATGCACTTTGCACAGAGAGCTGGACAGCCACATGACACCTTTCCTCCAGGGACACTGGGAGATGCAATTCTTACCTGCCATGAGTAGTTAGCATGGCAATGAACCATTTACTTAGTTTCATATCTAAAACGCAGTAGCTATGTCCACCATCACTTCTCTGTTAGTATCTGACATACAGAGTCATAATCATGCTTCAACTTTTCCTTGTGTTCTTCCACCCTTATTCTTGGAGTAGTTTGCACAGGCTGACAAACTCTACCTTGCCTGAAATGCAGGGAATAGCATCAACCCTGTGTTACAGAAGGGAGAGGCAAAATATGATGACCTAAAGAGTGTGGACATGTGTTACCTTCTACCTACACCTAAGCTGAAGAAGGAGATACTGCAGCTTACCCCATGCCCAGAGCTAATCACCACTCTTTCAACAGAAGCTACTGCTCCTCCAGGCTACCTCAGCCACTCACGGCAAAGGTCCCCGGTGCATTTCAGCCTAAACAAGTGGGCCTTGCTTAAGTGGGCAGTGACTAAATCTCTGCTAACCCAGCTGGATCCAACTGCATTTCCAAAAGGAGTTCAGGCTGGATTGCCTCTGGCAAGGATGGGTAGCTAGGAGGAAGGGTCGGGCTGCTGACCTTTCCATCTGGCACTGCTGTAGCTGGAAAAAGGATGTGTGCTCACCCAGTGACTTGCCGACGGTCAGACTGTAGTGTAGACAGACTTAACAGTTGCTTGAGTTAATAAGCAGAAGATAAGCATGGGGAAGGCAGGAAAAACTTCACAGGAGAAATTCTATAGTGCAGTAAAAAGAGAAGACAGAAGAAAAACCAAGGGGAATAACAGTTTTCTTTGTTAGAAAAGAAGTCCCTTATTCAATATTAGAAGAAAGTACCTTTTCCGTGATCCTTCACTTTTTGCAACAAAGTCTTTACACAAACAACTCCTAGTTTTATGAGGCAGCAACCAAACAATCCTTCTCCCAAACTGTCAGACAGTGCTAATTAAAGCTGCTATTGAGGAGACTGGATTTGAACCACTGCTTGACAGGAGAGAGCATTGTGCAGCATCCTGCACTCCTTCTGCATCATACAGCCTTTCCATTGCAATGAACTCACTAAAAATGAAAGTTAAATCACATCAGACACATAACGAGCTTGTGCTGCAATGTTTAATAAGTTAATCAAGTATGTTAATGATACATATTTACAAGAAAGGAATTTGACTTGAAATCAAGTCAGGAAACAACAAAGGCTAGTAATAAGAACAGCTTTGCATTGACAAAGTCCAGATGAATATGAGATAATTTGGGCATCAAAAAGAGAACAGAGAAACTGGTAATGGATGGAACTATGAAGAAGAGCTGAATTTCGAGCATATCCAATTACAAAAGTCATTACTGATGGGAATAGCAAAACAACTTGTCTATACAGGATATGAGTAGAATTCAGTGGATTAAATTGGCTAAATCTGTACCACATTTCATATTTATTTTTAAAAGTGTCTTGATCCTGGGAAATTTGAATCTGAATTCCAACGTCTTAGAACATCTGGAATGCCTCAGGTTTTTGGTTGGTTCATTACAAATGGAGGCAGTTTTGAGGTTAAGGTTCCGAACTTTATTTCCCCTCTACGACATAAAGCTTGTTTGGAGTTGCTCAGGTTATAGTTTCTGTTTTTCTGGTCAGTTCTCAGATCTTCAAAAAAAATAATATGACAGGCATTGTAAAGGCCCCAGTTATAGACAACATGGTGGGTTGATGCTGGCAGGATGCCAGGTGCCCACCAAAGCTGCTCTATTACTCCCCTCCTCAGCTGGACAGGTTAGACAAAATACAATGAAAGGCTCCTGGGTGGAGGTAAGAACACAGAGAGATCGCTCACCCATTACTGTCACAGGTAAAACAGACTTGACTTGGGGAAATTAATTTAGTGCCAATCAAAATCACAGCAGGATTATGAGAAATAAAACCAAATCGGAAAACAACTTCCCCCCCCCCCCTTCCCTTCTTCCAGTGCTCAACTTTGCTCCCAATTTCTCTACCTCCTCCCCACAAGTGGTGCAAGGGGAAGGGGAATGGGGCTTGTGGTCAGTTCATCACATGCTGTCTCTGCCATTGCTTCTTCCTCTGCTCCAGTGTGGTGTCCTTCCCACAGGAGACAATCCTCTACAAACCTCTCCAACATGGGTCCTTCCCACAAGCTATACGTCTTAATGAGCTGCTCCAGTGCGGATCCCTTCCATGGGGTGCAGTTCTTCAGGCACAGACTGCTCAAGTGTGGGTCCCCCCCAGGGTCACAAGTCCTGCCAGCAAACCTGCTCCAGCCTGGGCTCCCCTTTCTACAGGTTCACAGGTTCTGTCAGGAGCCTGCTCCAATGTGGGGTCACAGCTATTCCAGTGTGGGCTCCTCCACAGGCTGCAGGTGGAGATCTGCTTCATCGTTAACCTCCACGGGCTGAGGGGCACAGCCTGCCTGACTGTGGTCTTCACCACAGGCTGCAGGGGAATCTCTACTCCGGTGCCTGGAGCCCCTCCTGCCTCCTTCTGCACCCACCTGGGTGTCTGCAGGACTATTGCTTTCACATATTCTCACTTCTCTTTCCTGCTGCTACTCCACAGCAGGTTTTTCTTTCCCCGTTCTTAAATATGCTCCCACCATTGCTGATGGGCTTAGCCTTGGCCAGTGGTGTACCCATCTTGGAGCCAGCTGGTTGGACACAGGGGAAGCTTCCAGCAGCTTCTTACAGAAGCCACACCTGTAGCCTGCCTGCAACCAAAACCTGGCCACAGAAACCCAATACGGGTGAAAAATAGCACCCTCTCTTGATATCAAACTATGAGACTCATTTAGATGGCTGAAAATTAAGAAAGATCAAAGCGCATCCCAGCTGGGACTTAGCTATGTGACTTTCACTGAAAAGATTTTGTAATGAATAGAATACTGATTTTCTTTCTATTTTCTTTCCCTTAGAGAGGAAAAATGTTCTTTCTGTGTTTAGAGCTCAGAGTTCCTAATTTACAGAAGCAGGGGGAAAATAATCAGTAAACCTCATAAATACTGCATAAGTGTGGGGAAAAAAATGTGATATCAGTGGGCTGTGCAGGTGAAGGGTGAAATACTGCAAGGCACAGTGGGCTCCCCTGTTACTGCCCTGCCGTGCTGCACTCCTACCAATTCAATTATTGTTGATTCAAGGTGGCATATTCACAGGGTGCAGTGTCACTCCATGTGAAGACACTACCTGAGATTGGAAAGCTGTATGGCTGTGTCAGTCCATAGCATCTATTTGTGTGCTTTCAGTGACACATTGATGCAGGGATATTGCTTCTAGTTCTGGCGCTAGCTTCAGTTGAGCCTAAACAGAACATCTGAGCTCAGACATACACTTATTATACTGTGTAATCCATTTCTTTGGATGCATTTTGTTCATCTCCCCATGCCCAAATCCTTCACAGCCCCTCAGCAATGTGTAATGTCTATTAACATTTAATGTCTACTTGGCTGACTCTGGTTGCACCCACTTTGCTCAAAAGCATGCTCCCTAGGGTCAGCTGGAACTGGGCCTTAAATGTTTATTTAAAGAATCTGCATTCTCTTCCTTTAAAATCTTTTGTTTTCTTAAATTACTTAGATTTATTCTTAGGAGTAATAATTCAAACTCAGAATGCAGTAGTTCTCAATAATTTTGAATTTTTACATATATGTATATTTTCTTACAGAATTCCATGTATTTTCATTTAGTAATCTGGTTTTGTTTTGCAGCATTTGTTGTCCATAAATATCCGGTGAGCAGCTTGTATGAGTAATTCCCAGACTGTGGGCTGTTTTCAAACAATGTGCTGTTGGTTACTTGAGCTTTGTTACTGGGTAACTGAGTGACAGAGCCTGTTTCTGCTCCTCGTTGGAGGGCAGCAATGCTGCAATCTGGATAGTAGAGAGTGAGAGCGCTCTTTCGATACCCAACGTTGTTTATGCTTGAGTCCTTAACACCCCAAAGGACTGATCTGTTTCCTAAGGTTAACACTTTTTAACAAAGGGTGAGGGCTACGTAATATCTTGTTTCTGAAATTCAACTTTACTTGTATTAGGGGCTGCACTAACAGCTGCTAGTTCTTCATCAGAAGGCTAAACATCTCCCTGAGGCACAAAAGAAAGTGTGACAGTGCTTGGATGGTTAATAATGCTTTTCTCTGGTAAACATGCTTTTCCTCTGGTTTTAACCCAGATGTTAAAACCACTTGGAGCTCTAAATGATAACTTTTATTGACTCATTATGTGTCATCATCAGTGGCTTTCAAATGACAACTTCATAAAATCCCACCTAAGACCAGCAGCCCGGGGTTAGATCATCTGATGTCTCTGAAAGGTTTTGGTTAGGCTGCTTTGATGGCCAGAATTCAGCAAGCCTCAGACCCTGCCAGAGAGGGAGACTGCAAGTGACTGCCTGCATAAAGGAACAGAAGGTTTCCTGGCGCTGCTTCTCTCTTCCTTTGTTTCTTTCCCGTTCTCAGTTCAAGGGCTACTTTCACTCAGGCTTTCTGACAGGTGCGCTTTTGCCTTCCAGTTCCTCTCTCAATAGTTGTCTGCTTTTTAGAGTAAAACACATAGACTAGGTAGCAAGGAGATGTTTTGTGGACTTCAGTGAACATCTTTTTCCTTCAGGGTTAACCTCACTGCACACACTAAGGTTTTCCTGTACTGTCCTTGGCTCTTTTTTTTTTACTGCCTCTGCACTGAAAAGCTGAGCCTCAAAGTGTAGTATTTTTCTCTCAGCTCTTGCAGCAGGAAAAAAGCAGCTGTGCCAGAGCTTTATTTTTAAATTTCTTCCAATTATTGGAGAAACTATTTCTTTTCCACTACAACAGACTGGCTGTCTATGTCTGGCTAAGAAATAACTGAAAATAATAATAAAGCAGTTTAGCGCGTTGAATATTTGTGCGAAGCACGCACTTCATGCCGAGTCTTTTCTTTTCTTCATATGTTCCTGTTTAGTCCCTGTTATTGTTCACTCAGCATTTTATAATGACAGGCGTATAAACATTATAGAACTGTGCAGCTGGAGCACGCCTGAATGCAAATTACCTCACACAGGAAATTGTGTAATACACTCGGTACCTGAAAATAAAGATCCGGATAATGAAAGTGGAGATAGTTCTCTGGATGTGAGTGGAATTATGCTAATTTAGAGTAGCTAAGGATTTGCCTATGCATATGCCTCAACAAGCAGGTAGAACACAGCTTGTCCTGTTCATAATTGGCATCTTTCTTGGCACCATTCCTCCCACCCCCCCAAAATTAGATGTAAATTGCCCCCCTTCCCTCAAGATTGAAATAAAGGGGCTGGTGGGTTTTGAATTGGATATGATTTAGGTATGAAATGGTTTTAAGAGCACAGATGTGTCAATCCAGCACAAAGGTTACATTTCTTCAGGGAAAGAAAGCTCTACAGTCCTGTCGCTTGCCTTGAACTGATATGTCCTCCAGATAAAATGCCAGAGAGTTCAGGAGGTAAGAAGCAGATTTAGAAAATTGTAATGAAGGGAAGACAGGCTCTTTGGCAAGGAGTTGATGCAGTGTAGCTACTGGAGAAAGCAAGTCAATTGAACGATGATGACAGAAATTGAGTCCTCAGTAATTCCTTTCTCTGCCTGTCCTTTACAAAATTTAAAAGGGTTTATTATGTCCTATGGAAAGCTAATGGAAACAGACCTAAAATTAATTATTTTTACAGTGTTCCTTCAGAGAGCAAATGAGTTTTGCACCAAAGACCCCCAAACAGTTTCTGATTTGGGTGTGACAAGTGGAAGTAACAAATACGGTAGAGAGAATAGGTTGGGCTAAAGCTCCTACACAGCCTATACTGAGTATGCGCTTCAGTTTAAATACTGCTTTATGAAAACCTCCAGTTGCCTCACATACCGTACAAGCCTTAAGGAGTCATTTGTAGTGTTTCTTGCCCTTCGGTTTTCCTCATGGAAAATGTCGATCCATCTGCTTGAAGAGCCATTGAGGTTCTGAATCAACACGAGGAAGGAACAGAGAATAGCTAGTGCCTTACATCTTGAGTGTCTATTTACACCTTAACAGAAGCAGACTAAATCGAAATGACACTTTCTGATACTTTGCGTTATGCAAATTGTTCCACAAGGGGTAATATCAGCACAGAATGAGGTCCAGAGACCTACAGAAAAAGACTTGCACAGTAATTAAATGCAAGCTGAGTGAAAGGCTGCTGGTAATTCACAGGATGAAGGGCAAAATGTCTTCATTTTGCAGCAGGTGGAGTAACACTCAGGAACAAGACAGTCACATAGAGAAAAACACAGCCTCCACATAAACTTTTAAAGACATTGCACAGGCACTTGCAATGAAAGAACTATATGATAGCAGAATATATCATTCTATCACCGCACAAGAAAAGTCTCACACCTTTAATATCATATGACTGGAGATGTCTCCAATTGATAGGCATAAATTCTTCTATACTAATTTGCCTGGAGCATTATCACTCTTGGCTCATTGTGACAGCAATAAAAAGCATATTGTACACAAACTAACACACACAGCAAGTTCTACTGCATGTTGGGAAACATGGTATCTGTCAGCATAACACCCTTATGCATGTCCCCACTTGTATTTTATTTTCATTAGTTTTGTCAAAAATCATTAATCCATCCACAGTATAAGAGGGATTTTGGGTGTAAAGGAAACAGAATTAAATTCAGAAGCTACATGATAATATAGACAAACGGTGTCCAAGTAATAGCTAATCTACCCCAAAATGTAGTAGAACACTAATTAGAAAAATACTTATTGCAATTCAAAACTTAATCCTCAGCACCATGGAAATAATATTCAGTCATGGCATTCCTCAACCTGACCTGAAAAATAACTGCCTGAAGGGTCAGCTGGACTTGCCTCTTCATTATTCAACACCACTGCTACTCCTTCCCCAAACAGACCTGAGATAAAAGTGAGCTAGAGAAAAGAAAAAGGAAAAGTCTATGCAATTGTGCACTTGCATGTCTGTCAGGGTTTCTTGGTAACGTGACATCAGTGGTGTGAACATGTTGGTTTTAAATTCCTTCAGTGGTCATCAAGCTGAAAGTGCAGAAAGGTCAGAGTAGCACAAAGCTAGTACTGGTTCTATTATTTTTTTGTCCATATTAGCTTCCTGACAGGAATAAACTGCTGCCTCAGCCTCAATGAAGAGTAAGAGAGAGGCAGGGTGTCTTTCTGAGCCTGTGCTCCCCTGAACATTCATAATTTTGTTTTATTTCAGAAGACTCCTTTAGTTATACTACATGAGACACCAAGGATCTTTGGCTGGCTTTTGGGGCGAATCACAGAATCTTTCAACTGTTTAGACTGGAAAAGACCTTTAAGATCATTGAGTCCAACCGTTAACCTAGCACTGCCAAGTCCACCACAAAACCATGGCCCCAAGTGCCACATCTACACATCTCTTAAATACTTCCAGGGATGGTCACTCAGCTGCTTCCCTGGGCAGCCTGTTCCAGTGCTTGACAAGCCTCTCAGTGAAGACATTTTTCCTCATATCCAATCTAAACCTGCCCTGGGGTGACTTGAGGCCATTTGCTCTTGTCCTGACACTTCTTACTTGGAAGCAGTCTGACACCCACCTGGCTACACCCTCCTTTCAGGTAGCGGTAGAAAGTGACAAGGTCCCCTCTGAGCCTCCTTTTCTCAAGGCTAAACAACCCCAGTTCCCTCAGCTGCTCCTTGTAAGACTTTTTCTCTAGACCCTTCACCAGCTTTGTTGCCCTTCTCTGGACACGCCTCAGCACCTCTACATCCTTCTTGAAGTGAGGGCCCCAAACTGAACCCAGCATTCGAGGTGCAGCCTCACCAGTGCTGAGCACAGGGGGACAGTCACCTCCCTTGTCCTGCTGGCCACACTGTTTTGGATACAAGCCAGGATGCTGATGGCCACTTTGGCCACCTGGGCACACTGCTGGCTCATGTTTAGCCAGCTGTCAACCAGCATCCCCAGGTCCTTTCCCACCAGGCAGCTTTCCAGGCACTCTGCCCCAGCCTGTAGAATTGCATGGGGCTGCTGTGACCCAAGTGCAGGGCCCGGCACCGAGCCTTGTTGCACCTCATGCAATTGGCCTTGGCTCATGGATCCAACCTGTCCAGATCCCTCTGCAGAGCCTTCCTGTCCTCCAGCAGCTCAGCACTCCCCCCCACAACTTGGTGTCACCTGCAAACTTACTGAGGGTGCACTCAATCCCCTTGTCCAGATCACTGATAAAGATACTAAACAGCACTGGTCCCAGTACTGAGCCCTGGGGAACACCACTTGTGACCAGTCCCCAGCTGGATGTGACTCCATTCACCACCAGTTGGGCTCGGCCAGCCAGCCAGCTTTTAACCCAGCATAAAGTACACCCATCCAAGCCATGAGCAGCCAGTTTCCCCAGGAGACTACGGTGCCAGATGATGTCAAAGGCTTTACTAAAATCTAGATAGACAAAACCCACAGCCTTTCCCTCAGTCACTAAGCTGATCACTCTGTCATAGAAGGAGATCAGGTTAGTCAAGCAGGACCTGCCTTTCATAAACCCATGCTGACTGGACCTGATCCCCTGCCTGTCCTGTACTTGCCATGTATGTGATGGCATTCAAGATGACCTGCTCAATAACCTTCCCAGGCATGAGGTTCAGACTGACAGGCCTGTAGTTCCCCAGATCCTCCTTCCATCCCTTCCTGTAGCTGTGTATTATACCGAAGTATGTTGAAAAGTGCATGTATTTCAAGTTCTGTGGAGGTCAGCAGAGGAAGAGGTTATTAAAAAGATTTGAAGAATTTTCTGAAAAACATGGCATGTTTCAGGGTTCTGCTGCAGTCCTGAATCCTTTAACATTTATGCACAAATTGGGTGTGATAAAGAAGAGCAATCATATGGCTAAGATGAGCGGGTGGTCACTGGGAGAGGCAGCAAAGGCCATTGCAAGATCAAAGCTAACATCCCTCCATTCATGGGGACCTTGCAGGAATGTGAAGTCAGAAATTTGAATATGGGATTTTTCTCCTGGGTGCCATCAAATTCCTGTTCTGTTTCACTTGATTGAATGGGATCTGCATCAGGGATTTCCTATATTCCTGCCTAATCAGGTGAAAATACAGTGAAAGATGTGACTAGCCATTTGTAGGGAACAATTTCTGGGCAACAGGTAGGAGCACGCATTTGCCTTGCTATAAGCTGATTCAGCCCAGGATTCATCACCCATCCTGAGGCACTGCTCCAAAATTCACTGTGATGGATTATATATGCCATTACCAAAACCATCTGAGAACATGTCTTTGTGGGCTACATTTATCAGCACAAATACAAATACTGTTTGTTACAATGGATCGTGCACATGGTCTAGGCTAGAAGTAAGAGTGATTGCTGAAACATCTTGGGGTTTTACAGCCTTTCATAGGGGCATTGCAAAGAAGTTCAGGAACAAAGGAATTTATTGATTTGGTTTTGGGTTTTTTTTTTGTTTTGGGTTTGTTTTTTTTAAAAAAAAAATCAGTTGGGAAAGGTGCCATAAGCCAGTGAAAATAGATGACCCATGAGACCAGATATAAAATGAACCCAACTCAGTCAGTTACAGAATGGTTGTTCCAGATGGTGGAAAGGAGGAAAGGATCTGCCACCCACTGTGAAGCAATATAGGAGGATAAAAGAGAGGAAAGAGGCCCAATGGGTGCAAAGAATAGGCTGAATGTGAGGGAAAGGCGGTCTTATTGTGACTTAGCTGGGTAAAAGAAAAGGTTTTGATTGATTGGAAGATTAAGTGATGTGCAGAAGTTCTCAAGTATCAGCTTTCCACATAAAGCAGAGGTTTTGTTTTCTCCTGTTCTTTGTGCTGGGCATACAGGTGACTCTGTCAGCATGTGAAATAATACTGCAAGACAGCACACAATGTGACTGAACAAAACTTTCAAGACATGGACCCAACAGTAAATAGCTACTTTTTTACCTTGTATTGAAAATAAGTGTTGTCTTTGCCATCAGCAATAGCTTATGATGTGGCACCTGTGACCAATTTCCACAAAAGAAGACTGTACAGTCATCTCTTTTTAAGTCTGCAATAGTACTGGGAGATGTAGCGCCTTGTAGAATCCCAGCAGTGAGTTTATGAATGATGCATGAAACAAAATCTCTCTCTGCCTGATGCACAAAGGGAATATCAGACAGAGTTGTGAGACCACTCCTGGGCTGGGGTGCTTGATGTAATATTCCACTCAGACACGGACGGGAAAGTCCACCAAGCACATTAGTTTCAAAGTAAATGCGTAAAAACACAGTGAGAAAAAGCCAAAAATATAATGATATTAAGTTGTTTGGCATAGTGGGCTTTTTTCCCTCTTCCTCCCTCTCCCTTGCTACCATTCTCTTTCCCAGAGCAGCTGCCTTCACAGATTGGGTAAGAGTATAGAGTGTTTTCATCACTCTTTAAAAACGTTCTTTAGAAACATATCGTAGTGAAATATGCCTACTACATTTCCAAGGGAAGTCTTTCACTTAAAAGCAGTGATCTGTGACCTTTTTAATAATGCAGTCTCTTCCCATATTGCTTATACTAGTACAGGGATCTAAGAAATACTGGAAGTTATTTCTGTAGTGTAAAAAGTAACCTATCTTTTCCCCAGTCCATTCTGCTTTTTGAGATGAAAGACCAAGAAGCAGTGGCTATATAACAACCCAATTCATATATGCATATATCTAAAAGGTAAGGTTTTATTTCTTAAATGGCCACCAAACATGACCCAAAGCCTAGTGAAGTCAAAAGGTATCTTTCAACTTCAAGATATTCTACATGAAGATTTTATTTACACTATTTTACACATCACTTGGAGTTCTAAATTCTAAGTTACAGAAACCTTATCTACAAAATATAGCACAGGAGGTGGAAACTACACTAGAAAATAATTACTTTTCTGCTATATATATAAGCATAGACAATTATTTGTTACTAAAACCTGTTTCTGGTTAACAGGCACTTGAAATAGCCTTTAGCTGAATTGCCTGTGCCAATGGAGAGATGCATATGACAATCGATACACCTGGCAGTCCCAGTAAAAATGACGGGTCAGCAGGCAGAATAAGTAATTTTCCTACTCTCACGAAAAAGTCAAACATGGAAATGTATTTTCTTGATACTGATGCACCATCAAAAATTCCACATCAATGTAATCTGACAAAAGCCCTGTTGTTCCCTGCTTCTCACATCTCCACACTGACAATCTTCAAAATGTAAGTGCTAAGACTGACTACCTTCTCCAGCTTTTTGTTAAGATGTAGGGCTTACTAGATTTACAAAACAACTAGAGAAAAAAAACAAGCACAGACTCTGGAGGTTTTTTACAAGGTCTTCTTACCAGAAGCATCACATCAAAAAGAAAGCTAAAACCAAGTTAGATATATTTGCACGTAGCTTAATCTGATTTTGCTAATTAATTAGATCACTTGAGAGGAAAGCACTGACAGAGATGTGACACATATTAGCAGGGAAGACAGCTGACAGATCTTATGGAACAGACACAAAAAAGAAACCATTCATGTCCATGAAAATAGGGTTAGATGGCAAATTGTAATGGCACATAATGTAGTATCTTCATTATCCCCCTTTTTAGTATCCAGAGGAGTTACAGATTTTAATTCTAGACTTATTTGAAGGGATCTGTAGATCTCCCTTGAGGTTTGCTACCAAGAAGTCAGAGATGCTTTGAGAAAAATACTGGAACTGAAGATTCATGCCCTTTATAGATTATTTGCAAAAGTTCTTGTTTCTACACACTGAATATTCAGTTTCAAAATGACAGCACTGACTGCATGGGAAATCTCTTTTCAAGAAGAGTGTGTGTAAAATCAAAGTATTTTGATGGGCCTATTTATGGGGATGTTGTAGATGTATACATTACATCAACCTGGAAGATTGGGTCCATTTGTTAAGTATTAGTGTGTGGAAAGTTTTCATGAGTTTATTGTGGATTGTTTTGTTTGAGAAGCAGAAATGAAGATTCTGGAAAGGGGTATTTACATGCATTACTTCTAAGGTCTTAATGAATAATCTTTTTCAATCCCTGGGGATACATCAAGTACACAAAGACTCTGCAAAACATTTTGCTGAAGCTGAGGGAGTACTGCTTAAGCTATGCTTGCAGACACTCTTCCACCAGCTTCTTTAAGAATAGTCTTATATACTTAAGAAGTGAGACTGAGGAACTCAAGGTGGCAACTCAGATATATGGATCAATTATATCAGTCAGGAATGCTTATAGAGAGGAAAGAGTGGAAAAAAGCCTGTGTTATCTCAGAAGATGAGAAGAACTTCAAAGCCAACCTTGAAGAGTTGGCCCTTTAAGGGTGCCTAAGCAGGGGAGGGGCAGTAGTGAACTGTTCCCCTTAGATCCATCAGAAAAAAAATCTAGTGTCAATGTTGTTTAGGGAGTAAACCCAAGCCTGACCCCTATCTGCAGTCCATTCCCTCCTATCCTATGCCTTAGCTTCCACAGCTGTTGCATCATGTGTCAGAGGGTGCATCCCTGCCTGCTCTCTTGGCATCTGTTCAAGGATCTGTGGTCCATGAATTACTCACTCCTTTTTGAACCCATTGAAACTATCTGCCTTTACAAGCTCTGTAGCAACAAATTCCAGAAGGTCATTATCACTGTATAAAAAGTACTTTGCTTTATCTTCTTAAGCCCATCTCCTACTAACATTCCATGAGTGCTCCTTAGTTCAAATACTGCAAGTTTGGTCAGTAACAGTTCTGCATTCATCTTATCTGCAGCTTCTGTGATATTGTAAACCTTCATTTATCCATTCATTATCCCCCTGTCCCATTTCTGCTGTATGGCGCAGAATACAATGAGTGTATCTAACAGTGGTTAGGTAAAGCTGCAGCTGGGAATAAATTACATTGGCAGATAAAACCAGTGCATTCCTTGCTTTCATATGTCAGTGCACAATTATATTTGAAAATCAGCCCTTCAGTGGGGGCTGGGTACCTATTTGGTTTTCTGAAGCTTTTCCAGGGAACAGCTGTTCATTCCTTTGTCTATGGAATGCCTATCATATTTGAAGCACTGCAGCAACACAATTTTAATTTAGAGGTGTGAGCACAGGCCAAAAGGCAACCTGAAGGTAGGAAACCTTGCGGTAGGTCCTACATCATAAAGTTCACAGGATTCCCCTCCATGGCTGCTGTTACTTGCATGGAGAAGTAAGAAAAAGCAAAGCCCGGTACTGCCCAGCCCAGAAGTCCAGGGGCCAGACCCAGTCCCTCGGTCTTCCAACATATTCTCCTAAAGTGAGGTGCTACCCTCAGCAGCCCAGTATTTAACACATTTTGACACAAGATGGCAAACTAGCCAGCTGCTTCCAACTGGTGTTGTCACTGGTCCAGATTGAAGAAGGAGAAGGTGGTGTATAGGAGCACCTGCTGAGATAAAGACAAAAAAGGCGAGAACAGCTGATCTCTGACATACAATATAACATATTGTGGTCATCACCAGCTTAATCGACTATAGTGGCTGCATCAGGAATATGCTCTAACATGTGCATAAGCCCTGCAAGGTTCATTTGCAAAATGCCATGTATTTGCATTGTCTGGCAGTAATTTGCATTTCTGTTCCCCAATCATTTTTAGACAGGTGAATGCTAATGAAGCTCCCTAGGTAATAAAGTATTAAGAAGAATTAGAATGCAAAAAAAAACCCACTAAAACCCCTTAACCACATCGAAGTGCAAGGGATCTAACAGTTGAAAGGAGGGTACAATTTTCATCATTTCTCAGGAAAACTTTACCCATGAGACATTCCAGTGAGTGGCACAGGCCAGCAGAGTATGCAATGTCAGAGCATGGAGACCCACATCATCTTTCAACATCCATCAACTGTTTTATCTTCTTGGGTATGTAGTTTTGCCATTTATCCTGGGGACACTGCACCTCAGGACACACAAGCTTTACAGAGCACCTTGCTGACAGACATGGAACATACTTTAGCAAGCAGGGAAGAATGGGTGTTTTGGTGCAAGTACATAAGAGCTGGCAGAAAACGGGTAATATCTGATTAGGTCTACCTGGAGAATCCTCTTCCCTTAAATGGAACCACTGCCATTTCACTCCTTTGTCATGCAGTTTCAGATCATGGGGGTAAAAGCACTACAAAATGTTTGGGATAGCTCAAATTCTCCATATTAATAGTGACCTGCCATCTGCTTCTCTGCCCATGCTTCTGGGCTGTTGCTCCATTCTTAAGCATCCATTCACACGAGAGGAATGTTTTTGTGGCAGGCAGCTAGGACTCTATTGTATAGGTCTTTACAAACATTGCAGTGTTTTCCCAGGCATTTTTAAATCTGTTTCCAGACACATCGTTTTGCCTGTGTGGTTTTGGTTTGTATTTTGAGGGTTTTTTTTCTCAAGGAAAACAAAATTCACATCTTGATGAGACACTAACTTATTCTTTTCCAAATGCAAAGAAACACACACACACACAATATTTTTACATATATATTTATATACATCTATACACATGTATAAAAGTGCAATGACACAGAAATGGGATTAATACCAGGTTTGGAACTAAATCCTGCTGCAACTCTGACTCCAAAGAGAGACTTGTGGGGCAATTAAGTGTTATTTTTGTTGACAAAACTGCCTTGGGAAGTTTCATCACGCTGCCCTGACCCAGCTGCTGCCCCTCTGCAGCAGTTTGCTGTCTCCTTGACAGAGGCAATGCAATTGTTTGTGGAACACTGTGTCTCAGACCCTCGATACAATCCAGGGCAAAAAGAAAACCTCCAATAAAAAAGGCTTTTGTCCTTGTTTTTGTTTGTTTGTTTAACACAGATCTCCATAATCTGGTCCATGAAGTGTTCCCACAAGCAGTTGTGCAGGCACAAATGAGTATGGGAGCAGGCAAAAAGGGCTGAAGGGCAGTGGAGGAAGGGCAGATCATTTCACCACCAAGGAACACATATCATGTAACTAATCCTAACAGCGCTCTACAACAATGAACCAGAACTTCAAGTCTTCTAAACTATTTACTGTATTTTATTAATGTATTTCACTCTCTAAATATTCTAGGTGTGGGTGTATTTTTTAAAAAATGCTTCTCTTTTCTTTTTTTTTTTTTTCCGCTAAGGCATACTGACAAGAGACTATTCATTTTTTCCAAAACAGAGTGTCAGACAGTGAAATGTGGCTTTAAGCTAAAAGAATTTTTCTTTATGTAACATCTTTCTTGGTGGTGGAATAAACAACAAGCATGTATTTCCAGCTGGTGCTCAATTCTTCCTCATATCTGAGTCAGCCCTTGTACATTATTATATGAGTGCTACTGTTACTGTTTAAAGTATGCAAATCACTGCGTATTTGTTCCTCAATGAGACAATATTTTCCACTGGGATAAATAATTGTGGGTATTTTATTTATGGAAAGTTCAGTACTCAACATGCTCATACCCGTCCAGCAAGGAATGTAAGTGTGTGCGTAACTTCAGAGGTGTAATTTCTGCTGCACTCATCAGGGACACTATTTACCTGCTGAGAGCAAAGCATGTGTCTTGCTGGATTATCGCCAGTGTGTTCAGTACATCCCAAAATTGAGCTCATAGCTAATTGAAATTACTACATGCACTTTTAGTAAGAGTTAGCCACCTAAATACCATTGGAGATCTGGTCTTAAGTCCTCCTTGGAATCCTCCTAATCCCTTTTTTCAGTCATGTTTTACAGAAGTTCATACACAGCTGAATGCTATTTATGCTTCCAAAAACGTCCTTTTAACAGTTTTAAATTGGTTTCCTTTCCCCTTATGATGTCTCTGTATTTTTCTTATTACGGAAGCAAACAGGTGACTCTGTCTGACCTTCTTGTTCTAGTCAGTATTGGATATATTTCTGCTATGTCGTAATTTATTTGTTTCTCTCTAAAGCATTCACCTTTATAATCACCATGCACACAGTAGACATGTTGTTATTCCTTTTATACTTTTCTCTTGCCCTTCTCTGGACCCATTTGCTTTCTAGTGTTAGCCTTTTTGAAGTGTTGTGCCCAAAACTGTAAGCAGTACAGTATTCAAGATGAAGGTACACTCTCAGTTTATGTTACAATATCTTCTTCGTAGCATTCTTTTTCTTTCTTAATACAGACTCTTGATTATTTAACTCGTATCTCGGCTTCCATCAACAGGTAGTTTTCATCAAGGAGATTATGATGAAGCCTTCCTTTTTTTTCTGCAAGCACACCAACTCAGAACTGATCAGTTTATAGGCAGTTCAGTATTTTGCTCTCAGTTTACTTGCCTTCAAATTCTTTGACTGCTGGCATTTTGTCTTGGGTTTAAATGTCTCCTTCTCAGGCCCTTACCAACCCAAAGGTTCAAACTTGGAGAAACGCTGGTACTTGTCCACACACCAAATCACGGCTGAGTTACCGCTGAATTTAACATTCCTTCACCTGTTTCCCGGTACAGCTTAGGTCATTCTCCACATGCACATCCAGCTGAAGTGACAATCCCATTGAAAATATAGGTAGGTAACTCCCCTTCCTCTCCCATACTCTACACAATGCATGTGGATGAGAAAGGATACAAACAGGAGGACTACAAGTAGAGATCTCCACACCCCCAGGATGCAACTTGTTGCTCCAGCAGCAAGGTCCCCTACCCAGGAGGAAGGGGCTCCATTGTCCAGACACATGGCACAGTCTACATTCCTAAAACAGTTCTTTCCGTTTTTGCCGTATAACAACGCTATTCTGTATTAATCCTAAACTTTGCTGTGTCCATCTGTGCGTAAACATTGTTTAATATGCTGCACCCTTCCAGTCAAAAGGGTTTTAAAATTTATTTTGTAAGTCAACCCCTCCCCAGGCTGAAAACAAACTGCTTACTATAGCCAGTGCTGCTGACAACTTAGCAGTTTCTAATTAATTATATGACCCTGCTTTCTCATCCCACAACTGCATAGCTGCATTTACGGTCTCACAAGGGACATTGTCAGGAAATCTACAGCAGGTGGGAGAGCTCATGTGTCATCTCCTACAAATGAAGGCTGAGAGACTACTTACCCAAGCTCAAGCACAGATAAGTACCCTAAAATTAGCCGGGCATTTGGTGGCAGCAGCTGTATGTAGCAATGCACTGCAAGATGTAGAAACAGATGGCACGACAGAAAATACTGGTGCTGTGTTTGCTGTCCGACTGGAGGCCTCTCTGTTTCCTTCCCTTAACATCTTTGCAGTTTATTGGGGATAAAATGGGATTCCCTTTCCGCCCTCTTTCCTGCTGCTTCTGTAGTCAGCTTTTGTGGATGCCTCCAGTCAAAGCCTGCCATTCCTACTGCTTCTTTTCTAGCTTTGACTTCTTTCTACTAGAGCCTTCTAATTTTACCTGTCCTTTTGTATCTTTTGTTCATCACCAGACACTCATTTTATGTAATAGCAATAAACACAAAAGTATAGTTCATAGGGGATGTTGACATTCATGAGGGAGGCAAGAGTAAATATTAGCATTTACCTCAAAGCAGTCATCAGAAAAATCTTAAACTTTTACACCAAACAATGTGCATGCATGTGTGCTCTGCCACAGAAATGCCAGAATACATAGGGAAAAGCTCTTATTTTTTTACAGAAGAGAACCAGCAGTCCCATGGGAGACCAGTTTTGGCAAAGCTCTGGGAAAGTTTCCAATTACTTCTTTCAAAATCAAGGAGTTTTCCACAGCGGGAGTATTGAATGTGCCTCAAGGTGTGAGGGGCACGGTAAACACTGAGGTTAGTGCTCCATGGGACCTGTGGGAACAGTCTGCTGTTTCAAATGCCTCAGGTTAGCTGATCCATCCCCACAGGACCTGCCGGTAGAACCTGCAGGGAGACCAGTGCCCTGTAGGTGTTTCAGCCAAAGGCCTAGCGCAACTCCATAAAAACGGAGTAAGACACTTATCACTTCCAAAGGGCTGGTGGTGTTCCCTCAGCAGGACGAAGACCAGCCCTCTCCTCAGGAAGCACACCGGCAAAGCTACAGCTCAATCTTCTTTCGGGCCTTCTGCATCTCCACCGTACTGCTGCACACTTTCCTTTGCTGGTCTTCACTGCTTGTCCTTTCATACAGATCTTCTCATCATCCTCCTGAAGAGCTCCTCCACAGCATGGTTTTGTAAAGTCCCTCTGGCCTCTTGCTCTGCTTTGTTGGTGCTGATACATCTCTCCCAATCTGCCGGCAACACTCCCCTTCCACAGGAGCTGCTTCACAGCTCCTTTATCTCCCCTCTTTCCTCTGAAGTCTTCTTCTCTGTGAAGGTCAGAAATTACCAGGTCCACACAAGAGGGACCCCCACTGGTGCAGGAACACTCAGAAACAGTCTGGCAGGAAAATGAGTGAACAGCAAAGGGCAGCAGAAGAGCATTACTCCATGCTTCCCCACCTCCTGTGCTGCCCAGTGCCTTACCAGGAGGAAGGTAAGGTAAGCTGAGACTGGGGATAGGTGTTTTGCCTATGTGTTTGTAAGTGTTCAGATTCTTTTTTTTTCTCTGTGATTGTAAGTTTTTGCTTATTGGCAGTGAATTAAGTAAAATTTCCCCACTTGAGACCTCTTTGCCCAGGATGCCCTCACAAATAAGTCTGCCATGGGATCTTCAGTTTATAAATGCAAGCATATATAGACAAAGACTGGGGATGCATTCTTATTCTCCATGCCCCAGCTTTCCATAACCACTTCTAACCTATAATAGCAATGGACGCAAGCCCTGTGCACTTGTAAACTAAATGACAAACTTCTTCACATACTCCTGACAAACACAAGCCACAAAATCCCCAGGCATTCACCAGCCTGCTGAAAATTGTTATGACCTTCACTGAGATGCGATAGAGTGGCTGGGGGCAGAAAGTCATTGCTGATCTGTGACTGCTTTTGAGGCAGTGAATCATAGTCATGTTATCCCAGGACAACAGGGCTGCATATCTTCCAAATCACTGAAAATTTCAATTTCAGTCCATGGGTGGCATAGTGTGACCTGGTTGATGAGAAGTTATACCTGTCTTTCTTCTATTGGAAGTAACTGAACTGCAATCTTTAGACCCTTCGTAGTCTACCTTTACAGTTGCTACAATCTTTTCATGCTAATTAAAATCTGGAAATGAGATTTACATTGCATTCCAGGGTCTTTAGCATACAAATATCATGTATGATACAGTTTGCAAGCCAGCATGGACATTAGGGACTGCAGCAGTGAAGCTCAGTTTGCTTGTGAAAATCGACTCTGGCAAAGCTTGGGGCACCAATTTAAAAGTGTTCTCTTTCTGTTTAATTTTGGAGAAAAATTGAGGACTGCTGTTTCACAGGAAGTGTTAGGGGTGACATTGTTTGCTAATGCCTTGGCTTGTATAAAGCAAAAATGTACAACTTTCCTAACTTCTGCCAGAGTACACAATGAACAGAGAAAAAATATACTTAAATTTATAAGTGTAAGCGTACCTTAAGGAATTGGATATCAAGGTATAAATGCTTTCTATTCCTTAGGAAAAAATATTGTTGCAATCACAGTCTGTAGGAGCTAGCAGTTCTTCTGAAGCTTAAAAGAAACTCGCTATTTGGCTATAAAATATGTATTATTCATTTTGCCCAGGTTAACTTTATTTTTCTTTTAAAGGAGCTTTGACACTTCAAACTGGCATTTGTGAATTTAGTGTAAATCTTTGCAATATTAACCAGGCGAGAAGCAGGCTGCAGAAAATGAGAAATATGACCTGTGAAACAACCCATTTAAACAGAGGCGTGACTTAGGGTTCAGTCTACTTGCAAGCACTAAACAAGGCGCTCAGGCATCTTTGCACTGCATGTCTGCAGACATTGCTCCATCCCAGTGTCACAGTAGTTCTTGGGTAGGTGTTAAAATACTTTCTATATAATTTTTTTTCTTTCTTTTTGCCATCGCTTTCCTTAGAAATTAGATTTAAAATTAGTACTACTAAGTACAAATTTCCTGAGGATGATTACTTACATACAAAATTGAATTAGGTCTAGCCATATTCTAACCCACTTTGTGTTTGTCTTTCACATGCCTCTAAGCAAGTAAATTTTGCTAAGGTAAGTGCTCAAGAAAAGTTTTGAAATTCACAGTAGAGCCAGTGTATCTTAGGACATTTGGTGTTGTTCACACAGAACGTGTCTGACCTTCCAAAATCCTTTCACACATCCTTAGCGCAGAGGCCAGGCAATGATTCAGGAAATGTTTTGGCCACACCTTCTGATAATTAGGACTGCAGATGCAGCCATATTACCAGAGTGGTAATATGTTCACTGCAAAGACAATTTGGGGAATTAGCATCAGGAAGGATGAGCAGAAAAAGCAGCTAGGTTGAAAAGCCAGATCATGTCACTGTCTCTACCGGTGATGCACTTGCATTATTGTTTCTGGATCACATAGCAGTGTTTCTTAAGGCTGCAGAAAGTGGAGCTGATCCAGCTAATTCCTTCTCAGTGAAATACTGGAGAACCTGTCTGTCTTTTTGGACAAGTTACTGGAAGATAATCAGCAATTTAGTGGTTTAGAGTTGGCACTGTAGATGTTTTCCGATAAGGGTACTCTTATATGCATCAACAGTGTAGTCATAGGGTAGGAAAATATCACAAATGCTGGTGAGTTCAGTTGCTGCTCTTCCTTTGTGGTAACAAAACCGTACATCTCTCAGATAAAACACATGTTTCTTTCCAACACATAGACAAAACACTCTGTCTCTCCACAGAAATAGCAAGATGAAGCCACTAAGAAATGTTACACAGGTGAGTGTGGCTGGTTTTGAGTGGAGGTATCTGTGAAACAACATAAGGAGAAACACACATCCACTCCTTTTCTCAACAGAAACAGTGTCCTGAGAAAAATCAAGAGCTTGAAGCTGAATGTTGACTGAAACCCCCTTTGAGCTGTGAGCAAATACATTGCCTTCCAGTTTAATTCTGTCCACATTAAGGGCTAAATGAGTAGAAAGAAGTTATCTCAAAGATTCCCAGATCTGACATCCATTTTCACTCCTAACACAGATCTCTGAGGCCCACAAACTTTGGCAAACAGCAGAGGTCAAAAGAGTCCCTTCATATACCAGTTGTAAAGAGAATGTAAATTAAGATAGGCAAAGGACATCAGATTTCAAATGGTAAGTGAGAGTCGTAACAGTGAATGGGTGAAATTATCCACCCAGGTAGCTAAGACTAGAAGGACATCTAGGGAAATACCAAACAAGCCAGGCAGAATATCTCAGTGCACATCAGCACAAAAGAAAAAAAGTCTCCAGTAGAGAAAAGCTGAAGAGCTGAACACACACTGTGCAGGAGAATGGGATTAACATAATTGATTCACCTTTGAACTTGCAGAGAGTGAACAAAATGGATGTTCCAATCAAAATACTAGATGATTGTTGCACCCATATGAAAACTCTGCATTTGGTCACCATGTGTTCCCAACAGTTGGCAAAAGAAGGCAAGGCATTTGATTGCTTTGTAACAGCCTTTCAAATGTCTTTCATATCAATGTTGGAACATCCTGTAGAAGGAATAATTTCTAAATGCAATTAGAGAGTTTTAAAAGTGAGGTGGGTAAGGCAGTGATAGCACAAACTAGAGCAGCTATAATCTCCGTAAAGTGCGTGGAGGCACGCCAGGCAAAGAAAAATCTGTGCGTGGCAGAAGAACAAATGCAAAGGCTGACATAAGATTGCACAGTAAGCTCTGTTTAAAAAAAAAAATCCTGTGATAGGAGATCAAGGAAATAAATGCACTCTTGTATTCAAGAAAGAGAATGAGCTTAGGCAAAAGTTCCCGACAAATCTCAGAGCTGTGAGCAGCTAACAAAATCCTCATAGATGACAGCTTTGAAGAAAAATAGTTTTACAGGAAAGGCACTGGGCTGAGCCTCAGGAGGTTGGTGTCCCCATTGCTACACTGCTGCACACGGTCTCTTGGACTCCGGAGGGGAAAAAGATTCAGCAAAGCTTTCCTTTATAAAATGGAGATCATATTTCCCTTCCCTGACATCCTTTGCCTTATCTATTTAGGAAGCAAGAACATCTTTGCATTTACTCTCAGCTGAACCTGCCAGGAGTTACTGTGGAAAACAGCATTCCAGGGACACCTTACGGAAGAAAGCGTGTACCAAGAGAACCGTTCTGAAAACCTGCAGATTCAGAGGGAGAATATGAGGCCGTGAATACCACTTACACAGAGGACATCTTTCATGGGATTGCAGGGAGGCTGAATCCACTTGCTTGCTTTCATGTCAGCCTAGGCACTTTTATGCTCTACAGATTGTCAGCAGGTAAATCTTACAACCAAAATGGGGTGTCTTGAAGTCCATTGGCACACATCCAACCAAAGGGACCTTTAATGGTCCCTTTGACCCTGCTCTGAACAGACTGAAAGACATCCTGAGGTCCGTTCCAGCCCAACTGATTCAGTGACTTTATTGTTCTATGAAATGCTCGGACTAAAGAATAAACAAAATTAACGACATGGTTTCTGTCCAGCCCAGGAATAGTCTGACCTTATGATGCCTGAGACAAAGTAATAGCGTACCGCTGCTGAAGGAGCAGGTCCAGCTCCACTCCCGAGTATCTCCATCACTCCTGCTCTTAGCCCACTGCTCACTTGGAAGTGATTCTTGTAAGTCACACAGCAAGCCACACCAGCCCGATCAGATGGCAAAAAGGGACAAGATGAGCAGTTTCATTTGAGATCAGACGAGCCATGGAAAAGAAATGAGGAGGGAAAGCTGGTGGCTGGGGACAGATATGGGATGTGGAAAGGGGAGAGAGGATGGAGAAAGGAGTAGTCAGAAGAAAGGTTACCACAGTTTCCCTGTTTTGTCAGGGCTGAACTTGTACATCAGCTTGGCCATATTGTGAAAACATATGCTAGAGCCAGAGTTAATTTAGATCTGCAATTCATGTCAAAGTTATCCCACTCTACCCATATACTATCAAGCCATTGTGCACAGTATGCAGCAGAGCTCTGAACTCAGCAATCAAGTGGTAGTGACAACGCCTTACGCAGCATGAAAGAAGCTGATGCTCTTGTGTGCGGCACGCTGTCATGATGGCACTGTAACATGGTGAAGGAGAGACTGGGAAAATGAGAATGGTAGAGAAAACATGGTCTGAAGGGCTTGATGCTTTACAACACAGACATAGGAGAACCAGAGCTTTACATTCAAGGAAAGGACACAGCTTCCCTCACAGCTTGTCAGCAGCATAGGCAAACTTCAAAGGCAGGGCAACACAGGACTGACTGGTGAGGCTGTGTGGAACAGGCAGGTGTTGGCATGGGAGAAGCAAATACAGTTATCACCCTTACCTCTTCTCTGCCACCTTCTTTCTTGCCAGGCCCGACTAGCAAAGACAGCCTGCCTGTCATTGCCTATGACTTCTCACCAGAGGCACGTTTACCTTCATCCCTGTAGTCCAGCCAGTGATGCTGTTTTCACGCAACAGGGCAATGTTTAGCCTCCTCTGAGGCTTGCCTTGCTGCCCTCTTATAGGCAGTTGTCTGCTTTATTTTTGCCTGAAGCCATCCCTGTTACCAAATCAATTCCTACCAAGTAAGAGTAAATCTGAAGAGGAAAGTACACTCCTACTCGCACTACAAATTCTGCAAGGCTTTCCAGCATCAATATCTATACACAATCATCTGAATACACACAAGGCTCCTAATTATACACTTTCCTCTCTGATTTATTCTGAACAGGGCAACATGATGACTGCAGTGCAGTGCTCCATAACCTCATAACAGGATATGTCTCTCTTCAATGACCTGCCTGTTGCACGCAAACAACTTTGTGTATGTATGTGTCTTTGTTCCCAAGGCTATGCAACAAAAAAAAACACCCAACCCCAAAATGCACTACAAGGGCCATAAATGGAAAACAACAAGCCTTTGACACAGGGAAATTATACACTCAGGCAAAAGCTCAGGATAATCTAGAGCTGCTGAAATCATGATGAGTGGTACAAAAATATCAGTGATAATGGACACAGAGCTTGCTAGGCAGAAGAACACATGCTATGTAGCAATGGTTTTATGAGTGAGTGGCATTTAGGGACAGTCAAACGATACAAAGACTGTGAGCAATAAGAAGTGATTGTATTGCAAGGAAACATCTTCCTGGGCAGAATAATCCCAGAGCTGCAAGTATACACTTTGTATTATTAAGGAAAACTTAATCCCAAAACCCTGAAAATTAGTAATTCCATAATAAAAGGAATGGCTTTAGACCGCTGTACTTGCTTCTAATTTTGAACTTCCTCACAACTTACAAGCATTTAAGACCATGTTTTCAAACTGAATCTCCTCTAAAATAAAAGGGTTACAGTTAACACTATGTTAAAGTGGCAGCAGTGGCAGGCTCATCCCTGCTTTTGAATAGAGAAACACATGCAGCTTCTAGGGCTACCTAGAAATGGAGGAGATTTGCTGTTCACATCATCTGACCAAATGAAGTGTAGCCTGAAGGACACTGTATGATTTAGGAACCTTCAGGAAAAAGAAGAGGAGTTTTGAGAATACCTGTTGCTTGTATCTGGCAGCTGTGGAGCAAATATATCTTAGTACTGGAAAAGGACCACCTTTTGGGGCAGTGAAAGGTGTCCTGGCTAGGGAAAAGCAAATTCACAACAGCCTGAATCACATTCGGGCTGCACATGGATTGGATACACTGATGACTCTGACCATGTCTGGAAGCAAAATTGTCTTTGTTGCGGTTGCTTTAGTGTTGTATAGGCTGTTTTAGTCTAATTCCATTATTTACCAATTGTCCTCAAATTCTTCTTCTCCCCAGTCTGAACATGTGGGATAATGCTTGGTAGGAATACAAACCTTGCTCTGGTTCAGCAAACCCTGTTGGCTTCTCAATTACCACAGTCTGGTTGTTTTATTTTTTTCACAGTTTCCAAATGGCAACAGTTGGTGCCAACCCATATGGGCAGCACCACTATGGCCTCCTAAAGTTCCCAACAGATGGGCTGGAACCAGTTTTGCCATGGGGATGCAATTTGTGCCTCCAGTTGCCCACCCTGCCCTCCAGCTGTCCATGCCCAAGGCCTCAGAGACCATTCCTGTGCCTCAGTGGCACCCACTTCACAGTCCTGCATGTTCACCTGATCCACCAGAGGGGAAAAACGCTGGAAAGGACTGGAATGGCAACACGTGGCCCTTTCTTTTTTGAGGTGGAAGCCTCCGGTGGAAGGGCTAAATTAAACAGCTGGGGCATTAACACCTTCAGGGACCACAAGTGTTTTCTCACTGAGCAAGCGAGCTAGATTTGCATAGGGTACAAGGATAGGGTTGCTGTCTGAGCAAGTGACTTCTGCAGAACAGATCTGTTGTTCATTCTTGCCAAGAAAAAGCACTAATGTGACTTTACAAAGTTTTTCCCTCCTAAGGTCAACTCAGAGAAGACTTCAGCAAGCCCAGAGCTGTATTTCTTTTCTCTGGATGAATGGCTACCCTAAATTGTTAGTGAGGTGTAATTTAAAAGAGCTTGTAATAGATTTGCCAAAGTCTTCTCTGTAGAATCGATATTAGCTTGTACTCATAATAGCATTTCAAACCATCGTGTACTGAAGTCCTGACCATCTGGGCCAGGAAATGGCAATGGGAATTAGCATTTCTCCTCTGCTAGCCCCTGTATGCTACCCTGTGGCTATTACAGCCATCTATTTTGCATTCTGGTTCCCCTGCGATATGGGCAATAAACAGTAAACAGTGCACTTGGTAATAACTTCTCCAAAGGAAAAAAAAAAATACTCAGCAAAAAGCATAATGTAGACGCACTCTGTAGGAGTTTCCAAGATGGTTTGCAGCAGCTACTCAGACATCAATGCCAAACAAAATTATCTGAGTGGTAGAAAAAAGTCCCCAAACAGCTGCCACCAGCTGTAGCAGGCCAAGTTAGAAATAATGAAAGGAAGATTATTTTTTTTTCCTGAGCATTACAAGAAATGGGAGCAGAACTATGTAGAGTGTCTGCAGCTTCTGAAGACTCTTCTGTTGCACATAATCCTTACAGCAGTTTACACATGTCACCATCTGCTGGTACCCTCCATTACTGCATTGCAGTATTGTGTTACTCCACGAGTTCAACAAGGTGATGCGTAAAATTCCCATGGCTGTGTTTAGAAAAGATTGGATTGAAGATGTCCGTGTAATGGAAATGGCGAAACTGGTGTGAAACCACCAGATCTGGAGATAAGTTTGCAAAGTTCAACCAATATTTTCACCTGGAGAACCACCCAAGAGGTTCTAGAAAGCCCTGCCTGGGAATGGGGGAAGGGACAGCCACACAGAGTAATTTGCTGCAGAATGACAGAGGGTTTTGTTAGATTGCTTGTTACAGATGAGAGAAAGGACAAAGTCTACAGGCAGTCAGGGACAAAGCAGCACTTTAATCAGTCTGCCCTCCAGTCCTTAGAATCCTAGTTTGTGCCTTTCCATCCTTTTTGCTTTGCTTCTGCCTGAGTTCTTGTCCAAACTCCAGACCCGCAGTCATTAATTTCAATGTCTTTTTTTCCATTTTTTAATCGTGATCTTCTTCAGCTTTTTTGGGTGATCTTGAAGAATAGCTGGCAGCTTCATCTCATAACTCTTTTGGATGCTGAATCTGCCTAGTAATGCTTTCTTTGCCCAGAGTTGAGAACAGTCCTTCATCCAATTCTTCACCATGGATCAGTGCAGTGCTCACAGGCTAACACTGTGTAATGGTGAATCCAGGGAGTTTTACAGGCTTTATATAAAATAATCTTCCATAAATTATTTTCTGTATGAAAAGATCATGTTAAAAATCTGTGAATTAATTAAAAAAAATTCCTCATAGCAGCTTTGTTCTCCTGCATACTTAGGTTTGATGCATCCATCTACTTCAGGTCACAGCCAAAAAAGTTGCTTTTCTAACTACAGGGAAGTGATTACAAATGGGCCACCCTGAGGTAAAAAAATACAGTAAGGATAAGTTTTGTTACATTTCCTTCCAGGTAAATTTACTCCAAACTGAACTTCAAATGTGGAATGGGGTTAGTCTAGTTAAATTTACCTTGAAATGAAACTTTGATATGTTCTTCTCACTGTGGTTTTTGTTTGGGATAGACAATACTTCCTTGATCAAGGTAAAAAACATTGCTTGTTTAGCAATAATGACCAGACTTCAGAGAAGCTCTGAAAATAAGAAATGAATAGCAGAACAGAAATTTCAGAGGACAATATGTCAAGAACACACCACAATTACTTGGTTTTGACACCTGGTAATTGGTTATAGTCTCTAAAATATAACTGAATTAAAAAGCCCAAACCTCTTTATGTTTCTAATAACATAAATATGAACATTTTTTGGTAGTAGTGCTTTGAATGTGAATCTTTGCCCAGGAAAACCAGAATTATTCTTTGGGGCAAGCCTTGACTATTGACTGCAAGTGCCTCTGTGCTTGGCATTAGAGTAGCACTTCCAGCACTGCTGGGGGCTTGCCATTGCCTCCAAAATGCACAACAAGGTGTCTCTCAGTAATAAAAAAGGAATTTGGGGATTATTCTTTGGTGAGGGGGTATCTCGCTGTGGATTTGGATGGAATACCCAGCTTTGTACTCCAGGCTTGAACTCAGCTGTTAAAAACAGCAACTTTGAATCATCTGTTTACTTCAATCGTCAGTTTATAGACATCAGATTGTCTTTATCCGGGTCTCATTGTACATATTTTGCAGGAATAGTGTTACTTCATCTTTTTCTAGTCTTTTACATTCAGGAGAGGTGCTTTAAGCTTCGGGTAAGATTCGTAAGATAAGAGTTAAATGCTGTACTTTATTTTAAGGAACAAGTCACGTTTTATCTAGAAAGGAATTTGATTTTTTTTTTTTTTTTTTTGTAGCTTATCATGTTTCTGTTGTATTCAGGCGAAATGTCACACATCGGCATCTATAGGGGAGCTATTGTCAGTGACCTTTACGCTACCTTGAAAAAGCAATAGAAACTTCTTTTTTTCCCCATTCCCTCGAAGTAAGCAGAGAGGAAACGACCATGAACTCCTTTATTAGCAGCTAAATCTTCACTTACTTCTTTAACAACGGTCCTTGTCCAGAGCAGGTAACAAGAATCCCAGTCAAAAGAAATAACCTAAATAAATCCGACAAATTTTGAGAAAAAATTAGAGTAAAACTGCATTGTTTGTGGCATTAGAAGACCCGTGTATTTGCAAGCTCAAATATTTTCTTCTTCTTCATGGGGAGACAGAAACGTGAGTGCTCCACTGTTCAAAACAAAAATTAAGACCAGTTTGCACAGCGCTGTAGATTAAAGAAGAGAAAATGTTAGGTAATTAAATGCTAATGATTCAAGCTGGGTGCTTATGTTTCGGATTACTTGCCTAATAATGTTAGCATTTAAATGGTCAGCTTTGAAGTTAACAAACAGCCCATTAAGATGCAACCGGGGAGTTGTGGGCTCTTTGGGTGCCATTGTTTCAGTCTGGCTGGCTGCAGACTCAACAAAACAGCAGTGATGGGATTTACACAGCGAAGACTATTTTCGCAATTGGAAGGGCTAGAAGTTTTTTTTTCTTTCAGTGAAAGCTCGTATTATTGACTACACAGCATGTGGGAAAAGCCTAAATCTACTCATTTCTTCTGAGTCCTGGGATTTCTATTGTCCCTGCTGACTGCTTAAATACAAATCACTTGGTTCCCAAGCAGTGGCTCTGTACGGTGATCATCCTATTGCAGCCATCGCAACTCTACCAGATTGTTGACCTCTAGGTGGTATTGATGGGTACTTGCAAGGGTTAATATAAAACTTCACTCCTGTCAGTGAAAGTTAAAGGAGCTTCAGTGATGAAAATTGCATCACATAATGAAAAATCTCTACAGTAGTGGCTACTTAAAGGACAGAAATAATTAAGAGATAATTGTCAATGGAACAGAATATTCTCCAGGATAATGGGCTCCTGCAGATGCAAGAATAGCATGGTGAAGTCAAGGCATTTATGGGAAATAAATGGCACGGTGCAGCTCAGGTTCTTTCTTCTTCAAAGCACACAACGCTGATCCTGTGACAATGGTCTGTTATTCCAATTCATTGATGTAGACTTAATTATTTCATCTAATGGAGGTTGATGTGGGAGTTACTTACTGTGCTGCTGTAGACCTATTGCTTTTTGAGTGCCTCTGAAGAGAAAGGCACTGTGGATTTCAGTGCCTGGATTTCATCAAACGTTTTGTTATCCCTACTGTGACTGCTATTCCCTGTACTTACCATGTGGTGTTAACCAAGGAGAGCTAGTTTTGCATTATCAAAAGGGGAGTGCTCTGGCAGTTTGATGTTTCTTGGTGGCAACTGTAAATATTGACATTTTAGTGACTACCACAGTGGGAACTTGATGCAACTCATTAAAAGTAAAGGGGCTTTTTTACTGAATTTAAAGTGAATAATTTCAGGCCCTGTTTGGTGCATTAGGAGGAGAACTGTTCTTAAATTGGCTTTGTTTTCTGATGTCTTCTACATGATGTATAAATGCCAGAACAGTCTCCTTGTAAAACTATCTTACTTGTTGATTTTGATCTTTTGTGGTCTACTAAAGGATTCATTAAAAACACCACAAAATATGTTCTGCTAGCTTTCAGACCTTAATTGAAGAAATGGGTAGCCTGGATGTTTAACAAAGATTTCTTTTTCCCTGGAACGTGAAATGGTGCAATAGTTCTTAGAAACATAGATCAGTTGCACTAAAACAATTTATTTCAGTTATTCACATGCTGCCTTCATTCTTCTGGTGTAATCTCTGTATTTTATTCTGTGTGTGTGTACATATTTTTCCCCCTGTAATTTATTATAGGTTTTTTTTTTCTCAGAAATGTTCCATAGACCTTACCTATTTATTTTGGTTTCCTGTTCCAACCTGTGTTAACCTAGTGAGAATACCCTTTAAGGGCTATTTCTACATCTCGCCACCCACACATGACTTGACCAGCAAAATGATGGCCGTTTTAATGCTGCGTGGGCTGTCTGTAGCTGTACAAAAGGGCACAGACTTGGCCCTCTGTATTTCATGCAAAGGCTGAATGTAATAACTTAGCAGGCTGTGAAAAAAATATCACAGAAAGAAGTGAACCCAAAATACAATAATGACATAGATAAAGGGAGATCAATAGTATGATTAAAATTCCAGGATCACACTGAATTTTTTCGAAGTGTCCACAGGTGTTCTAGCGAATGCCTGATGATTGTTTAACTAGACCAGTTTTAATTTGGTAGGTGGCTGAGAAAGTCATGTGAAGCAAGCCTCTCCTTCTGACTTCATTTTTATTACAATGACTTTAACAGCATATGATCAGCTCTATGACTTGATGCAAGGACAGTCAGCAAAATACCCTCCCTCTGCCAAACCTTTCCGGCTATCTCCTTTGGAAAAATTATCTTCTTCACAGATATCCCCATCCTGACTATCAGGTAATTAGGTAGGAGTCTAATCATAGGTCATTTTTAAGGTAAACCACATTTCTTTATAATTCCTGAATAGTTTGATCCTTCTGTTACTTGTAACATTGCCTATAAAAATTAGTTAGGAGTACACAGAAAAGTCTGGTATACCTAGCTTAAGCCCTGTACGTAAATTTGGCTATTGGCCTTCGTGAAGGTTATGCCATCTGCATCTTGGAGTTAGCCTGAATTGCTGTTAGAGAGGCTGATGACCACTTTTAAGTGCAACGTGTGTATTTGCTTTTTGCCATATGTGATGTTTTTGGCTGTCTCGGAGTTAAGAATATGCGGACATTAATTCTGAAGACTTCAGCAAAGCTATTATGTTTACTACAATTTCTCTGGATGTTAAGTGGCTACTGCATGGATGACACAAGTAATATAGGTTACTGCAGTTTTTCTGTACTTAAGATTTCTTATTATGTGTTGCAGCATCCTAGAATGGCAGTCATAATGTGGGGTCTGCCTCTGAGTGCCACGAAAGGCTAATTACAAACTAGCTCTGCCTGTCTGTCTGCTAAAACCATGTGATGTATTTCATATCGAAGCTGGCAACAACTGTGCTGGCTTCTGTAACCTTTTCTCCTGAACGTACTTCATTCCCAAGCTCATATTCCAAAGATGCAAGTTCTTTGCCTTGCAGCATCTTGACGAGGGGATTGAAAAGCTTGGTGAGGAGCTACAGACCATCTGAGTACGTCTATTTTTCTTGGGACTCTTCCTAGACAGATGATTTTCAATGCACTCCACTGCTGACACATTTATCCACTGAATGACTAGTGTGCTCCACACCGCCTCTTCTGCAAGTCCTTTCTCCTGTGCTGAAACACCAGACTGTAGGATTTACACAGCTGCTGGGAGGAAGTGATAAAACAACACTCTAAAGAGCAGCTTTCAGGTGGGAAGGTATAAGCGGTCTGTGAGAGTGTGGCTGCATGGCATGCAGAAGCTTCTTTTGCTAAATTTGGTGTTGAACACACTCTTAGAAGTACCTGGTTGATGATGATGCCACACTGTATCTAAGAGAATTTACAATACTTTTCAGAAAAGAGACCCTATTATCCTTCCTGTGCCTGAAAGTCCTGCTTTGAGTGTGTCCCAGGCTCTCTCCAAGGTTAGTCCTTGATTTCTGGTTTTATATAGCTAGGGACTAATTTGCACACAATATCTGAAGGTACTTCAGAGCTCCCTGTCAGCTGAGAGACTCTCTGTGCCAGTATTTCTGCATCCTGCACTTGCTTGGTCACTTGAGCTTGCCACTGTCCGTCACAAGTGACAGTGTTAGCTAACTCCTTCCTTGTGGAATTGTAGCAGTGCTCAAGAGAGGATGGATCCTGCATTGCAAGGCTACAGTCTATCATATCCAAGCCAAGAAAGAGTCAGTCTAGGGTAGTATGGCTCTGCACCAGTCCCATTACCAAGCTGTTAAATATTCAGACCTTGGAGAATGACTAGCATTGCTTGTGGCGGATACAGAGAAATTGCTTCCAGGAGAACAGTTAACATTTGTCACATAAATCTAAACAAACTATTTTCTATGGCAACTGTTGACCATCCACCATCACCAGCTATAGACAAAACCTATATATAGCCACCTCTTCATTTGCACAAGGTGGTGAAAAACAATTCATATCAGTCAGAACTTGCCAAAAATGTTGCCACCAAACCTGCAGCAACCATGATTTTTAAATAAAGAAGGTAGCTTTTAAAATATTCATTTCTATGTTTTCTGGTTTACTTAAAGCAGAAAAATGATACCAAAATTCTCCTGATATTTTACAGTTAGCCTAAAAAAGAAGGTAGTCATGGATCTTATCAGAAAATTAGTAGCTTTTAGACAGTTGCAAAGAGATGCAAATAAAGACTGCTCATCCACAAAATACACTTTTAAAAATAAAAATTAAGTGTTTAAAAATGTTATTTTCTAGGGTGAGGATGCTCAATATCAGCCTATCTGTATTCTCACTGGGGGCAATGGAACGGTTGGCATTGGTGTCAGTGGAAATGTTTTAGTAAGTCTAACAGTTGCTGCACTGTATGTAACAGGTTAAGATCAACTCAGAAAGCAGAAAATTGGAATTTCCCCTGTCTCTTCCACTGCTCTGCTTCTGCAGATGACTAACTCTGCAGCACTTTCCACCTGTATGTCACTCAGCACCTTTGCCTCTTTTGCCAGATCTCTCCTGTTTCCACCACCGCTCTTTATTTACTCGTACCATTAGTAGATTTGTATCGTCTTCCTTCAAAAAAGCTTGTTCCCAAGGTGTTATTTGTTTGGAATCACTAGCTGGAAGTTAGTCATTAAGTTTAAAAAAGAAACCTTAAGAACAGTTTACTTATCAGCTTAGTGAGGTGGAGGTAAAATGGGAGATGTAAAATGGCCACAGGAAAGCTGTGGCCTTTGGAAGACCTGTAGTACTGATGTTAAAGGCACCTGCAGTGGAAAAGAGCCCCCCACTGCTGTGTGTGATAGCTGAGTGGGAAGCCAGCTGTGCCTGACATTAGGGCCCCTCTACAATTGAATAAACATATCAAGGGGCTGCATCAGGTTCTGCAAAGCAGAACTACCTGGGTAAATTCCCTCTGCTGCTGCCACTCCGTTTTGATAGATATGAACAATTCTTATCTTCAAAAATATGTATAGCTAACAGGAGTATTTCTATAATCACTTCAGATTGCATCTTCAAAAGGATGACAATTTTGCCTTCTCCCTGCCCCACTCCGCCCCGCCCCCCCCCCCCCCCCCCCTTGCTCCCTCCACACTGGAAAAGTCTTATGCATGGTTAAAGCATATGCTAAATGTGGGAGGGAAAAAAAAAAACAAACCTTCCAAATCTTCACGTCTTTGACAGCAAAGCAGCTGTATAAATCCCTCTTCTTTAAATGTATGTATTAGAACTGAAGAACTACTACTCCAAAATCTCTTACTTTTTGACAGATCTTTTTTGTGTGTGGTAGCTATGGCTGTCAGCAGCAATTTATTACGTTTGTAAGAATATTTGATATTGGAGGGAAGGACTATTTTTTTTCTTTTAAAGAAGCAGAAATCCAAGAAGAAAAAGACTGCCTGGTCATGCACAGCTATGCCTACATTTTCAGTTTGACTCATCTGATCTCGCAGTCGTTATTCAATAGTACAGATCTTGTAGCCTTTAAAAGGCAGAGCTGCGCATTCAAGGGTGAAGTCCATAATCTGTATCGATCTTGGTACAGATACTCAATTCTTGGCCTAGATATGGTGGCAGGGCTAGAGGACAACACTAACAGTATTAAATAAATAAATAAATAAATTAATCCCTCAAGGGAATCACACAGTTGAATGTGACTGCAGCTACACAGGGGCTGAATTCATTCCTGTGTTTTCTTCATAGATATTAGACTTATTTTTACAAAAGCCAGCAAAATTTTGGTTTTAAAAGCTGATTTACACAAAGAAAACACCTCTAAATATCAGGAGCTGGCTGCAAAAGCTTTGGGGAGAACCAAACAAGAGACAAATAGTCACAGAAGGATAGAAAAATACAGCATATTTTTAAGAAGAAAAAAATCCCCTAAAAGGACATCTGTATTTAAAAATAAGGAGGAAGAAAGTAGGCAAAGAAATAAAGAGAACTGACTCTACGTTAGAGCCAATTCACACAGGTAGACCAACCATAATCAATTGCCCTGTTGGTGGTCTTTAAATAAAGGTCAGACAAAATTGTACCGAAATCTACATAGGAATTACTTAAGTGCTTATTTAAGACAGTGGGTTGCTTGTGGGAGGCAGCGCTCAGTGCTAGTTTCACTCTATTTGTAATAGTGCTTAATTAGTTTATTATTGCATTTGGAATTACTCCTCTCTTAGAGATTTCAAAGTCTCTTTGTACTGTTCAAAATTCTCTTCTATGCACATATCTCCCCAGATCTGCAACATAAACACAAAGTTTTGAGTTCAAAATCTGTATCTTCATCTTTGCATCTTATCAAAGTTCTCAGGTCTCACCAATTAGTTCCTATGCAAATGATCAATCAAAATATCACCCTCTGCTACATTTGTCAATGCTCAACTTCTGCCCCTACCATTGAAGCAGCATGCCATGCACTCCATGCACTTGAGAACCTTGTCATTCCGAGATTGATGATGAAATCATGGCTGTTTACCCTTTGGCAAGCTTAGTTATCAAGCACAAGGTGAAAAAAATATTTATCTAGAATGGTCTGCTGACCTTCTGTTCCCACAGAAGTTGGATAACTGGAAAACTTGTGCAGTGACATAGTGTGTGTGGTTGCACAGGCAACAGAAGCCTGTACAGCTTCTGAATGTAACCTACACAGACTGAAAAAACCTTTTGGAGCAGGGACAGCATTGCTGTATCTTCTCCTTGTTTCTGTAACACACTACAGTGCTTTGCATCAGGTATACGCACTTGTGGACAGTTTCCCAGTGGATCATCCCAGAGAATGCAGTATCTCTTCACTAAAATACCTTACCTCCTTACCCACCCAAGGCAGAAGCTGGAACCTTCTGACAGTCACATACAGTACAGCCAAAATACTCTTTTTCCCCCCCCTGTGTTGCAACTCAGGCCTGTCCAAGGCTTTGCAGCTGGATCATTTAAAACCTCTAGATACAACATGTGAGCGTAATGGCCCTGTGAAAGGCTCAGGCTGAAAATGCTGTGCTCCTTAGAGCAAGCAGATTAAGACCAGTTGATTTTGAGACTCACAAGGGATCTGCGTGTAGCCACGGGTCCCTTTCAGAACCTTGTTCTCACGTTGGTCCCGCAGCCTTCAGTGCAGGGCTCACACCACCTAGGAGACCCTCATCCCTGGCACCCAGCACGGCCAGCTCCCTGCTGCAGGCGCCCAGGACTCTGGAAGGCACTGTTGGGCAGCTGTTGTCACTGCCAATCCGACACGATAAAAAACTTTAAAAAAACACGATAAAAGCACTACATGAGAAAGATGGAGCTAGCGGGTGCTTGGCTGGTTGCCACCCTGCTGTCCCATTGTGGTATCCAGCATCAGGTTGTGTACAGGATTTGAGCTCGTTGAATGAAGCATGTTGTTTCAGACCGTACATCTGTTTCTCTCGGCAATAAGGTTGTCAATCCCTGAGAGGCTTGCAAGTAGCAAGATGAACTCTTCCTAAAAGTGCCAAAGCTAAGCTTGCCTTCAGGAAAGTCTGTGGCACTAAAGAGGAGAAGATATTTTTTTAGGAGTATTGCTGTGGAGAGCGAGCCTTGGTTTGTGGAGCAGGAAAGCAGATTGACCAGCACTCTGTGATGGAGCTGCAAAGGGAGAGTACCTTGACCTGCTGAAACAGTGAGGTGCTTGGCTTAAGCTGGTGCTTGTATTATAGGGTCTAACTGGAGCTTTAAAGACAAAAATTCTCCAGATCTGAACCACTGACTCTCCATTATCATCACTGTGAATTTAAGCCTAATTTTACACAGGGCCTGAAATGGGAGCACTGTTGGGTCCTTGTGGTGCTCACTGCGATATAAGGAGCACAGCAACATACAGACCTACTTTAGGATTGAAACTACTCTGAAAAATGTCCTTTAAGGCAAAATTGATTTCATAATATGTGAGTACTGTAGGGAACATTTTCCACTCTTTTTACAGAAAGAGTGCAAGTTGGTCTCTATCTTTCAGAAACTGGTATTTGATATGAACTATTATTAGCTGAAAACGATAATCTGTTCAGTGAAACATGCTCATTTTCTGGTCCTAAACTGTTTCTGCTCCCTAAAAGCACGAATACCGCAGTAATTCAGAATACAGGCTCTGCTAATGTTATGCTTGATGCACATATTTATCAATCTGATAATTATGCTTAAAATAAGGGAGGGAAACAAAAAAAGGCTGACTGAGAAATAATTCTGATCAAATGCTAGAGGCACTGTTCGGGTCTGCTAGCACAGAGGTGTACAAGAAAAAGATAAAATGCAATTTAACATTTTATTCAGTGCTGTTTATTCAGCTCTTTTTGCCTAAGAAACATTATCAATATTCTGTAGTTATTCTTGCTTGCATTTCTGATGGAGCTTGGGCTTGGTCAGCGTATCTTTTCTAGAATAAAACGTTCTTTCTTTTTTATATCTGCTCACAGATGTTTTAGGATGGGATATTGATTATCCTGTAAATGGACAAGAAAGGAGTTGCTTTTGAACCAGAGGCTTGTTTTCCTCATTACAGCTCTAAACCACTTGCTGGTTTTTTAAACCTACTCAATACCCTGGTTTGGTTTCATCAGCTTCCCTTCAGGTTGGTGTTTTTTTTTTTTCTTGGCTGCTCCTCTGTCAGATCCTTGAGGTTGCAAAATTCCTGGGGTATTTCACTATTTGTGCTGCACACAGCTGAGAAAATTAAGGGAGGAGTGCGTGCATTTGTTTCTATATATGCTTTGAAAACTTAGTGAGGCAATGATAGTGCCACTCAAATATTATTGGTTATACACTCATGTGGTGGGTTAATCTTGTCTGGCCATCAGCTGCCCACCCAGCTTTCACTCTTCCTCCTCAGCATATGAGGGAGAAAAGAAGTCAGGGTTGAGATATGGAAAGCCCACTCATCAATTACTGTCACAGGCAAAATAGACTTAACTTGGGGAAAATTAATTTAATTTATTGCCAATTAAAAATAGAGTAGAGATAGTGAGAAACAAAGACAAAACTAAAACATCTTCCCCCACTCCCCCTTCTTCCCAGGCTCAATTTCATTCCTTCACTCGTGACTTTTCTGCTGGAGGAACTGGAGAGGGAGGAATGGGGGTTGTGGTCAGTCCATAACATTCCATCTCTGCTGCTCCTTCCTCTGCACACTTCCCCTGCTCCAGAGTGGGGTCCTTCCCACGGGGAGCGGTTCTTTAAGAACCGCTCCAGCATGGGTGCCCCACGGGCTGCAGCTCCTGCAGGGGCTCCTCTCCATGGACTACAGCCTCCTTCAGGGCCTGTTCACCTGCTCCACTGCAGTCCTCCGTGGGCTGCAGGAAGACAAACCGCCTCACCGCTGCCTTCTTCAGGGGCTGCAGGGCAATCTCTGCTCCAGTGCCTGGAGCACTGCCTCCCCCTGCTTCCTCTCCCACCTTAGTGTCTGCAGGGCTGTTTCTTCTGCATTTTTAGCACTCTTCTCTCAGTCACAGCCGCTGCACAGCGTTTTTTTACCCTTCTTAAATACGTTATCACAGAGGTGCCGACAGCATGGCTGAGGGGCTCAGCTTTGGGCAGCAGCAGGTCTGTCTTGGATTCAGCTGAAAATGTCTCTGTCTGACACAGGAGCAACTCCTGATCTCTCTGCCAGCCCTGCAGACCCCCACTACCAAAGCTGGGCCACATAAACCCAATACATTTTTTTGGTTTTCAGACTTCAGAAGAGTATTTAGCTTGGAATGTAGTGGCCATCAAGGACACCTCTGAAAATCAAAGACATCTCATTTTTTGTCATTGGCATCAAAATACTGTGACCTGAATCCTATGAGAAAAGTAGCAGGCTGAGAACAAGAGCCAGTTCATGTTTTGTTTTCTTGTTAAACCAAGAAGGACTGGCCTCCTGAATAAGTAATTCACAACCTTACCCCTTTCCTAAAGACCTGTTTGCACTGGCTGCATCAGACAAAGCTGGAAGTTCGTAAGTATGAAAAAAAAATCACAGGAGGCAGAGAAGTGAGGGTTGAAACATCAGAAGTGTAAATAGGCAGCAGAAGTGAATGGAGGTATCCTGGGTTTATTTGTGTATCTTTGGCCTTACCAGAAGATCTGGGTGGCCACAGAGCACATAAGAGGCAGTGGTAAATTTCTGAAGTTTCTGAACTGGGAAGTTCATCTTATTTGGTTTTTACTGTCAAACATTTTTGTTTCCCACGTGCTGCAAACTTGCAATAGGCAACCATATTTTTAAGTGAAAATGTGTGAATGAAAAAAAATCTTAACCCCTTCAGACTGAAGGGCAACATGGAGGGTGAGGCAAGCATTGCTGTTAGTGGAGAAAAATGTTTGAACTAGGAAGAGATTTAATATCGACAAGCTGGTGTTATAGTAACCCACATGTGTTGTAACACAATATCACATACCATCTAAGTCTTAAGTCACCATCATTTTCTTACATGGACAGTCATGGGCTCAATTTTTTCCTTGCAGTAATGAGAACGAATATCAAGGTCTGTGAAGTTACACTTGTGTAAAAACTTTGTGGCTGGAGGTCGTCATTTAGAAAAGTAATGATTGGAATCGCAATCATCTTTAAAAGTATTCTTGGAGGGAGCTTGAAGCATAGCATGTCCTAGAGTCAGTGCTTCCTAAAAGGACACTTTTAATGATGCATGACAAAAGCATTTCATGTCACCCACATTAAAGAAAAAGCATTTTGCATCTTCTTGGCTCTTCTGTGAGACAGACTAGTAGTTTTCTATCGCAGTATCCTATCACATGCTTCTGGTCGGTGAGAACAAAGCACATTCCAGCTCACACGCTGAAATAAAGCAGCTCACCAGGGCGCAGTGTGGAGGAGGGCTGCTTCCTCTCCTGGCAAGTGCTGTCTAAGAGGCAGCATCCTGCCTTGCCGTACACCCATCAGTGTGTATAGCTTTACATCTCTTCCCTTTCCTTTTCTCTGTTTACAGTGGGGCTGTAATTGATCCCTACTACTTCACACCTCTTTTCCCTTCCTGAAAGTGGCTGAACAGCTTCCAGGCTCTGGTAGGACCCCATCTCCCTGCCAGGCTGACACTCATGCATCAGATTCTTTGTCAGAACACTTCATACACACAACTGTTGGAAGAATTAGAAGAATGTGACCAGCAACAAATGATTGGCTTGGTTAAGCTTTTAAGCTGAGAGTTATGGTCCACTACTGTGCTGCTTGGAAGCTCTGGGGCTATTCCCAGAGCAAGGGGAAAAAAAAAAAAAAAGGATTCAAGGATTCATATCCATTTTCTGTTTTCCTCTTGTTTCTTGAGGTATTTTCCAGGCTGAGCTGTCAGTGTAAGACAAAGACCCTCTCAGTGAACATAATAAAGTGCACTAGGGATTACTTTGCTCTTTCAGGAAGGGACATTCTCAGCTAAAGAGCCATCAGGTAAAAATTCTGTTTTGCCTGGAGTGTTCTGAAGGTCTGGAAGGCACTTTATGCATTGGGGTGCCCAGGAGAGTCTGGAGGGACAATCAGCCTTGGGAATGCTGACTCCATGGGTAGCCATCATTCTGGGACTGGACTTGGTTACCATGATGGGCCTTCTACATCTCATCACTAAAACCACACACTCAGAACTCAATTGGTATCGGTTGATACCTGTAAATATAAAGCAAAGGAAATAAATAAAATTCTCAGCTAGTGTAAATTAGCCTAACCTGAATGGTTTCAGTAGTTATGCAAAACTGAAACAAGAGATTGGGGAATCTGCCCCAATATATGAAATATTACATAGAGTACATTACGTACATGTGTGGATATGTGTGTATATCACCCCACTGGTTCACATCCGTATAACCAGAATACTATCACAGCATTCTGTTCTAATCTTTTTTAACTCAACCTCAAAACAGTCCAAGTTGATTATATTTTGAGATTACCAGGGTTTAATAATAATAATAATAATAATAATAAACCAAACAAAATGTAAAAACCCTTGTAATTTATGAAGCTCTATCGCAACAATACTGTTTCCTAATTATGGCAAGAAGTCCATGTGGCTACTGTTCAGAGATGAACTGGAACAGATCTGAGGCTGGATGACACTGACATGCCTCTGACAACATGAGCCATTCAGAGGTAATGTCATTAAAAAGAATGTGCCATTTTCTAACACAACTCAATAGAGTATTTGCCTACCAAAAGACAGAAAAAATAGTGTTCTACACAGATTTTTTCATTTCTCTCAGAACTCCAATAATAAAAAAAATCCCACCATGATTCCTCCCAGCTACCGAATTATTCTTGCTTTTAAAACCTTCCTTTTCCCTTTAGCTTCTGATGATTGACTCTCCCTGTTAACCACTTTGTAATACTCTGTATGGAGGACAGTATATAAAAATAAATTGCATTGAGTTTGATCCAAACATCATTTGACTCAAAATTACACTGAGGTTTTGGGCTGCTTTTTTCCTCCTCCCCATCTCTAGGTCTGACTGGCAAGCCAAATATTTTCTATTTACTATCGTAAAGGCTAAATAAAAGGGCAAACAACTCATTGCTGTTTCAATAAAATTCATGTTGTTATTTCAAACTGTAGCTCTCCTTTGTCAGCCCCCACTCCCATATACTCATTCATTCACAATGCCACTTGGATCGCTGATGTGTTTGCATATTAGAGTCTGCAGAAATTATGGGATCAGGTTATTATACCCCTTTTGGTAAACCTGATCACTGAAGAATGAGTGAGTCTGTTGGAGAATTAACCTTTATTTACAGCACATAAAAGTGAAAAGAAGTAGCTTCTTGCTATTGTATTGAGGTTATTACCTTCCTTGTAGTAAATCTCAGGACACCCAAGTAAAGTTAACTTGCAGCTTGCAACAAGCAGCCTGTGAAGTTTGCTGGAAAGAGCTGCCATATTGTCATCCAAATAGACTAAACAGTGCAAGACAGTGACAAAACATCTAATTATCTGATTACACTGCAAGAATAGCTACTTACATGTACTGAATTTTGCATACCATCAACAGATACAGACTGTGTTCATCACTAACTTGCATAAGCAAAAAAAAAAAAAAAAAAAAAAGAAAAGATAGAACAATGGGTTTCAGCTACTATTGTTTCCAAACAGCAGAGATATTTTTGCTAGCACTTCGAAGTAACAGACCTCTCCAGCAAAGTGGGAATTCTGGGGCCATCCAGCTCAGAAACAGAGGTTTGTTCTCCTCTGGTTCTGACCCTGCACGAGGTGTGTGGTGGTCAGAGACTGGTCATCTGCATCACCAAAACTAGGGCACCACGATGAGAACTGTGCAATGGCTGTTTGGCAGAGGTGGTGCTTCTTGGACTAAAAAGATTTTCTATGAAAAGATGAAGAAAAAAAAAATGCACCCTTAGTCTTATTTCACATTTGCCTGCCCCTGGCACTGTACAAGAATCCCTTGTGGAGGGTAAGTGTGGGGTCAATACGCAAGGTCCTGTGATATGAACAAGAGCGGGGATTAGCAGCTACATCATGAGAAGCACTTGTGCATTTGCTGTCACCCTGAGAGATCCCATCATAACAATCCAGGAGTCACTGGCGGAAGCTCGGACCTGGACAGTTAAAGAAAACGGACACATTTCAGTCTTATGCCCAGGTTTATCCCACAGCTGTCCATTCGTCTGAGCAATTCAGCCAGAGACAAAAGCAGAAAAGCATCAGCAGGGAAGCTGCACTGGTTTCCCATCAGCTTTTCTTTTCTGCTGATTCGGCTTACTGTGGCTGGCCTGCCAGCCTATCGCACATGCAAAACTAAACATGGGTAAGGTACTCTGATTTCTTTTACTACAGTCTGGGGCAAGACAGAGGGAGAAAAATGATGTTTTGAATACCTTATAACAATAACAATTTCAGCAGAGGCAGTATTTTACTATGTCACCACTGCACTGGGAGTATCTTCACATCAGCCATAACATAGTCCCACTTCTTCACAGTTCCAGCTGTCACACCATTAAACATAAATTGTGGCCTCAAGGGACCCTCTTTTCCAGAAGGGAGAAACAATTTAGCCTCCATAACATATCAGTCTCCAGCTTGTCCTGAAAAGGCTGTCAGTTGTGCTGAATTATGTACAAAATCAATGTGAGGTGCTGTCTGCCAGAGATGAGTTGGCATTAGCAATTTAATTTTCACTGAGGGGGGGTCCCAAGTCCCAAGTCTTCATAACCACAGAATAAGTGCCCATTCCATCCCTACTTCTCTAGTTCCAAAATTATACCCATTTTATTGCATTATTAGAATTAAAAAAAAGGTCACAACAAGATGATGCTGTCGTGAAACACCTCTTTAATTGTCTGAAATGGGCAAATTTATATACTGTCGTTAAGGTGTACTATTATAATCTGCCCTTTCTACTCTAATTTCATTGTATTCTTTATTAAATGGACATTCACAAACATGTTCTTTTGTGAGGGTTGACACAGTGTTGTATTCAAGTAACAAAAAATAGCACTTCTAAGACTTGCAAGGATTTTCAAGTGGTGGAGAAAATCTCCCCTGGAATAAGATGCACACGTATGCGTAAGGGCGAGGTGCAATATGTTAGGGTGGTGGGACACAGGAACAGGTTTCCCAGAGAAGCTGTGGATGCCCCATCCCTGGAAGTGTTCAGGGTCAGGTTGGATGGGGCTTTGAGCAGCCTGGTCTAGTGGAAGGTGTCCCTGCCCATGGCCGGGGGGATGGAACTAGATGATCTTTAAGGACCCTTCCAACATAAACCATTCTATGTTTCTATGATAAGTAGGACATAATCAAGTGAGTTGGAAGGACAAATAATCTTGTGGTGATCTTCAGGGAAGCCTGATATTTTATTTGACACTGATTATGAACCCTGTCCTTCTAAAATCACCATCACTGTGCAGGTGTATTGAATGATCAGGGGCTGTGGCCCACAGACCTAGAATAAATACTTACGCAGCATATAGCTCCTGACCCAGCACTTTACTATATGCTTTTTTCTACTTTTTTCTACTGTATGTATGACTGGAGCAGTGTTGAAATCTAATTTCATGGTATCATCTTTTCCTTCTCCTCTAGAATGGCAGCTGATACAATATTCCTGTGACAGCTGCTAAAGGTCCGAGTGTCTGATGGTCTTTAAGACCATCAACTAACAAAATTGCCATCAAAATTCTCTTCCAAATACTCAGTTCTGAAATAAGTTTCTGTAAAAGTTCATTTAAACAGGGTTACCTGGCATCACAGCATGGTCCAGAGTTCAGCAAAAATAGCGCCTTAGTGAATACAGTGAGTTGTAATAAACATAAAGTCATTAAAGGACATTTTTCAAAAATAAGTCAACAATTGATAGCAACTTGGAATTGTTGTGTCAGTCTCTATTTTCTGAAACAAATGTATACATGCTTACATTACTGGTTATTCAAGGTTGTTTAGCTTCATGTACTATCATGTTTGGCTTCAGGAATATTACAGACGTAAATGTTTCCTCTGAGCTGAACGCTTCTCTGAGGGCATCCACAACTGGAGCATCTCCATTGACTCAGGAGCTTTATATCTGAACCCACTTTTGAAGGGTTGGATTCTGCCACTCTCAGTTATGTTCTGTAATACATTACTCCAGCAGACATGTTGACACTACTGTGTTTCACAGTGGCAAAATTTTTCACAAGAACTTGACTGGATGGACTGCTATTCATCAATAAGGATTGCCTTCCAGCCTCGGAAGGACAAGCCTGAAGGCTTACACTCAATATGTTTCTTTGAGGTCTTCATCCCATATGAAAACTTCATTGCCATTTGAGTCTTGCCTTCAAAGAGCTGCAGGCTGAGTGGGAATGTCCAGAAAACAATTTATTTTGTCAGTAAATGCAAAAGATTTGTGATCTGTTTCCTTCAGGATAAGATCTAGAGCTTTCCAGAGATTTTCACGGTAAAACTCAAGCAGCTGTTTTCAAAATAATGGCATCTACTCAGCAGATAAACTATTAAGGCACGGTTCCCAGTTCCTGAGCACGGACTTGGGCTTTTTACATCCCAAACAGTAGTTTAGGCTTTAAAGTCTTTTCTCAGGAACAGCAAATATTTAATTAATCATACCAACAGAGAACAACAGGAAACACCAAAGCAACTAACTCAAAGTTAGAGCTTGGATTTAGATGCTCTGCAGGCAGATTATTCGGGCTCCAGTCAGTGTGAATGCTTGCTACACAAAAAATGGGAAGATCAAAAAACTCGGCAAAAGCCTGAAATTCTTCTGTTATGAGACATGACAGCAGAGCAGGTCTTTGAAGTTGCCTCTCCCATTCCATGAGGAGCTTTAAGGGTTGGTTTTGCTTTTTTTGGTCATTTTTCTTGGTTGCCTTCATTCTGCCCAAATGAGGAAAAATCTGTTCTCAGAAAGATAGGGCACTGAATATTGCTTCCTGACTCAGTCAGACTAAAAGATTCATTTTTGTTTATTTCTCATTTTATCTTAAAATAACCTTGCTGAGCAAACTGCTCATTATTAACTTCAAGTCAAAACATACCAGTAATGGTTCTACGTTTTTAGTGTAATTCCCTCTAATCATCCTAGCACAAAAAGTCTGCTTGTTTTTATATCTGCTTTATACAATGCCACCAGTAATGAATGTTCTGGAATTGGAACATAATTTTGATTATCTGGCCATTACTTTTGATTTATGGAGCACAGAGACAGCTGGGGTTTTATAAGCTTGCCCTGTAGTACTGAAGATAACAAATGTAATGTAATAATCAAACTTCTGCAACACGGAACACAGAATGGGTGGGCCCACAGATCTGTCTATATATACCCATACCATATCAACAAATTTTATCTTCAGAAGCAGGAGTATAAAATTAATTCGCACAATGCTACTATTCATTATTCATACCCAGATTGAGATATGTTGCTTTCAGAACCAGTATTTAGGCTTTTTGGGAGGGGGTGAACCACCTGAAGGTGGTTTCATGAAATTACATAAATGCATACCACCGTGAGGTTTACAAATGCATTAGTGTTACAAAACATGAAAAACAAAACCAAAAAACACCTCTCAAAAGAAATATATTTTAAGAAGTAGTAATAAATATAAGCCATTGTGAAAGATGCAAAATCTGATGTGGTTTTTTTTTTTTCTGGTTGCCACACAGGAAAATACAAAGGCAAGAGGAATGTTCCTCATGAGAAGTAGAAAAAAAAATCAGCCACTTCAAGGAAGAAGAGGTTGACCATTTAGTTCAGTTACAGGAGATTGAGCAAAGCTCTGAAAACTACAGCACAAAAGCCGGTTACAGAAACTGAAAATAGGGAAGGGGGAACCAGAAACATGCTCTCAGGCTTGCAAAGGGAACTAGGAAAGTAGTATTTGTTAATGCAAACCAAAGGGGTTTTAAAAATCTATACTAGGTGGGAAACGCAGCAGCAGCAACAGAGAGCATTCCCAAAAGGTCCTGAACACTTTCTAAAAATTAGTCTCTCTCCAGGTGAGGGGAGGAGAATGGAAACAATGGAGATGGAAACAATGATAAAATAATGACCATCTTGTCCAGGTAGTGGCTAATTGTAAAGGTGATAAGCGAACGCAGGGGAGGAGGGAGATGAGACATGTGGATGCCTGCAAGCTGTAGGTTTTGCATTCCAGTGGTCATATGTGGGTGGCTTTTCTGTGCTCAGGAAAGAGAGGCAAGAGATCTGCAACTATGCTTAAATCTTCTGAGTGCCAACATTTCAATACACACACCTAGATGCATCCTCTACTGCCAGAGCTACACGGAAAGCACTTCAGGGTGCGCATGTCCACCACCTCACCCTGACTGATCTTTCTGAGAGCTCTACTGCAGCTGCAGCTTCACCCCATCAGCAATAAACCCTTCCATGACAGAAGAATCAAGAGACAGAAAAATCAAGAGAACATACAGATATGAAATCTGATTATAAGTAGCTACTGTATTACTAGTAATTTCTGCATTTTTAGATGTTCTAGAAATCCACAGAGGTTGCAGGAGGGAAATACTGTATGGCACACCAAACTCTGCAAAGGAAGACGAGTCTTCCAGCTATTGCTATGTTGAGAATACATCCTCAAGTCTACAGCAAAACAATCAAACCAAAAGAAGACTAAGACCTCGATTCTTTGAGGCTGTAAATTGAAGAGTATGTAGACCTTGATTTGAGATAGGAGATTTGGTAAAGTGAGGGGAAAATTGGGAAAGCTCGGCAGTGGAACGTACCCCAGCAGGGCAGGCACCACCACGACACCGGGAGCTCCAGAGAAGCAGCATCTCCAAGTTCTCCATCACACCAAAAAAGGTGTTTGGCCAGTACAGAAGCAGCAGGATGGCTGGAGAGTGCCTTGCATTGACCAAAAGGTCCCTAACAAATAGGATGTTCCTTCCCTATCCATATGGTGGAAGTCACCTTGAGTGCCTATGGGAAGCACTCAGGCTTTTTTCCTTAGCCATTCCTCTCCTCTTCTATTTCCCAGCTGGGCTTTGTAACTAAGGGGACAAATTTTCACCATTCCTGTGACATATATTAAGTAAAGGGCACCTATCCTATGCTTTAGAGAAACTCCTACGAAAGATCCTTGCCTACAGTAAAAAGTAAAGCTTGTATCAAGAAATGTAAAGGAAACTGAAAAAGTAAGGACATCATACAGATAATCCCTGGCTGATGAGGAAAACTGTGTATGAAATAACCATTGTAGATTAGGTATTAAGACATTTGAGTGACTTTTCTGCATTTTATTTGAATAATTAATATTGACTGAGGCAAAAGCTGGGGTTTTGCTTTCACATTCCTGATCCAGAAAGGTAAATCTGCCAAAACCATGCTACTTCTGCTGGAAGGAAGGCTCCTTAAGAAGGTGGGAGCAGTTGTGCAAGGTAAGAATTGGCAGTGGCTTACCTGAGGCATCTTGACTGACTACAGACAGGTCTGAGACACCCTTCTGGGGACATGTGTCCCATCACCTGTCAGAAGACATTTTCCCTTGTGTGTTAATGTGAGCGGGACCATGGCAGCGTAGATACAAATGTTCTCCAGAGTGAGGAATTTGGTAGGATTCCAAAAAATACTACGCACCAAGAAAGAGAACTCCCAAGAAGCAGACTTCATGTGGCTTCTGGCATTACAGTGACTTTGCTGCTTTGGCACCAGAAGAAAATAATTGGCTGTCTAAAATATTTTTGTTCACAACTGAGAAACAGCTCCTGTCTGCAAACCAGTACAATACAGACACAAACATCTTCCATTTAAAATTTACATGCATTTATAAACATTTTACATAGCAGAGTCAAACAAGACAAAATAACTTAGAGTAAGGGGAAGAAATCAGTGCTCATTGTCTGCCCTATCAAACTGATTTACGTGAGGGTTTTGTATTCAGAAAGATCACAATGATCTTTGTAGCCAGGCTGTAACAGTGCTACAGCACAGCCAAGAGCACGTCACCACCAGTAAAATCACCAGGTGAGAACGCAAATGTCACTTGGGGTTCAGCTATTTGGAGGGAGCGCAAGTATGTTTTAGACTGTTCTGGGATGAGTATTAACATCCTTCGCCAGTACTTGGCAATCCCGGAGGAAACACAGTGAGCTAGATCCATCCACATGTAAGGCCTCATGTATCCATTCAAGATGTTTATTCCCCCAGACCACCCTTTTCCATCTTTTTTGCCCCTGAAGTTCGGAAGGACATAGGCTGTGAAGGATTATCATTGAAAGAAGACACAAATTGTAGGAAGGCTGAGATGGGGAAGTTCCTAAGGTCTTACTTCTTGTAGGTAACTTCCCCTGGATACAGCGTCTACAAGACATAGATATATACCACTGCCAAATCCCATTTCCAATACAGGCTGCCAGAATTTCCCAAGACAACTGTAGGGTCTAAAGTTCAACCATCCTCTTCCTCTTCATGCAGTCCTCTGATGGGGATTTATGCATCATGGGTACAAAACCTGGTTGCACATTTCTACACTAAAACCCAACCTGACACTTGATGAAAGATGATCAGTTAAAAAAACTTTTTTTCTTGGAAAAGCATTTGAGATGCATAGAACTGATTTACCCTTTGTTCTGTTCAAAAGACCTAATGCTGACCTAACACTAGGCTTTAGAACCATTGCTACAATTTTAAAGCAGCTGTAGATAGAACTGGAATATTTGCTTGATGAAGATAAAGCTCCCGTTGCTGTGTGAAAGAGCGGAGTGCTCATGAAAGAGGAGCTCTACTCCATACTACCAAAAAAAAAAAAAAAAAAAAAAAAAAAGCACTAGACAAAACTGGAAATCTTTCACAGATCTTTCCCCCCTGTATCTTTTAACATTAAATGTCAATAAAATAAAATTCATCTAGCATTTCCAGTTTTTGGTTCCAAGTAACAATAATAGAATTATTATGCTTAAAATATTTTTTTCATAAATAACAGAGGAAGGGAAATCAATGTGCTAAAAGTGGCCTTTTGCCTACTTAACATGCATTTACAGTTTAAATCCTGCCCTTTTAAGTTTTCCTTACTTAACTACACACAGCCAGATTTTCATTATGTCCTGCTCTCTATCTTTTTTCCAGACACTGCTAATTGAATATGGAAATAGCTTAAAGAAGGTCATTGATCTTTTTGACACATTACTGAAAAATCAAGGCTTTGTTACAGCATCAAGCTATAATTATGAATGCACAAGATAAATAACAGCCAGATATCCAGATGCTGAAATGCTACACCCCAACCTGAGAGGATTGCTACCTCTCAACTTTCATCGGGCACAAGAGGAAGAAAGGAGACACGCCCATGACAAGTGCAGTAAAGAGGTAACTCACGCGCAGTGCTTAATGCCCCCCAGCTCAGGTTTCAGGGTTTACCTCTGGAAGTCACAGTCAAATTATGCAAATCACAGTTTCAAGTGCTGAGGAAGCACTGACGCAGCACCACGCTGAAGAGCATCACCCACAGACCAACTCCCTGCTCACCCAGCCTTCTTAGCGCAGAACACTGTCCCGCCAGTCCCAGAGCCCGCCCGCTGCTCCAATTCTCTCAACAGACTGCGGAACTGTGGCGTTTCTGCTGAGTTTGAGCTTCACACTGTTCACAATTAGGTCCATAATGAGTGTAAATGTAGACAGTGAACCTGAACAGATTGTTGCAAGTGAAAGAAGGCAGAACCATTGCACCTACTGTTTGCTTTGTTTGCAACTAAACCATTGCAACAGGATAGAAGCATGTTTAGTACTGACTAATCTAATGGGATGTTTTGATAAAGCTCCATGACCGTAAGCACCTCCTTGAAGGACATGACTTGATGCACACTGAACTTAGCAGGGGCTTGTCTTTACTTCAGCGTAAGAAAGTCCAGGTGGCAGATGACTGCCACGATCTGCAATTTATGCTATTTATGCAACTTTCAGCATAATCACACAATCATTAAACTGTCAGTCTAGAAATGAGCCAAAAATGATGCAAACTCTGTTATTTAGATAATGTACATTAAACCAAAGAGCTAGTCATCAATGTGAATTCTGAAAATTCCGAATTCCCAGAAATGGCACCGATCATTCTGCTTTTACCTGGGAACTTGCCTTCCAACTTCGTGCCAACCTTTCTTCTATATGCAGTCCAGCCATATATGGACGGAATGCTAAAGAAGTCCACGTAACTTTCACAAGCTCGAATGTACTTCGTGCACTTCTTATTTACTATAGTCAGGGCTGCCCAGCTAGGAGAAAAAATGCCAAACCAAGCACCAGATCCAAAATTAGCATTTTATTCAGAACGTTGGGGTCAGAGGTGTATCATTCATATTCTGGTACACAATACAGAGGCAAAGCTGTTCTCAGAAGTCTCTCCAGTTTGAAAGCTCCTTCCCCCTTCCCTCCCCGCCCCCAAAACATACTGTATATTTACTCGTGCCACCAGTATCAGGCCAACTCCCCTCCCCCCCTTTTTTTTGGTACAAATTATGTAAAACTTTTGTGCTAAGAACTTTTCTCCCTCCCCAAACAAAAAAAATAATAAAAATAAAAATAAAAAAAATACTGAGTACTCTAACTACAGTTCAACAATTGAATCAATGTCACTTGTTTGCAACCTGTTTTGTAAATACTTTATCCATAACAAAAGATATAAACATGCAAAAACCTGAATCCATAGTCCAAATAATACATACACGTGTTCTGAAGTTTCTGCACTTCTCCACAGACTATGCCAATAAAACATTATGTACACATACCATTTTTTACAGTGAAGTGGGAAAAAAATACTAGAAATTAAAAAAGAAGAAAAAAAGTGTACATGGATTAAGACCAAAATGTGTCTAACATTCTAGCATAAGAAAAAAAAAAATCAATTCTGCTACAAACTGGTGATATGAAAACTCCCTTTATTTGCAACCAGCTGCATAAGTTTTAGAATTTTAGTGAAAAAAATCCCCTAACATCTAAAACTAGAAGTAATGTACATTTTTCCACCTCATGGTCTTCTCTCCCAGATAATAAAATTGTTCCACGAGGATTTTTTTTTGTTTATTTTTAATTTCCTTATTTTAATAAAAGCAATGTGATGTAACAAAAGCATGTTGAAGCATATTGTGTTTCACCTTACTCCTCCCCACCCCAACATATTTCGTCTCTTTAATGCATAATTTCATAAATCAGTACCATTAAAGCCTTAAACATAAAACTAATTCCGATCTGAAAAAGGTACAAAAAGGCACATAAAATCCCAGTGCTTCTGTACTGTAAAATTCAAGTGTAACTGAGCTCACTATTTTTCTCCAAACAGCATTGGATCACTGATATTCCACGGAGCCCAAATTGGTTTGCAGCCTAAGCCAAAGCCTTCAGCAAGCACTTGTGCTAGTAGACTACAAAGTTAAAGCCTAGCTTCTGTATGCTTTTGGGGAATATCAGTTGAAATGTTTGTACTTGTCCAAAACCAAAGTTCACGTTGAAGTTCAGTCATCACCTCCACCGTACATATCGGCAAGTTTCTTGAAACGTGGGCCCCAGTCATTTAGGTAGTCATAGTCTTGCTCACCACCACTACTTGAGGAGTTAAGAGAGCTCAAGGATCCAGCAGTGGAGCCGCTTCCTTCATAGTCAAAGACTAAGAGGGAGTCGTATGGTGGGGCTGTAGGGTCATTGTCAGCTGCTTTAAGTCCCTGCAAGAAGGAGAGGGAGGGGAAAAAAGATAGTTCTGTATCTGAAAGAAAGACAAAACTGGAATATCACAGTGCAGTTATCTATTAATCACCACTTGAGAAAACCAAGTTCTTCTGCGTTTCAATTCAAAACGAGATTTGTATTTATGTAACTCCGGCAAGAACTTATTTCACAGTAAGACATACCCACAAATGCCTCTTAGAACGGTCACATTTCCAGCATTACAGCACTGGACATTTTGAATGTACTTGCAAACAGAGCTCTAACAAAACCTCAAGAGAACAGCACGGCACGAGGACCGATGCTAATAAATACACAGTTTCAGAGCCACACAGCTCACAACTTGCGGCATGAGCAATATGGGACTGGTTAAACAGACAGATGGGGCAGGAGCAATAGGCATTGTTTGCAAAGATTCACTTTAACAGCCGTCTCACGTGGCCATTAACATATCCACTGACATCGCTGCCCTGCAGTCCATCTGCATGTGCCAAAACCCATATTCAGTTAGTCCTGTAAAATTCATGTACCTCTCTCTGTAGGCTGCTAGTGAGAAAAAGATACAATATGTTGGCTTAAGTCTTATGTGCCTTGCTATAACCACCCATAAGATTCCACTTGCTCTTCAGAAAAACACACACAATGACATCAAAGCTAAATACAAGATTATAACCATTTTGTTTCTTCATTTCAAAGGATCCAAGTTAAGAACACACCACTTGAAAATGTTGTGTTTCTCCAGCAATTTTAAATTTCTGCCCTCTAGAGCTGAATAATCCATGCTAAAACCAACACAAATTGAAAGTAAGGAGAGAACCACATTTCTTCCAGAGAAAAGTCTCTTCTCTCCTTGTTTTCTCACACAGGTCCAAACCTAAAGAGTAAGTTAAATTTTAGAATACAAGACAATTGCTCTGTGCTTAACCTGGGAAGATTTACAAGTTGAATATAAGAGGCTGAAGCCTGAAGTTAAAAAGCCCTCTTGTGCTTTGGATTTTTCAACTTTGCGGGATTAGCAATGCTTTTTCAAGAGCTTCCACATCGAATAGGATCTACTTTGGCAGCCACTGACAAGGGATAATATATCTTCCAGAATTCTATAAGGCTGAGCTAAGATTCTAAATTGCTCACTAATAATTTTAACCAGTGCTATTTGTGCTGATTTTATTTTTAATGTTTATTTATTTAAAGAATGGCTTTATTATACTGCCAATTATTTGGAGAATTGAGTGTGCTTCCTTCAAATTATTTAACATATTCTGTTTTTTTACTCTCTATTGTGTTAAGTCTAAAAGTGACACAATGCAAACAGATGTCAATTTTTCTTCTAGAAATACGTATATAGCTAAACTCACGAATTAAAGCATATGGTATTGATAAGGTAGAAGAGAATCATGGGTCTTTACTACCTATCTAAAATGATCAATGTGTGCAAACTGTACTTACCAAACCAATGATCTCTAATCAAGAACACATTTTGGACTTAAATGATTGTTTTGTGTAGTACAACATCATCAAGCAGGTTATTAATAGCCTGCATTAAAAGTGCAATTTTGAATTATCTGATAAGAATAATTGGTGATGCTTGTTATCTTTCTCTTTGCCATTTTCCATCCTGATGACCATAATAAGCACAAAAGATCTGAGATTCCAAAAAGACAACAGCAAGTGTTACAAGACTTCCCTTATCCAGCTTCAAAGCTAGAAATTGTTCTAAGGCTTTCTCTCAATTTCTGCTGCTGAAGCAGAAATATAACTTGAGTTCTTGGCCAGTAACTGGCCTTACAGTATTCATATCTTCCCTTAAGCCTGCTTGGGGTGACAGACACCCATGCTTTTTGAACAGAGGTGAGAAGGAAGGAGAATAAATACCACTTGAGCTTAAGGAGTGCTGAGGTATGAATCCCAGGTAACAGGATGTAAAAGTCATCTAGAAAGCCAGCCTGGGGAAGAAATGCTATTTCCCTGCAACTCTGCCTAGTAACAGCCAGCAAAACATGGGATACTAATTTATTAAAAATCAGTGAACAAAACATTTTCCTACATCACTGCAGAAATTCTGATACTCTGATACCTATCAGCTTCCCACAGCAAGGTGGCAGGCAGCCTCTTTCTATCTTTTTTTTCCAAAGGGGAAGTTTTATTTTTTTCAATTTGCTGCTGGTATCATGATAACATTTAAAAAGAAAACTGGTTTTGAGCTACTGACTTACAAGATAGCATCTCACTAACAAATTCACTGTTACAAAGGTTGTGCTTACTGTGTAATCCATTTCATTCAGAGAACATGGCTACGGGCCATGTTATGAAGGTATTGATTCAACTGCACAGCCCAAGTTACACTGACATTTGCACCTACCTTCCGGTTAAAAATTCCTCAGCTTCACAGTATAATGACTGAACTTAGTCTCTTAACTCCTCAAATGACAACCAAGTGTTCTGCTCTATTTGTGTGGCAAGTTACATACTAAAATGACCAAGAAATACTAGAATTTTTTCACTTTCCCTCTGCTAAGCATATCCTCTGAATCTACCAAGTGCACTGCTCCACTTTGCTGTTGGGTTCTACAACATGTCTGAAGCTGGAGTTACTGGATGTCGACTTTGGCAGTGAAATTGGCTAACGAAGCTCCCTTTGGTTTCAGTATTGCTACCTTTTCTGATTATTATGTCATCCCTTTCAGCGCGTGGTATCACAGCCTGCTACTGCCACACATGAAAAGGCAACAAGTGGCTGCCAAGAAATGTTTCCCCTGATCTTGCTGCCACGGTATTGTCAACTGCTTCTGAAGAGATCTCTCAAGTTTTTCCCAGATGTGTGCAAGAATATCAGAAGGGTTGTTATGAGTTATTTGGTTTACAGTTTCCTGATCTGAAAACTGAATGTTTTTACTAGACAGAGAACCTTATTCAATAACAGAATTGCTGGGGCATACAGACCAGGTGATCCTGCTGGGAGTTAGTGAACTAAGTCATATTTCCTTGCATTTGCTGTACCACCGATGTACGACAAGCAGTCATAGAAGAGCCATCGCAACACAAAGGCCAGCTTGAGACCCAGGACAGACTGAGTAGCAATTTCACTTTTTTCCTCTTCCTTTTTTATGTATATTGTGGCAACTCAGGAGGAGATAAGGGGCAGAAAAAGAGAAAATACAGTGCCTTGACTGGCACTGTACTGGCGAGTAGCTGATACCCCAGGAGGCTGCGCTGCCATTCAGCGAGACCTGGACAGGCTGGGGAGTTGGGCGGAGAGGAACCTCATGAAACTCCACAAAGGCAAGTGTGAGGTCCTGCACCTGGGGAGGAACAACCCCACGCACCAGTACAGGCTGGGGGTCACCTGCTGAGAGGCAGCTCTGGGAGAAGGACCTGTGAGTCCTGGTGGACAGCAAGCTGGCCATGAGCCAGCAGTGTGCCCTGGTGGCCAAGAAGGTCAATGGTATCCTGGGGGGCATCAGGAGGAGTGTGGCCAGCAGGTGGAGGGAGGTTGTCCTCCCCCTCTGCTCTGCCCTGGTGAGGCTGCATCTGGAGTGCTGTGTCCGGTGCTGGGCTCCCCAGTTCAGGAAAGAAAAGGAACTACTGGAGAGTGCCCAGTGGAGGGCTATGAAGATGATTAGGAGACTGGAGCATCTCCCTTATGAGGAAAGGCTGAGAGAGCTGGGGCTGTTTAGCCTGGAGAAGGCTGAGAGAAGATCTCATCGAAGTCTACAAGTATCTCAAAGGGCAAATGTCAGGAGGATGGGGCCAGGCTCTTTTCAGTGGTGCCCAGCGAGAGGACATGGGGCAATGGGAAGAAACTGAAACATAAGATGTTCCACCCTGAATATGAGGAAGAAGTTCTTTACTTTGAGGGTGACAAAGCACTGCAACAGGCTGCCCAGGGAAATTGTGGAGTCTCCTTCTCTGGAGATACTCAAAACCCGCCTGGACAGGACTCTGTGCAACCTGCTTTAGCAGGGGGTTGGACTAGATAATCTCCAGAGGTCCCTTTCAACCCTGACCGTTCTCTAATTCTCTGACTGAGGAACAGTGGTAACCTTGTTATACTTTCCTTAGTATGTGCAGCATTCTCAATTGGTCTCCAATTAAGGGAAAGCAAAACCCTCAATCTTGAACTAACATGAAACATTACAAAATCTGATGCTTTTATTTTCATGAATCCTACTATATCAAATTTGGCAGACTTTTGATGAGAAGGAAAGGAAGAACTGAGCCCTATAGGGAAATATAAAAAATTGGTTTAATCTGGAACCAGTTTTTTACTTGACAAGAGAAAACAGAAGGCATCAAGAGACTATTCTGCTTTGAGATGCGCTGTATCAATAACCATTAACTAGGAATGAACTGAGGGTCCTCCATGTCCTCATGGGATGAGACCTTTAGTTTGTAATTTAAATTTAGTTTACCTCAGGCTATGTCCTCTATTGATTAGAAATATATTCTTAGCCACAAACTCTCCACCACAATATAATTTGTTTAAGATTTCCAGGGACAGCATAGGTGGTTCTTGAAAACAGGATTAACTAAGTTACTTCAAACAGGCCTAATTTAGACTGTCTTGCAAATCGTAACTATTCTAAGTGTTAATTATGCTCCACACTCTGCAGTTATGTTTTAAAAGGCTCAAAATGGAAAACAAGGTCTACAGAGGATTCTTAATAACACATGACTTATTTCACTGACTTGTTTGTACACTGAACTGGAAGAAAAGGAGTTTTTTCCCTTCCCCCCTTAAATTAGAGATTCATCTATCCGTTGAAACAGACAAAACAAGAAAGTCCCCGAGGTCATTTAGCTTATGCCTGCAAAACATATTTTGATTGTAACGCACCTCTGGAACCTTCTTATTTTAAAAAGTTCATAGCTCTGTATGTTATTTTAACTTTGTAAGTGTTGTAAAGGTATTTGGAAGTTTTTATCGTACTTGTAACCTGTTTTTCAATTTAGAAGTCATTAGAACATTGCAAAATACTCATATGTGTCTCATTGAGTTAAGTAGATTTAATACAAAGGATGACAGCTAGAAAATAATATACCAGAAAAAACAGTCCTGCCAAAAGGAAAGAAACAAAATGACCCACTAGGTCTTTTTTACTTTCTGTTTCTACGTCTCTGTAATAAAAGAAGAAAAAAACACCCCATGCTTACTTGGCAATGGTAGCTAAATCCTCCAATATCTGAAATCAGTGACCTGTAGTTCTTTTTTTTTTCAAAAGTTTAAGCAATTCAGAGGCTAATCTGAACACTAGCTGTGTGTCTGACGTGCTGGTAAGCATTCAACAGACTAAATTAATCCCTGCACGTGGGCCAGCATCCCAAAGGATCATGCTATTCAGCATCTCTAGAAATAGGGCCAAGTCTTCCAGAAGACCAGACTGATCTCCAAAAGTGTTGCATCTTTTTAAACCAATGGGATAATGCAGACTTTGCTACCAAGGTACTGATAGCTAAAAGACAGCCTTCTTCCTACTCAGCTAGCGACTTGGCTAGTTTTCCAGGAGGTTTGGATTAGGGCTACCCACGGGAAAGTTACACATAATAACGTTGAAGCTGGATGCAGAGGGATATGAGCTTTGCCCTTTCTTACCTTGCTGTGTTGTTTTCACAGCTCAGCATATCTTCTGTATTAACTCCCCTAAGAAATGTCTGGTATGGGTTTTATTCAAGATATTACTTCCATTTACTCCAAAAGTAAAACTGAGAGACCAATTTGTTTGGGTATAATCTTGCCAGGACTGCACGTGGAATTCTCTGAAGAAAGTCAGAAAACCTGCGTGGCCTGAATGTTTACGCTCTGTAGATGCAGATAATTTTGAAATTTAACTCTAATAGTGAGTACTACTGTGAAAGACTGATTATTTTTTTTCACTCAATAGACTTCTTAGAATCACATTTGCCATGGGAAATTTTAACATAAAATATGAATTAAAATGAAACTGTTCTGCAGAAATAAAATCTCCATTTTGCTCAGACTTCTGACAAAACAGACAAGAGCATGAGCAACCTTTGGGTGGCTACCGTATGCTAGAAGGATGGTTAGGTGGAATGCCCCATAATAAAATGATACATTGCTGTGAAATCCTAAGAAAGAAATACCTTATGAAAAAAAGAAGCTAAATATATAATGCTTGAAACACAGAAACTACCTCATACAGTTCCTTTCAATTATAATTAATTTTGAGCTAACTTGCAGACAAGAAAATTGCCAGGTTTTCTATAATTTCATATATATTTCCAAGGTTTATTTTAGAGGCAATGACATTATTGACATTATTTTACTGTGTAAGAATAACTAGGAGTAGCTTTCTCTTTTGGTTGACAGCAAGGGGAAGCATAAAGGGAGATACTGATCTAACACAATAGACAGCAGTAAGAAAATCACTTTATGCTTGTCCATACTGCAATACAAACATATTGGGTTAAATCAAGACAGCATGTACTGGTTCTACAGCTCCACGTGTACACATTGACACTACAATCTTAAAGAGTAATAACCTACTGAAAAACAGTATGGCAAGAACAGCTTGCTAAGTAATGTAAAAACTGTAGAAGGCTGGACAAACTCTGGCCTCTTTCTGGCTTTCCAGAATCACACTGACTGTTTGTCTTGGCTCTGTGAGAGCTTGATAGCTGCTTTGAGGACAAGAAAAATCAGGGTATTGAGGATTACGGGTTCTTCCCAACTGCCTGCTAGGTGGGCAGTGTCTGGTCACAGCTGCATGAGAATAGGATGGGAAACTTTGATTGTTTGGAAGAAGATGAGGAAGCATAAGGAAGTTCCTGTGTGCACCCCTGTCTCCGCTACTTCCAGAAGCTCATTATAATTGTAATATTTAGAAGCACAAGGCACGCAAAAATCCTTTGTTGAGACATCTCTTTCTGATACAGATCTTCCCCGAACCTGAAGCCTCTTAAAATACAATGTCTTATGCATGTTTCCTGCCAGTCATCTCCCATAGATTTTTTAAAAAATTGTATTGCTGTATACCTTAAAAGGAGCAAACTCAATTTTTTGCAGCTTACCAGCACAAAAGACTTTAGTATATTAGCCTGACTGTTCTTTAAAGCAAACAAGAATAAATACGTTTGCACGAACAGTTCTGCAATGCTCTGCAATACTTGTCCAGCTCTAGTTGCCAAGGAAGATACGAGAAAATTAGAGAAAATAATTTACTACTATTCATCTACAGAACATAGTTTAAGTGGTAACTTCTGGGTTAGTACTTGTTTACCTATAATAAGCAAGCACAAGAAACACATTCTATCTTAAGTACCACAAACCCAACGATTTAAGACTGACCAGTGATAGGAATAATGAAAGAAATATTTGTAGGAGCATTTTTTTCAGAACTGTGAGTAACTTGGTATAGTCTGAATCTTACTTACATTTATCTTTATTAAATCGAAGAATCAAAGAGAATGCTAAGACTTTTAAAGCTTTATGACAAGTATTAAACCCACTTACATAACATTTAATTTAGCTGCCCTGCTCACTAATCGTATTTGATGCAATTCTTCTGGTCTTATTGAAGGTACTCAATTTCCACTATTATCAGGATTCAAAGGGTAATGTATGAGAAAAATGAAAATTAATTTCTTCCATTATTAAATTACTGTGAATTCATCAATTAATTTAGGCTAAACTACAATTTTGTTGGTCTATTTATTACTTCGAACCTATAGAATAAACCTGCTTTGAGATAATGTGGTTGCAGCTGATAACATATTATGGATGGAATTAATACAAACATACAGAAGTTAATTGATATATCTTCCCTTTCTGTTTGAATGAGTTAATTAAATTTGTCTGCACTTTAAAAGAACGTATTTACTTCTATCTAGCAAGACAATATTGTCTAAGTAAGTTTTTGAAAGTTATTAAGTTCAAACAGAACAGCTCTTCATGCAGAGTACAATAAAGAAAACATAAATGCTTATCAGATCTTAGGAGGAAACTCTTTTTCTCTCCTTTACCTCATTAATGAAGTCTCCAATGTCCCCAGGATGAGGAGCAGCTGATCTGACTGGATACTGAGGTTCTGCATGGATTGGCCTTTCATCAAGACGTCTGATTCCAACAGGTTTGATGGCATCTGGCTCCACAGTGTCAGGCTGCTGGAGCTGGCTCAAATCATAATCCTGCAAAATATGAAACAAAGACAATACGTTAGCAGAATTTCAAACTATATCAGTCAGGGGGAAAGATGAGGAGGAAAAAAGAGAAAATGCAAAGTATCATTTCACCAGAAGTCCTATTTTTACTACTGTAATGCTTACTGAGAATAAGTCAATAACTTTGTTATTTGCATACCAACAGGACGTTATTTGATTTACACTCCCTGAATCTACCGTTTTGATTCTATTCCATCAGATTTGTAAAGCTTCTCATAAGTTTTCCATTGAGAAGCAAGGATTTGAGTAGTACTATTAAGAGACTAAACACTTTGCCTAGTAATGATGATTTACTCCATAGAGCAAAGATGCCAAATCCAACTCTTATTTTTCTAAGCAAATAAATGCCAGGCATTCTTACTCTGAGAAAAGAGGCAAATGCACTGCTCTGCAGCATTTTATAATACCTTCAAAGAATGAATTTAAGACTCCTTGCTGATTTCATGTGGCTTCTATAATATGAAAGCCAAAGGGGAAAAAATGTCATAAGAAGTACAAAGCTCCTCAGATTTGGCCTTAATTCTAAGCACTTTCTAGAGATTACTTGTGGATCTGTTCATTAAGTACTTGATGCTGCAGTTTCAAACTCTGGCAGGCTGCTGAAGCTAGCATAGCACTATGAATTCTAATAAGCAGTAGGTATGTATATAAAAATTGTAATTAGATGAATGTTTATGCATTTAAGATAGATAGGCCTGAAAACTATTTGCACAGTGTGATGCATTTCAGCATTGGCATTCGCCTCACTCTTGTCATGTCTAGAAGGTAGTCGTGCTCTAGGATGCCTTTGCACAAGGCACTGGTAAAAATGCAGAACAAAGAACTGGGTTTAAAGGCTTAAACTAAAGCCATTAACGAACTGGGGCTCGTGCCAACTCTACTGTATGCCAGATACCCCACTCCACAAATAGTCCAAGCAGTTAAAGAAGCATCCTAAATAAGCTCCTTTATCATCAATCTCTATTTTTCAACAGTGTTGTTTTGGGAAAAATCTTATTTATAATCTCAACTCGCTGGAAGTCATCTGTGCAGACAATTACATTTTCATTTGTTCCTTACTGAGTCCTAAAGGAAGGGATGCAAGCATTTATTTCTGCTGTCATCTAATGGGATGTAGGTCCTTTTTGAGAGTATGACCTACTGTGACCCCAAACCCACACTTTTCACCAGGAAGAGAGGTCTGTTGACAGCAGTGAAGGTAGTCTTTTGGGAGAATTGTAACCAACTATCAAATCCACTACACCTTCTAATTCGTCACTCAGGTCCTCAGCTGACTGCATACAAATATATAGTCAAAAAAGGTGGAACAGCTCCACTGAGATCTGAGAATGCAGTTTCATATGCTTTAATTAGATTACAAGTTCCTTGGGGCTGAGCTGTAACTTCTACCCTTCGGTTCTTCATGTACCAAACAGAATAATAAGCGATCTCCATGAAGCATGAGAAAAGTAAACAGAAGAGAACTTTTTATCCTTTCCCTTTTTATTACATTACATAAATCAAAGCAGTTTAGAGATATACTATCAGAAAATCCTATCAAACAGAGAAGAATGTACTTTTTAGCATTTATAAATATGTAACACGAGTACTTTTCATATCCACCCAAAAGATCAAGGTAGAAAACAGCAACAGGGGGAAATGAAAAATACTAAGTTTTTTAACACTAAGCATTTCATTATGGAGGAATTCAAACACGTATGGTTAAATAACCATGTATTAAAACCAGGAGAGCCTCTCTGGTTATTTCTGTTTTATAAAAGGTAAAACCTTTTTTCAGCCACTCACATAACCATACAATTTTTTTGCTGATTAGAGGTCATACAGAAATGCAACATGAATCAAGTCAGTCTAGCATCTTCACATCTAAGGGCATCCTCTTGTGTGTATGTATACTTTGAGACATCTCCAGGCTCCATAGCTAAAAAGACAGCAAAGACTGCCAGCCACAAGGCAACATCAGAATGTGTTGCTACATGGACTCCCACTTCGGTTTTCTTTTCTAGGGTAATTTATGACGCTGCCATGTAGTCTTCTACCAGAGGAAATTATTTTGCAGGTCTATTAGTGTCTGGACAGGAAGAGAAGATCCATTGTCCTTATTACCACAGACTCTCAAACCTCTTGTATCATTAAAATCAATACTAACTGTACATCAGTCAGGTATGGCAAGTCATCCACCATCTCCCCAAACTGGCTTTGTGCCATACAAACACAGCATCATGCAACGACTCAAGCTGTTTCAACATTCTGTCTAAAGTCAACTCTACCCAATTATTGCAGAGAAGAAGAAAAAATGTTTTCAAGAGCCAGGGCGTAAGCTTTTTAGGGCTCTTGAAATTCCATCTCTTCACTCAATACTGCATTCACAGCTAGAAAAATGGGAAAACTTTTCACGTATTACTAAAGCTCCTGAACAGACTCTTAAAGTTAGTCTCAAGCAGAGTTTGTTAAGATAGTTAAGTGCCTACGTGACAGCTAAATGGAAAACTGGCACATCAGAGAGAGGAAGATATGCTGAGGTAGGTTGGGACAGACAGCTTTGAGCAACATTCTGGGTCACTATTTTTACTCTTAATTTCAGGACCACAAGTCAACAATGTCTTGTCTTTGCTCCAATCTTTTTGCATATAACCTGTTCATAATTACAATCAGCTGAGGGCCTAACGAGGAAGAGGACTAGGCCCTGCATTAGAAATGTACTTGAGCAAAGGCTGTGAACATCTAATTCATATGGTAGCCGATTTGTTGGAGGTATTTATGTTTTTTAGCCTGAACTCTAGCAATTTTAGAACAAATACCTCTTTTTCTTCCTTCAGTTTGGATTTAAACAAATCTAAACAGAGGGCTTGTTTGAGTTTTTTTCCTCAAACTTCTGGACAAGCTTAGATTGTTGATGGAAGGGAGGAATCTAGTATTAGTTTTTCTCTACTGGAAGGTCACTAAAACATGTTAATTTGCTCCCATTCTGCACCTAGCAAAAACTCAGGCCTTTTGAAACCAGAAATTTAGACTAGTCTGATCATCCAAGTCTACAGTCAACAGGGAAACTGAAACCTCCCATTCTACGAAAGGGATCCTAGTGAAACAAGCTGAACCATTCCTTATATTTCCCCTTGTTTACAAAGGGATCTGCTATCACTGGATGAGACTATACTGCTACATTTTAGTTAACTGGCTGAAGAAATGACAACTTTATCAGTAAAATTCTCTTGATATAATGAGCAGCACTTTTGTCTCCTTGGTTAGCATCTCTGGCAAATAGTGATCTATTTGCTCTTGCTGAAACCCCCCTGACAACTGTATTGAAGCAGAAGAACTTAAGGTTTTGATTTGCTTTTGTTTTAAGAAACAAAATAGAATCACAATGTGCTAAAAGGGCATTTTATCAGAAGCTGCATCTTGTGAAACTAAACAATCTCACAAAACCCGTGCAAAACCCCACCAACCCCCTCCCCGCCAAGCTGATTACAAACACTGACCTCATTAGCTATTCACTTAGTTCTAGAGAGCTTTAAGCAAAGAATTACTCCATCACTAGCTCCCACCTCACATTCTGGAAACGTGACATCCCAGAGAGACAGTGCTAAATGTCAAAACCAGCTAGCCAAGCCCTATAAATTAACCACCTTACCAGATGTGCAGGCAGAAGGATCCAAAACCCAGTGAAACACTACTTAAGGAACATTTACACAGTAGTTCGAAGCACAGTCCAAGTAGCTCAACTTGAATAGAAGAAACACCCAGAATAGAAGAAAAGGCCATTTTATATTCCCCAATAATCACTGATTTACAGAGAAACAAGATAATGCAGCCTTTAAAATTTCTTCCCTTTAAACAACTTCCTTTTGTGCAAGGCAGCTATACATTTAACAGCACACGAGCAGTAATTCCTCATACAGCAGTCATCACTTACAGCAGTAGGAGAGATTTTTTTTAAAAAAAAATACCTTGCTTTCTGACTGACAGTTACCAGATTCAACAAACCCTGAAAAAACACCATGAGGGGATAGGCTAGGAAACAGAGTTTCTCAGAAGCTTTTTGTTTTATAAAGCTAACTTTTTTTCCTTCTGGGTTAGCGGTTCTGGTTTTGTTTACATATTAGAAGAGTTACTTAAGTTGTTTGCAAAAACTTAAAGTAAAAATTTTTACAGTACCTGCTTTATAGGAATGCATACTGGAACATTATAAAGAAACTGTGAACAACAGCATGAAACCACAACTTACTAGAACTATAAATTGTTATGCATAGATGGGACTGACTCTTCTCCAAACAGGAAAACTCAGAAAATACTGGAATATATTACATCTAAATTGAGCTTTCTGCTACTAAGTTTTCCCTAACACTAACAGTGATACATCCTAGTACATGCAACCTGACTGACATAGTAGTTAATAATCTATGAAACTGGCTTCTGTGTTGTCTCAGTTTATTTCCTGGCAATTCACGAGACTGTTAATACACTTTCAGGGATGACTTGTTTTTTCACCTTGTACAGAACAAAAGGTTTGGCTACGTATGAATACAGGCCTGGACACATGGCTAATACAAGAACACTACACCTGTTTCTTACTTTCAAAGGTTGCAGCCTCTGCAAAGAAAAATGAAAGTTCAGATCTACCCCCATGCAAGAAATAATCAATTTAATTGTCACCAGATCACTTAATTTGATGGTGAGAACTGCAAGCGTCATTCACTGAACAAAATCAGCTGCAGTGGTCTAAGTGCATGTAAAGCAACATTAGCAGAAGTTTGCATTTCATTCACCCCTTTTACAGGATGATGCCTCAAAGTAACCCCAATGTTATTGCTGGCTTAAGAGAATAGAGCAAACTATGACTTGAAGTACCTATGGATAAAACACATGTTCTGCTTTGCCTTTGTGTTCCAAAGGCAGTTACTGTCTACTCCAATACAGAAATGGGATGGGGAAGCAAGGGAAGAAATATTTTATACGGCTAATGTTCCCATCTGCCAAGGTCTTTTAAAAACAAAGAAAAAGGAAGTGAAAATCAATCCTGCTATAGCTCACCATTCTACCTCTAAAGCCATCAAGCATCACCCTAAAAAACTAAGAGAAATTTGCACATAAAATATTGCCTGAGTTCTGCAAAATTCTCCAACCTGCCCTAAATCTTGTCTGCTGAAATAATGGGACTCCAGAAAAAGCAAAGCACAGAGAACTGACTAGATGTACGCTGCAGGTGGGAGGCTAGTTAAAATGCCTGTGCTAACAGTTGCTTTTTATTTGCCACTCACTTTTTGATTACTTTCTGCCATATTGCTTTTCCCATTTGTTTTTATGCATCTGGAGTATTACAAGTTAATAATTTTTAAGATAACCAAGAAGCTAGCTTATCTTTTTTAATAACAAAAAGGTGAAAGTTAAACTCCAGCTGCTGATAAAACACAGTTACAGGCATAGGTTCTAGATAGGATAAAATAAAACACAAAACAATTTTGTAATGGAATTACGGAAACGTTACTTTTCATATGATGAGATAAAGATTCACCAAGGAATGACAGTAATTCTTCATGGGAGGACTGCATGAGTCACTCATTAAAAAAAATGAAGTTAATGTCTTAGTAAGCAAAACAAACCCGAAAATAACCACCTTCTAATTATAATATTGTATATTTCTAGGGTTATCTTAGCAACAGTTACTTCATTCATTGTCATTAAAATTCCTCAACATAAAACATGTTCCAGTGTGAAAGCAATGCAAAATAAAGGTTAGAAAGTGTGAGTAAATGATATGAATAACACTCACAGATAGGGTGGTGAAAATAAAATATAATCAAATGGATTTATGAAGAAGTTCAACAAGTAGGTAAGGATCACTGTCATGTTTACAACAGAGGTTGTGACAAGACCCAGCACAGAAGAACAATATAATCTTAAAATGTAGGCTTACTGGAAGTTATGACAATAAGGAAAAAACCCAACAAACCAGACAAAAAATCCAAAGGATTACTCAATTTGTTTTTATCAATGACATACAAATGCTGGAACAAAGCTACCTTTTCTACAAAAGAGCAATTTCTGTTTAGAATTTAGATCCTGCACACATAAAAATAAACCATTATGTATTTATTTTTAATGCTGTTATCGCCTTTAAAATAAATGCTACTATTTTCTCTATATATATAAAGATGTAATAAAACATGACAAAAAGCAAGCTACTGACTAACATCTGAGTAGACTTGTAAGAAAAGCTGATGTAGGAAGGAAGACACAGAATCCTTAGGAGGAAAACTACTTGAATAATTGTAAAATCATTGTGTTGGAAACTCTTGTGCTGAAAAGATCTGAGGGCTAGATTAAAATATAGGTTCAAACCAGCTGATCTGCAAGACTTTCAGAGCATACCATCCACATGCTCGAGCAACTTGCTTCAACAGGACAACCTGCATGAGTAAGTACTACTACAGTTCAGAAAATACTAAAGAAATGGGCTCAAAAGAGATGAGAGGATCATCTTGTGCAATGAGATGTATACAAAAGCAATTAAATGGAAAAAAATGTATCACCATTATCAGGCTGACATATGCTGCACGTATCCCAGTCAAGCACCCACGGCCTCAATGTAAATCACACGAATGGCCGGAGATACACGATGAAAATGAATTAGTGATGCTTATGGGCTGTGAGCTGCTATGTGTGTGAACTATGCTGCAGACATGCCCTAAGTGCTTTAACACTCAGCTAACATGAGGTTTCAGTATTTAGAACTGACAATAGTGTTACAAGTGGAGAGCACATTGTGTCAGGGGAGAATATTTGTAATCTGTATCTAAACTTCCCGTCTGCTAAAACACTTGCAAGCTCTAGATCATGCAGTCCATTAATAAAAAAGACAGTCACTACCAGCTTAGTAATTTGCCCCTAAACTAGGCACATTATTTCAGAATATAGAAACTCTAGTATCCCCCACCTCCTACCCCAATTGTTGGGTTAAAGATTCAGGTGCAATTAAAAAAAAACAAACAAAAACAAAAGCGAAAGAAAAAACCCACACACACTTCCCACCTCCCCAAACCAGCAGCCAAACCAGTCCACTGTCTTTGTGGATTGATGCTGACTCAGAGCATCTCACAGCCCAGCTCCTGGTAAGTCAGGTAGCTCAACTGCTAAAACTAGAAAATATTAAACAAAATTCCAAGAAAAATCCCAGACTTTCTATCTGGAATATCTCTACCTCCTCTCCTTCCCTCCTTGTTCCCAACTTCTACTAGTACAGTGATGTTTCCCAATGCCAGGAAAAAATGTTTCTACCTGAATGACAGGAGTACTGTGCAGCTTTCAAAGCCAGTATTCCAGCCCACATTTCTGAGAAACAGAAGTTTGCGTGAAAAAAGTCCAGAACATACCTGGTGTTGACAATGCTCTTCAGTGGGGAGCAGGCTGATTGCAGCCCAAGAACCTCTCTGGCTTAAGGTATTAAAAGCTTTTTTCCTCAACTGCTGTGGAGATCACATGACCCTGTGTACCAGTGACCTCTAGCCAGGCTAGAGGAAGACTATGAATCATTCAAGAACCTCAGTTTTCTTTACAAGCATTCAGTCTGTCACAGTGAACAAAGCAGGCCATCCTCTGACAGGATTAACAGGAGACCTTCATGATGGAATAAACAGCTCTTTTATGACAGACGTCACATCGTAATTCCTTGGAAATGCTAGTACAGGAGGAAAAAAAATCCAAACCAACAAAACAAAACCAAGCAGGAATTCCACCTTGTTGTTGACAGTTGCCATGATGCAGAGAACGAGCTGGAATTTGGAACTCATCAAATTTGCTGTGGGAGACATTACTCTGATAGCACGGTCAAAGTGTTTGGAAGGAACACGCCAACCATGCTTTAGGAATTTCTGGGTGTGTTGTAACAGCTAAGAAACCCAAATGCATAGCTTCCAAATAAATAAATAAACCCTCCTAAACAAACACATTAGTCCAAGAGAAAAACCACATGTCTAAAAGTAGTTTGCTTCAGGATGCATAGAGTCCTAAGTTCTATCACTTATCTTCAAGCACTACCAGCCAGATCTTCAAGTCACCCAAACATCTGGGATAAACAAGAAAAATATGAGGCCGCACAGTGTAAATCTTCAAGTATTCATCCAGAAAAGCAGGTGATTTTATAAAGGCCTAAGTAATTTGCTTGCTATAAATAAAAGTAAGTAATTGTAAAAGGTACAGATTATGAAAATACTTGAAGCTTTTAAAACACTGTTTTCACTGAGATTCCCGTGAAGCTTTGAGCTTTCCCTTCTATTCTGCTGCATGAGATGCATGCTGGCTTGGATGGTTCTGTGTTTCTGAGTCACCTTGTGCAGTGCCTTCTACTGAAGCTGCTTGTTCAATCAATAGTAATGGTTCTGGGGAGAGTGCATCATAAAAAGTTAATATGGATGTAGAGCATTTTCCTCTGTCATTTGCTGATGACTTGTGGATGCAAGGTTGACATGAAATAATTTTTCTTGATTTTAATAGAACACTGGCAGTTTTATCCTATGAGGCCTCATTCTGAATATAGATTTTTGACGGCAGTCTCATGCTTTTTTAGAATACTTTGACACTTTAACGCTTACTTTAACTTTGACAAAAATGCAAAGATCTTTATGGCCAATGCCTCTTGCCCACAGCTTTGCTCGTACAGTATTTTGCTAAGCCACAGTCTGCAAAAATGAGATTACTACTTGTAGGGAACTTGTTGGGACATTTCATCAAAAGCTTAGCATTTCAAGTTCTTAAATCTCGCATAAAATGCACTCAACACCAAATAAACCCCAACCAAATATAATCCCTTCCTCCTTCCCCTGGGCACCGGAGGTGAAGGGGGGCAAGCAGGGAACCAAGAACAAATTAACCTAGGAACTATTATCATTTAGTTCAAGTACAGGCAGAAATCAGATTTTACAAAATGTCAAACCAAAACAAAGTAAAATCACCTCTCGGAAAAGCAAGACAGAACTTATTTCCATCATCCATTGCAGACAGAAAATTACGTGCCTACATGAAAAGTTTGTTCTCTCTATTCAGCCATTCTGGACAGGCACAAATTCCTAACTTTGGAGCTGTGGGAGAACATACCCACTTTTTGCCTACACAGTGGTCTAAACCTCTTTCTACAGAAGTGGTTATTAAAAGCTTGCTACACTTTGTACAAGCATTTATTTTCTTTTCCTGCAACATTTGTTAGGAGTGTATAAAGACCTTTTATACCTTCAAACACTATGGTCTACTGTTCAATGAATCAGGAAAGGGACCAGTGTATCTGAACTATGTGGCTGGTAGCTAAGATAATTAATTTGCAACAGTGGCCTTAAAATTTGTCTTAAGAAAGCAAGCAGGGGTTTTGTGGCTAAAAATCATTCAATTTTCTATAAAGCCCTTAAACCGCTCTGTATCTATGTGCTTTCTCTGCTCACTGTGAGAAGAAATGATCCTAATTAAACATTTCTTATCACTTTACTGTTACTCCACCCACTGACAGTTTTCCCTTTTGTTGCACTATGCTCATTCACTGCTAGTGAAAGGCTGCATTTATGGATGGTTTACATCCTGCTAATCTCCACAGCATTCATACAACATTACCTCCTGCTGTACTACCCTGACCATACCTCTTGCAAAGACAGTGATTTCACTGGAAAGGAGCACAGGACAAGATGGACAGAAGAGAGACTTCAGCACCATTTCTGAACTGTTAAGGATATTACTCTCACCATATGCTGTTACAATGCTTAAAGTTTCTGACCTGTGGCACAACCTTCCCCGACACTACTCTAGCATCACCTGTGCCTTCCCAATGAACAATATATACTCTGAGAAACTTACTGGCTGTCCTGAGGGTTGTGTGGACAATAACTAAAAATCAAAACCACATGAAAATTACCAAACAGATTCTCCAGAGAATTGTGGGTGAACAAGAGCTGGAGAATATGTGAACTGGAAAATTAGTTCTCACAAGACGAAGTTTTCTTCATGTTTTTTAAGCTTCTAACTCTTCTGTGTAGTAAAAGATGCACAAACAGGATGAAGTTCTTGTACTCAAATTATCTGTGTACGAACAACTGGAATAGATACATAGATTCAAAGGGCCGTCCTCAATTTACTTAATAACATAAGCAATTTTCCAAAACTACATAAACGGAAGTTTCCTTTGCATATTGCTTAGAAAGAAAGTTATGCAGAAAAGACAGGAAGTAGGAACAGTACTTGGGGAAATGCAGGAACCACGGAAATTAAGTGAAAATAAGAACAAATTTCAGACAAACAAGCGAGCAGAGGGAAGATACAAATGTCTGTACCAGTGAAGGGAGACACTTCTCAGATAAGTGCCGGATGACTGTGACTGGGGATGTGGAAGAAATACACTTAATTTTTCAAGGCTTTTTACTGGAAAATTTCTTAGGCTCTGTTATATGCACTGTTCCCCTCACAATTATTCTACTTACTTCTACTACTACTAAAGTGCATAAATCTACTCTTTTTCATGTTCATAAACCACTTAATAAACCTCCTCTGAAGGAAGGAAGTTGCACTGCTTAGAAAATCACTAATTTGGAGAGAGAGAGAGAAAAAGCAGCTATTCTTAGCATGTACACATCACTTCTAGTCCTCTGACATATAAGCAGTGGTTCAACCAGAGGTGACATGAGAGTAAATGCATATGGCACCTGCCTGGAAAGGTAGCTGAATAAACACAGGTGTGCCCTGACACCTACTTGAAACATAAATACTTTCCAAGCTGAAATACCAGTAGTGGCCAATCTGTCAATAGCCAACATTACTGTACATCTAGGGAGGCATTCACCCACCACCGAAAAAGGGTCATATTTGGAACAGACTATATTGGGCACTCTGTACTGGTGATTCTGTATAACAGGATTCCAGACAAGGGGTGAAGAAGGTTTTCAAACTGCAATGAGACTGGATGTTAATTTTCATTTAAATATAAGAGACTCAGATGGAATGTGGTCAGAATGCTATAGAACGTAAGTGGACAAGATACTGGTTTTACATCTCATTCAGAAGGCAAGCAATTTGTATTTTTGGAACTGCAAAACATAATACGAAAAAACAACAATATATTTCAGGTTTTTAAAAATTACTTATTGCCTTCAGCATTTAATGCAGAAATTAACTACCTATCATAATGTGTCAATGGAAACAAAATGAAGTGCAGAGTGAAGTGCAAATCTATTAATCATGCCTCACCTGATCTTCTTCTCCACCACCTTCTTCATCATATTTCAGAATGTTGTCCCTCACATCATCTTCTGGATCAATTAAGAGCTGCTTCGCCTGACGTTCTTTATCACGGCGTTTCATCCATACCACAAACATTAAAACTAAAACTACATTGCAAAAAAGGAAGACACAAAACCACATCTTGATTCTGAAGTACAGCCACAGAAAATTGTACAAACTTAACATCAAGATTTAAATAAAGGAAAGAAAAAAAAAAGTGCCAAGATGGTCAGCTTTGACTGTTCTGGATGAGGTTTTCTGTTGTTTGTTTGGTTGTTTTTTTTTAATAAAATATTTAATAGAAGGCAGCTTAAGCAAGGGATGTTTAAACTAAACCTACTACAGGCAATTTGTAGAAATCAATCACATATTCAAGGTCGTAAGTCACAAACCTATTCCACATCTGCAAAATAAATTTGTCATGAAAAGAAGTAAAAAAGACCAAACTTCATAAACCACTGGATTCAGAAGGGATTCTCCCCAGTCATGGCAAGAATTCTAAAAGATTACATTATTTATAATTTTTTAATGCCATGTCCCAAGAATATATAGCAATTTATACAGTTTAAGTAATTCTGACATTGGAACATTATCAAGCTTAGGCAATTCTGGCATACGGCTCAGCAGTCCATGAGAATAGACCATATTGTTGCCTAAGTTTAGATTCATGTTTATAAGTAAGAAGAATCAAGGTTGAAGAAAACACAGTGGCATTTAGAGAATGAGAAATAAAACAGAATAAATCTGAGTAAATGATTTTCTGATACAATAGGAATGTTTCCAATTACAATGATCTTCATCGAAAGAAATTCCACTGTATCTAGAATGTCAATATATGAAGAATATCTTAAAGGACTTGACAGTTTCAATAAGGCTCTGTTAATCCAATACCTAACATTTTAAGTGTATCTCGTATCAAGAAAATAATTGTACTGAACTTGTGCACAGCTATGGGCTTAGCCAGGCTCAAATATGTTTATTTATTTATTTAAATTACTCCTTTCCACCATTTTGTACACTCTATAGACTAGGTGCACATTATACTCTGAACAGGTTAATCCCTTCCTTGTGTTCCACCACAATCAGAAATCATGTTAACCATAACGTGTAGGACAGCTAGCAGATAATTTACTACACTGGACACACACTTAGTCATGATGTTCAGTCATTTTCCTTACTGAACGCACTTGACACAAAAATAAAATACTAGCACAGCTTTATGTAGTGCTTAAATGTACACATCTCTGTTTCTGCATGGCTGCCTGCTTGTCGTGCCTTATATGAAGGGCTGTGATGTATTACTTTCCAAAATCCTCAAATAGCCTACTTACATGAATCTGAAGCACAGTGGCAGTTAACGACAGAGAACTCTTTAAAGGCACCGTTACCCATTGTGGGTGGCATCAAATTACAGAGTACCAGCAGCACAAGAGCAACTAGACGTCTGGGGCTAATCACATCTCCAACCTGGTCACTTGCTGGTGTAACGTTAACAAGTACCCATGGGCATAGATGGAAATTCTCTTTCACAAACCCACTGTGGGTCTTGACTGTCACACAAGTGCTAGTGATGATCTGTCTCGCTGACTGCTAATCCTTTACTGTTGGAAAGTATTAATACCTGTCCAAGACATTAAACTAAGCAGCAACAATTCTTGGACTTGAGTCTTTAATTACTCCCCCATCTTTGTCAAGGTACTAAAACATAAGCTGGTACTTGCAAAACAAGAATAAAAGAGATCTATGTACTCACTGAGCAAGATGATGATACAAAGCAGAATTGCAATGATGGCACCAGTGCCCAGCCCTGCGCCAACGATCCGGTCAACATCAGTGCAGTCTCCGTTTATGTCACATTGGCAAACTTTCACTTTCAGCACAGAAGTGCTAGAAGCATGTGGATTTCCAGAATCTGTAATTACTATAGGTACATCATAGATACCAGCCTCCAGGAACCTGATCCTTAAAGAGAGCTGGGCGTGATCACCTGTGTGTGAAAATAAGGCACTTGTTAAAAAGTAATGTACTGCTCATCCTCATGTTTAAAATAGCACTGGCAAAAACAGCTCATCTTTGAGCTCTGTGTTAACTTATTGTTCAACCCACTAGATGACACTCATGATAACAGACTTCTTTATTATTGTGAACATCTTTTCTTTCTTAAAATTCCTTGTTCTTTGGAGGACATACACTAAGGTGCTTTCCTGTTCATATTAGGCAAATTCATGTGCGTTGCAAAATAACACCGAAGTAAAATACAGAAAAGCATATGCAAAAGTTTCTTTTAAATTATTAAGATTTCTATATTGTTAATTACCACTAATTCGAACAATTGTCCAATTCCTTTTAATGCTAGCAGGTGTGTCAGGGAGCTCAAAGGCAAACGGGCCTGCATTTGGGTCTATGTCAGGGTCTATAGCAGTGATGTTAATCGCATTAGGCTGTAGCGTTTCACAAGTTGTGGCTTCTTTTGGATTCACTTGGGGAGCATTATCATTGATGTCCAGCAGGTATATCTGAAGTGTGCCAGTTCCACTCATCGGAGGAATTCCTTAAAGAAAAGAAACCAGCATTGAACCTGTTTCCAATTGCAAAATTACTTAAATGAAGCTATACCAAAACTTTTCAATTACCATGTACAGATGGCTCACCCCAGTCTGGGGATTCTGTCTTTACCAAGCCAATCTAACACTGTCACTGCTCCTGCTTAACACGCGTATTCTTATGTAACCTGCTCTCAGAAAAAAACTTGCCTTACTCAGCAAGCTTCAGCAAATAACTGTAGATCTATGGATCAGGGACTCAACCACTTTCTTGATCAGACAGCCAGTTCATCTCCAGAGACAATCCGTGTCAAGTGCCTCAAAGAAAAACGTGCAAAATTGGGATAGTTTTTCCTCTGGAGAAATTTTTTTGTAACTTTGAATATTTATGATCACTCTTTACCACAAGTGTGCTATTTAAATTCTTTCTAATACCAACTTTCAGCATGCTACTTCTAGACATTCTTGCTATCCATATCAAATGTGTGATGCTTCCGTAAACCTTACAAAAGTCACACATTTATGTGAACATGTGGCACTGAATTTCTCAGTATAATTAGCAATGGTTCTCATTCTACACACGCCCCCAGTAATCTTCCAGTTCCATTTGATTTTTTTTTCCTTCAAAAGAATCAAAAAGATAGAAATAGTTGATCTAGATTTGTTATACTGCATCAGTGTGCAAAATTTTACAATTTGCCTCCTCTCCAAAGTAAACAGCCTCAGTGTTTCAGTTTTTCCCTCTAATCCAAGAACGTTCGTAACTGCACTTGTCCATCTTTGTGGTATCAGCTATGAATAGTACAGCACTCCAGCAGAAATCAAGACTCATATCTGAGCAGAGACTCTTTAATTATCATTAACAAACTGATAATGAAAAGACACTTTCCCTTCTGCACTTCTGTAACCTGAATGTGGAAAAATACAATACCCCTACCCCAACAAGTTACTCCCTGTAAAGTTAACCTGTGCTGTGCATTCACTCAGCCTACTGCACTCCTGTGCACGTTTTTTTCAGTTTTCTATAAACTTGACTAATGTAACTAAGCCAGTGCCTTTCCCCAAACTTATAGAATTACTGTTCAGCCCACTTCCTCAAGTAGCTGGGAAATATACAAAGTCTGATACTAATACAGACTTCCAACTGGATGTATTCTAAGCATATATTTATCGCTTTCTGTCCCAGTAAAATTGAATGTCATTCAATCACACAGAAGAAAGCTTTTTTAAAAAAACATACAATGTTGATACACACCATTATCAGAAGCTAGAAACGTTGCATTATACATATTGTTTTGCACATATATTGACTCTCTGTCCAAAACAGCTGTAGTAGTTATTTGTCCATTAACAGGGTCAATTTTCAGCCAGTTTGCAGGATCTGAAAGTTTTGAGTACCTGTGTATTTGATCACAAGTTGTGTTATTTGTCTGCCAACATGAATATTAACAACAAAGACAGAATTACTATTTTAATTTGTATTCTGAACATATTTTTGGAATTTGAAGACAATATTTCCCAGATTTCCATTTATTAAGCTTTTTTGCTAAAATTCTTGAAAATACACATTAAAAAAACAGTCCTATGTTTAGATGCTTGAAGTGCCCTCCCATGTAAGTTATCATGTAACTGGAGGAAATCACACAATTACCATAAACTATGTGATATTCATACTCACACTCAATTAAAATATTCATTTCAGGCTCCCCCTCGCTTGTTCTATACCTGCAGAGCTGTTCATACTACCTTTTAGCTTACCAGAGTGCTGAGAGCAGGAGAGAGGGATAAGCAGTGTTAAGAGTAGCACTAACTCGCAATATTCTAGTGCTTTCCAGTATCACTTAAAGTAAATTTTTTAGAGACCCTGGTTGTACTGCATGTCTCATATTAATTTGAAAGAGGAGTGTCTTTCAAAACCATCCTTCTATCTGATAAATTCACCCTCTGACATTAATCAAGTGCAAGCTATCTTAGGTCATTAAAAATGCATATATCCTTAAGTTCTAATGCTATCATGTCTATGATGATTATGTCCAGAAACGAGCAAAATATCACCAACAGTATACAAAAATTAAGAGGAAAAAAATCTATAAGAACCTTGATTTTGGAAGGAAAGACAGAAAGTAAGTTCTGGAATTTCCTCTACATGAGCTACAAAAGCTGTTGGGTAACCTAGGAACGTGAGTCCCGGCCGCTGCTGTGCCTTAGCTTTGCAGCGAATTACCATGTTTTAAATGAGGTATGAGAAAGCATGCTTTAAGATTTCAATGTTTTATTCTCTTAACTTTTCTCATTTACCATAGTTTCAGACATTGGACAAATCATGATCCAATTATGATCATAGCTATCAGTACAAGAGTTCACACATAGACTACAGCACCACTTGGCATTGCTGGAGAATAAATGAGAAGAAAACCCTTCAGATTTGGTCTACAATCTGATGTGGTTCAGCTGCCATGTCAGAATTACTGGTTAGTTTAAATTGCAAATGATCTTATTTCACACAAGCGTGTGTCTGCTCTGACTGAATATGTCAGGATGTCATGTATACTTTAACACAGATGCATAACTGCATTCTGCCTTGACGAAGTGGGACTTAGCATTAGAAGATGACCCAGTTTACAGATCTACACATGCTGGTCAGGTCACCTTCTCTACAGCCAAAAATCCCTTCAGAGAGCACTGCACATAGGAGGTATTGGTATAGCTGTGTGCTATGGTAAATGCAGTCATTTCATATGCAGTCTCTTTGCTCTCCACCCATTCTATAACACAGATACTGCATTTTAACTGTTAAACAACTGTAAAATGTTTATATAGACCTTAGAGAGGTTTGCTGCATGTAACGATCTGGGTCCTGAGCAGTGAAAGTTGTCAACATGCTACCAGCAAGTAGCCCTTCTTCTTGACGTACAAGCTTAGGGTTTGGAACAAAATACGGACTCTCATTCACATCAATGACCGTAATGGACACAGTTGCTGTTGACTGAGGAGGATGCTGAATCCCCTTAGCCAAAGGCACTTGATTTTCCGCAGCTACAGTAAGTACAAACATCCTGTTGGTCTCGAAGTCGATAGGCTGGGAAAAGCAAAGAGCAGGAAGTGTTAACATTTACTCACACTAGTGATGGATACACAATAATGTTTTTACTTTAAAGAACATTTTTAAACATTACTTGTACTGTTTTTCTCAGAAATGACCACAGAGACTAAAGAGAGCCCAATAAATGTAGTATCTCAACATGACACTGGGTTGGGGTTTTGCTTAGCAGCAGAAGCAGCAGTTTTGAAGTCAGAAACAACTAGAAACCTTGTCATTCTTGGATTTAACTTACTGTGGTACTGCCATCACAGCTAACTGAGGAAACAAGTAGTTACATCAGAAAATTATGTAGAAACTTCCAGCTTTGTGCAGACGTGCCTCCTGAGGAGCTCTGCTGGGGAGAGAACCCTGCCTTCTCTCTCTTATGATGATGAACGTTTCCTTTGAACAAGATCATGACCATACCTAGCCCCATAGGATCAGAGATTCCCAGGCCCTTAATGTTTCACTAGAAAGTCTCTTTGTGATCCCAGCTAATCCTGCTTTTGGAATACCTACAGCTCCGATCTACACAGTCCAGACAACCTTCAGTTTGGAAACTTCCTCACTGAGCCAGAAGTCCAATTTAAGGAGTAAAAACAGTTTGAGGCTAGAGTTCCTCTGTCATGCTGCACAGCGGTGAGGCATTCCCCAAGCCCTGATTCGCCTTTGTACTATGCACTGTACTACTCACACTGATTCTAGGCTTGAAGGAACCCTGTACCTTACAGGGGCAGTTGGCAGGTGACAGTATGCAGTCAGTGACAAGAGACAATCCAATCTTCATTACAGGTTGACAGATCAACTCATCGCACTGCCAATAAAAACTGTTGGCAGGCTTCCAACTCTTCCCATGTCTGGGTGCTTAAAGGAGTGCTACAAAGCACAGACACGTAATTCTTGCTGGAAGACTGCAATATAACAATTGGTACCTCTGGGGAAGTGTAGTTATAAAACAGAGGCAGTTCTTAAAAAAAACCCCAGTGTGAATTACCACTATAGCTGTACAAAGACTGTATCTTTTTGTCAGCTAGATAATGAGAAGATTTTAAGAGGGGGGGGGGGGGGTGGGGGGGGTGGAGGAAAAACATGAAGGAAAAAAAAAAAAAAAGCGAATGTTTTAATTTCCCAATGGGAACACTGGCATCTCACGGCTGACTTTGTAAGTGGATCAGCCAAAACCGGAACAGGCCAACTCAGAGATGAGACACTTTATCAGAGGGCCATGAGGAAAGGTGGCTACTGCCTGGCAGGTTTAATTATAGAATCACATTGTTATTATCACTTGAAATAAGTCACCTCTCAACACAGAGCTGTGCTGGGTAGAGAATGAAGACAGGCAGGTTATTCCATAAAAGGTATTTAAATGAGGTTTTAAAAATAGCCAGTCCTTAAAAGCCTCTTGTACAAGTGGCCTCCCACCTATCACTTCTTCCTCTCTGATTGTGCCACAGCTGCCTGTATCTGTTCCTTAATGGGAACATGTTGACATAAAAAATGCAGACAACAAGCATGACGACTAATGGAGGCCAGGAGGCTGTAAGCTGTTTCTTTATACTAGCAGCAAATACTAAGCAAATGTTTTTTCACAGACTAATTCCTATCTTTTGGCAAATACAGCTTCAAAATCTGTCATTTTCAACTACCTAGCCTGATTTTTAAAATCAATCAGTTGGAATACTACTGATAGTGCAAGCAGGGAAATGCTCCAAGATGTGAATGGCTAACTTTCGTAAGATGGTGCCCATCCATTTAACTTTCCTCCCAGAATCATGCTGGCCTCAGGAGTTCACATTTCTCCCCCTCAGTGTTCTCCCCACTTATTCCATCTCTGCTTAATTCCCTGAAGTGCAAGCATCTCTTACCTTCACAACAGTCACCAGCCCATCGTTACTATTGGGATCGGTCAGGATGGTAAATCGACCTGTCGGGTCTCCACCGGTCATTCGGTACATCGCATTCCAAGCAGGTGTGTGGGGCTGATCTTTATCCGTTACCGTCAGATTTGCTACAATCACATCCACCCTGTTTTCCGGTACTTCCCCGTAGAACTGCAAAACCCAAGAAAACATTTTACACCTCAGCTGCAGAAGCACACAAGAGCCACACCATACTGAACATTCATCAATGTTAGAGAGCATATCTCCCTTCACTGCAGCTCTGACAATTCATCTAATGAGGTTTACCTGAGGCCACCCAGAAAACCGATGGCTTGATTCACTTGTCAGCTTCTGCCTTTTGGCCTAAGCAGAATACTGTATCTAAGGGATATATATTCTGCACGTATTTCAATTCTGCCTGCCAGTACACTATTTAATAAGCAATAAATATTTACTGTCTGTGAATATAATGAGAAAAGTGGGGAACGGTTACAAATACGCACATCCTTCAGTTACTCCCACCCTGTACTTACAGTCATGGCAGTGAACTCTGGGGGATTGTCATTGACATCTGTCACAGTGATGACAGCAGTTGCTGTGTTTGAAAGACCATATGTTGGGTTTCCTTCCATGTCCGTAGCTTGAATTATTAATGTATATTGTTGTACTTTCTAAAACACAAAGTGACATCGACATAAGTTTTAGACAAAACTAACATTACCATAGGACAGCAGGTGTTCCCAAAATTGCACTTCACTAAGCAGTGGAGCCTATCACACTGTTTATTCTAGTTAACATCACCCAGAAAGAAAGGAGAAAAGTTTGTGCCACAGGAATATAGCACCAGGTTGCATCTAGCTAAACTGAACTACTCCCTGATTTTTTTCACCGACATGAGGACAGATTGCCTGCATCCTACTCTCAAAAAGCCAAAACCACTTTATGCAATTAATGCTATTATCACAGATTTAACAACACTTTTCAAATGGGCTAAAAACTGGGACGCAGCATATACTGAAACCGGGTGAGTCCTCAAAAGCCGTTAGCAGGACGAGCCAAGGTAAGTTTGTTGGCCAAACGGCTGCAGCTGCCAGGGTTCTGTTTCAGCCAAGCCCAAGTATAAAACTGCTGTTACAGCTTCTTGCAATCGCTATGGAAACCAAAGATGTCTAGGCCAACAGAGAGGAGGAAGGGCACCGGCAGAAAGGGGGAAGGCACAACCACATGGGCTATTGCCTTAAGCGTTAAACGCCCTGGCCGAAGATGGCCGCCGCTGCCCCCCCACCCCATGTGCGGCAGCTAATGGCCCTCCGAGCCAGGCGGCAGCGGGGCTGGGACTGCCCAGTGCAGGCCTGACCTCAAACAGGCTTGCTGTTTAAAGCAAAGTCAAGAAGGTTGTATTAAAAAAAAATAATAAAATAGAAGGATGTTTTCTGTGTGGAGTTGCTGAGAAGTTGATTTTAACTCGCTGACAGTTTCCACTACGAAATGCAAATATTGTGCATCCTTTTCCATACAGCAGCTCGGTTTCCCTAGCTTGGAGAGTGCTATGTGCTATTCAGTTCCTTCCAAAAGAAACTGCACAAACATAAGGAGTTGCTATTACTTTGAAATGCCACTTCCATGAATGGTTTACTAACAACAGCAAAAACCTTCTGGCAAAATAAAAATACTTAAAGAAAAGCATTTGTATTTTTTCCCCACTTGGTACCTTATTTTCTCCCACTACTTAAAGACTAGGGTATATGATAACTTCTCACATAAACAGTTTACAAAAAACGGCTATGGGTATCGGTACAAAAAATAAGCAAGGTCAATCCCACTGGCAGTATCTAACTTCCTTTCAAATTCTGGCCAGACACTACAACATACATTAAAGATCTAATGGTTATGCACACTTCCAAGCAGCAAATATGAGCTATTGAATAAAAAAAGTTTTTAAACTAAGCTGCATAAATCTTTGACTCCCACTGAAACTTATTTATGCTCATGTCCTCTTTCACAAAGGAACCCTTATAACACCCCAAATGTGTATTACTGCATATACACCACATGGTTCCTTAAAAAAGCAAGACGAGTATTATTTATACAGAAATGCAGGATATATGTTTCATAATGCATAAATATGCATATGAATTCTGGCTTGGAAAACACACTTGCTAAGTGACCTTCAGAAGGCTTAAATAAAAATCCTAAAGGCTTCCTTCATGACAACAACAAGAGAAGCAGCCACAAGGGAATCAAAGAAATACTTTTACCACTTTCATCTTGGAAAAAAATATACTTTACTTATTGTGAAGCAATAAAATCTAGAGCAGTATGGAAACAAATCTTGCAGCCAGATGATTCTACGTTATTGAAATCGCAGGTGCTTCTGATTCATCTGGGTCTTAACACATTGATCCCAAGAAGCAAATTTCATTAAGGAAACTCCATTATTATTATTATTATTATTACATGGAGACTCGACTTCTGTACAATCTTCTTATTTAATTCCAAAAGAAGTGCACTAGAAACTTCCCCCCCAAATGCCCCAAAAGACAGTGTATATTTGTTTATGTGTGTTTCCTCTTCTCCCTTCCCAGCACTCACACACAGAAGATCAATTGCTGGGAATGAAATTTCAGAAATCAACAAGCACACAACTTTCCAAGCATGGAGAAGAAACTGGGGGAGGTGGCTCTCCTCTTTTTACTGTGGGCTGAGAAGCAGCCAGGGATATGCTGTGGAGCGTGTCAGCAGCCTGCACAGAGACTTTGCAGCAACACATCCAAAACCAAACTGGCAGCTTCAAGAAAGAACACAGACCTCTCATCAGGTCACATCTTTCCACTTCAAAACAGGCCAAATAAAAGAGCACTTCACTGAATTAACCTCATGTGAGGGAGGAATGTCAGTGTGTAAATTTAAGTACCCTGCCTAACTTCTTTGGCACCTCCAGCAGTAAGGCAGATATTTCAATGCTAAAGTGAATTCCACCGCAATAGTGGAAGAAATAAGAACAGCTGGATCTCATGAAACAGCATCTTTTGGGATAGCAAGTGAAAGATTTCTTCTGCCTTTAGCTGAGTCCCCTTACCTAAGCAACTCTTCTCCTGTGCACATTAGCACAGATAATGCATTGTTAACATAAAATACTAGCAGATGAGGCATGCTATCAGAGGAACCACTTTTTTTTTTTTTTAATGCCTACAACACTTATGCGCCTATAAATAACGTATCACATAATTTAAGAATTTGAAATTGTGTCTAGTATCTCATGTGCCTAACTAGGCTTTACAAAGACAGTTAAGACTTAGAGAAAAGGCAGAATGGCAGAAGTGGGTAGTTCAGCTAAGGTTTGTGGACAAGTAACCTTGTGCGACAAGGCACTCCCCCCACCCCCTGTCAGAAGACCTGCTCAATTCAGATCTGGCTTTCTAGACTCCTGGTCGTTTTAATATAATTGACTCCCACAAAATGACGCAGGAAATGAAGGAAGCAAAGCAATGGCTTCGGAAGGAAACCATTTTATCTCATATTAGTCACATTTAATATTTGAATGATTTAACATTAATTATTAATATTCAACATGTGCAAGAAATGTTTATAAATACTCATTTGGGTATCAGTACAGTGATCCATCAGGAAAACTGATGGCAAATGACATAGCTTCTCCAACTGTTCATGCAAGAGTCTAAGCTCCACAGACGGCTGGTTTCTTCTGAGTTAAATCACTCTGGTACAGCTAGTCACTAAGTAATAAAACTCAAGAGTTATCGCTATGTCCTTCTGAAAGTTCAGCTGTCAAAGATGGTCAGGGGATTTTAAAAACAAGGGCAAAGCTGCCCATCATTCTTTTAATTTAATAAGGCAATACTGTAAAGTTCAGGGTTTTCCTTTCCTGAAATCCATTCTCCTCTAAACCAACTTAAATAGAATGAACATCAATAAGACTTCAAAAATTAATTGCAATATCCAACAGTCCGTTTAGCTTTTCAGATCTTCTGGTTGCCCCTTTCAAACTGAAATGGATCAGAATATTAATAGCCAACCCAGAGCATCAGAAAGTATTTTTGTTCTCTGTTTTAAATAAGCATAAGCAAAGAGCTAAAAGCCAAACAGCAAATCTAGTTTAAAAAAACCTTCAGATTTAATGAGCTAAATCGAGGTTAGTAAAACAGAAGTTGAAACAAGATGTGTTGAAAAAAAGATTTGTTTGGATTTTACAGTTTGTTTATAAAACAATGCTTGTCTCTTGTTAAGTTTTCAAGTGGTTCAAAAGCACAGTTAGTCCATGTGACAGATCTGGAGTTCGGAGGGAAATATTTATATTTCCACCTCACAGATGTGTGAACCAAAGCAGGGGATCTGGCACCTTCTCTCTCAGTGGTGGGCATAGTGAAAGAGTCTCTAGACAGAATGGGACTTACCGAGCATGTAGCAGGGAATTACTAACAGTCAGACAGTATTTTTTATAATTACTGTTTTTTAAAAAAGGTTTTGTATGTTTGTCCAGGCCTCAAGACAAATCTCTATCTGTGCGGTTTCTAATACTAACTGGTTTATTACTTATTATGAGGCATCTATAGAAACATGTTTTTCAAATTTTAAAATTGGTAAACCATTTTTCTTGGTTTATTTTATTAAGCAAAATTCAAATCAGGGGATTACTGTAAATTTAGCAACACAGCATCCAGATTTCAGATATTTACCGGCTCTCTATGAAAAGCAAGGAAAAGGACCAGAGGGAGCACAGACATTCTCCTGGACCTTCCAAAATAAATAAAACTTATAGCCGATTCCATTTTCCATTTATTCTTTGCCCACGGAGCTCAGCAAGAGGAAAGGGTTGAAGCTGATGAACACCTTCCACCTCAGCACCCAGGTCAAGCACCTGAACTCCTTACATGCACTGCTCTGCTTCAGTGTGTACGTGTTCCTTAAGAGCAAGCAGGCTTATGAGACAAGATCTTTTCCATGATCCCACGGAACCAGGAGTGATTACACATCCAGAATGTGTGGGTCCAGTTTTCATCCCTATCCTAATTTCCTCTTCTGAAGGTTTTTATATTCTGGGCCTAGGACAATGACCAGTGCCAACAGGGTGAAGAAAGCGGGAAAGTTCAGACCGGGGAGGGGGAGAAATATTTTTGCAAGTCACCAGCAAAAAACGTGCATCTTCACAATATTAAGTACAACCCAGACTACAGGATCAAGACCTTCCGTACCTCTCTGTCAAGGCCAGCTGCTACAGTGATAATGTCACCAGTCTCGTTGTTGATTGTAAACATGTTTGGAGAGGGGCTGCTTGGGGCCTGTGACAAGATTCTGTATCTCAGCATCCCATTCTGTGCATTAGGATCATCAGCATCAATGGCAGTAACAGTCATCACGTAGGTTCCTAGCAGCAGGATAAATAATTGATATTATATAAACAATTTACTCAGATTACACAAGATCACTTACAAGCAATGGTCAAAGCATATATTTCTTTTGGTAAACTCTGCACATTCTTTCTCTTATTTAAAACAAACTAGTTAAACCCAAGAATCACCAACAGAGTAATTAAAATACATAAGAGGAGATAAAAATACTTTCTGTTTATAAAGTATCAATTCGCTTATAACTGAAGAAGCTCCATAAACAATGAAATCCCACAATTCTGCCATAAATAACATTCCTGTAACAACAAAGCTTCTCACGTTTAGATAAAAATGTTATTAATTGGGCCAAAGGAAATATACTTAATGTTCAGAATTGCTGCACATACTGATAGTGACTGAAAATCAGTGTAAATGATACTCTTTCAAAGGTCTTCGAGACCCATCTCAAATGCCAAGTCAACATTGCAAAGTGAGAAAATGCATTTCTTGTGCTAACCTTACTAACAAATGCAATTTGCACTACTGAGAATTAGGAGAGTGGTTTCAGTCATAGTGCAAACTTCAGTCTGAGCTGATCAGAATTTTAATGAGATGTGAACAACAATTAGGGTTTTCTTGAGAATTCAGATAAAACTGTTCAGTTTCAAATCCCAGTATTTTCAAAGTCCATGAGATTCAGAACTGGATCTCGTGGTATTTCGGAAGTCTCTTATACCCTGACCTGCTAACTAATGGCTATCATGAACATAGCTATAAGAACTGTAACATAAATAGATTTTCAAAAACAGGAACCGAAGAGTCATATTCTTAAAGCCTTCTCTGCTTTAGTTTATGTACATAAACCTTTCTTCTTTTAAAAACTAATCTCAGCATGCTAAAAGGTGAATTAAAAATAAGGTGGAATAGTAAGATAGTATCTGAGATATTGCTCATCACATTAAAGTTGCCTTTGAAAGTAATAAAAGGTCCAAAGGCACCCCCCTTCATCACCTTGAAAATGATATTGTGTACCTCCCTTCCCCCTCCCCCCCCATTTTGAAAGGCCATTTATTACCTGGCTTTGATCCTTCAGGGACTGTCCCATTCCAAACTTGGTGTAAGAATTCAGGTCTATTGTCATTCATATCAATGACATTAATAACGATGTCAATAGGATTTTCCACCTGGTTTCCATTTACATCCACTGCGTGTGCTCTCAGCTGCAAAAATTGTTGGAAGTATTAGAATTTGCACAATGTACAGGCACAAATAGATACAATAATAGGACATTTCAGGCCAGACATTTTTAGCTCAATGCATTTTGTGATCTGCCACTGCTCCTTCATACACATCTTTTAAGTTTTCAGGTTGCTAATGGAACTGCTGTTCAGACTTCTAAACTCTTCTAAGTTACAGGAGTTACTAGTTTGATTTGCTGAAAATTATTTTAGATCATGTAATTTTGATTTAACACCAATGCCTACTGTCTTTTATAATTCTGTTTTTAATAATGACCATTAGAAAACAGACTCTAAAAGTATGCAGATATATTTTAAACAGCTATCAATTTATTAGTAATACACAGGGAATGAACACTGACATGACTTTCAAAAATTCTTGACTGATACTGTGTATATTGAGTAGACATGAATGCATATAGAATAGAAAGCATATAGAACACATTTGTGTTACCTGAACACCAAGGTAAGCCTTGTGATAAATCAGTCAGTAAACACACTGAAATTCCAGGCTAAAATTAAGCTAAAGTTTATGGACTGAGTTTCAAAGATACTGAGACACTTAAATTTAATGCCTGGATTGTCAAAAAGGGCTGAGTAACTACCTTTGACTGGCAGGTTTACCTAAATCATCTTGAATTGGGACAGCCAAAAATAAAGGCATACAGTATTTTCTGAATATGTAAACCTATGTACGCAGGCCAGAGCCCGCCAACTGTGAGGCAAAAGAGCAACTTTCTCCTGTAGCAGTCCTGCTGAAGTCCAGTATGTATGTGTGTATATATATATATATATACAAACACATATGTATCTTCTAGCTACAAACCTACTAGAAAGGAGTAAGAAGGCATTATTAACTCACCACTCTGGAAATGACTCGTGTAAATGCAAATTCCTAAGTCAGTAAATCTTGAATTGCCAATGCCAAATTCAGTAAAAATCTTATGGATGCCAGAGCTGCTGTTCTCATGTGAGAACCATTCCCCTTGCCGACCCCAGACACCTCCTGCTGCATCCTCTGTTCAGGGGCAGCACTCGAAGGGCTTCCTGGAGCACAGGTTTAAGTTTTTAATCCACGTCATGCTGGTAACTCTCTCTAGGAGCTGGGTGACTTCTGTAATGATTTCAGTGTGGTCTCTTAAAAGCAGAGACAACTTTAGGCCACCGCCTGGTCTCCCCCTTCCTTCAAACCTTCGTTTTCCACTGCTACTGGAATCTGTGGTCTACTTTGTCAATTTCTTTAGAGCAAAGAATATCATTTTCATAAGATGACAGACCTAATTTACAATTCCATTAAAATGCTTAGATTTGCTCCTGAAAATGAAAATTGGTAGGTTATTCTTCCCATCCATTTCTCAAATCACAGCTGCTGCAATTCTAATAGCAGTCACATCCTAATTTAAATTGCTGAATTAAAAGTAAACTTTTGAAAAATATACAATACCATGGAGACTGTGATCAATGGCCTGTATTTGAAATATAAGCTACAATATCAATATTTTGATCTTTTAAAATTACTTTATCTAAATACACTTAATCACTGTTTACGTATGTTAATGTATCTAAGCTGCTTAAACATAGTAAGAGTTAGCCTTATTAAGTACAATAAATACAAATCTGCTACAAACTCTTCAAACCATATCTCACAGAAAACTAAATGTCGGCTGCTCAAGTCATGTTTGAAGCAGACGTTAATCTTCAATTTGATAATCTGATTTATGGTAAATTAAAGTCTTACATGAAAAGAAGCAATCTGCTCCCGGTCTAAAGGCTTTGTCACAGACAGCTGTCCTGAGATGGGGTTGATGATGAAGATGCCTGTTGGAGGTTGGTCAGCTCCTGGGCCAGTCACACTGTACCGTAGCGAGAGGCTTTTATCACGATCAGACCTAATCTATGTGTTCAAACAAGACAATGTTTACATTAGCTACAAATAACCGGTGGATGAGACTGCTGCCAAGACAAGCAGCAGCTTCTTTTTTCACCTTCAGGCTAAATTTATAAAAATAATTATTCTGGAAATAGCATAAAGTTAGTATGAAGCTTGAATTTTTTGATTGCAGTCTTTGTCAGAAAGCTGGGCAATGAATTTTCGGGAACATAAAAGTTTCCCTGCTTATTTCTCATAATAGGATGAATTGTATTAAACCAAATCAAGTAAGTATTCTGAACCTAAACAGAATTGTTTAGATCTTAGAGAAAACATATACTATCATAAAACTACACAGGAAATAAAAAGTCTGTTTTGTTTTCTTCCCTCCTGTATCTTCCCAGACCAAAGCTACAGACTGCCTTCTGCTACTGGCAGTAGCCCTTTAGAAACTCGCTGGTTTTTTAAGGCTGAACTTTGGTCTCATCTTCCAAGGGAAAAATTAAAGGGCTGTGCATCTGTGAGGAGCCACCAGCGTGCACATCAACAGAACAGAGCAAATCCACATCCTATCAACTTGGGCTAATGCTCTACCAAGTTTCAACAAACTGATCATGAATGACCAACCAGTACCATAGTTGGAAGCCCTCTCCTGCACAGGGCTCCTGGCAACGGCCACACCTGTGCTGCAGAGCCCTGTGGAATAGCTGGTGTCTTCAGCCCATCAGAACCTGTTTCCCTCAGCCTCTTGGTGCACTCCTACTGCTCACCCCCACACTCTTTCCCAGGTGGAAAACTTCAGTGCAGGAGACTTCAGAACTCCTGAACCAGCAGAGATCCTCCTTAACCACTTAAGGAAGCCATCACAGTGCCTACCACCTGAACCAAGGTCACCTTCCACCAGTGCAGGAGCACAGCAACAACTTAAAAAAACCTAGTACATGCAGCCAAGCCTGCTATGCAGAGGTAACAACAGAAGCCAGCCCAAAAGACTGATGAAATGTTTGGACAATGAACAAGACATCATTTATACAAAATCTCTTGAAGAGCTCTTCAAGGGACGCTGAAACCGTATTTCTATTAACTTCCTTACCCTAACTAATTCCTGAGGAAAAGGTCCTCTGGAATTTTCTGGTAGGTTGATTGGAGGAATAACCCAGTCTCTCTTCTGCCTCTTCAGAGGGCTGTTGTGCTTGTGTTGTTGCCATGGAAATATGATGTCTTCAATTTTCTTTTGGTCCTTTCCCAGGTACAAGATATAAGATTAAGCACATGTTAGAAGGAGAATTAATAGTAGGCATTACAAAGTAGCTTAGATACAATTACATAATTGACTGAAAGGCTGTCTTGCCTCTGTGTTCATAGACCTGTTTGATTTGCATTCACAGTGCGGTATGATAACAACCAGTATTATTTACAACCGCACTGCAAAATTTTAAGAACTCCTTTTCTTTTTTTCTTATTCTAGTTTGAGGAAAAAATGGAATTATAAACCATTTATACCATGGCACTACTGTGTAAGCTATACTGCACTTTCTGAAAAGTGGTTAATATTTTGCAGAATTTAATACTATGCCTTTATGTATTTCTCATTAGCTAGAACTTCAGTTCAGGTAATGTGCTACTGTACATTAAATTTAGATCTGGGTGTGCTAAAATATAATTTGAGTTCCAAGAGAAGTTTAATACATACTGGTAAGGAATGTCTCAAATATTTATGACCCTATTAAATCCCATAGAATTAATGCTGTAATTATTTTAAACCTATGTCAGCCATGATGGATGCAGTAGATGACCCACTTTACACATTGGGTATTAATCTCTGCTGGGTGTCAACATTCCCTTCCTATTCCCTTCTAGATCTGCAGTCATTCACCCTTTGGATGCCAGCACACATCTAGCACTTGCTTAAGGGTGGAGACAGGGCAACAAAAATGTTTTCCAAATCTTTTAAAACAAAAACTTTTTTTTTAAAAAAAAAATCTAATCATATATGCCACAGAGTAAAAACAGATGCCCAGCTGAAGGCCAGATTCCACTACTCTACATTCTATTGATGGTAAAGCTGCCTGAACTGGATGTTTATAAAGCACAGGGCATGCCCTGGTATATCTAAGCATCTGCTCTTTTACTAGACTTTTACAGACAAAATGACAAGATTTCCTTTGTTAAAAACATGGCTTAACAGATTTAAAACAATCATCAAGTAAACAAACAAAAAACAGGTTTACACAGTTCTAGTCTCCAATTGTTCTCAGGAAATGGGTCTTGCATAACCACACTGTCTATTTGGACATTATACTCATTAATGCACCTATTACGGGTATGTTAATCTATGAATAAATTTTGTTCTTTACTTGTAAACCAAGCACTTCACAAGAGAAGGTAAGAAACAGCAGGCAGCAAGTAATATACCAGAAAAAAGTGGCAGACCCAATACTGTTTTCCTAAAGAAAATGCATTGTTATTTGTATATTGCTAGGTCTGATTTTTGTTGTAGTACATGGTTTGTTCTATGGCAGCTTCCAGCAGAGGGAGACTATCTTCCTTACCAAGCGGTGCTGGATTCATGAATAATTTACAGTCTCCAATTTGATTATGAAGGGACAAGACAAAGCCAATATTCCCTGCCAGAAATGCTTTCCTACTACTGCTGTGAATCTATAGCTCCCATCTAATAAACGTGACTGATGCATGCTAGCACAGATTTGTTTATTTTGTGGTTATATTTAACTGCTTGAATAAATACCGTAATACTTTCAGGCAATTTAAAATAAAGAAATGACTGTGTCTGACTTAAAATTCAGGTATAAATCTCAAACTACACAAACAAAACGCTCCAACATAAATGAATCCTATATACTTAAGGCATGTCTTTCCACACCTTAGTAAAGCTACAGAACATCAGATTGTGCAGTTCTTCTAAAGCTTCATCTTCGCATGCACTAGGTGTCCATTCATAAACTGCCTCACGGAGATGTGCATGACAGACAGAATCTAATCCCTATTTTTAGGCCTGCTTGCAGAGATACATTTTTCTACCAGCTGAATTTAGTTGTTTTACCTTTTCTGAAGGCCCTGCAAAGGCTGGTTCAGGGGTTAGCTTCACTCTCATTTGCCATTCTTCCTGAGTTTCCTTGTCTTGAGCAGACACGATGAACTCTGTGGGCTCTGCTGAAAGTTGAAAGCTTCGCTCTGCATAGACCACACCATCTTCACCTACTCTGAAATCTTCTGGTTCACTGCTTCCAAAGAGTATTTTTTTGTTTCCATCACAGCTTTGAAATCTCACTGTAGAACAGACAGAAAATGAATAGCAAAAAATGAAAAAACAGCCCACTTGAACTCAGTGTGACATAAAATGCATTAAGAACAAATATTCAAAAGCAGAAAGACTTAACTCATAATTGCATGTGGTAATAGCAGCAACAAGATGTGTACTTTAGGGGTCAGTCCACATAACAGTGATATCCTTCAAAGCAAAGGTTTTAACCCTAGATATACTGCCTCCCTCCCAGAGACCTGCCCCACCCCAGCAAGAAAACTATTTCCATCCACATCCTACACTATGTTTCAGTCGGTTTCCAGTGGAACAGCTGCATCTCGAGCCTCAGAAAGATCCAGTCAAGTCAATTCATTAAAAACAAATTTAATTACACTGCAACCATAATTGCAAACACAACTGTGCTTCTAGCGCCTTCTCTGCCAACCGGGGTCAGGCAGAAACCCACAAGTCTGTTAAGAGATTAATTTCTGTGCCCAGCTCAGCCTGCAACTCAGCTCTATCATCTCAGGTAGGTCACTTACAAGCTATGGGCTTCAGTTTCCTCATCCACCATCTACAAGACAGAGGAAGCAATAAAAACTTACTTCACAGAGCAAATCTAAGTTAAAGACTTCACTTTTTGGGTTTGTTAGAAGCTGTTTCAAGTAACACACAAGTCCATTAATCTACTTAGGAGTTGTCTAATTCCTCACACACACACCACCACCACCCCCCCCCCGCTTCCTCCTTTTGTCCTGTTGGAAAGATACACATTGAAAAAAGAAGTCAGTGAAAACAGCTTTATAGATAATGATGTGAGGTGCACAAGAGAACTGGTAACAGGTTGCTGCTTTCTTTACCCAATTGCTTTCACTACCGCTTATCTTCTGGGTTACTGCAAATAACAGTAGGTAAAAAAAAAAACCCAAACCCAAAAACCAAAAAAACCCAGCGTGCTTTTACAGCCAATGACCATTCCTTAATGTTTCCAAAGCATTATGAAATATTTTGATTGTATGGGCAATAGAAGTGCAAAACATCATTATGAAGGTTGTGCTGAAATGCACATAGTGAAGGTGAAGATGAAATGAGGCTTTATGCCTCATTTCAGTTATTGGACTTTTTATATTGTGCTAAACCATGCACAAACTATTTAGCTTCAAAACCTAAAGGTCCCTTTTCAAGAAAAATCACTACTAAATGTCATGCATCATGTGCTCTCTTCTCTAACGCACTGTTTCCAGGAAGGTACTGAGAAGAATTGTACCTTTCTGTATTTGAACTTCAAGGACTGAGCTGCTGTTCAGATGACATATAGAATTTGTTTCCTTACTGCACCCCTTTCAGTTATCCAGAGTCCCCCATTTTCCCTCTCCTGACAGAAAAGATTGTACTTTAAAAGGGTCCAACATGTACAAAAATGATACAAAGCACAGCACTCCTCCAAATGAATGATAAAATGTCAATTCAATCTTAATACTGATCTTGCTGGGCTGGGCAGGGATACTGCTCTTTCCAGACAGCTTGCAGAGTTTGAAGGTCTCCCTCCATAAAACACCAGCCTCACCTTGGGGAGATGAGCGTGACATGTCCACAGAGTTCTAAACCCAGGAAGAGCAAATTTGCCCAGGTAAAAGGCTGAAGCCTCACCACTAGGGCTCCTCCTGTAGTCCTCCTTGTAGATGTTGCCTCAGATCTTCCTCATTAACAGTGAGAGAGTGCTTCACTGAAATGCCAATAAATATTAGGCTCTTGTGTTAAGTTTTCATATAAATTATACTCTAGGCAATCCCTGTTGCTCCTCGAGTCCATTCTACCCGCTCCATAAAGTACAACTGACTTCCTTTCCTATGGATCTACAGACTACAGGTCTGCAAGATACGGAGAAGGTAGCAGAACCTCTGGTTTGCTGTTCACATGAGAGGAGAAAATTGACAAAAGATCCAGCTTCCAGATGTTGACCATCCCAGCGATCTCCCACTCTTCAACACCAAGGCTTGCAGTTTTGAGTCAGCTTACCATGCATGAGGTATGCTGGAATGCAACAGCCAACTGAGAAAATGTACAATTCTCAGCCAAGGATATAAAAGTATCAGTTAAAACAACAATGACAGCACGCAGAAATCATTGCCACAGTCCTACTTCTGTAATTCTGATTAGTGAGCCTTCACATCTGGACATTCTGTATTGTTTAGCACAAAAATAAAGAGGTGTCCAAGAAAGAAGCCACTACATCTAATGATTTAGGAACTTAGTGACTAGACTACCAAACAGTGCTGCTCGTACTTGGGTTCAGAGGCGAGGACCACCCATACCCCAGGCATGGAGAAGGCTGGTCCTCTTCCAAGCGTCATGTCTGTTCACAAACAAAACTCTCAGCTAGAAACAGTTCACATTAAGAGACTAAAGAAAAAAACCACGCAGCAATATAACCCATAGTTCTGAGCTTCTGCTGACCTCACATCTCAGCTACAGCTGCTCTCAAAATCTGCTCTTCAAAAGAGTGTCTCGACTGAAACGACAAAGAGCAAGCCAGATTCACCTCTGACTCTACTCAGACATACTTCTGAAAAGCAGAGAGTGGGAAAAAGAATGAATATTAATCTAAACTTTGATCATTACTGTTTTTCAAAAATGTGAATTTTAAAATTAGTACAGTCCAAAAGACTAAGATATCACAATATTTTATGAAAAATTATTTCCCACTATGGCACAGTAATGTAATATATTAATTTTAAATATATGCAAATTCATAAAGAGGATCCCCCCTCCCCCCCATCTTCTTACATATAGACTCCTGTAGCCAAAAACCCCAACCCTGCTAGCCACTTCATTGATATTCCTCCTCCAGGCAACTGTATATTATGAAATTCAATGAAAATCCCTTTCCTTTGACAGTATCCTGGTAAAAACATATAAAATTGTCAATGCTTTCTGAAAATTATTCTCCCTTTGCAAGGCGCACACGTTAACCAATTATACTCAAGTATAACCATCTATAATTAAATTCCCTTGACAGAGTACAGGTTGTGCAGTAGCTACTCTCCCCCCAGTTGCATGGTTATCAGTCTTGTAAATTTGATTTAGATCACTTTGCTTCATTTTTCAGTGTTCAACTGGGATGAACAAAGAGCGATTTCTGACTGTAGGCTTTTAGGCAAATATTTTTTAAAAAATGCTGCAGGAAGTTTTTTTCTTCACTGAGAAAAATGGCTGTTTATATGAACCATGTTCTTTCTAACAACCACAGAAAAGGAAGGCATGCTTTCAGAAAGTTACTTTACATTGACAGATCAATCATATGGATTCTTTTAATTTTAAAAAAGGTTAACTAGATATATTATGCAGCATCTTTGTCTCACTTTATATGCAGTAGAAAGTGTAATCAAGTATATGATTTTACTGCTTTTTAATAACGCTCTGCATAAATGACCAGATGTATCTCATAATTTGTAAAAACAACTCGTGGATTTTTAAATACCTCTCTTTTGAGTATCTTCTGCATCTTCTGAAAAGCATCTGCTTCTTAGAAGTATATATTTGAAAGCATTAGGAAATACTCAATCATAATCTGAAATACACCTATATGTGGGTTTTAAAGATAATACCTTTGGTCATATCAAAGCAGTAATCCACAGCACGGGAGTAAATTCAGTTAGTTCACATGCTCAAAATAAGGCCATGGGTAAGGGTTTACAAAAACTGTCTTTAAACAGAAGAAAAACTGTATTTAGTGTTAGTATATTATTAAACATTAGACCCTAAGACAAAGACTATTACTGTTCTAATTAGGGAGTCTTTTCTTGTCCTAAAACTAACACAAGTATAATCTGTTAAAAATAATTAAGAGAGGACCTCTGTGACCACAACAGTTTAAAATGAAAATCTACAGCTCTGGAGTATTAAAGCAAGCTTTCAAGTTAACACCCTTGCATGGAAGTAATTCCGACATATCCATACATGTGTAGTGTACAAAATGTTAAGAACTAAACATTCAAATTCATTTAAAGTGCACTAGAGAGCTACACCACACATACTCAGGTCTAACGAAATGAATGATTCATAGCACCTATAAAATACATGTCTAACCTCATGTACCTTAACAGTATACTTCAATTACCTAGAACCATTTCTCAGACAATAAAAACCCTTCTTCAGCTACTTGTGTTGGTTTGCGCTCTTAGACAATCTGTTTCTGCTCTTTTTGTCTTAGGCAGATAACATCGGAATTACTTGACCCAAGGACTGAGTACAGAATGATATAATGAGCTATATTATTAACATCAATTTTTCATGAACATATTCATGTACAATATAGAATATTAACACAGAATTTTCATTACTTGCTTTGATCCCAAGACAGTTGCATTGAGTTTGCTATCGGGATTTTTGTACTTTGAAAACATCCAATTGACTTCTACAAAACATCCACATGCATACAAACAAAAAAAGTGTTCTTCCTTCTGTAAATTTGCTGGAACGGTATTACTTCTCTTGAATGCTATTCTCAATGCCTCACCACCGACCTCAAGGCAAAGGCTCACTTAGGGGACATTATGGAAATTGCAACAAATTCCAAGTGCTAACAGCATAAGCGCTCCAGCAATACAGTTAAGAGTGTGTATTGTTAAATGGAAAAGCCAGGTATATTTAATCCACGCAGGATCACTCTGTAGCAGATAAAATAAACAGAATAAGAAAGTAGCTTACATACAACTACCTGCCAGATACCACTTTTACCTTTTCATAGAATGAGAAATTATGTGGCAACATTCTGCTCGAAGGCTCTAGCTATCTGCATACTTAATATCTGAACACCACCTCCTCCAAGAACCAGTCCTCCTACTTTTCCGAGAGAGAAACTGGAGAGAACTACACTAAACCACATTAAAAATATTAACTACTTTATAAATTAGTCATTTATTCAGACTGGTTACTTCTGTATCTGTAAGGTGATGTTAGTCCTAACTGAGTGCACATGCTCATATTTCAGCTCAAGGCTTGGCAGCATGTGAAATGCCAAAGAAACATCCTTTACTACAACTATAGATTACTTTCAAGAGGACTGTGTTTTTTTCATCATGGTGGGCTGCTAGAATCACAAAGAACTGAACAACATTCTAACTTGCCTTTTCCATCACCAGCAGCACACTTTTACAGTGGGTCTGATTTTAGAACTTCCAAAGACCAGCTTAAAATCATAATACAATAAATGGGTGGTCTACAGCAGCCGGGAAAATGTCTTGTTCTCACCCAAAAGCTGAAAAAAATAACTACAGAAATTGCTGATGCAAAATAAATACGGAATAGAATCAGATTATTTTAGACAATGGCATTTTCCTACCTGTATTATAATGCAATTCATCAGTATATCCTTTAGAGATACTTCAATGCACCAGTGTTGTTTCTAATAGGTTCTTCTAGCCTTTTTTCTAATCCCCTTTTCTACTTTTATATCCATGCGCTGTAGTTTCCCCTGTACTCCAGACCATCCAGAAAAATCTCAAAGCAGTACTCATTTTGAGCCTTTCTTGAGTAACCAGCCTGCAACACTTCAAAAGAAAGCCTGGCTGTCAAAAGGCAGCTGCTTACCACTTTCTGAAAGGCAAGCCTCCTAATTGAGTAATTGTTTTTTAAAACCTCTGCCTTTGCGCTGAGCACTGTGTTCTGCCACCCCAGCCCACGCCCAGTAGAAGGCTACTTCAGCGGGTCACACAAAACCAACTGGAGTTTTGCCACTTATTGAGGGCCAGATATAGCCATTTGTGTCTCATTGCTGTTTTCACTTCACAAGCTTTACAGCCTGGTGCCAAGTGAAAGCTACGCTATGAAGCTCACAAAAAGGGGAAAGAAGTGTCACACCAAAAAGTTTCAACTGGGACAAAACTGGGGATATATTCAAGTTATCAGTTTTAGGAGTTTCATGATATGATTTCTATCAGCTTAACTTTCCACATTTCTATGTTGTACTGTGTAATTATTTTTCTATTTAGTTAGGAAAACAATAATTAAAAGAAAAAGTGATTTTGAAGAGTTATGGTTTAATTCATACTATACGCTTATTTCATTAACGGAAAGAAGTTCCAGGGTGAACTGCAGCAGGCATTAGGTAAAACCTAGTACTAACATATGACTTTACTCTGCAGAATTAAGATGCTGAGTACTGCAGAAAAGCTGTAAAGTTGTATGATACGCTAATAAAAATAATTTGTGCTAGTTACTGCAACGAAGACTCATTCAATGCAATTCTCTTTCCTGCCCCTCTCCCCAGACTGCTAGCTCCAAACAGACACACACATTTCCTAAAATAACACACTTGCAAAGCAATCTGGCAGCCTACACAACAGAAGGACATTGGACACAGACCTCCCTCTCCCTATTCCTGCAGCATATATTTTTCATTCTTAATTTGTACAATTGCATTTTGAGATTTTTTTCTTTTCAATTATTTTTTCCCAGGCTGCAACTGGGAAATAATAAAGCCCAGGACATACTCTGTCCTACATTAGACGACTGCTTCCTCATAAACCCTACTATCTCAAACACTAAGATCTGTTTTTAAAGTATTTTCTTTCACAGGTAGCTATCACCAGACTGTCCAATTCTTGCATTCATAGCAAAAGACTCAGTTCTTTAATAAAATGCCATCTAGTTTCCAGTTCCCATAATCCTCTTTGTTTACAGAACAAAGTCGTAACAGGCATGCCAGAATGAAAATGGGGATAATGTTCTTTCTATTCGATAGAAATGCTTCTGCAGCTTTTCAGAATGAGAATACCAGCCATCAGCAAAACACAGCACTGGTATCTCAAACAGAGCCCAAATTATATCTGATTCACTGACCCTTTTCAGTCCTTGCCTCTACCACTTACTGGCACAAAGATCTTCTGCGCTTTGACACCCCTTTTGTCTTTATTTTAGAAAAAAATAAAATGCAGAAAAAAAGAATAAGCATCTTCAAGAAGGGGAAGTACTTATATTTCAACAACTGCTTTTGTTTTAAAACACAAAAAGGTTTCTTCCCTTTTTCCTTCATTCTGCATTGTTTAAGGCAATTTCACTATAGATGAACCTATAGGCCCCTGCAGAGTTCTGTGCCAGCTTTTTTTTCTAAATGATGCTAGCTGAAAGAAAACTCGGTAATAAATGTCATTTCTGTACTCTGGAGTATGCAATGCACCTTTAATACTTTCCCAAGTATACCATTCTACACAGTAATAAAAAGAAGGATTAAACACTAATCTCTTATACCCATAATGCATCAACTGACTACACCTGCTAAAATCCAATTTGGTAATTAAAAAATGTATCTACTGAACAGTCAAACCAGGAGACTAAAGGGAAAGTACTGTCTGTGCACATAGCTAGCAGAAAACAGTTTGAAAATTCAGGCACTTAACACAAACCTATTTTTACCTCTATTCATTTTTATGTGACCTTAAGCAGTGTAAGAAACAAATACCTACAATTATGGTGCAGCAATTAAAGGGCAGTTTTATTGCTACAATAATGACTTAAATATCTAGTAAAACCTCCATAAGCAGCTTTGCCTTTTATTGTTTCTTTACAAAATGAAAAAAATGTTAGCTTATTGGTTTTTTCCTTTTTTTTTTTCTTTCCTTTTTTTGGGGGGCCCCCTCCCTCATTAGAAATTAGGAAAGCAAGAACAAAGTATAGATGCTTTCATATATTCTCCTTGCTAGCTGTTGCTGGCTTAAAGTCCTTCTAAGCTTCAGGTTTCATTTCCTCTAGCTCTTCTTTCTTTCTTCTTTATTCCTCCTCCTCCTCCGCCTCTCTCTAGGTGTTCTGTTTTCTACATTTTTTTAAACTGACTTTATCCCCTGATGCTCCCATTTTTCCTGCCCCCTCTTTCAACTGTACTCCAGAGATGCAGAGGTGCCAAAGCGTTACGAATTTCAGGCTGACAGCCCAGGCTGCAGCTCAGGCTTCAAGCACACCCAGGCAGAAAGTGCCCGTCACTGGAAGGCTGTCTTTAAAAAAAAAAATAAACTAATTAATAAATAAAAATGCAGGCTCCTGGAGTTTCTTTAAAGAAGGAAGACTTGCTGAAATATCAAATGGGTGTGTACTTTCAAATAAGCTGATGATTAATGTTTCACCAACTCAACCAGTCAGCAGTTTTCCACTGCGGCCTAAACCCCTACACTAAGAAGGGTTTAGGAGTAACAACAGAACATGGGGAGAAGCATGCATTTATCACGTTTAGGGTACGTATCGCTTCTAACCATGAAAAGAAATACAATAAAATAAAAGTAGGGATTTTTCTCATTAGATTATAGGACTTCTCAGGCAGTTGTGAATGTTGTATTTGCACTGCATTACAACAAACAAAAAAATCCAAGCTCTGACAAAATGGCAGTGATGCCAATGCTCCTGCTTCTCATTAAAAAGAAAAAAAAAAAAAGGTGTGTGTCTTGAAAACAGAGATGAGACCATTTAATATTCTGTACTCTGCTGCAAAAGGAGGAGGTTGTGGTGAGGTGGGTGTCAGTCTCTTTCCCCAAGCAACAAGTGACAGGACAAGAGGAAATGGCCTCAAGTCGCACCAGGTGAGGTTTAGGTTGGGTATTAGGAAAAACTTCACCAAAAGGGTTGTCAAGCATTGGAACATTGTCAAGCCCAGGGAAGTGGTTAAGTTGCCATCCCTAGAGGTGTTTAAAAAATGTGCCAACATGGCACTTAGGGACATGGTTTAGTAGTGGACTTGGCGATGCTAGGTTTACAGCTGGACTCTGATCTTAGGACTCTTTTCCAACCAAAATGGCTCGATGATACCCCAGAATACCACTCACTGCCTGGAAACACATTTTGCAGTCCCCCTCACGTGGCTATGGATGCAGCAAGAGGAAAGGGGACAGTTTACCTGCAGCTGCTCTTCAACTTTCACAAACCAGTGCACATTTGAGGGTGATGACCCTCCACAAGCATCAGCACTGCTTTTCCTCTCTCCTGTCCTTCTCTGTCTGATCTGTCCAACACTGGTGGGTTTCGTCACTCCCCCACAGGTGGCTCCCATGGGCAGCACACTACAGTATAATTTTCCAAAGCTGCAATTATTTTTAATGATTTTTAAAAGGGCCTTAAGTCAACCTCAAGTTACTGTGGCAGCTCTGCGTGCCACTTCATTCCTAGAATGTAAATTCTGTTATCTCCAGGTTCCCCCTGGAGAACCCTCCCAGCCAGTGGAGCTGGACATGGACACAACTGCACCAGCATCCTCACAGCAAACAGCAGGCACAGCCTATCTCAAAGCAGTGCCACCCTATAATACGGGGGTGCTCATTACCTTCACAAATGGATAATGGTAAAAACCCACCCTATTTCCTTCTGTATAAAAAAAAGGGCAAGAAACCTAACAGTTGCCAAACGGGGTGGAAGAAGAGCAGGGACAGCCTAGCAGTATTTACACTGATGTGTCAGATAGCAATAAAAATCATAAATCCCAGGGATTATACTATCACTGGATCATATCCAGTAGGCCTCAGGCAGAAAACTAGTTGGCATGGCAGCTTAATGTTATCTAGTCAGACTGCAGGTTTTTATTATTATTATTATTATTATTATTATGAAACCCATATCTGACCTTAAAAGTCAAAAAAGCACTGGGTGACTGGTGCAGGCTAGTACAGTGTATTTCACAGCCAGGCCACAGTAGTGCTTCCCATAACAAAGCAGAGGACTCAAAAAGGTAGGGCAATACCTTTTCTCATTCTCAGAGAGGAACTGTGGGTGAAAGTAACCTCTAAATGGGTATTCTTTGTATCACTTTCATAATTTAAAATGGCAAATGTGATGTGCTAATTAATCATTAATTGATCATTAGAGGGGGAAATATCAGGGGAACTGGCAGGAAAATGCCTAATTCTGTGTATTTTAAGGTACTTGTATCACCTGGGTTGTTTATTCAGCAGCCTGTTATAGCTTCTCTCCAAAACACACCTCACATTCCCCCCAGATGCAATAAATCTGTGTAGATATCTTAAAAATAATGAAGGACCACTGTATTAGCCATCCTGTTTAAATGACTAAGACATATATAATGAATCATTTGACACTGCTGACCATGGAAGTTCACCTAAAACCCTGCAACACCATAGTGAAACATTGAAGTTGTATTCAGTCCTACACATAGGAGCAAAGAGTAATCAGTACATATTTTACATATACTTCCTCTTGAGCTAAAATAAGTACAACGATCAGAAGAAAAATAATCCAGTGCTGGAATATTTCTCAGTGACTGGCACTTTGGGAATGTTCAGGGGTGATTATTAATTACTTTTATTTTCTTGATTGATTACCTAAACCATATTTGCAAGGAGATGAAAACCATCTATTGTTGTAATGTTACCAAATCTGAACAGCACAAAAAGAAAAACAAAAGAGGAAGATAAATTTGGCTTCTTTGGGTTTGAGCTGCAGAGTCAGGACCTCAGGCCTGAGTCTTCTCAAATTACTGTTTTATTTCACGTAAGGTCTACCTGGCTGTAGGTAAATTAGAGGAACTATTGTCCCTTCATGTCTGACTGCACTATATAGTGCAAACTTCTTAGAATGACCAACACAAGGTCACTTGTGTACAGCTGACACAGTTTAAGTCAAAATTCAAGTGATGCTACTTTCCTTCAAGAGTATTTACCATTCTTTGCATATCTTGTCTAGGGATTACAAAATTACGACACTCAAATAATCCACTTAAATTCAAATTGACAGGAATAAAAAAGGTGTTATGCTAGGAAAAAACACTGATAAACACTGTTTTCTCCACAAAACACAGACAAGTGTGACAGCAGCACAACACAGTACCCGGGTTAATACAGGAAGGAAAAAAGAAAAATAATCCTCAGATACAATATGCAGAGAAATGAGAAGGATACAGACAGACTTAATTCAAGAGGTGACTTTCAATACAGCCATTGCAAAATTAAGACATAGTTGAGGATCCTATGCCAAGACAATGCTGTGCAAATTTATGCAATTTATTCCAGGTGGGAACAGACCTGGCTGAACAGACTCTCATTTAACAATCGTGATTCAGTCCAGCCACGGAAGAACAGAAAAGAAAAAGAACAGATCTTCTGATATATTTGAAGATATGCTTCCTATGATAAATGCAGCTGCCTTTATTTTATGTCTAGACTTCCCTGTGGGCCGTGTGAGCGCAAAACACAAGACACTTGACATTCAAATTGTGTTAGATTGGAATAATGCCTGAAAATGGCAGGGGCTTGACTGATTGAACTAGAACTGAAAATTCTACTTTTAGGAAAGCCTAAGGACAGGAGCAGGATATTACCTTTCTGAACCCTTTTGCTGGGTTTAACCGTTACAAGAGCTTCCAGACCAAAGATTACAGTTATAAATATCACAATGAAAAACCCACATGTGATTATGGCTCCTAAAGGGAATCATTAGGATTCATTTCTGGATGTGGCAATTAACCTATTACTGTCTAAGTCAAGACTATTTTTCTGAGAAGCAGTGAGGTATTGTACTCTTTACAGTCTTGATTTTTCAATTGTTAGTCACAACATCTTAAGTTTCTTTGTAAAGATTATGCAGCATCACCCTCCAAACACCCAGACTGCAAAGTGTCTGGGGATTACCCCTACAGCAATCAGTACAATGGGACTGATCCTTGACTGGAAGATCTAGGTACTAGATGAAAATAGTAGTAACTTCTAATGTTTACAAGAATCAAAGACTGTCCAAGCACCTGGACAACAGAAACATTCGGTGCTAACTTGCAAAATCAGTGCATCACAAAACCGAAACTAAATTTGCCTTCAGAAATCCAAGTACTGCCTTATTCCAATAGAAAAGCACTCCCTTCTTTGATTACCAGAATACTAAATATTCATTTCCAAAACAAATCTAAGTGGAAAAGCCCCATTGTAATAAACATTTCAACATTTCAATGGCTATTTCAACTGTCATTTGTGTTCCTCTCAATTTTCCTCACATTTGAATTCCCCAAAGACACCTGTTGCATTCAGTCATGAGAACAAACATCTCCTTTCACTTCCTCTCCCCCAAAACAATGCCAAACTGCAAAGGGAATAAAGAAAGCCAAGCTAAACTTACTATGTACTTCAGAAAATACTACCCAGTGTGTCCTACAGTAATGACCGCTGATGCAGAGATATTTTTCCTTAGGATAAGCATTATCATGAGCATCTTGCACAAAGATCACCAAAATGCTGTATTTTGATAGCTAATATAAGTAGATTCATGATCTGTCTAAAAGATTGTGTAAGTTACTCATAGCAAAATTCTTTCCTTTCCTGGTACACGATGCACACAGTTCCTCTCCAATAAATCACAGACACTTACTATAACCAAGACATGTCTTTGTATGCATACAAAAATGCTTTCGGTCCATAAACGCAGTAGTTTCACCTATCGAGAGAAGATGGAGTCATTCTGCGAGACAACATGCTGAATTTCTGTTGAAACAAAACTGTAGAGCGTGAAATAGCAACCTGTCATCAGATGTTGGGAGTCTGATGTTCATCACCGGCAGCTAAAACCACTCTCTCCTCCCACCTACGTCTGAGGGAATTGACAGCCATCTGCATGCAGGTCTGGCTAGTCTACACCCTGCAGGCAAGGGCTGGAGTCAAACTCTGCAATGCTGTTTAGGTTCTGTTTCACCAGGGTTTAGGGCTGTGTTCTAGGAAGTTAAAAAACAACAACAGAAAAAGACCAAATGAAAGCACAAAACAAAACAACCACCCCCCAAAAACCCCAAACAAAACCCCAAACCAAGCAAAACCAACCCAACACAAAAAAGCCACAAAAGAAACCCCCGCCTCCCCAACATGCAGACTCTGAAATCCAAGGAAAACCAAGGCTCACTGTTTTCTATTTATTTCAAGTAACTTCAGTGCAGGTGTTCTCCACTACTATCTACTTTCTATTGAAATATGCACACTGTAATTGGAGAATGGACCCATATCCCATCAACCTACCTCATTATATATTAAAGCTAAGGAATTCAGTTGCTCTCAAGAGGAGGCTCTCAATGAATACAGCCTGAGAGCCTACAAACGCAGGCTCCAGTAGTGCCTACATCTCCTGGATAGTGCCTTCTGGACATCACACATCCAGGTTTGTTTGGACAGGCTGCTCACAGGGATGGTACTGCAGACCTTCCTGCCCAGTGGGAGAGTCCATGTGGCTGGTGCATAACACTTTGCTGGGGTAAGCAGTCAGATTAGCAAGCAATATAATCAATTTGGTCAACTATCTCAGCCAAGCACTCCGAGTCCAGAATAACCCTTATTAAGTTGGGCAATAGCTATGGTAAATAAGCATTGCATTATTTTGATTTGCCATTCAGGGCTCAGATCGTAGTATTTAAAGATCACCTTCCCATGAGAAAGGGATCTCTGAACGATAAAAGCAGCCTCTCCAGCAGCAAGAGAAATGGAACAGATCCGACCTTACACTGAACATCTGAGCTACATTTTAAAATACTGGCACCAAGACATGATTACTTTGCTTTGATATGCTGCCAAGAAAAAGAAAAAGCAAAGAGCCATTGAAAATGCAACTCCATTTAGAAGCTGTGTCCATTTTCAATAATCCCTGTAATACTGCGTACATAAGTTAAGAATGTCACAAAACCCAACAGACTATGATGTCATAAAATAATAAGATTCATGTGAAGGTCTTAACACATTCGTGCTTAGTAGTGTCAAATAGATCAGGAAAAAATACCAAGGAACATGTAAGTAATGCCACAAATTAATTATCTACAGCAACCTGGGTATTGAGAAAGGCATTTGGGTAAAATTAACAAGACTTTTGGCTCACAAGCACACAACATGGCTGCTGTTCATTAGAAGTTAACATTTTGACAAAACTCACTACAGTGCTTTTCTTTTTTAAAAGAAGCAGAGATGTCACTTTTAATGTGCAACCGTTGTAATTTTGCCCATTATAGACATAACTTAACAATTTCCAAAAAAACTGGTATCACCAATCTGTATGCCTTTTCCTTAACTCCTTTGTTGTTGGATGTCTCCAATACTACAATTAAACTGTTTCTGTGCAGACCAAGGAAAAAGAACAACTGGAGACATCTAATATTTTAGTCATGCAACTGCGATTTATCTGTGGTACTCAAAAAGCCCTCAGGATAAAAATCAGTAACTACATTCAATCTGTTTATGAATCACATCCAACTGTCTCATGTACAGCTGCAGAGCTTAGTTTTTACTTTAGCTTACCTTCAGATCTAATAAATTTCTGCTCTTTTGCAAAGTATTGCAATGCTAACTTGTTTTAACATTAATTGATCTCCCTTTCCTTAATTCACCTTGTCTCCACCATGTCTTTTCCTAACCTGCCTTCTACAAGACGCAGCTTGATTCTCTGCCTTCACATAATTCAACTAGATGTCTCCAAGAGATGTTTGCCATAAAATGTGCTCATGTCATTCAGGGCAATACTATTGCTACGCAAGTCCTTGTCTCTTAGGTGCCAGTGAGATCTCTGCTATCATTCTCGCAAATGAGAAAGACAGGAAGAGAATAAAAAGAGTCTTGGCTCCAAAGGTAGCAGACACAATGGTCTTCCCAAAATCTTGATGCAGGGTGGCAAAAGCAAGAGAAACAGCAATGCCTTAGGAAATCAGTCTCCCTTACCTGGGACAGCTTACTTCATGGTATTTTAGGAGATAACAACAGGGGACACATTACTTCTTTCCACTATTCCATCAAATGCTTTTTCCCCATCACAACTAGAGATGCTCTTAATTAATGATGGACAAAAAGCGAACTTAACTTATGCTGTCTTTACAAAAGATTCAGAAACAATTCTTAAATCCATTCCAACAAACAAGCAAGACCTAAATTCAGAAGACTTCCACAAAGGAATGAGAAATCAACACAACGGTCTGAAAAGAAAAATTGGAAAAGTCATACGAAGTAATCAAAAAAATGAACGAGGAAGAACAAAACACCACTCAAAATACTGTCCTGAAAACTCGTCACCACTTAAACTATGTATAGAAATCTTTGGGGTTTTTTTTGGTTTTTTTTGGTTTTTTTTTTTAAAGTATGATTAATGTAAATGTATCCTCTCTTGTCAAATAGGACCATTCTCTGTTAGTAGCCTCATCAGGTCAAAAACATAGTTGAGCCTGTGGTGCTCATTGACCTGAATGGAAAACTGAACGTTTAAGAACAAAAAACCTATGTCATTTCTCTAGATGAAAATGGAAAGGAATAATTTTTACTTAAACATCTTTTCAGTCAGGCAGCAGTTTTTATTTTAAAAATATTTATCAGTACTATTTGATACTTTTTTTTACTTGTGGTCATCAACTGCAGAAGGCTGAGATGTGGGTTTTTTTAATTAATGTAAGAAAGAAGACTTTGTCCTTTACTTTTTCATCTGAGCCTGAAATACATTTAGAAGGCCTACTCAACAAATTTAAGTAACTTTGAATTAGAGGACTGGCTCATCAAACCTAAATGCAGTTTTGATACTGTTTAATGTTGTGCTCCAAAATATTGCTGCTTTCCAAAATTAAATTTACCAAGTTTTTAAAAGGTGTACTTTTGTTTCCTGGCATAGTACATTATTACGTTCACTGGACCAATAGCCAAGTCTACATTTTTCATCTGCTTATACACATTGTGCACATGTAGTAATGATTTTACTATTTCCTTTCTTTACCATGGATGATAAATTCCAAGAAAAGCAAACAATAAACTTTTGGGGGGCATCGAATGTACCTACTACAGAACATGATCTAAGGTAAATAAAAACTGTCTAGTAAAGGAGGCAGGGAATGGAGCATAACATCCACCCCTGCCCCTATTAACGCTGCTTTACTGGGTGACCCTGAGGAACATCCCTCCCAGGTCAAGCAGGAGCAGTTTCCCTGCAGAAGCAAAACGGAGGTCAAGAGATGAGAAGTGAGGAGGATCCACTGCTACTGCTGCCAGGGCTGAGCCATGCAGTTTCATGCACAGGGCAGCCTAACCACAAGCAGTTTCTACTGCTATAATTGCTGCAGACCTCTGTCTTTCCAAACAAGAGAAGCCACCACAGCCTCTCCTCAGACAAGGAATTTATGCCCTGACACACAAACACACAGCTCGAGAATACAAGATCAAACGACAGAAATGCTATAGCCCAGAGTATTCCAGTGACAACGCTGCAGGGGCAGCTCTGCCATGTAGGCAGCACAAAGGGTCACACAGGTCAGCAAAATATCAAGGGCAGCAAATTGTTTAGTGACTGTTTTGTTTACTGTGCAAGTGGCTTTTGACTAGGAGGGGTGGTAATTCTTTCCAGCTTGCCCTGGGCAGTAAAAGCTATAAAAGCGCATTTGTACTTGACTGGTGTCTACGGACATCAGGCTGAGTCCTAAGTCTACTTCTTTACCAAGTTCGCCAAGCGGTACGCTACATGTGGCACACCTGGGTATTTTTTTCTCTCCCCTTGCCCGCACACCCACACACCCGGCCCCCAATTATTCCACATAACACGTCCAGAAAGAGTATTAAGCATGCCAGTCCAAAAGGAAACAAAAATCAGGCAAAGAATTTCCTCAAACTCTCAAGCTTTTAGCACGCTGCTTTTGCAAAGGTTTACAATTTGAGCAAGAATTTGCTCTTATCTTCATAGGAAAATACAATGCTATGCAGATTCCTCGTAAGAAAAATCTCACTCTGGCTAAAGATTTGCATGGCAAGTTGAAGGAAGCAATAAATGGCTGAAAAATAATTTTATTTACAGCTTGGCAGAAGTTAAGTACCAGTGCCCACTAGCAGGCATTACCAATGACAAAAATAGAAATATAGATTTTTGAAGTGTATTTATGGACCATTAGGTAGTTTACGCTGCACCACTATCACGTTAAATGAGAAATTACAACACTGCAGGTGACAACTGGGAATTTCAGTAATAACCTTGAACAATCATTTTATGTTTCCACCCAACTCTAGGAAAAAGGGCAATTTTTGTCAAAACTCTTAAAATTGAAGTAAACTGTAAAATACTACATTATTTTAAGAATAAGAAGGTGACTTTGGCTAATACTGATCCATTTAGAGGCAAACAATCCACCTTTCAAAGTGAAAATGTTCATTTAACATGAAACACTGAAATGAAAAAAAAAATTAATATATTAAATTGTGATTATTAAATGCAACTACCAACAATAACTCTGAGAAAAGTGCTTTGTCTTTTAGGGTATTTTGATAGCACACAGTAGATTAAACCTAATTATAGTTTCAAGGTCTTCATCATTATGTAACTCAATGCCCACATCAGTCAATTTACTAAAACATTACATACACATGAAATAAATGATGTATGGTGCAACTGAACAACTAAAGGAGGGCAGACACAATACTAAGGTGAACTTAAGAAAGACCTGAAAAGCTGGAACCAGCCAGTCAATAGCCTGTTAATATACCAAGTCCAATCCAATCAACCTTATGTTCCTACAAGTCTTTATAAAACTCTAAACCCTAAAAAAAAATTAAATAAGCCTGCCTTCCCCACTCCCAGCTTCTAGGCATTATTTGCAGCACTGTTCTCTTAAAATTGTTGGATGACATCTACTGGAAATTTGAGTTCATGTTGTTTTCAAAAAGAACCCAAAGTTTGAAAGTGTTAAAAAAGTCAGCTTCATATTATTTATAGTTGCTTTAAATGAGGCAAGAGAAGAAAAACAATTAGAGACTGCTATAGAAAAGAGAAATGCCTGAATTTTCATTTCTAATTTCATTTGAAAGTTAAACAAAAAAAAACCTTCCTGGACATGCATCTCAAAATTGATACTTAAATAAATAAAACATCAACAAACAAAGACCAGGTTTTCCAGACTAAAGCCGCTGCGTTTGCAAAGAAAGCGCTAAAGGGAAACAAGTAGATACCAGAAACCTCTGTGTACTACACGCTGGTATTGATTTGGAATAATTTGGTATGCATGAGAACTCCAAGACTGCATCCCAGGGAAATGACAAGGAGCCATGACATGGGTGTCTGATGCCTGGAATCTTTCCACCAAACAGAGGATTTACTCCTGTGGCTTTTCCTAAAACGGCCAATAGCATAGGGGTGGGGTGGGGGGGGGTGGGGGGTGTAGCAAGGCTCACAAAGCATGTCTCAGTTTCCCCCCTCCTTGACAGTAATACCCCCTTTGCCTCCCAGTTAGGCTGCTCTGCAGAAACCCTGGTAGAAAACCATACAGTGCTAAGGGGATACATGTCTCATGTCTCGTCTCAACTACCACATGCAAGCATGGGGGAAATGCTTCTGCCAAGTTAGTTTATGGCCCTGCTCATACAAACCATAGGTTGCTCTCATTCATTCCACTGCAGGCTACAGCTTCACTTAGTCCTTTCTTACTGTCTACAGGCAAGTCCGTCCTTACCCCTTCAACTATACCGATACAATGCTTGCAGAAATCAATTTTATCTTTAAGATACTGGATTCTGACATACAAATAAATTATGGCCTACAACAAACACTAAATGGATGCAGCATCTTCAGGATCTGAGATGGATTTAAAGGCATATGTAACACAAGCAGAATTGACAAAAGATCCTTAATAAAGATTTCCCAACATATATCAGTGTTGTCTATCTAGATGTATATCTATGTACTTTTACAGAACAGTGAGTTTGCCAATAGAACAAAATTGCAACCACTCAGGCTGGAATTTGCCGTAAAAGGATTTTACTTCTTTTTCTTTTGTCTAGATACATGGGTCTCGGCCATTTCTGAAAGTGAAAGTATGAAAAACACTTGCTTTACTCCTACTGATGCCCATGCTAACTACCTTGGAAAGGCCCATTGCAAGGGACAGGGTGGTGGTTCTTGACTGTTGCAGCTGGCACAAATAATTACATTATCTTTAACTACTCTTCACTTTAGCCAAGAGACCAGTCTTGGATCCAGTTTCTCCTAGGCAGCTGTGAGGCAAATGGACAACTCTAATTCCCAAAGCCCCTAACATCATGGGAGACAACATGTGCTGCCCTTGAAACCCTATTTCATCACCAGTTTTCTCTAAGCCAGTGGCAGAGACGTACATTACACAGAAGGGGGCACAGAGGCTAAAGTTCTGGGGCAGACAAACACTGGAAAAGGACTGCTGCTCAAGGAACATGTACCACGAATGATTCCTGCCCCCTCCAAATTCTGCAGATTTCCAGGTCCGCAAACTGAACAACTATATGGAAATCATAAAACTCTTACGTATTTTCACTATCTGAACTTAAATATGAAACCAGCAATCATTCAAGGTGGTGGCACACATGAGCAACAAAGAGCACGCAGAACACAAGATTCAGTACATCTCTATTCAGTGGCAGGAAGGCATCTATTATCAGATGCAGAATGGACCTAAAATGCAAAGAAAGCCAGCATTGTTGCAGGCGTTACTGGAAACATCCTAACTGCTCGTTACAGTTAGTCAAAGAAAGATGAGCTGGGACAACCCCAAAATAATGTCTTTTGAACTGATAAACCAAAGCTTAATTCTTGCAATAAAACTGGAACTGAAGCAAGCACTAGGTACTACCCAGAAAACTCACGGATAAAAAACAGCTAGAGGCTGGCCTTCAGAGCCCATTTCAGCAAGCTCACTATAGAGCAACAGTGAAAGATGCAGTCAGCCTTTTAGACATGGTTGTCTTGGAGACACCAGAACACACTGCATTGATGACAAAGGAAACAAAAAGCTGGATGCACTTTCTAAGGCTCTTAGTCTGCTCTCTTTCATGTGGAGTTTACAGAGGAGGGCCTCCCTGGGATGGGTATGCAGAGAATGCTGGCAGCAGGACCAGCTCACTGAGGTAGAAATCCGCACTTGCTTCAGACAGCATTTCATGCAGCCCCAGAGAACCCTTTATCCCCAGGAATGCGTGACATGGCAGCTCCAGCAGATGAGACTCACGTTTGCTCACTTTGAAAGTTTAGCTGTGCACAAGCATTAAACCCTTCCACCTAAGAATCTTTAAGAGAAATAAAACAAGCAGTGTCTCTTGGTTTGTGCAAGGGCCCTAGAGCTGCTCTGGAGACTCTCTCAGTTTACCTGGGTGGTCTTATGTTAGGCTCCTTCCAAACTACAGGCAGAATTGTGGCAACATACTTTGGAGTAACAGAGCCACAGGGTTTCCAGCAACAAGCAGAGGAATGGCTAGTGACATTTAGGCTGTAACTACGGAAAGAACAAGTTCGAGCTTAGTGTAACTGAGATATGCATGGAAAAGAATTTCAATGTAAGTTTATTTTTCAAAGAGGCCCTAACAGTGAATCCTTCCTATTCCAATTACTGAGTAACTCTTGTTAACTCTGTAATCTGTAACTTCCATACCTAACTCTGTGAGATCCAAGCTTTGTGAGGAGATAGGCCAAGCTTGTAATTTTTGTCCCCCTTTAACCTTCTTGGAGAGGAAGGTTATTACCATGAAGCAGCACTCGGTTTGAATAGGTGTCTTCTATGCTGCACGGTTATATGTACATCATGTACAAGGATCTGTTCAATTTGCAGTACTTTTCATTGATAATGTTATTCAGACCTACATCAGAGGATGCCATGACCACAACAGTAACTACCAGCTTTAGATACGCAGTCACATGCACCTATCAGTCCTTGAATTAAGTGCTAACACTTAAGTCCAGCTGGATAGCGTGACAACGTAAGCCTAAATACATATGCTGAAGAATTCTGGCTCCCTGTCTCCACATCTAAACCTCCTGTAGGACAGGTGTGATACTGACTGTTACTTGCAAAGAGAGCGCAAGGGTTGTAACAATTTCTCACAAAAAAAAGATGCAAGGTTTCATCCTGCCACAGGTTGCTTCCTTGCATGAATGTTTATAAATTTCCTGATTTCATGGGCTGCTGCCTTTTATATGCCCACTTTAAAATTCTGTGAGTACACCAAAAATTGTGCGTGATATATCAACATTTAGTTCTGACTGACAGTAGGATAGGTGAAGATGAGACAAACAGGGAAAAATTGATAATTTTCCACATCATAACCTCCTCCTCTTTCATGCTGCTCCTCTCTTTCATCTATACAGTGGATTGAAAAGGAGGGAAGAAGTGAGGCTATGCAAAGACAGGTGTTAACTCCTTGCCTTCCCAGTCTATTGTAAAGGGTTATAAAAGGGACAGATAATAGGTACCTGACAAAGGGATACTGGAATAATCAGCACCACCACCATCGTGCCTTAGAAGACCAGTCAATATCTTTACATAAAACGACCTATCTGGAGTAGGTGATTGCTATCCTCTCAGAAGTAAGACTGGCAATAGCAGAAAGCCTGGGTCAAATGATGCAAAAGACACTCAACCTGATGAGATCAACTGCTGCTGGTGTTATTTCCAAATCACAGCTGCCTAGGTAATAAAGCAGTGTTAAGATCACCGTCACTCTTGATTTTGGCCCATTTGTCTTGCCACTAAATGCAAAACAATGTATTGTATTAACTGAATTGCTGACAGCAGCTGTGATTTCTGGGACCACTAAAACTCAAATTATTTATAGGTACCACAAAACGGATTTTGGAATCTCATTTCAGGCATCACATAGTTTGGGCATATCCAGACCAGACAAACATAACTAAGACAGAGAGAATACCTCTCATTTGGAGAGCCTATGATTTCAGAAAGGTTAAAAAAAAAATCCAGAAATCCTGTCCCCTCCATAAAGTATCCCAAACATCATCCAGAACACTGGTTGACTGTACCGTTTCCAGGGTTCAGTCTGTGGTACTTGCTTTTCTCAGAGCTTTCAGTATCTTCCAGGAGTATCTTCTTGCAGAGGCATGCCACGAACAGGACATACTGCCATCCACATTGGCTATACCACCTTATATTCACAGCGCAAAGCTTACTTAAGTGGTTGTTGCTGACAAGTCCCTTTCTTGTATGACTGTAATGTCAAGGGTCTGCAACTGAAACAAACAAGATCTACCCAGCGTCACAGCTTTTCCTTGGGTACAAGCCAAAAATCCAAGGAATTTTGATTGACCACTTATGGCTGCAGCATCCTAATAACCAGTGCTTGATCATTCTTTCTGAAGTGCAGTCTTTGATTTGTCAATCATCTGTATCATGCACATCTGCCACTATTGACTTAAAAAAATTCAACAACGCAAGTACAAATCTGAGAACTATGTTAGTTTCTCAGACTGGGCAAATCCGGCAGAGAAAAAAAAAAGTCTCTTTGATGCAACATTTAGAGTTTCTTTGACTATGAGTAAATCTATACACTCCATGTGCAGATGACCTATTCCTTGCTGTAGCTACCTCATGTAACTCAGGCATCTCTGACAGTACAATTCAGTGGGACTAACGCTGAAGAAAGTTAATCTATTCCTTCAGTTAGTAAAGTTAAAACCCTAACTACCCATCAGGGAACACTGGTGGTACAGTGCAATATTCTTGCCTCCCAGAGAGGGGTCTTCTGATATAGGTGAATTTTGCCCTCATGGTATCATGGTCCTTGCTGTGAAGTGTATAGGAACTAAATAGTCAAGCTGTGCTACCAACATTTCAGATGTTGATCCCAACAGTAAAGACCAGGCTCAGAAACACAAAAGTATGTTCTGATGATGATGCATGAGGCAGAACACACTATACAACATACTTTCTCCATCCACTTCCATTTTAAAAATAAATTAGATAAATGTTATGTGAGATTGATATAGTAAACAATAGCATCCATTTCATGGTGTTGCACAAGAGACATTCTAACAGGCAGGCAGAGCAACCAGAGTATGAACAAGCTATGCACTAGTATATGCTTCTGCATCAAAATTGCTTTTCAAGTTTGACGCCCATCCGCAGCCTATCTGATTCTTTCAGAGGCTGCTCTCAAATGCTGCTCAGAACTGGGGCACAACACATCAAATCCACGGACATTTGGTAAAACAATGACACAATGACCATAATGTACATCCATGGTAAGGATGCTTTTAGCTAGCCCTTTAATCTTTCCCTAGATCCAATTCAAAAACTCAAAACCACATACAGAAGTCTCCTCTTGACTTCCAGAAAAAACACGAAAGTTCTAACCCTACTTTTCAGGCAAACTATAATTAAGAACTTCTACCACATCTATTTATAGCCAGGTGCAGTTGAAAAGATAACATACTTTTACCGATAGCTGAATTGTTTCATTGTGCCCATGGCACATTGGACATCCATTAAAATTTTTTTCACCACAGCAAAGCTGGAAAACAGCAAAATTAGAGGTTAGTTTCTTGGAGAGCATTCCCCTCTGCCCCAGCTCAAAATCTAAAGCATCACTGCAGCTCAGTTTACAAGACCTTTTCTAAGGGCCAGTGCTCCATGCAGCTGATGTACACAACTGCCAAATTTCAAAGTTACCACTGACCCACCTACTACGTCCTGGTACAATAAAACCTAGAATCAACAAAAAGGGACATAACTGTAAAAACTAGAACCTGGAATATTTTCTGCTTTCCTTTATTTACAGAAGAGAATGAAACTCAGTGCATCTATTAACATCTAGACAATAAACCTCTTATGTTTTCTGTATCACCAATGATCAGCCAATGGACTAAACTTTCAAAAGATCGATGCCCAAAACAAGTATTTGCAAACTAACATATTGAAACATTTATTACTAAGTAGAACAGGTCGTCTCTTTCTTTGCAGCAGAAACCACTTGCTTCCATGACTCTGTTTTATGGGAATTCTGTTCCTTATTTAGACTTCAGCACTAAGGGCTGCACGGTTTATGGATACAATTCTGAACATAGGTCTGTTTCCAATTTTCCAAAGCCAAACCTTATTCTTAACAGATAAAGTCTGAATTAGAGGAACAAAGGGTGATCATGGAGGACTGATGTTTGTAATGTAAACATACACAGTATTACACCACACAATCAAAAAGCATATTTTGCAGCCCTAGCTAATACAAATCACCATGAGGTCATTTGTAAGATTTGCCTGATTGACTGGAAATCAAAGCCTGAACCAGTAAAATCATTTTTGCATTGATACAAATACTCTCAGTCAACACGACTACCTACATGCTTCAAACTGAACATATGCATAAATCCTTGTGGAGATGCAGTCCTGGACTGTTAAGACATCTCTGTATTCATACAGTAGCTGAAATACTTAAGTTTTACACTCATGCTGCTAAGATCGCTTCTATAGCTCTAGCTGCTATTTACATCTATGCTGTTCCTGTGGTAGAATCTGGCAGGATAAAAAATTTGGTAGGAGACGCTAGTAAAAGTTACCAGTGACCGATTGCTTTATTTAGTTGCCTGCTTCCAAAATAGCCAAAAACTTCACTTCAAACCCATCACATCAGGCTCTTAATACCATATTTTAACATTATTTCCTCCAGCTCATTTCCCCTTTTTTAAAAATCTGTGTATTATACCTGTTCCCCGTATTCTCCAGATGAAAAAAAACACAACACCAAACACCCCCCAAAAAACCCCAAAACAAAAACAAACCAAAAAAAGCGTGAAACAAGCATGTATTCCTGCTGTGGGATTGTGTCATCAAAGCAGAGGGAAGTTCACCAGAACTATATACTGTCAGCTCTGCTCTACTCCCACCAATGCTCACAGACAGTCTTTACTGTACAGGAGGAAAGAGAGATGCAAAGCTGTAGCATGTAGCAAATATGTATAGGCAGGCAAGGAAAGCAAAATGGGAGGGAATCCTGGTGCATAATAAACACTACAGATGCTGACTGCATGCATAATGGGTTGCTAAGCAGAAGCAACAGGAATGCTAGTTCTATAATCAACGGTCTTCCAATTCACTTCAAAATTGTAGGTGTAACTCATGGAGTTGGGAGTAAACCACAGCTTAAACTCAGTAATGTCAAATAAACTATACATTAACAATTAAGTGTTTTCCCTCCTCTAATGCAATATTCGTAAGATCAAGTCTGACAAGTTCCTTTTCAGCTAAAGATGCAGCTAAGTCCACTTCACAGAAGAGATAGGGTTGCTCGTAAAGTTGTTAAAAAAGACTCAGAACCACTTCAGTTCTCATGGGAGAGTGATTCAAGTTTCTGATGAATGGGAATCTTATTTTCAAAATAATTTCAACATTTAAGACTTGAAAATATATAGGGTTTTGCTATACTTTTTTCCAAAACGATCACATTCCTCCATTAGAAATTCTCTGATAAAGAGTCAAAGTAACACTGCTGAAAAACTTTGATTTTTCACAGACTCTATCTATAAGGGATATTAAAAGCTCAGTTTCCATTTTGAGACCAGAACAAAAGAATAAAAGACAGTGAATTGAAACTGTTTGTATTAACTTGTTTCCATTTAAAAGAAATTTTTTTCTTTGTCTTTTATCCAAATACAAGTACTAGATACATAAGAGAACTTCACATACATTCAAAAAGGACCATCAACAATAAGAATTATAGCTTACCCCTAATGAGATTGATATTGTTACTAGTTGAGGATACAGAAAAATGCAAAATATACTAAAAATGTAAAACAGGTCTTCCTGTATCTTTGGTCATTTGCATTGTCTGTATATACATGCATGCTCTATTCACACACACTAATACATATATACAGATACATATCAACGTCTTATAACACCTAGCACTATTTATCCCAGCCCTAAGTGAACTGTATATTTAAATCTTTGATATGGGGATGCTGTTGATGTTGTAGTATTCACATAAAGGCTCATGTCTTCAGCTGATCCTCCCAAGAACCAGACTTCCAGAAAGTATCCGGCATATCTTTTGCCCCTTTTCTACTCCATTTATCAAATAAACATAAACATTTTAAAGATGGCATTGACTGGCTGAAGAGGGTGGAATTCATTTCAACCAGCCGTAGTGAGTTCAAACTTATCATCATCCATATGCTTTCTGGAATCAACTGGAAGACAAATTGCTTTCCTAAAGGGTTAAGACAGGCTGGGAAAACTGCCATCTAAAAATAACTCCCTCTCCACTGGAGAGGCCAGAAACCCAGACAACATACACTAGATGCTTAACAATGAAGGGTAAGTTTTATATGAAAAAGTATCTTTCATTAGTCCCAACTTGCGTATTTTAAAAAAATGACACACAAGATTTCAGGCACACAAGCCCTTCTTTGTTTTAAAATCCTCACAATGTTATTCTCGGCTAGGCAAGTATTCTTATTTTGGAGCTAAGGAAGGTCGAACATAAAAAGTAAAAAAAGATTTGCCCAGGGCTACTGTGAAAACCTCACGCAAATGAAGATCAAAGATCAAGTGGTTCTGGATGTACATCTCGGGGGGCTTCTTCCCCAGCTAACATCACTTCTCTGATACTTCTGGAGTGCTTGCCCTGAACAAAGAGCTACTTGTGGAAATGCCTTAAATGAGTTTTTGCAGGGCACATTCAAATCATACTTTGGTGTCATCCACCAAATGAATACATTGGCTGCTGGTAACAAATGAAACCAATCCAAGTTACAAGAAAACCCCGTGACCTGACTATACTGTGTATGGTTTTCAAATGGTCTAATCCACCTATGCAAGTATTTCCACAAAGTCAAAAGAACAGCCATCTGCAAGGAGGAACAAGGCTTTATTTTGTTGGGTTGTTTTTTGGTGGTTTTGTTGTTTGTTTGTTTTTTGTTTTTTTTTTTAATAAAAATTATAACCTTATACTGAAACAGACTTGTCCTTAATAAGATTAACTGGACTGAAACGAGACTGTTTTTAGGCAGTGTTTCTGAAAAAGGGAGAGTGAGTCAGTATGTATCAGAATTGGTTTATACATACGGATACCCAGAGGGAAAAATTACTGAAAAATTTGTTTACAGTTCTGAGGTTGAGACTGCCTACAGGTAAATGGGTCTAGATGAGAATTAGTGTCTGAGGGTGACCGATCTTTCAAAAAGTCTCTGATCTGATATAACCCTTCCAGTGAGCTATAGCTAGATATTTGTATACTTGCCCCTCGGGGACTCATACACGAGTCCTGACCTTGAATGGATACCAGCTGGCCTGGCAAAGGCTCCTATCACTGGATCCGAAACAGCCTTGACAATATACCCAGTGTGGATCACAATTAGCACTGCCACTTGACAAGGAGTAATGTCTTCTCTAGTTTGCGTTGCAGTTGACAGGCACAAACAAAAAGCTTCCCATAAATTGTTGAGCGGTACCCAACTGAGCAGGAAGAATCTGGAGGGAAGCTTTAATAGGCCATTGAAGAAAACCGTGATGAGTGAAGTATGAAACAGCAACAGAAATAATAGTGGAAGACTGCAAAACAAGGGCATAAGGCCTAATATGAGATGTGCCAGCTGGAAGCAGGAAAGCACTAACGCTGGAAAGGAGAGATCACAACGCAATTCTTAGAACAATGAATCAAATAAAAATACCAGGTTCCTGTCGTCTTCAGCGTGCGATGCATTTAGTTTCATTGCGTTACCTAGGTATGCTGCCCTGCCATTTTACTACTCCTTGCCTCATTTCTCAGCAGACGGCAGCCCACTGTGCCACCAGCTCCTGCTCCCCACCCAACGACCGGGCCCCACAAACCCACGGTCAGACTTGCAGAGGCTCACACAGAGACAGACAGCTGACTGCTTTACCTTCTCCTCTTTCCATAACCTGTGAGATACACCTCTAAAACATGCTGCTAAGCACTGTGGACAGGCTGGGAAGCAACACCTCCCCTAACAGCATTGCCCACGCTTCACTCTTGTACAACCTCACAGTGCAACAGCGGCAGGGCAGCTATTAAGACCAAAGGGCACTGAACAAAGCTCCGTTAGAAGATAGGTGGAAAGTTTCCAATTCATACATTTACGGAAAAAAAAAGCAACTTGTGATTTGTCCTGGTTTCAGCTAGTATAGAGTTAATCTTGTTCTTACTAGCTCATGCGGAGCTGTTTTGGATCTGGTGTGAGAACAATGTTGATAACACACCAATGGTTTTTGTTGTTGCTAGGTAATGTTTATACCAAGTCAAGGACTTTTCTGTTTCTCAGGCCCTGGTAGCGAGAGGGCTGGAGGGGCACGGGAAACTGGGAGGGGACACAGCCGAGACAGCTGACCCCCAACTAGCCAAAGGGATATGCTACCACTGAATGTCATGCTGGGTATGTAAGCTGAGGAAGAAGAAGGAATGTTGAGCGTTATGGCATTTGTCTTCCTAAGTAACCGTTACGCGTGATGGAGCCCGGCTTTCCTGGAGATGGCTGAGCACCTGCCTGACCATGGGAAGTGGTGAATGAATTCCTTGCTTTGCTTTATTTGCGTGTGTGGCTTTTGCTTTACCTGTTAACATGTCTTTATCTCAACCCATAAGTTTTCTCACTTTTACTCTTCTGATCCTCTCCCCCATCCCACTGTGGGAGGAGTGAGCAAGCAGCTGTGTGGTGCTTGGTTTCCAGCCAGGGTTAAACCATGACATGATTACAGAGGGAAATCAAATACAATGTGGAAAAGATATTGTAAACTTTTTATGTAATTTTCTGAACCTTTGGATATATTTCTTCCCTCTGCGTTGGTAAGATCTGACATAACCATTGAAGCTACTGAAAGCATGCCATTCCCCTCAAAATGCCCAAGCAGCCACCCAAAACATGAATTTGGACAATTATGACAAGGCACTTCCCAATCAGGACCCATCCAGGTTTAAAAGAGTACCAGCTGCTGAACACCGGCTAACGAAGATACGCTATCTGGCACTCCTAGTCTTAGAGAAAGACATTTCCTTTCATAGAGAAGGAGTGTTTATTCTCTTTGAAAATTTCTGAGATTTGAGGTAAGAAATGCACATAGACAGAATGGAGCAAAATTTGCAGCTGGAAGCTGAGCCCTTCAGACAAGCTGGCAGAAGAGATCACATACTTACTCTTAATGAGTATCTGACTGCAGAAGACCCTTTGCTTGGAAGGAGGTCCTTCCAAGTTACGTATGAGAGGTGTCCCTGCTATTTCTGCTTCCATATTAAGAAAGGTATCATGTATGTTTGAATACTTCCTCATTCAGCCTATTAGTATTTTTAATTACTTTGACTCAACCTCTTCAAAAGTCATTCTTCCACTAACAGGAGGGAGAGAAACATGTGCCAGGACACAGGAGTAAATACCAGGCTGGTCCTTCCACAGACAGAAATCTGATAACTACAGACTTAACTAGGCTCATGGTTTATGCACTTCAGTATATTAGATTACCATCGGATGATGCACAAGTTGGAACATGAGGGATGTAGGCTGTTCAGCAAGGCTCCTATGTCTGCTTCAGGATTCGCTTCTCGTATTATTTATATAGTTCATAAGAGTTCTTATTTAATAAGCATGTCACTAAATGCTCTACACAGTAAATTGATTGACCAGAAAGAATCGCTGCAGAATTCCATCCTGCATAAACCAAAACCCACATCAATAACGTCTATAAGGCAATTCTCAGCTGGCAGCACTGCAATGAGAAAAAAAAAAAAAAAGCACTTTCTATCTGTAGAACGCAGTCTCACAATCTGGATATATAAAACATTAACACTGGTCATGAAAAAATTGTTGTTAAAATAAATATCCACTATTCCACCTGCATTCAGAAATGACCTGCAGTGGTAACTGTTACGCCCTTCCAGCTATCTGTCCTGTCACTAACAGATGATCACTGTGATGATGACTTACAGTGACCACACTTAATGAATAAGATTGCATAGTGAAGAACTCAGTGTTTCTCTATCAAATTGCTGAAGTAACTGATGAGGCTAAAATAGGATTTAAAAGCCAAACTTTGAGATAAGAACAAAAGAATTCACTTAGTTCAAAGAAATCACTTTGCTTTTCTAGGACACCTCAGAACAAGTTAAGGTTTTACAGTTCCACAACAGCAAAGAGGCAAGACATCTGCTTTCAGACTCACCCTTTGCACTTCCAGTAACAAATATGCCTGCAGATAAGTATGTGCCTGAGGGTTTCATTTGCCTCTCCACTATAAAAGTTTGTGAAACCCTTTCTGCCCTTTTATGATTGTTAAAGATAGTTTAAGGGTTCCAAAATCAGTTTCAATTAAAAAAAAGCACCTGAAAATAACTCTTAGGAGCACAGGGAGATCATACTTTTGCTTTAATAACAGCCTTCACAGAAATGTAGTACCTTTGTGCCCATCTTCTAGTGATAACCCTGCCCCATAATTTTGTATTATTTCTCTACAGCTAGCTTTTTCTCATTAGACACCTACATTCAAAACCAAATCAAATACTGCTTGAAGTACTCCTATTTCTTTCAGTCTCTCAAAAATGACTACTCCATTGTCCTGCCTCTGATCATTTAAGATGTTATACTTCTGAACTCAACTCAAGGTGGTGGTGGGGGCAAAACTACAATGGCTGTTAAGTGCGCAAGGCAGAGGCTTGTTAGTGCTACCATTGGACAAAACACTAGGGAGGGGGAAGATTATGACTATTGTTATTCATTATTAAGGTGGACAAGAAACATTCCCATATTTACACTATGGAAAACAGTCCTTTCAGCTCTGAATCTGAAGCAACCAACAAGCAAAACTGCAAAATGTTTTTAGACATCCTTTTCAGTGAATTAAAGCATCTCTCAAGTCATACAGTTTACATATGGTTCATTTTTGCAAGCAATGGAAAAAAACCCAGGATTTAATGTAAGGATTGTTAGCTTAAACTCAAATTATTATCTCTTCTTGAATAAAGCATACAGTCATATTCATTTATTTCCTTAATGCTTTTATATTTCTGCTTCTAAAACAAAATTTTCAGGACAAGGTGTGCTAGACTATGTAATAGGCATAGTATTTTTAGCCCACACATGATAAGGAGATGCTAAATACTACAAGAAGCCCAGGGCTATCCCAGGACCATGAGAAGTCTGGAAAGATTCTGGATTTCCCTTTGAACTTTTAAGAATTCAAGGCTAATCTCCTTTTTAAAAGAGAGATTGAATAAAGCTTTCCACAGTAGATAAAATCTTCACTAAATGAACTACATCTGTTCATCCCATCATTTAGAGCCAGCCACACTGATCATCTTGGAATAAAAGACAACAAATCTGAGTGGAAGTTAAAAAGTAATTATTCTGACTTCAGTCCTTGCACATGCACACTTCAGTGTGAGCTCCCTGAGTTCAATGGGGGCTTGTGCTCAGCCACCCTTTCCCAGCCCATGCCCTCATCCAATTACAATTTCTGTATCCTCTGGTCCTGCAGAACTCCCCTTACCTTCCTTTGTGCTATGGCACTAAAGACAGTAATTTACGTCTAATTAACGGAACTGAGTCATAATGAGCTTCTTTCTTTTACGAGACTTGAATGTTAACTGTCCAAAATAACCAATGAAACCGGGCTTTTAGTCCTGCTCCGAGTGTTAAGTTTCTGCAGCACAAAGCTGTTATTCAGGCCTCCTTGCTTTGCATACAGTCGGAGGTTATTCATACTGACAGATTCTTAAGATGGCACACACAGAGCCACCAGCTTTAATATTTTAGCTAAGCAGCCATGTTGGAACAGGCTCATCCTTTGGGACCTGTCGATTTTCTCCTCCAGCTTTGAGGTGGCATCCTTTTACCACTCGCTGAATTTGACAGTGCTCTTAAGGAGCGATCAATTTCCACGCCAAAGAGACAAAAGTCAGGATGAAAGTTGGCAGGCAGGTGCACAAAAGGCTGTGCATCACAAAGCATCATAAAGGAGTTCTGCTGCTGAACCCAGACGAACCACCAAGATGTCAAGAGGTAAATGAAGGCTATCAAATAAACCAACTAAGGTGGGAACAAAAGCATGTACAAAAACGTTACAAGAAATGAAACTGAGCTTCTCACTCCAGTAAAGAGGAAACTTGCTTATTCAGTGAATTGAACCACAGTAATACAAAACAAATAAACAAAATGTTTAGAGATACTGAACAACCATCCCAAAAGACAGGACAAGTTGTTCTTCTAAATGATCCTGTTTTCATCATTATGTTTTAATTTATAGACAACAATGATGGCACACGTTACATAAAAATGCTAACATGTTACTGTAAGCAGGAAGACAAAAAACAGCCTAAGTAGGACCAGGCAGACCACCAACCGACAATCCTGGACAACTTCTTTCTTCTATGTCCATGTGAGGTACCGGAACTTTGGAAGCAAAGTCAAACAGGCCCTTTCACCTGCACAGGGTGGATGCCCCCACACATCCACTCGACTATGAATGGAAATGGCATGAAAGAAAAGATCCCTATGCTACTTCATAGGCTTGGACTTCCAGGCATGATTTTATAGAAAATTACAGACTTTTTTTGTGGGCTAAATGCAATAAAGACTGAGAATTATCTTTTTCATCATTCTGTATTAAAGTAATTATATGTTTTAGCTGTAACATTAGATCTAAAAATTATTTTTTTCCAAACTGATTTTAAGGAGAGTACTTTCTTCAATGTTAAATTATCATGCCTGATGTCAAGCAACATGTAAACAGTTATACATCCACCTACTCATTTTTATCAGTTGTTCACCTAAAGTGCAAAGTTATGACAGCAGAACAAAACATCAGACTAAAGTTACTAATATTGAAATCAAGTTAGTATGGAAACATTCAGAGATTAGACTTTGTGTCAGTATGATCACCTTAATTGCAGCAACCTGCATTTCCATACATACTGTTGACTCTAACTTTGCCTCAGACTCTCCAAAAGTCATGGAGTCATGTCATGGAGTAAAGAACAGCTTAAGCAGGCATGGTGTTTGGTTTTCAGCTGTTCTGACTTACTTCCCCACTTTCTCCACATCATTCTTTTTATGCAAACTTGTACTAGTAAGACAAAGTAGTAGCTTTTGTACTATGAAATTAATGCAATATGACTTACTGCATAACTTTTAGGGCTTTGTTACAACATATTGAATATATTAAGTAAGAACTACACCGGTTTTTTTTCCTCCCACGTTGGTCAAAATAACTGATGCACATTAACCTAATAATCTAGTTGTTTGGTAGAAATATTTGAATTGCTTAATAGAAAGAAAAAGTGATTATTTTTCAATTGGTTAAAAGCACCATTTGTTGAGACTGTATTACACTAAAAGCAATTCTAATTTTACAATCATGAAAAGAAAAAACAATGTGCACTTAAAAAATAATGCTTGTCAAACATTAATTTTCTTAATGTGTTATTCTAGTCTTCCATGTTAATGGCTTATTAAATGTAGTTTTCAAAGAAATTTACCATATAAAGAAAACTATTTAAATATATAACACTATATTAAAACTAATCCACCTTTGAAAAAATACTGGTAATAACTAAGTTCATAAGTGGAATTGCTTTCAGAAGCAACGCGAGTTCTCAATCAATTAAAGAATTGATTAATCAAACGTGCATGTTCTCATTAAAATTACTGCAGTCTCTTTAAACACAAATACAGAAAGCAAGATACGTAGTTTCCATTTTCCCCCCATTATGTTCTTACTCTACATGAAAACAGAGGGGAAAAAAGACAATATATCGAGAACCCCGTATCATGAGTTTGTCAAGGATCCCCTTCCTCTTTCTTCAATCAGTCCAGTTCTGCTCCTTTAAAACTTAAGTCAAATGGATTTGCAAAGTTATCATCACTCTCATGTAAAATGAGTTTTTACTGGAGGAGTACACAGGGCAGATAAGACAAGGGGGAGTGCAACTGCTAATAAAAACATACACCAAGCATGAAAAACTGTTTCCAGAACCTTTTTCCCCCCAATAATCCAGATGAGCACACAATTAAGCAGAGAAATGGCAATTTGCTAATGAGATCACTTTGTTTGCTAAGAGTACAAAGTTCAGGCTGATATGTACCACATTTTCTCAGAAGTTCCCAGAGCACAGTTGCCTAGAAAAGATATTTTTGAAACAGCATACACAGTGTTTCTACCCAGAAGGCACAATGCAAGGTGCATCACAGATTACATTAATCTTTCCCTGAAAGAACAAATAAAAAGTCTGACCAAAGCCACACATAATTTTATACTCCAGTATTTGCAATAATAATACTTTAATAACTTTAATTAATATTTACTTTAATAACATCAAATTTGGTTTCTTTAACATTCATTTATCCACATTATCTTCTACTCTTCCATTTTAACAATTTTTTTAACATGGTTTGTGCAAGTATACTGAATTATGAAGAAAACATCGGTTGACTGACAATGTATCAATGGATGATGTTGTGCTAAACTCAGATTGCTTCAACATGTGCTGTACCAGACCTGACAGCATCTTACCTTCTCCACTATGAAAATGGAATGTGAAAGCCTGCTTCCTCATGTAGATAGAAGTTTAAATGTGTATAATAACAATTTACTCCTAAAATTTAGCAGTGGTGGTCAATGAAAATTTTAATGCCAGACAAAAACACCAGATAGGATTCATTTCTGCAATTTAAGTTTCAAATTTGTTTAATTTATGTGGCAATGTAGTCATCTATTTAACAGCCTGACAAAGCAAAACTTGCAAATCTCAGGGAAACTTAATTTTGAGACAGGAATAAAGATGACTGGAACACTGCTAATAAACTCATGTGTGTGTTTTGTTTTGTTAATAGATGTGTCCCAAAGGGCAGCCGCTGCCGCCGCCCCCCCCCCCCCCCCCCCCCCCTTCTTCTGGCTATTCCAAATACCAGATTTTTCATTCAGTTATTGGTTCTACCTTGTTAGAAACTCTATTTTTACTCACATACAAAAGCCCTTTTGTTCCTATTCTTAGGCAATGACCAACAGGCACAATAATAGCAACAAAAATTCAGGCCAGAGAGAACTAGTTTCAGGCCTTATCTCTACGGAGGGTCTTTTTAATTGCTTGGTCAGGTTCTTCTTTTCTTTTGCGTTCCTGCACCAACGCAACTGCACGGATGCCAAGCTCACACAACATATTGGATGCAACATTTTACAGTAGTGCAAAACACATACATCACTATTACTTCAGCATTACAGGAAGACACAAGAATTGCAACGAAACATCGGTGTTGTCTCCCACCACCTTAAGTTTATGCCTTTATAAGGCTTCTGTTTAGGAAACAGAAATCAGGTAGATAAAATTAAGTGCTTGACAAAGGCTATCTGTTTGGGGTTTTTCTTTGTGGTATTAGTTTATCTTTGTGTCATAGTTTCAGCAGAAAATGTGGAAATGCTCTGAAGAGCAAAACAGTGGCAGAAGTATTTTCTGGAAACAAGGAAATATGCACTTTTCCTATACATAGCAAGTTACCTTGCAGCGGTTTACATACTCGTAAAAAGCCAGTATCTAAGAGCTAGATACCAGATCCAACTTTAAAACATTACCTTTCAGTTCAAGGATAGGTAAACAGAATAAATTTTGATCAAAAGATGTTCACCATTACGTATACATTAAAAAAACCCACAACTATTGACTTTTTGCCAATATCAACCCCAAATATTGCTTTAAAGACAGGCACCCATCTCAGACTTTTGTAAAGGACATAATGACCACCACTGAGCCATTCAATCTTCTCTACTTTGGAAGGGACTCCAACTTAAAACTGGAAAAATTCTGAAATATAACACTAAAGGCATTTAAAAGTATATTAATTAAACACCTTGGGACATGGTGAATTGAAGGGTTACCTTTCTGTTCTTTTTGTTTGTTTGTTTTTCTGTATAATTATACAAACAGAGACAAGCAAAACCTCATTTCAGAAAGGTAAGTTATAGTTCCCTTCAGAGCAGAATTCACATCCAAGCACACATTTCTTTATGAGTATAGGACTCCACTGAATAACATTTTCACAGTACTGCAAACCACAATATAAATCCTGGGTCACAATTAAAGTGTCCCATAGCTCCATCACAACAGCTAAAATTCCTCATGTGACCTAGCACAGCACAGCATTGGTATGTGCTGAAGGGACAGCCAGAGCAGAAACATTGTGCTTGTGAGTGAGGCAGAGAAATATACTGCGTAATACGTGGCTCTCTCTGGTGCTCATTTCAGAAGCAGAAACACACAGACAGAAAAAAAGAAAGTATTTAATTCTGGCCAAAATTAAACATGACTTCCACCACCATGAGAACGAGAATAGAATGCAATAAACTACTACTAAAATTGCACTGCTATTTTCTAGGAAAATAATTAGGATTTCAGGAAGGTCCTTCTCTAGCTTACATTATTATTTGGTTGGGGTTTTTTAAAGCATCTCAGAATGTCGATTTCATTAGGTAAGCAAGTCTGTCTTGCTGCCAGGTATACCAGTTATGTATACTAGAATTTGGTCTTTGCAACACAGAGAACAGTCTAAACTTCTGCTGAGGGTTTCTATCTTTGCAGTTCTTCAGTTCCCTGTGTGACACCACCTCTTGTGCTGCTAGAGCAGAAGTAATGTATCCGCGATTGTTATAAAAAAAGAAAAACTGTAATCTTGAAAATATTGAACTTTAACTACAAACTTTCAGAGAAACTACTGATTTATGTGGTCCACCACTTACCAGGTTTCCCCCCCCTGCAGTTCTTTGCCTGTTACAGAAATTATTCCCTTGAGTCTTTCAGGTATAAACATATACACTTATACACAAGCCAAGGTTTACGGATGACATAATTATAAATCTAACCACTCATCTTCTTACTATAAAGGGATTGTTCTGCTCTACATGTGATAGCCAATAAAATGTTGATGACTTCCAAAAGGAAGCTATCAAGCTGGAGAAAGCCAAAACATGGCACATAAGTTGTGTATAGAAAATATTTCTCATGTAAAGAAAATGGGTGTGCTTGCAAGTAAGTCTTTGCTATCCTGAATACTTGTTGTTAACAGTGTATTTAAGGATTATTTCAGGAATAAATAAATAGCCAGTATCTAACACCCAGGCAGTTTGTTCCAAGCATACATCAGCATACCTACTTCAGACAGAATTGTGGTATCTGGGGATTTTACATTAAAAAACCCCAACAATTCTTAAATGATGAACATAACATTTAAAATTGTACTACCAACAGGGTTGTGAAGTGTTACACCACCCACTGAAGCCTGTCAGAGAGCAGACTACCCATCAATAATTACATGTTCTCGTACACTTCTTTAAAGTCACAAGAAAGGAAACACAGGACTTGAAAAGAGGCATTAATTTCAGCAAGGATGTTAAAAACTCACAAAGAATACCCAAATGACAACTTTTTCCCCTTCTTTTTTTCCCCTCCCAATCCAAAAGCAAGTTTCCCTGAGAGGGAAAAAATGGGAAGTCATCATCTCTTCTCAGGATATCCAAAAAGAGCAAGGAATACATGGAAGCAAGCGGTTATTGGATTTTTTTCTTTTCCTTCTGTGGAGGCCTAAAAAATTTCCCACTGGACATGTACCTCTCCATCTAACAAACATAAGCCTCCTGATAGCAGAACTTCTTTCCTTAATGCATCTCCAGCAGACCTTCCAAGATTTACAAACAACAGACAGAAAACACAGTAATTAAATAGCTATCTTCTTTACTGTTGAGATCTAGAACTGACACAAGGCAGCTGGCTGTAGAGACAAGGAAGTCACAGTTGCTTAATGCATTTCAAATCCTATTATATTTGTTGTTTTACTCTGCCATAAGATGTTTTCGGGAGGAAAAAAAAATATCTATGCCAGAAAAAAAATCATCTGAGATTGAGAGATTTTACCTATTCAATAACAATCCTGGAGGACAATGATCCTTTCATTTGCTTCAGTTTGGAGATCCATCTTTCCTCGGTCGTGCTTACTTGCAATCAGTGGGGGCAATGAAAATCAAAACAGATTTCTTAAAAGGCTGCTGTTAAATTTGGAAAAGCATGTATTATTTTGGGGAAAGAAAAGATCATTCTTGCTTGCAGTGATCTCTTGGAGACAGCTGCCAGATGGGACAATTCCCCAGACTGATCTACTTTCTGATTCTGTTTTGGATACCCAGCTTTCCTAAATAATTTTAATTGTCTGACATAAAATGTCTGGCAGTAAGTCATACATATTTCTTCTGTAACTTGCCATAAAAATTCTACTGGTTCTCACTAGATTAAGAGTTGTCACCATTTACACATTTATAACAGCCCCCTCCTATCTGTCAGCTGCTCCTTGATCTTTGTTTTAAAAACAATGTTCAAACATACAAAGTGACTAAGGGCCACCAGGTCAAGAAAATATAGCTACAAAAGGAGTACAAACCTATGGCCTCTCTCATAACCAGAGTATGGCTAAGTTGCTATGCTTCTTTAAGTAATTTTCCCCTCCACCAAGAAAAAATTACATTCATTGCATCGCATCTACTTGATGCTGATGCTCCCTTTTAAGTCACCACAATAATATTAGAGTCGACTTTCATCTTCTAATGACCCATAGGAGAAAAAGAACATGGCATATACTATTTGTGGCTACATCATCCAGGAAGCCTACAGGCAGAATTATTAGTGATAAAGGCTTACTCTATTACCTTCTCTAACTAGTCCTCCGAATCCTTTTGTTAAGTCTAAGAAAGAGAAGAACAAAGACAAATCAAAGGAAGTTAAGCACCAAACCTGAGGAGGAGCCTGGCAAGAGCTATTAATATTAGAAGACAGAAGAGCGGAACATACTGTACATCTGGGCTAAGTAAATGAGGGAGTCATGATAATTATCTGTAAAGTATCTGAAGGACACAGAATTGGGAGGAGGAGAAATTCTGTATGGCTGCATAACCCATGAGGGTACTACAATAGCACCAGCCTGCGTCGGTAAGGACAATAGAAGCAAGAGTAACAGGAAAAGTCTTGACTAAAAAAATCACTTGACACCCAGTTGCTTTTAAAGAACAACACTTCCCCTGACACTCTTAACTTCCAAAACCCTGCACCATCTCTGGAGAAAAACAGCCTTTCACGTGAGAACAGCTAATAACTCACTACACAACAGTGGTTGGTCTGTGTCATTCACCTGCAGAATTTGTTTTCTTCTCTGCAATTTTGGTGTTTTCCTACATGGGCTTTGCTGGTACAGCAGGAATTACAAAAACACAGATTTGGAAAGTACTGTCACTGGCCAGATGGATATGAGATGATTTTTAATTTTTTTCTTTTTAAATAAAAAAACACAAACAGCAATAGCAAAATAAGAAAGCCCTTAGAGAATCCTTCTCTAAATGTGAAAAAAAACCCCAAACTTTTGAATAAAAAAAAACCCACCAAACCCACAAAACAACGACTAAACCCCCACCTACTTCCCTAGAAGATTCTGGAGGTAATATTCTGGCATGCTCCAGGGATAAACAGTTTACCACAGACAAAGGGGTGAGAGAAATAAACAGTATGTCCCTTTTTCCTTTTTCAGATGTTGAGTAAGATTTACTAAATCTTAGCCCATCTTTTTTTCAGATACATCAACATCTGAAAAGCATACATAAAACTGTTTTATGAACCACTTTCCAGAGACAGCACTGAATAGGGCAGAGGCAAAACAGTAAGGTTGCTGAACCTGCATATTCTTGCATGTGTCAGACCAGCGTAAGATAAAGCAGATGACAGAAACGTTTGAATCCCAGCAGTTCACGTACTTCTATATAGGAATTTCCTCACATCAGCTTTCTAACTGCCATTGGTCTAGAAAAAGGTATCATGGGAAAAGAAAAAGACAAAGTGGTTTTGGCTGTGTCTCACTCATGAAAGCCTGTACGCGACTCCACAAGATCAAGGACGAGATATCTGCTAAGGTTAAAGGTTAGCAACACCGACGCTCCAGGAGAGCAAATTTACATCTAGTCTTTGAAAGGGTCTGCAGTTCTTAGACTTACTAAATTAGAGAAGGAGATGCAAAAATAGTATCAAAAATATCTTACAATAAGAAAGGTTACCTAATCGTCCAGGCAAAAAACCCAACCCCAAACAACTGAACAAACACACGCATCATTGGTTTCATACTTCATACAGATGAAGGAGATGCTTATTTATAAACAAAACGAAAGACAAAGAATGGCATTATAGCATCCTTTCTAGAACGAAGCTTTCCCGAACAAAGTAATGCATTGATTATAAACTGTAAGCAAACACAAAAAAGCTGATACACCTATGAGAGTGAGTGTTAAGTAAAATTAGTATTGGAGGGAGATGGGTTGGCTTGCCTAAGTACCAGGAGAAAGCAGTTTTGTTTATTTACAAGTGTACTGTTTGCACCACTGGGCAAACTTGCCAGAACTACAGCTGCAAAAACAAAGGCTTAGCTAAATCCACACATTTTTTAATATTGAAGATAATAAAGAAAGATGTACTTTAAACTTAGGCTCCAGACTGAAAATGCAAGGCTAGCAATTAGAGGGAACATAATTAAACTTGTACAGTAAGCACATTTGATGTAGATCTCACTGATGAACAATACACTGGGAAGTACAAAGCCAGTTTTACAGACACGCTTTCCAGAACTCACATTTTGGGGTAAGAATAGAACATAGCATCCTCTGTTGACTTTTTGTTAGTTCTCTGCCTGAATCCTGCACATACCACGACTTTCAATTCAACTTCTAGAATGAGACCCATTCTATAAAATGTTACTATGCTTGTAAGAGCCTCCAATTTTAGATAAAAGGCCATTACAGTACCTTTTATAAGGTTTCCCTCCACCCTAAGGGGTAGTATTTTTTAAAAAAAACACCCCTTAGGTATGGGATATAGCTTCCTAATTGGTAATAGCTTGTTAAAATAGCCTGAAGAGTTTCCTGGCAACATTGACCTTTGATGTTTGCTGCTTACAGCAATTATCTTTCAGAAGGAGAAAAGCATCATTACTTTCCTATAAATGTGATAGCTATCTGTTAGTAGCTGTAAATATAAATAAGGGTCCCAAATAATGTCAGATTTATACGATGCTTTTTCCTCAAGAGAGATTTATTTCTAACATCATTTTTATTTAAAAAATGTAACACAATCATTTTTGCCTATCACTTTTACAACAGGGTGCTGTTCTAAAGGGCATCCCCTGCAGCCCTGCCATCAGCCTGCCCAGACTTAATTTTCTCTGATTTTTCCCCATAACTTAGGCACAGTTCACAGTATTTACATTTCCTTTCTTGGAGTCTAATTTCAAATCTTTATTCAATATAATGTCCCTTGGCTCCACACACCAGATAGCAATTAGATTTTACACTGTTTGCAGGATGGCACTCAGACTACCATGTGATCTCTCCTTAATCTGACTGCTGCCCCCTTTAAGAACCGAGTTCTTAAGCTAACCCCACATTATTTTACTTTTCTTTCTAGTACTCAAGTGATGTTTGTTTGCAGTCTCCAAAACAAACACAAAACTAAGAGAAAGAAAATGCACCCAAGTTATGTGATCTTCAAATCCTGGACAGGCTTTCAAGTAAGATGCTTACTTACAGCTTGTCCTTGTAGATGGTGCCAGGATTACATTGCATCCTTTCACTACCCTCCCCCCCACAAATGTACCTTTGGCAGAGATTGTCAAAAGTGTCTTAAATGGGCCATCTGCATGCAGTGAATTTCATCCACAAATGCCATTTAGTGCTACTCAGTATTTGTATATTTTGTGCATGAATCTTCTACTATATAATTTATGCAGTCAGTTGAGAAGTACACAGAAAGTCATTAGATGAAGCTGAAAATTTAGTCTACTCAGAATTATATTATGGAACTCTAAGGAGCATCAGAAATGAGATTCTGTGATTCACAATGGAAAAGGGAAGGCGGCATAGAGGGTCTTTGGTCAACAGACCCTTGCCTTCCTGAGCTAACATTATGTATCTCAAGTTTGCTCTTTGAAAAATAACTTTAAAAAAGTAGTAATTGTAATACCACATAGCATGGCATTTTGGCCACCTCCTTTTTGGTTTACTAAGCCACTGACTTACGATGATCAACATCTCAAAACTTCATGGGAAGCAAGAAGCTTTAACCTATGCCCAAATAGCTGACGTGGTAGATATTGGCAAAAGTGTGGTTTGGTGTCAAAATGACTATCAGAGAATCTAAATAAACTTAAATTGAAAACCTCACTTGAACAGTTTTATAAATACAAGCCATTAAAGAAATGACAACTTATATAAGCTATATAAATCATAATAATATAAAACATAATATAATTTAATAAGAATGTTTATTTTTGGTCATTTATGTTTTACAAGTGAGTATAAAGAAATTAGTTTTAAGAAAATGATCATTTACTGTATTAGAAATCATGTTTGTTTGTAAATTTTATATTCATACAAGAACTTGAAAATCTGCCACAGAATATTATGTACATAGATTAATTTATGTTCCCAAAATTGCACAAAACCTACAACTTGCTTCTTTATCCCACCTGCACACAGGATAAAAAACCAAAAACAATTAATTGCAAATGCCTCGTTCTGAGGCAGCACTTTCTTGAAAAGAATAAGTAGTAACTTTCCTTGTACATTTTGGTTATCCAGCTTGCAAACCAGAAAGGAGATGAAGACAAACTGTTAACACCTTCTGTACCTCACCGTTGTCTACCAAAAGAAAATCCTCCCGTGTTTGGCCTTAAAAAGAGTAAATCTCCTTTAGTATCATTCTTGTAGCTACTGACAAGATTTACCTTGAAAGAACGCCTTGTTTATAATACAGGTATTACTCTTCCATGAATTAAACCCAATTATCCACATATTTTTTTAGTTGAAACTCTTTAAAAATCCACTAGTGCCATTTTGGTCAACAAACAAAACAACCCACAATTGGTGGGGAAAGGCCAGGGGGACTGGGAAGTGAGAAATATGGAGGGAGAGGGGGCTTGCACGCTGGGTAATTAAAAAAATAACAAATCTAGAAATAATAAATCTAGATGTTCAGTGAGCATGACAAATGGTGAAGAGAAACAGACACATTTTCTAACACTTCAGTCTTGGCATTTGACCAAGAGGTCCCTTCCTCGCAAGGAAATAAAGCCCTGCAAACTACCGACCACTCAAAACATCTTTAAGTAGAAACTTCTTCTGCACGTTTATTGATTCTTAACATAGGTCCTCATTAACTTTTTCTTCTAGCTGCAATCTAAGTCAGGGGAATTTTTTTAATTTCTTTTTTTTTTTTTTTTTTTAAGCTGGTGCTGAAGGATGGAGGGGGAAGCACCCAGCTGAACGGGTCCAGCTGCTGCAATAGCAAGCCACCAAAATGCCACTGCCCACACCTGGGGCTCTGCCAGTGCCAGGGCCAAAGCAGCCCAACAGGCTGGTGGTGGCTCAGGGCATCATCACACAGCTGCTGCACAACTCTTTTCCAGCCCACTGGAAAAGACCTCAGCAGCAAAACCAAACCTAGATGTACTAAAGATCAGGTTTGCTCTGAGCAGGAAGGTGGTTGGACTCTAAAAAGGTACAGCATTTATCTAAAAACTTTTCAAAACCTGTGGTATCTGGGTCACATCAGACATTTTTGTGGTAAACTCAACCAGTCATGCTTTCCTCCCTCGGCGAATCACTGGCTGAAAATGTAGGGTGACTTCAAGGTCTAGTTAGCCTTATCATTGTTACAAAGAAAGTTAAAAGAGGGAGTAAATGTCCCTCCCTATTTTTAAGCTGACGCCACCTTTCCCCACCCTGTAATCTCACTTGGAGAACGAGCACAGCCCTTTAAGTACTGCATATTGTGGAACAGCTTTCTACAAAGCAAAACCACAAACATTTAAGTAACTTGATAGATTATGGGGTTTATGAGAAAACAAGTTAACTTTGGTCTTGCACCACATCCCAAGGGAGTAGGAGACAACTGCAGCATAACTTCTCATTATTTCTGCAAAACCATTTAAGTCTCTTTGCTGTGTAACCCCTGCACTTCTGGTCTTTCATTACACTCTCAAGAATGTATGGCATCTCTTATTAAGAATAATTCCACTATTCAACATACCATTTACATAAAACTCTTGACTAAGAATAAAAAACTATTCCTACTCTACTGTGAGCCTTATGAGCCTTAAGTTCTTGGCACACAAACGTCATGTGGGCCTGATGTCCCAGCTTCCAACATCAAACACTTCACAGGGCTGTCTATGAGATGAGAAGGATGTACAAGAAAGGAAAGGAAGATATGCAGTGCAATCTGGTTAGAACAAATAGCACTAGAAATACATACCTTACACCTACAAATATTTTTTATGCATACACTAGTAATGGACAGTAGCTTTCAGTTTCCCACCTTCTGGATGTGGCACAACTTAAGCATACACACAATGAGGTTGTCAGCTGCTAACTGACAACAGTAACCTGTTCCAGCAGGAGAGTACTGCTCCTACAATGTTCAAGCAAAGGTGCATTCTGATCTTGAGAGATGCACCAAAAAGATGAGGCCTTTCTGATTTGGCTGGCTGGGGATATGGAGGAGAACAATGGCAGGAACAGCAGCAAAAGTTGGGGTTTGCATTTAGGAAAGCAGGATGAAACTGTGCAGGGGGCACAGCTTGCTTTTTTTTTTCTTCTTTCAGAGAGGTAGGAATACAGCGGCAGTATAAGGACGACATATTTGGGAGTCCTTCAAGTAACACCAGAGCCTCTTGCTGCATGGTGCAAACTTACGTCAAAAAGCTCAGTTTAGCCTACATGGAACTACTCTAAAGATAAATGAGCAAGACAACTCAATCAAAGACATTTGGGGCTATTTTTGCAACACTGTCATTGGTTCTTACATACAGAAAACCCCAGAGAACGTCTTCCAAGGTTTGCCATGAAGTAAAACCAGCTTTTTAAAGATAACATAACTGACTAGTAAAAAGGACGGGATGAACTTTACGTGGCATTTCAATAGCCCTGTCCTGTCAGAAGATTATAGACATTACAAAATACGCATACTGCACAACGGTTAGACCACGGATGGTGATAATGATAACCTGGGCCTCACAGGGCTTTGCAAACAAAAAAACATCACTACAAAGGTCCTTCCTAACAAAATTTTCCCTGGAAAAATATACAACTGCTTTAAACCCCTGACATCTTCCTCTCAACTTTCCTTCTTGACAACATCCCTGTTTAGACTTCAGCTGGCAAGCATGCCAACTTGAGCCTCTTTGCTCTCAGGGAGTGTAAAAGATGACAGAAGGCCATCTTGATTTAATGCAAAGGCACATTCATTCCCTCATGTATTAATTCTGTATCAACCCTCTGAACCACACTTGCCAGTGGTTACAGGTCTAACGTTGGGAAAGGAAGGGTCTGAACCTGCTTTTAAGGCAGGGAACATCAAGGCAGGCTCTACAGAATTATCAGCATGCAGCTGGTATAAGAAGCAACTTGATAAAGCCCATCCCCTCCAAGTCAATATATATCAGCAGTAACCTGGATCTGTAAAAACAATGAAACAAGAAACCCTGCACCCACAAAAACTTCAGTTGTCACCAACTGCTAAAAAGGTCTGTCCTGCTACTGGAAGCTGTTCTTTCTACATAAAAAGAAAAAAAAAAAAAAACAACCAAAAAACACAAAACACCAAACTTCCAGGGTGCTGTATCTCGGTGTACTACTCTCCTCTCCTTAAAGATTTAATTTGGGCATTTCAAAAGCTGTGTTAATTTAGTAGGCAAAGGGTACAGATGGCTTGGTTGCACATCAGATCTAAGGACTGAAGATCCAAAGATTCTTCATATTACTAGCTGGTAACTTTATATTACTAGATCTACATGATTTTACATACATGACAGACATACAGACAGACAAATGGGAAGCACAAGACTTTTGCTTACATTGTTATGATTTATTTTTTTATACCTTAAGGTTGTTTTATTTCTTTTAACAGTATTTTTTGTGTCAGCTTTGTATCTTTGATTGTCATAACTTACAGACTGTGCAAGTGGTGAAACAAATGGCTTCTCCACCCAGTATGGCAGGATCTGACACCAGTTCTTCCTTTTTTAGCTGTAAAGGATGCCCACAGAAACATGTTCAGCTACTTACTGTGTTATTAAAAGTATTTACCATTTAAATCTGCACTACTTGTTTCCCTTGATGTCTTACGTTTTGCTTCACTTTTGACTGAAAATTTTACTTGTACATTTTAATTTTACTTATTGCATGAAACAATGACTTCCAGCTAATAACAGACCTAGCAGAAAGGACAGACAATATCCATATGCTCAAGTTTATGGAAAATCTTGTCACCTGCAGATAACTTCTTAAATCACACCTACTACAGGTTCCTGGAGGCATGCAGTCTTTTTTATTTCTTATCTGCTCTGTTGCCAGACACAAAGTCACTGGACCAAAATAACCACAGACGCTTTCTGCTCTTACCATCCTGGTAGCTGCCCGGAGATGACCAGAGGTAACTTCAGCATCTGACCTCCACACAGCTGCAGCAGGACGGCAGCTGGGCGTACAGCACACGTGCCTGCATGCCCAAGTCCAATCGGATCTGGCATTGAGGTGCCAGCTAGAGATACGGGCCATCAACTCACTGCCACACCTCTTATGTCATTTGCTTTAAATAGCCTTGGTATCTGTAGCATTCAAAAAGAAGTTTGATGCTTGTGCACTTTCTGGTCTCACTCTTGAATTCACTCACTCAATACTTTTTTACTTGTCTTTATCTTCTATGACTTAAAAAAAAGGATAAGAACTGTACCAAAGAACAGACACTAACTGGTAGCAACAAAAAAACTCTTTCTCCAAAGCATTACGCTAGATTAACAAAGGTAAAAAAACTAGAGGGGAACAAAACGGGGGGGGGGGGAAGGTTAAACCATCATCCTCAGCTTTTTCCATGGATACTAATACTGACAGCAAAAGGTCAGCAGTCAGAAAATCTGTGCTCTATAAGAAGTTCAACTCTTAAACCTCTGTTGAGGTGAGGGGGATTCCCCCATTTTTCTTACCTCATTTTCTTTACAAAGGACAATTGCAATGAAGCTTTTCATGCATTTAAAAAAAGAACTTTTAAGAAATGCATCCCAAGTCACCCAAGACTTTGAAGATTACTATTGAGCCTTCATTCCCACTGCAAGGGTGGAGCACAGCTCTAATCTCCTTAGAGATTAGCCCTGGTAGAACTCTGGTGGCACTCTGTGCCTTAGTAAACTAAGCTGTCCATTGCCCTCCCTCCCACAGCACACAAATGCCACCATGCCCAGGGGCTGTCTATGCCTCCCCCTCTAGCATCACACCCGTTGGTGGGCAGCAAGACTTCACTAGTACGTGTTTCTTAGTTCAGAGCTAGCTGATCCCAGAGCTTTCCTTTCTAGCTGCACAATGAAAAGTTTCTAGACCAGCCCATCAAATTTACCATAACCTCAAACGGACCACTGTCGAAAGGGTGGATAACCAATACGGTAGAGGCTGTAACAGAACGCAAACTACCCTGACCAAAAGCCAAGCAGCATGACAAGACTGTGACAAATTACAACATTTAAGGAGACAGTGTTTCATTTCAGTAAAGGCAACCAACACATCCAATTAGCCTTACACTCACTTTGAGCTAGATCTGTTTTACCCAGGTGGTAGTCTCCTCTATGCACGATGATAGTCTTTTAAGAGCAAAGGCTGCACCATGGCAGATGACAAGCTGGACTAGGTATCAAAACTGGTATTACATACTGAGCTGTCAAATGGCATGAGACAAAAGGCAAAGGCTGCACAGCAGATTACATAAAACCAAGGAGGTTTTTTGTTTGGTTTTGTTGTCGTTTTTTTTAAATCAAAGTCTTTAGTACACAGCATATTTACTGCATTATTGAACAGTCCATTCGCATCTCCTAAAATTTTTAATAGGAAGATTTCAGGCCTAACTGCTCTAAACTATGAATGCTGCACTGCATTTTTTAAAATCATTCTTGGCATCCCATACTAAAAATCCTGCTCCTCCCAAGTTCTCCAAAGTTGTGCTTACCATCTAAGTCAATGTCATACAGCTTTAGAAGTGTTGCCAAATACCAAACACCACTGCTTTTGAAGCTTAGGTAGTAAGGAATTTAAGTATAAAGACAGACAATACTAATATGTGTGCTGGATTTGTGTAATGGAGGAAAAATATGAATATTGTGGGGGGTTTTGTTATACAGTTGTGAACAAGACACACCTTGACAGTTACATCAATTCTAAGAAAAACTAAATGGTAGTGCCAGCACTGCGTATGTGGTCTACAAAGATCACTTACAGACTTGGTGAAATGCTAACATCATCAGGAACTGGCCTTCCAGCACTCCTCACTCCTACAAGGCTTTACCATTGCTACTGGCTAAGCAGTAAGTAATGAAGCAGATAGGGAGACAAATAAAAGGAAAACAAAGGAGTGGGGGGGAAGAAAAGGCAGTCCTTGGCCCTCCTTTTTGGAGAGATGAAGGCAGCAGGCAGGAAACATTCCTGAGGGAGCAGGGTGGCTGAACAAAGGAAGAGAGCTTTTTGGCTGGTGCCTTCTCCCAGCCAACTTCTCCTATAGCAAACACAGCAAGTATTTCACCTTCAAATCACCTCCAGCCCTTTGGTATTTCTAATGACACCCAAGAGGACGTGGGCTCTTGCTCCCTACAGCAACACTTAAATGTACCGTGATGCTCCCTGCAGTTCCCTGTAGAGTTCCCTGCAGGTCCTATGCTAGGATCAGCTGACAAAATACTCTGCTCTTCAGCACTGGATGGCAAGATTCATCTCCAGTGTTAACTATGAATTTCTGCAAAGTAAAATTCATTTAACTTTTGAATGCAACTTCCGTGCTGACTGTAAATGATGAAATTTTACCATTTTCTGCTGCTTCAAGAATGTAAATGAGAAAAAAACCCAAAACAATGTATCTAACGGGAGCGGAGCCTGTATAACTTGATTGCCATTGAGGTATTGCACTTATTCGACAAAAACAAATGTCCTTGTTTTCACATCTATTGCAGTTTGACAGGAATACAAAAAAACCTACAAAACTATTGTCTATCATTCTTAATTTGTAATGGTAAGTATGCAGAAAAATATATATTTCCGTATTTTGTCTCACCGTGAATTTCCCAACTTGTGACTTGGAATAAAAGAAAAACCCATGGTGAAGTCAATCAAATCATTGAGACTTGTCTTTTCAGTTCAGTTTTCTCTCATGTTTTCCTCCTTCCTCCCCCAAAAACCTTGCAGTAAGACTCAGATGCATGTTAACTATCATGAGCTGTTTACTGATCTCTGCTTATAGGTGTGCAGATGCAAGTATATCAAAATTGTTTCTTTCAAAATGTAATATCCACATTCAGTGCCTTGTACAGCATTCCAGAAAACCTGAACATTATCAAGTTTCTAGCACCCCTTGAAATTGCTTTACTTTCTCCAGTATTACCCTCTACTTTTGAAGTTTTGGACCATGACAAGTATTCACCCATGGAAGGCAGGCAGCCATTGAATTCAGATGAAGAAATCATTCTGTACTACTGTCTAAATACTGCAGATTTATTTTCACAGTGTTCTCATAAAAGCAGAAATTATTTCAAATGTAAAGGAAAAGTAATAAAAAAGAAATGTCTCTTTCATTAATTTTTTGACTCAAGAATGAAAGCCTCCCCCCCTCCCTTTAAAGGGTGCTTAGGAAACCGTAATTATTGGCAAAGCCATACTGTATTGCACTGAAAAACCCCCTCTGGCCACAGCTGTCAGCTTTTACTTTTAGAATCAGGATCCGCCCATGGGCATAGAGATAGCTTGTAGCTAATAAGCTCGTTACAAATCAAGGGCAAATATAAAAAATAATCCAAGCAAACCAGTATGAAATGCTTATGTAACTCTGGACGTTTAGATTATGCAGTTGCACATCAGTATTCTAACTGGAAAGAAAAGATACTATCAACCATCCAACAAGCAAAAACCCATATTAGGAAAACATTTAAGTCATAAGAAAACACAAGCAAACTCCTGACCACTGGTTCAGATTATAATAAAACCAGATATCAAAAAATCCTTATCTGAAGAAACGCATCTCTGCAATCATATACATTCTGCTCTTCATCATACACAAAAGCTCACTAATTACTAGTCTCCAGAGACATCCTTATTCCCATTTGTCCCTGAATAGGAAACTAACCTCACTGTCATTCCCTGTAACATTCACCTAACATACCTAAAAATAACTTGCAAATCTTTTCCAGAATTTAAGATCTATAGCATTCTACAGAATCTCCCTCTTCCAGTTGAGATATTCCAAAAAAGAAAAAAACTAAATACCAGAAACTTACTAAGTTTGTGGTTAATTTTAGACTAGACAGATTTGCCTTTAATTTCAAGTATTCTCAGGAACTCTGGAACAAATTTGCTTCTTTCTTATACCACATTTATACTTATGTAAATCTACCAGTTTTGATGAATTACTTTTATGTTGACCACTAATTTAGGAGGAGAAGTAGATTGTGCTATGTAGAATCACAGAATCATTTAGGTTGGAAAAGACCCTTAAGATCATTGAATCCAACTGTAAAGCTAACACTGCCAAGTCCACTACTAAACCATGTCCTTAAGTGCCACATCTACACATTTCCTTTGGAGCAGATAATAAAAAAAAAAAAAAAAAGGAGCAGCCTTTTAAGCTTTTTATTTTTGTATTTGTTTGTAATGGGAAGCTTTAAAAATGCTGTTCAAACCACATCACAGTCTTCAGCCTAAACTGAAACAGTCCTGTCATTTTTAACTCAAACTTAAGGAAACTGATTATCACAAGTCACAGGGAATGATTCTTTTCTTTAACACCAATTGCCACAGTAGAAACACCTGGAAAAAGACTTCCAGCCTTTGCTGAAGAACAGCAAGCTCTGCCACCACAGGAATTCACTGCAGGAAACAGCTGTAGACCACTTTCGGAAGAACGCTTCAGAAGTCCCTATAACCAAATGGGAAGCCCTGGGGTTCTTCTGTCTTCCCCTCCAAAAAACGCTACCACCCCCAGCCACCTATCTTGCCTCTCTGGTGAGGACTGTGCCTAGCGAGACCAGACAGAAGGGCATGTGCATCCTTGTCTTGCTGCTCTAGTTCTTCTGCTGCTGCCTTGGCACCTGCACATCTTTACCAATAATTCACAGGAAGATTTGACCCTCAGAGGTGAAGCCCAGGCAGCCAGACTGCGTGATCAAACTTGCTGCAAGATGGCAGCCTCCAGCAGAGCGCCAGCATGGACACATGGAGGCAGAAGCATCCTCAGCTAAGGCAGGAAGCTGCAGCAGAGCTGTCCCTCAAAGCTCTTCACACAAGAGCGTGAGGAGTGAGAGTGCTGCTGAAGCCCCTGGAGCAGACCATGTGGACAGTCATGTTTTACATGACCCCAGGTTAACTATAGAACAAGTTCAAGAGGGGGTGCACACAAATGTGGCTTACAACTATGGTAGTTAGCTTTGCTTGCGCCATTTTGTCTCGCAGATTTGCAGTAAGACCTATGACTTTTCTTGTCTGAAAAGACTGCTGCTTGTTTAGGGGGTTACTGCTGGAGTGTCACAGTGGAGGGACAGAGACTAGACAGACTGGAGGAAAGATTGAAATGCTGCACATCATTCTTGTATTTCACAGAAGAGCTTGAGTTAATGGTGAAATATACATGATTTATACATTCATTAAAAAAAAATGTAATCACAGTGAAAAGGTCATCTCATTTGCATACTAGATGTTCAAATCAACCGCTCTGGTTCTGCAGATCTAAAAATCACAGCAAAGCAATACTGCTGGCCAGAGAAAGATGTCAGAGAAAGACCTCAGCAGAGGATGAACGGTATTTACAGACACGGCTAGGATATACTTCTAGTATAACAATTAAAATTATTTAGGCAAAAAACGCTCCTAAAGGTGATGGTCTTGCAGCTCACAGTCCCTCTTCTCCCAGAAGCTGCTGTAGTGCAGCTGCAGGACAAGTTGATCCATCCAGCTGACCCAAAGGAGTACCATTCCTCTCACTCTGGGGTAAGCCTGCTGCTTGATCAGCCTGATACATTGATTCATACTGAAGCTGCATGACTACTACATCCAGTGGAAAAGCAGTATTTGGACCTCTGGCTACAGCTAGGAAGAGATGTACGACTGCTCTCTACGGTAATTTACACTTAGATCACTTTAACTGTAATACAGAACTCTGGCCTGGACACGAGAGGCAAATCTGCCTGATCTCTATCAGCAGTAAAAATGCCCTGGGCTGTGTTCTTTGCTGAAGTGCAACTCGCATCAGGAAAGTAGCATCATTCAGTCCCTCATCAAAACAGCACTCTCCCACAGCCCTCACTCTACCACCCTTTGGTCCTGCTACCTTTTGCAGTACCAAAACCAGAGACCAACCCTTCATTTAGCCACTTCGTCCACAGCAATGCAAGTGCCTCTGCACCAAACCTCCCAATGCATTTGGGTCTGGGAAAGTGAGGCAGAAGTAGGACTAGTATCAGCAAACCCTATTTTACTGCACATCTGTTTTATGTTTGTCTCTCACTAGCAAGACACGCTTCTCTATGTGGGAGCTGCTGCTGCTGCTCTGCAATTCTTACATGCTTTAAATTGGGGAAACTGTACTCTTACTGTGAGGGAGCTTGGGGCAATCAATCTCCTAAATTGGCCTCCTAATCTTCTGGCTGTTGTCAATAACCCCACATGACAGCATCTTTTAAGTCCTTCAATCACAGATGAATTAACTGTCTTTGGTTTTTTTTAGAGCCACCACACTGCCTGGAACCTGCAACATCCATCTCAGAGGGCTTTGGACACCTGATGACTCAAGTCATGGAACCGCTAAAAATTTTGCAGCCTGCAGCAAAAACATTTTACAAGCTAAACTTTAATTTTCATATTCACTGTAGTGAGGAAAATTTATTTTTTAATGTTTTGCAGGAAAATCAATTTAAAAGATGAGAAATACCATGTTCACCTGCATGCACATGAGTTTGGAAAGGCAGTAAAGAGACTGTGTATAAATGAGTATTAACCCCCCAATCGTTATATCAGACCTAAGGAGGTCCCTTACTGAGTATGACAGACCTGACTGTCCTCTTGGCATCTCTGTCCAGCTCTTTCTAAAGATCTGTCTAATATTACCATTTTGTTAATAAAACATTTTCCTGTTTGTTGCTGATAAAATTAGCAAAGTTAACATGAAGTATGTGATATAAAATGAGTAATGGTATCAACACAGTTTGCATTTATCGCACAAAGGTGACCTTTTTTCCCCTCTTAGTTTATGGCATAGTACGCTCCAAATTCAATTTATCCTGTGGCAGATCAGTGCACGGCTACCAAAAATTTTAAAATGAAAGACAGCAAGGTTCTTACTAAAGGAGTAATACAAACACAGACTTGAGAAGTCTAGCACCAAATAAAAAAAAAACAGAAACACGACCTCTAAACAAACAAACCATCTTTTAACCTTTTAGTGACATTTTGACACTATGTATAGCCTAGAACATTCTCTGTATCATAAATACAAGTGGCTGACAGATGTTATTAAAACACTTGTGTAAGAGCTTATCAAACCATATATCTATCCTCTAAACCTTCTACAGAACCATGCTTTACAAGAAGGTATTGCAACTAAAAAAATATGTATAGGGAACTACATAAAATCCTTGTCAGACTCTGCTCATTCGCTAGGCTCATAGTCACATTATTTGCAGGGTTGGCAAGTTAAAAACATCAACTCTGACCCAGAGGAATAAACACAGGCCAAAAACAACAATCAGGAAAAAAAGAGACAACAAAGCACTCCAAAACCCTTTTAGATTTCTTTCTAACTAAAGCAGTTAACAATTTATTTCATGGCATTTTCAGAAAGAAGTCATTGTGGAAAACACGTAGCATCCAGTTCACGGATAAGCTAGCAGTTTACAGGATTTTCAGTTTGTGGAGAAACTAGAGAAAAGTTATTCAATCCCTACATGAGAAGAAAAAAAAAATAATCTTCAAACATAATTTTCATTTTGATTCATTCCCGAAAAACAGGAATCTTCCTATCCCCCCCAGTGATCCTTACCGGGGAACTGGAACACCGAGTTCATTACAGCGTATTGATCTACCAAACAAAAGGGCCTGCATCCATCGATCGGCTCCAGCCAAGCCCCATGCTGTTTGAGAGGCCTTGTGCAGCGTGCAGCTGCAAAACAAGACAAGCAACACACACATTTTCCTCCCCAAGTGGACCCAGGCAGAGCATTCTTCTATGGCATGCAACAGAAATCACATAACCACCTTCATGCAGACAGCAGCCAGTCAACAAAATCAGCTTTTTCTAAGATCTTATTTGGTTACCCTAGAAAAAGTTTAATTACCATGTGAAAGTTAATAGTCACTTACAGAAACAAACGTTCATAGCTTACTTTAGTCCATTATTGATGTCCTGCATGATAAAAGGGGCTTAAAAAAATAAGAAGCATCTCTGTACTTTTATTGGTCTTTTAAGATGAGCACACAACTCAAGGCTATTATGACTCAGTAACTTCCCTTTTCGTTTGATACCAGTTCAAATACAAAACATAGTGTCTTTGGGACGGTGGCCACCTTAAGCCAGGCTTCATCCCAGCACTATGACCTGCCCAGCAGACCGGAGCAGTCACATGAAGCTTTGCTGGGATCACAGCATAGACTTCTCTTGCAAAATTGGGTCCTAAAGCCACATGCACCTCTGCTTTTGCAGGCTTTGCCTCCTTTAAACAAACCCACTGAAGACTAGCAAAATCTTTCAGTTTAGTGATGACTTTGGCTTTTTGCATTGGGTTTTGGTTTGGTTTTTTTCCAGCATCTGTGAATTACAGAGCCACTGTTGCAAAAATCAGGAGGAAATAACTAACAGATCATTTGCAGTTGTAACAACTGATCAAATCACCTCTCTGCAGAGAAAATGATCAGTTTTGATAAATAATGACATGTATCATTCCTAAATATTTAATTTGCACACATGCATAATGACAAGATTTTAATTAAATAAGACTTGACAGAGTCAGAAGTGCAAATAGTGACATGCAGTGTACGAATGAGGGTGGTTTCTTTTGTTGTTTTTTATTTTAAGTTCTAACATAATACTTCATTTCGTTTCTGGGAAACATGCTGTATCAATTACAGGTAGGCAAAAACACCTCTGACACCTGAAATGCTAATGTGCTTTTTGCTCCAAGCTGTTAAAACTCCTGCCCTAATATATATCAGCTCTGCATAAATGTACTTCAGGCAATTAAAATTTCGCTCCATTTCATTGCTTCTCTCTTCTAGACAGTCCGGAAGGCACTGTGATACTGACTTTCTCCAGCTACCTTCATACACATAAACACTCCCTGCCCACATGTGCTGCCCCAGTTTCCACTAATTTCAGCAGTACTTCTGCTCTTATCTGATATGTACTTCTTCCAACATAAACTCCTTCAGAAGAAAACAAACCAGCCAAGGTTCTTTTTGCATAACCAACCAAACAGCTATTCGTTAGTGGCTACTGCATGCAGATAACAGACTGAATCTGAACCTGTGACCTCCAAGGGACCTAGACTCCCCCATTAGCCATCCCCTGAGAACCGAATTAATCAATTTTTTATAAAAGCACAAACATGCATTAAAGCACTGTAAAGGGAAAACTGTAGTTATTTGAACAGAAAAGCACATACTGAATTGGAAAGACAAAGACTTCATTGACGTATTATGCATGGTGTAAAAAGCATACTAGCTGCTTTAAGGAACTCTAAACACAAAGTTGGTTTTTTTTTTTGGCTTTTCATTTTGTTTGCATTTTTCCTCTTGAAGAACTTGCATGATAACCAGCATGGAAAGCTAAATCTGTGCAAACAATAACTGGATTTAGTAATGCACAATGGTAAGAATCTGATTTAGGGAAGTACATTCCAAAGAACTTTTAGCATAAAAGATGCTGAACAAAAAACACCACAGCTGATGGAAGGAGTGTGTGGGTGATGAAGCCACATGGTTGACCCACTGATATAGTCACACTTCCATCTGTCAGCAAACAATATGCTTACAGAGGAAGTTAGCAAGTTATCAGTGTGTCAGTGGCAGAGGGATGTTTTATAGATAAAGAGTTTAAAAAGACCTTGAAATTCAATTTTTAAATGTATGATCTTTATTTACCTTTCCCCACAACAGTTCTTATGGACCAACTTTGTTGTGTTTCTCCTTTGTAGAAAAGTAAGTTTGCAAACTACTTAAGCCAGACATTAATTTAAATTCAAGTTTAAGAGCCTGCACTCTATGCAACAGAGAACTCTACAACACAAACACCAAAAATATTTTATGCTAGTTTCTGTCACAAAGCTTGAAAATTAAATGGCTACACCATACAGCAGTAATTTTAATAATGAACATAAACATGATCCAAATCCAGGAAAGTCAATAGAATAATTTCCACTGACACAGCTATGGATCAAATCCCATGTGCAAAACTAGTTGACAAAACCTGAAAGAAACAAAGACAGGAAAAACCTCACACAGTATTATGTTACTAATGTTTAAAAGCCGCTCGCTTGTGCAATGGATTTTTTTTCCTCTTTTCATGTGCTTGAGCCAAAATATTAGCCTAATGTAACCAGTGAGCCACCATTAATAAAACCTCCATGCTGAAAAACAGCTAAGAGCTCACCCTCCACCCACACATAATTTTGATACAGGTATACTAAATGCAGAAACCAAAGCCTATTTACATAGATGTTTTGCTCGAATTTGATTGCCAGTTTACTTGTATTTGAATATCAATTTGCAAGCTAATTAGAGAACATTGCTGATCCCATTACAGAAAAATAGTGCTCCACCATTAACTGCAGTGCTAACTCACTAATTCCTTTAAAGACTGGCTTCAAACACTATCTTCATCTCAATTCAAAACAATTAGTGTACATTTATTTCACATTTTAAACTGCAGAGAATCAAATTTTTAAACACTTTAACAGACTGCACTGCTATTTTGATAGCTTTTATGTTACAAATTATGCTTTTAGGGATTCGTAACTTTCCTATTTAAGAGAATGTTAAACTGGAACTCACAAAGGGCCTTAAATAATTCCTCTTCTCTACAGCCTGAGAGGCACGTGCCATTAACTTTCAAAACCAAACAAAACCTAATTCTTAAAAGGCAGCACAGTACACAAGAAAGAGCTTGCTCCTGCAGGTGAGCAGACAAGATCACAGTATCTGTCACTGCTTACAGGTCTGCCAAAATGCAGCAGACAGTAAAAGGGAAGAGGAAAAATTCAAAATGGGCCAGTTCCTGAAGCTCTGCAGGCAGCTCAGAGAAGGAGGAGATTCACCTGAATCATGCTATGCTGCTCCTGCGCCCAGACCATGAGCATCCACCATCAGGCAGGGGCTCCAGCAAGGCGAGGGACAGCAGCCACGGGCAATGCTGGGTGCTCTGGTTCTCCAGGATTATCTACAGCCGGGCTGGCTGGTTAATGGAACTGCTTGCTGTCATCTGCAACCCAGCCAAGAACCGCCAGCATAATTTGCTACTACACCTGGACACAGGCAGGATGCAGCAGGCAGCATGGGACAGGCAGGGAGCTGATACTCAGCTGCCCAATTCTAGAAAAAAGAAAAAAAACATCAGGAAGAAAGCTCCTGGTTGCACTGCAGAGAGAAGAGGGAAAAAACAAAACAGAATAAAACAATAACCTAATAGATAATTCAACAGTGGAGTCTCATTTAGTTATGGCCTCCTCTTCTCTCATCACCCCAACAGATCCCTTTTCTCATTAACTTATCTCCTTTTCCATAGTAGGTCCCAGTAAACCAACAAAGCAAGCTGACCCGGGTGAGAACTAGCCCACCACTAGCACCAATTTTATGTCAGATCAGCTTGTTGATCTCATTCATCCTGCAGCCACATCACTGTGATGTATTTAGAACTCAAGGAAATTAAGTTGCATTTTTGGTATATCCTCTCCCAGCCTTATTTAAGGCTGGTATTTTCACATGTACTTAAACTGCACATCTATAATCCAGGTAAGAAACAATGAAAAAAACATTACTAGTGCCAATTCACCTGTAGCAACAAGCAGCAGCGGGTTTTGAGACCACTCTATAGACACTGATGGACTCTGAGCACACAAACCCAACGCTGACTCCAGAACAGTGGACAAGCCATGACGTGCAGCTATAGGTACTTCTTTAGTGAACCTGGTATCCTGGCTATATGCTCAGTTCATCTTCAAAAGACTCTTCATTATGTATAATCTGACCTTGGCTGGATACTCAAGATAATTAAGTTTCTTAGGTTAAGTATAAATTGCAAAAAAATGGGAGATGTGGGCACCTTGTTGTCATTCTGATGTTAAATAGACCTAGCAGTTTCTCCTAGAAAAGCTTCTCAGGGCTATCTGCTCACTTAATTCACTTTGATGAGGACCCCTGGGTCCCTGGCATTCCCCTTAGGATGGGTATCAGACGCCCATGACTAGCTCAAACTGGATGTTGTGCAGAAATCTGGAAGTCCTCCAAGATACTTTCATTCCTACCTTAGGTTGCTTCTGCACTCTTCTTTCAAACAATGCCGAGTTTCCCTGTTCTTTCTAGAATTGCACAGAACCTGTGCTTTCTTTTCTTCCTTGAACTACCAGGGTCTCTATTCATTCTTCTACCCATTCCAGCACCCTTCATCCCCCAGATTCTCCTGCTTCCATCCTTTCCCCAGCCTCAGCCCCACTTGCCACTCCAGAGTTTCACCCCACTCATCCCCCAACATTTTCCTCCTTCCCCCCGGAGGACGTATCACCCAGCTGGTTTATATGGATAGGAGCAGAAAACCATCAGTGTGTTGTGCTAAACTGGAAAGATTTAAAGGGTACCAAAGGCCAGTTACTCCTTCTACAGCCTAGTCAGAATACCAGCTCTAGTCCTTTCCTTTCCATTCAAAATCTGACACTGTTCCCTTGCACCTTCCTTCTGCCCCTCCTACATTCTCAGTTCAGCAGGGCTGACGCTGATGCCTAGGACATATGCTGAAAGTTTGGAAGTGAACTCTTCCAAAAGTTATCACTTCCAGATTAAACAAATGTCCCTATGTTGAATGTCCCAAGTTCAACCAAAAGCAATGAATCTGCCTCATAGCATTCAACCAAAATCAGAGCAGTTTAAACTGTACTTCGCTGGACTTGTTGATTGCCATCCAAGTCCTCAACACAGTAGTATTTGATTTAATGTAGACAACTGTTCAAATACTACTGGAATCTATTCAGTATGGTAATATTTTCTGTAATAAAAAATAAAAATTTTCCTATTATTATCTGTTCAATAGGATGCTCTAGTAGGTTTTACTTTTGAATTGTTAGAAAGATGACAAGTCAACAAAAGATGTATTGTAGTCTTAAGCGAGAATTTGAATGCATAATTATACGTACCATGTGTCTCACATTATGCTAACACAGATGGCCTCACCTGAGTTTTTGCTCCATGTATTCCATATACTGATCTACCCACATAAAGAAATGTGGGGTTTTTTTTAAATGCAGCTGTTGCAAGCAACAGCAACTTTTCTCCTACCACTAAATAAATCTCCCATATGTAAGGGCACCTTTGTCTGCTGAGGAGGCTTTCTGTACAGCTTTGCAAGCACCGGTCCTCCCAACCTCCCCTAGAGCATGGGTCCGCCTTGGAGAAGGCTCTAACTACAGCAGTTCCAGAAGAAACAATGGCCCCTTGGGAATCAAGGCCAGATGGCATAGTTTAAAACTGAGCTAAGGCTACACTAAATGGTGTTAGAAACAGTATAAAGCTAGACCTGGCTTCAGGGGCAGAAACAAACATCTCCTTTGCCATCCCCCACTGAGCTGTGCCCAGAGCTTACTGGGGCAGCTGACAATTCAGCTTTTGTAATTCCTATTTCTGCACACAGAACGGACACCACACATTTGAGATTCTCTTAAGTAACCAGCTGAATATAGGAAAAGGGAGTAAGTACTAATTAATTCAGTGCATTCCAAGTAAACACACCATAAACAGACATGACTATCAGAGCTGGACTAATTAACTAAGGTAGAGATTTACACATCCCAGAACACTGCAACCATTCCGGATTCCTAGAATTTTTCTTTCAGTGTATTTTTCTCTTTATCATGATGTAGTTATATGAGTCTACACTGGAAATTGAAGCAGTGTTCCTTTTGCAGGAAATGAGGGTGAATCAGGTTTCTCCTCTGGAAAAAGTGGACAGAATAGTGCATTTAGGACTTTTTAAACTACAATATATATTTCCATCTCTAATCCAAATATTCCATAAAAGAAAACCACTCGGTTTAGTATCTGTTTATAGGGGTGGTTTTTTTGTTACTTCTTATGTAGAACTCAAATGATAATTTCTTTGATACTGGATATACGAATTGATCTAAATCCTACAATTCTATAACAGCTTTGAGGTCCACCAAGTGATAACAGAGTTAATTAAGTTACATTTGAAATGTTTGTCCTTTGCGCCATCCAAAACATTGCTGAATTTCATTATTTACATTTATTGTCTGTTTATATATATGTAGCGTTCTACATACAAACTTGCAATGAGAAAATATCAACATTAATCAGTAGCTTAATACTAAAGAGTAAAATCAGTTCTCTCGTACAAAACAATCACAGAACTTTACAGAAATTAGAGTGAGAAAAAAGGAGTCACCATTTAAATAGATATTTTATCACTGTTCAGTAAGGTGAACATATGTTATGTACACTTTAGGATATATTCCATGTTTAACTAAGGAGTGGGGGAAAGGGAGCAAGGAAACCACATCTCATGAAAAGCGATCTCTTGCTTCAGCAAAAGAAAGCTCTGATTTTCAGGGGACAAGTATTTGAGAATACATTAAGAGCTTGGTACATGAATAGAGAACAGGCATCATAAAACAGGCACTGTGCAGTGTACTTAAAGCAAACAGAAGAATCTCTTCCAATCCAGGACAGTAAGCTCAATACTGACACAGGAGAATTTAGGATGCTGTGGGGTATGGAAAGAGGACAAAGAGGAAAGCTGTTTGAGAAAAGAAGAGGAAAAGGATTAAAAAGGCAACAGTCTGAGAATTGGAATGCGACTGTAACATAAAATAAATCAAATCAACAAGGCACAGCATCACCACATAACAGCATTAAATTTTACTCTGCTTTACATGGAAGAGGGCAAAACTAAACCTACTAAATGTTAAGCAGGACTAGGGAAAAAAATATAAATATATTCCAAACAGAAGCTTCTGGAAGAAAAAGAATTCTCACTCCCACAAAGGCTTAGAAGAATAACTGGAAGGATGGTGTTTTGGGTTTGGTTGTTTTTTGGTTTGTTTGGACTTGGTTTGTTGTTTTTTGGTGGTGTTGGTTGGGAGGGGTGGTAAGGGGGAATGGTACAAGATGAGAGTTTCAGAAAACAATACGTTTGGGAAGAACTGAAATTTTTTTCCCCAAGTTTGCCAGCAGCTCATAGAGAGACCCCATCCATCTGAGACTCTTTGGCTGTCTGCCTGGAAGGAACTTGTCAACTTGTCGTTTTGCTTAAGGCAAACAAAGTGGTTACCATTTTCATTTTTTTTGGGGGGGGGGGGGGGGGAGTGGAGGGAGAGAGTCCAGAATTTTTTTGTGGGAAAAGCCTAATTTCCCTGTTGGAAAGTATGATTCTGCTAAAAACACTTTCCCTGGCTGTACTGCTAATGTGCACTGAAATATCAAAGCCACCAATGCACGCTACCATAGTAAGAATACAATTCTGTAAGTGCTGTTTACGGAAAGGAGCAAGACATAAGCCTTAAAAGGTGTGCTGTTGTCTTCAGTTTTAAGCATGATGACTTTTTTAAAAGATATTTTGTTCTTAGCTGATGAGGGGCATTTCTATAAGTAGAATGACAAACCACCACTAGCAGCAAGAAAAGCTGAGTGGTTTAACCTGGGACAGACAGCACCCATGCAACCTCCAGGATGTCATGAAGAAATGTTAGTTAGTTTTAATGGCCAGGCAATGCCTGAGCAACACATTCCCAGGAACACGTTTCCAAGTTGTTTCAGACCAACTGGTATTTTCAAGGTAAACTACAAAATAAGTCAGTGGGAATGCCAAAATCAAGTTTTGTCACTCAGTTTGAAAGCATCAAAACAACAAGTATTATTTTCTAAGCATTTCACTGCTGGAAGAAAAAAGGCAGCAGGAACACTATGGCTCTGTTTAAGCATACAAGATCTGTCAGGAAAAATGTAAAGTGGGAGCGAGAGTTTACCCCAGATAAATTGGCTAACCCCTTCATTTTATGGTTTCATGAACACTTGGTACCAGGCTCTAAGAGAGGAGAAGGCGTAAGCATGCCTCTTTTGGCAATGCTGTCAGCTCGCTCCAGCTTAAATGGCTCATGAAACTGCACTGTTACTCATCCATAATCACCGCTTATCCAGTGATCAACACCAAAACATATTTTTTCTTTATCACTGCAACTCGAAGAGTTTAGAAATATTTTATAGCTACACAACACTCGAAGGATACATTTAAGAATCTTGTCTAGACAATGAATTTGCTTAGCAGAAAACTAAAATCATGCATTTAGTAACAGGACAGACAGTGCTAAAATAAAGTCTGAAAGATAAGAAACTGCTAAAATAAATGATCAGAGTAAGAATCTCTAACTTTATGATATGATTCTGCAAATAACCATTCAAGTAACCTTCCTAGGTGAATGATTTTAGCAGAAATGCATTATTTGTATCTTAAAATTTGCAGGATATAGAATGAAGAGTAGATAAACAGGCTGGACATACGTATCAAACTGCCACAAGTACTTTTTTCCTGAATGAACTACAAAACCATTATAAAACCAGCACAAGCAAGGACATTTAATGTATTAAACAGAACTCACTCTTCAACGTAACCTCTTCTTCTCTGAATACTACGTTATATACCTCCAAACAGTAACCACATTTTATTTCCAGAAACAAGTCATACATTCTTAGTTATATACATATAATTCTGGGTTAGATACCTGCTTTACTAGGTGATGGCTGGTGAGTTCTTTACATACATTTTTTTCTTTTTTTTAAATGTTGGAACATTTAAGTCCTAAAATACTTTAAAGTATATTAAATTCTAAAAGAACCAGAGGCCCAAATAACTCCAATGTTTTATCAGTAAGACACTTTTTTGAGGTGCATGAAGTTTCTTTTAATTCTGTTTCAGAAAATACTTTCTTTTTCTTCCCTTTACAGAAATTAAGGCAGCAGTTCTGAGCTCACCTAGTTCCTTGGTAAGCGCCTCTGTAATTTCACTGAACTGACTGGTACCAAGTGGAACAGCATGTAAAACATTACAAATAAATTCAAAACTAGAACTATAGTATTTTAGCTTATTATATGTGTCTAGTGCCCTGAGCCTCCTGCATCTTGATATCAGAACTGCCAGACTTTGTGCAAGCCAGAGCGTTAAGACATCAGCTTTGTAGATCCTCCAAGTTATGAGTGGTGAAGCCTATACCAGAGGAACACAGGAGCACAGGACACCAGTGACACTGTGACAGAAGGAGGCAACAGAACACAGTATATGCTGCAGGCTACCTCCTACACAGCTCAGTCATGACTCACTGAAGAGTAGTTTCCAACTTTTTTTGTGACTTCCCAACCAACAACATCTTTTCCCTAAAAGGGATTTTCTGTTTCCTCATCCTGAAACCACGGACAGATATTTTTCTCCTTCTTTCCCTCAACCCACATTAATAAATACGGGGGATTTCTCTTTTCTGATTTATGTTATTCTGAATATACTGCTCCACCAATTTTTCATATATTGTGAGAAATGAACACGTGGATACCTACTGAACATGCAGTGGCCCATCATGCCCCCATGCACAGAAGAAGAAACTAGAAGACACTAACATACTACCCTAGCTGTATGAATGACCAAAGTCACTATCAATTAGAAAGACTTTTTTTTTTTAAAATGCAATAGGACCAAGTCTGACCACCCCTAAAAAACAAGGATCACCCAAATACAGAAATAAAACAAAACCTCTTCAGAAAACATATGGTATCATGTAGTGTGTGGTGAAACCCTGCCCCATACTCCAAAGCAAAAATTTCTTGAAATAATACTTTAAAAACAGATATCCTATGTTACTGTAACAACTGAAAGGCACAGATCAACAACTCGTATGATAATTTTATATAGGTTTTGGTTAAATAAATGGAAATCGAAGACCTTAACAGAGGCTCGTCCCCACTGTGTAAGATAAACAAAAGGATATTAAATGTGTGAACATTTTCTTGGTCAGTATTTTAAGAAGTAACTTCTCAAGAAAGCATCAAGTGAGGTTCAAATTATTCTGCAGCTACTTGAGAGGACCATAAAGTGCCTGTATGTGTGGGATCAATGCACAAAACACAACAAAATTAAAGCTTTCATTTATAAACCATAAAGAAAACCTAGCTGCGTGTTTCACTTTTGGATTCATACTAGCGTAAGAACCGACAAAGAAGATGTGAAATTATACAGGGAAAAAATTAGAAGGGTCAAAGCCCAACTGGAACTTCATCTGGCTACTGCCACTAAAGACAATAAAAAATGCTTCTACAAATACATTAGCAACAAAAGGAGGGCTAAAGAGGACCTCCGTTCTTTAATGGATGCAAGGGGAAACATAGTGACAAGGGATAAGAAAAAGGATGAGCTATCTAATGCGGCCTTTGCCTCAGTCCTTAACGGTAGGACTGGTTGTTCTTCAGGTACCCAGCCCCTTGAGCTGGAACACAGGGATGGGGAGAAGAATGAAACTCTCATAATCCAAAGGGAAACGGTCAGTGACCTGCTACGCCACTTAGACACAAGCCTATGGGGCCAGGCGGGACCCACCCAAGGGTCCTGAGGCAGCTGGCAGAAGTGCTCACTGAGCGACTTTCAACCATCTATCAGCAGCCCTGGCTGACCGGGGAGGTGCCAGTTGACTGGAGATTAGCAAACGCGACACCCATGTAAAAGAAGGGCCGGAAGGAGCGTCCAGGCAACTACAAGCCTGTCATTCTGACCTCGGCACTGGGGAAGGTTATGGAGCAGATCCTCTTGAGTGCCATCACACGGCAAGGACAGGACAACCAGGGATCAGGCCCAGTCAGCACACGTCCTCCTTGACTAACCTGATCTCCTTCTGTGACAACATGACCCACTCAGTTGATGAGACAAAGGCTGTGGCTGTTCTCTACCTGGATCTTAGAAAAGCCTTTGACACTGTTTCCCATGGCATGCTCCTGGAGAAACCGGCTGCTCACGGCTTGGATGGCTGTCCTCTTCTCTGGGTTAAAAACTGGCTGAATGACTGAGCTCAAAGAGTGCTGGTGAACAGAGATCCGTCCAGTTGGCAGCCACTCACAAGTGGTGTTCCCCAGGGCTCAGTACTGGGGCCAGTCCTGTTTAGTATCTTTAACAATGACCTGGACGAGGGCATCAAGGGCACCCTCAGGAAGTTTGCGGATGACACCAGGTTGGCCAGGAGCGTTGATCTGCTGTAGGGCAGGAAGATTCTGCAGAGGGATCCAGACAGGCTGATCGATTGTTCAAGACCACTTGTGTGAGGTTCAACAAGCAGCAGTACTGGGTCCTGCGCTTGGGTCACAACAACCCCATGCAATGCTACAGGCTTGGGGAAGAGTGACTGGAAAGATCACCAGTGGGAAGGGACCTGGGGGCGCTGGTCAAATGCCAGGCGAGTATGAGGCAGCAGTGTGCTCAGGTGGCCAAGAGGGCCAATGGCATCCTGGCTTGTATCCAAAACAGTGGGGCCAGCAGAACAGGGGAGGCGATTGTCCCCCTGTGCTCAGCACTGCTGAGGCTGCACCTCGAATGCTGGGTTCAGTTTTTGGCCCCTCACTACAGGAAAGACATTGAGGTGCTGCAGCGTGTCCAGAGAAAAACAACGAAGCTGGTGAAGGGTCTAGAGCACAAGTCTTATTATGAGGAGCGGCTGAGGGAGCTGGGGTTGTGTTTAGCCTTGAGAAAAGGGGGCTGAGGGGAGACCTTATCACTCTCTACCTGAAACGACCTGAAAGGAAGTTCCAACAAGGTGGATGTCAGTCTCTTCTCCCAAGCAGCAAGCAGTAGGACAAGAGCAAATGGCCTCACGTTGCACCAGGGGAGGTTTAGATTGGATATGAGGAAAAGTGTCTTCACTGAGAGGCTTGTCAAGCATTGGAACAGGCTGCCCAGGGAGGTGGCTGAGTCACCAGCCCCGCAGGTATTTAAGAGATGAGTAGATGTGGCACTTGGGGCCATGGTTTAGTGGTGGACTTTGCAGCGCTAGGTTAACGGTTTGACACAATGATCTCAAAGGTCTTAACCTAATTGATTCTATATAGTTAGACAGGCAAGGCTACTGAGTTCAGAATCAGGCCCATGGTTATCCCTAAGAAGCGAATGTCATGCAACTATACTTAACTTGCAGCGTCATCTAAATCCAGTTTAAGAACCAGAAAATAGGCTTTTGACAACAATAGTATTTCAAAATGACAGTGTAATTAAATTTAAGTCAAAGCTATGCAATGATGGACTGTATGTTTATGTGTAACCAGCAAATTATATGCTTTTAAGCGTGTCAGAATTTTCAAAAGAATTAACCAGTGCAGTAATTCAGCTGAGAAAGTGGTGGTAGGAAAAAAACTCCCCCAGGTCATTTTTCAACCAGCTGATCTGATGTGCTACCTACTGTATGCCTCATACAGTTTTTCCAATTCCTACTTCCCTAAAATGCCATGTGTTTTAATACCATCCAAGGACAAACCAATAGTCACGCTTCACTCACTTCTGAGAAGCAAGCAAAGGGAGTGCGTGAATATGAGCAACAAGAAAGTCAGTCTGCCATCCTATGTTACTAGTTCAGACTCAACTAGTTAAGTCTGGTCAGACATTATCATGCATGAGCAATGCCAACAGAGAATTAGTGGGCAGTCCACTGTGGTTTCTAGGATGTGGAGGAAAAATAAGGGGGAAGAAATTGCAGAAAAGATCTGGATTGCATGAAGAGCAAAGAGAACTTTCACAAGACAGGGCAGATCTCAAAAATGGTGTGATCTCCATTTTAAAATGAACTGACAGCATAATTAACCAGTAACAAACACGTGGTGGTTTCTAAGCAGCACCTCTGGAAGGCACTTACCTGCTATGCTCTGTCCTTGTTTCTACCCCTCTCTCCAGGTTTGTGCATCACCTACCAAAGGAGTTCCCCATGCCAATGGAGGCTACTGCAGGAGTCTATAATAGTGTCACCTATTAACTCCCATTTAGTGGGGAAGTGAGGCAAATTCTCTTTCTTCTTTATTATTTTTTCAATTGGCAGAACGTTTACTTTAATACATGAATTTCTAAGCTATCCTTTAATAAAAGAAAAGTCTGTGGTGGTAGAATGTACTTCCTTGAAATTGAACAGAAAAAGCTTTAATAACTCATGTTTAAATACACTAAAGCTAATCAATTCATCCTGCATTCAAGTTTCTATTACACTTCTAAAAAAGCACAAAACAGGTCTGTAAAATATAATTAGGGTGAGACTGCTACATACAGCATGTAAAATCAAGACTACAGCTTTCACTTCATTTGTTTTGCAGACTCATTAGAATTTTTTTCATTTAAATGTCTTGATCTATGTAACCACATTTATATGTGAAAGAAACAACAAATTAAATTAAATTAGTCCTTATTTAAGATGTATTTGAAACTACCTAAAACTGATGTTCTTAGTCAGTTCCACAATTTCCAAATCAGATGGGGGGGGGGGGGGGGGGGGGGGGGATAAATTTTGTTAGCAGTTCAGAAAACAGCCAAATTAATGTACATTTTAAAAAAATATTCTACTTCCACAAACTTGTATGCTGGAATTTAACTAGCTGGAAAATCTAATAAAGATTCAGAGTGTGTGTGTCTCTGTCCTACAGATGACTACTCTATCCCTAATAAAGAGAGACATAAAAAGAGCAATGAACCGAATTCCCAACCTGGTGGTCCTGGGGGCAGATGTACTGACTGCAGTGCATCCCTGGCGGAGTCAAGGGCTTGCACTCACCAAGCACGCTGTGAGCTGGGGAGCTGGTCGTACTCAGCCTGGGCACTGTGCCATTCAGATGCAGGTAGGTGCCAGGATGAGAGAGCAGCACAGTCCACAAGACAGCACTGGCACTGTCCTGCTTCTCCTCACAGAGCCCCCAATACTGTGGTCACCCCACCGAGGGCTGCCTGTCCCACTGTCTTGCCTTCCATAGGTGTCTCTCCCCAGGTTGCCAGGAAACAGCAGTAAAGGAACTATCTCTGCATTAATATGAGCACTAGGACTGGGTGTAAGTGCAGTACTTCTACAGGAGTTGTAAAGCAGAAGGGAAATTTTCTTCAACTCATCATTCATACACAGGCTTTAAGTATAGACTGACAGCATGCATACCATCAATGGTAATAAGAAACATCAGCATGAATGCTGTGCTGAGAAAGAGAATTCGTGGACAATCACTGGAAGGTTCACAATGCTCAGCATTTTCAAATCATGGTCAACAGAGGTGCATGTGCTACCGGTAATGCCAAGAGATTTTCCAAGTCCTATAACAGTAATCAAAGAATAATCACAGAGCAGCTGACGTTCTGTCCTGCAAAGAGTTTGTGCCCTGTTTAAGGATAAAAATGCTCCAGAGTGAGTTATGGCTACAACCAGAAGACATAAATTAAAATAATAAATAATATCTAGACATGTTTTCTAACCATACCGTTGAGAAGAGGCTGTCCTCCATGTACAGTCCTTGACACCACTGCACTGTGAACATCTTCAGAAAATCCGGTCTTGCATGACATATCTTCACAGGTTGCTTTTATTGGTGCCTGAAATGCAAGACAAAATTTATGTAATACTCACAACCATCATTCACCAGAGAAACATTCCAGTTGGCACATACTCCATTTTGCTGCTGTCTTGTACAAGCAGCATCTTTGTTTCTGAACGACTGCAATTAGGACCGCAAGGGCAAAGGGTTAATCTTTCTGATAACTGGAATGGAAGGAACAAATCCCACTTGTCTGGTAAGATCTAAATAATACACAATCTCAATTCTTCTGACAACTGAACATTTCCACTAAAGCAGTCATCGAGACTGAAGGAAAATCATAGGGGGAACAAAAACATTCCTTCCTCTGGAAATAAATGTTGCACAAAACCCAGTGGCAACTTTTTCATAGCCAGATTACTTGAGACTAATTACTTCAACCGCTGATTTAAAATGCTTTATTTAGAGTATTTCTATGTGAGGCTGCACCAGAACAAGTAAACCAAGATAAAATGCTACATTTGCAGTAACTTAGCAGAACTTATATTTGCCTTAGCATTCAAAGAGATACCATATAAAGCCAAACGTTTCCAATGCAATCTCCTTCTATTTCAAAGGGATGTTAAGTTAAAAGGATATTATTAAATTTGCACAAGGGAAGAACTGTTTGTTCTCTCAGTTGTTCAGAAATTTTCTCCTCAAATCACATTCTTGAAGAGTTGCATAAATGTCTTTTTATTAAGAAATATAATAAAGCATTTGGAAACTTGTTTGTTCTGTAGTGTTCCATGTTCAGAAAATATTTCTGACAGCTAAGCCCGTTTCCAGGACAGTTCATTGTCTAGCTGAAAAAAAAAAAAAAAAAAATTCCATTTTCTGTGCAAAGGACTAAGATTTCTTTTCAGTGGATTGTTTTTGCTTCATTTTAGTGCTGCACAAGACATTAGCCCACCTTACATCTGGTTAAATGACTATACAAGGTAAAAAAACCCTTTCACGCTGCAAAAAGGCAGAGAGGCCGGCTCCCACGCCAGCCTGGGCTGAGACACATCCAGGAAATGGCAAGAGTTCTCCCACAATCTCAAACACACCTACAAGCCAAGGAAAGGCCTATTCATGTGCATGCCTAGATGTAGTATATGGTCTTTTGACAGCGTAAGCAGCTGTGCTGCTATAGCATACCTAAACCTGATCAAGACTTAGATTTCCCTTTTTACTTTCCCAGATAGGCTTCCATCAAGCAGACCTACTCAAGGCCACGTAAGCACATCAGCATACCCTCGATAAAGCAAGCCCTACAGGAAAAAGAAAAAAAATGCATGAAGAGGAGATTATATTATACCCATTTACCACAGTAACCTCAGGGAAAGAGAGCATTAGAGCAGAGGTGGGACAGAAGCATCTCAGACCACAACGGTTTCCTCAGGGAAGGGAGATCGGGCAGAAGTATAATCTCTCCACTGACACACATGGCCAAGCTCAGCATACCAAACCCTGTCAGAATAACTTTATCACTAATACGAGGAGGCATTTGTTGCACTTACACCAGCATGGTCCTAACTAAGCAACTCAACACTGACACTAGCAAAAAAAACCCCCAATAATAATAATAAAAAAATACTAAAATTTACTATCTAACTCCTAAGTTAAAACACTATCCAGGCAAGCACCCAGTAAGAACAGGCAATTATCAAGTGTCAGGTTAACTTAAACTGTGATGTGGATTTAATTGTGAGTTAAGTACTACAAGGGTATCTCACCTGTGTACAATTACTTATGTACTTTAAAATGTTTATGTAATGAGAAAGCAAACATAAACCAACAGTTTAAGCTACTATGTTACCTGCAAAGCTGAAACTTGGATCTGTAGCTAAACCCCAAAAGCTCATCTACACACTGAGTTTTTAAGATAAAACAACGGTAAATAAAAAATAATTATGATTCCAGTTGCCACTTTCCTCAGCTTTAGAACTCAAATCACAGGTTTGATAAGGTTTCCATAATTTGCAAGAAAAATAGTAAGCGTAATTTAAACTACTGTACAAAAGGTGACCTCAAAGCAAATGGAGTGGGGTGGAGAGCCTTTCATGGTACCCTGGGCCGACAGCTGAGGAGATAGCAGGATTTTTAGCAGGTCTGTACTGATGTGCCCGGGAATCTTTCAGCTTTTCCAGATCTATATGTACTAAACAGCTCTTATAAACTGAAACAATGTCCACTGAAACAAAGGCTGGGGGGACATGAATAGAGAGCCTTCTTCATTCTTTCATTTGCAGTCATCAATTTTATCTGGACACAAAAGACTGTACTCTGCTCTCGAAAAACAGCCCTTTGTAAAGATTGTTTGAGAATAAAAACACAAGGGAAGGAAGAATTCAAATTTTCAGCAATTCTTAATCACCCTATGTTAAGCATTTTGAATTAAGTAGAAGTTGTAGCTTCAGACACGCTGGGTCATATCAAGTTCAGCCTAAGAGTACTGCAAGACTTAAACCATTTTAAGCAAAAGAGGATGCTGAAATATTTTTATCCCCTTATCTGGGGCAAAAGGGGAAAGCTAGTGAAGATTATGGGGCATATAATTGTAAATTACAGGCTTTGTGTAATTAGTACAATTCCCAAGACTATTTCAAACATAAGATAATATTACTTGTACATTCATCTACAGAAGGACACTACTTAAAAAACTATCTTTTAAGATGGAAAGCAATTACCTTAGCTTGTACCTATATAAAACCTACTTAATGGAGTTAGAAAGCTTTGAACAAGCTCAGCACTTGGAAAATTCTCCTCTCAAGTATTAACAGACTTTGCTAAAGCAAAATAGGGTTACTACTGGAAAACTATGCTGCTTTCCTCGGCCTTTATGGCTTATTTAGTCATTTTTAACTACAAAAGTGTAATAAGCATTATCATCTCCAGATGCTAAGGAGCTAACACCGAGTCAAACAGTGTGTCAGATCATGCATATAAACTCAGTAGTGTAGATCTCAGATTAAATGCAACAGGCAAACTGCAATTATGAAGCAATATGATGTAAATTAGAAGTCTTCTATCAAAGTTATTATTCAATCAATTAAAAGAACTAGCTGTTTCGATATACTTACGGCAGTTAAGCCTGCAGTTTTCATACCCTGCTCTTCAGTTACTTTGGTTTCATATCTAGCTATCTGAGTGGTTTGATTTCAAGGTTGTATTCCTGCTGACAATCTCAACTTCATAAATCTAAAGGACTTGTGTTTACATTACATCTTTACATTTGTCTTCCAATAATATAGTCCTCATGCTTGTGAAAGGACTGTAAATTAAAACAAGAATAAAGACACACAGGATTGCTGCACTAGTGCTGGCAGTTCTGGACTATTACCCCTTTGCAATGTCCATACTTTTTAGAAATCAGCCACATCTAGAACGAAATTCTGTAAAGAAACATCTATTTAAAAAATGGAAGCTCGCCACATGACTGTAGAAGTAATTTTGTGTCACAACACGCATCCTAGATTTGCAGAATTGGGCTCTCAAACAAGGCTGATCTTTTTCTCTCTGCATATGCCATACACCACTGGAGTTCATTAGTAGCTATTAATCTGAAATATCAAAGCCTCTGCTTTCCACTGTTAGCATCTGCATGTACTACAACATCACATTTCTTAATATTGATTGTACCAAAATGCAAGGGAAGATGTTTTTGAAAGACTGCTTTCTTTTATATTCAATGTAGCTTACTCCTATAGGAAAATAAGCCTAGGTATTAAAATGAGAAACAGAGCGGTATGTATCAGAGAAAATACCATACTATGCAGTTATAATTGGACATAGTACAGCTGCTAGTCGCCAAGTCCAGCCAATTCACAGGGCGTTGTTGTGCAAAGCTCAAAACATCTGACAATTATATGTATGACAGAGCAGGAATAGGGTATTTGAGCTCTCCTTCCTTAATAACCAACACTAATTTGCAATTATGACAGCAATATTCAACTTAAGCACAGAGGACAGAAACATTTGTGACTGTTTAACTGGGTGTTTCTTCATTAATTTAAAGGCCAAGATGGTACCCAATACTCATTCACAACTTAAGTATCTCTACGGATTGTTCTATCCATGTTTAGTTTTGTGTATATACATCATCTGGCACAGTGGGATATGCTGTTCAAGGTAGGTCTTATGTTATGACAAGATTCTAGTTACTACCATAAGGCAAATGAAAAGATGCTCTGCAGGATGTTAGACATATCTCTGAAATGCTTTAGATGCTAAACTTGAAAACATTCAGCAATTCTTTCTTTCTTTCTCTGACTTGCTACAATACCAGGAAAGCTGCAACAGTTTATACCCTCACGGTACTCAGTACTCCAGCAAATGTAGTCAAGTACAATTTGTTTTCAACTGGAGATTGCAACTGGAGAAAAAGAAAAGTGCCTTTCATTCAAATTGTTCTGGAAGCCAAAAGCTTCCAAAGTGGGTGCCAGGATACATCCTCCCAGAGGTCATTCAGTTACACCAGAAAGGGCTTTCATTATGCCATCTTCACTTCTAATTAGTGCTCTACTTCATGAACCAGGAGATTTTAGATCAGAAAATCCAGCTTCTTAAACCAATAGTTAAAGCTTTCAAACACTTTCCCAAAATAACAGAATCTCCAAATTTTGTGCTATCGTCTAGTTTAAAATTAGTTGCCTTAAACCACCACTGGTTACCACAGATCATGATAACTTTACAAATTACAGTCTCACAAACTGGGTTCATAGCCTATTCTGTTAACCCCAACTGAGAGACCACGTCCATTTGCTTCATTAAACACTGCACATTTATTTGTTATATCCCTCCCACTCAGCACAATGCCATAACCCAGCTTGGACTTTCCCCTTCCCTCAAGTAGGAGGATATGGAGTGCTGCATCTTCCAAGACATGTGGTTATCCAGACAGGCCACAGCTCCTATCGCAGGAGGACAGCTTAAAATTTCAACTGCAATAATAAAAGCAAATGAAATTTTGTAAGTCTAAGTCAAACTTTTAATATAAATATATATATATTTTAAAAAAAAAAATCAGCCTTATGTTTGACTATACATTCTCATTTCTCCAAGACAGAAAACTATCTCACTCTGATTTGATAATAGCTATTGTATTGCTCATGTTGAAGAACTCTGCCCACAAAGACTGTTTCTAATGCATACAGGAGGATGCTGCATTTTCCCAACCTTCAGGGAAGGCCTTGCAAGGCCTATCTGGAAGAACTCTTTTGGAGTATCACAAAATTTTAACTATGTCTTCAGCTGCTGGGCGATAATTATATGCTAATTATAAGGAATGGAGCAGTCCCTAGAGGAGTCTGTTAGTAAAAATATATTTTTTAAATATGTCAAGGAGTGCCTAGAGGAGAGGATAAACGTGCCTTTTGGAAACATGATATTTAATTAAATACACGAATACTGACTAAAACCAAATAGTTTAAGTGAAACATTGAAAAGATTTGGCAGCAATATAACTTCCATCTTGGAAGCTGCTGATCCCGTATCTGTTTGCATAAGCCATTTAAAAATAGAAAGCCTTATTTCCCTTTTTTATTCAGACAGAGCTCCCATGATCTTTCAGGGAGAACTGCAGGATCAAATCAAATGATGAATCACACAGACTTGGTTACACATCTCTCCAGGTGAACAGCAGCATGGCCCAACACCCAGGCGAAAAAGGTCCCTCTCAGGTCACTCACAAACTACAAATGCAGCACTTTAGCAAAATACAAATCCTTCAAAAACTCGTTCTTCAATAAAGTACACCACCTTTTTTTCCCTCTCAAGACTGAACCTCTACATGTGCCAGTATTAACCTGGCCAACCAGTAAATCTTAGTTCAGTGGTAGGTGAGGAGAAGTGCTATCATAACATCTCTTGCAATAGCGATGGTAGTTAAGTATTCATTCTGCTTTCATTACTCTCCACCCTGATATGTCTCATTGCATCTCATGCACAACTAGAGCCACTGGGTTAGTGAAAGTACACCCGCTATTCAGTAAGGTTCTTCCTATGCTCTACAACAAAAAGCAATTTAAAATAAAAATGCCAGGGACCAATAAAGGTTGTGTAGTCTTGAGGGGACAGGTTTGTGTTCTGTATGTGTACATTGTTTCAAAGAAATTAAATTCTTATCCTAATGGGAGTGCTGGTGAACTACTAAAACTACTGCAAGTTTTCTAAACTGTTTTTGTTAACCTAAAAAAAACATTTACAAAGACAGTGAGAGGCAGAAAGAGAGTTTAACTGGCAAATGATCCTCTTACTCAGGCAAGAAAAGCCATTCAACAGTTCCTGCTCCTTACCACACAATCAAAAGTCCCTTACACAAGACTGTCTGTACTGAGTAAAAATAACTTTACTCACAGCTTCCTCAAGCTATTTTTAAATGTACACATGCACTTCTGTCACAATTAAAGTGTCTTATGTGCTACAGTGCTCAGTTATCAAAACTAACAAATGAAATTATTGACATAAAAGCATCGATGAAACTAAGATGGGGCATGACAGGGCTCTTCCAGTGATGTTTCTGGGAGCTCCTTCAACTTGTGGGAGCAGAAAGAAAAACAGTAGTTGGGAAGACTTTGTATTACACATTCTTAACTAGATGCAGTTAAAAAATATGATCATTTTGGCCAATATTTCAAAAACTGGTATCAAAAAAGTATACAATCATCTTTCTAGCACATTAGGCTGCATGCCTACCTAGCAGTATTACCAATGAAGAGAGACAGCAGTAGAAGGCTTTCTAGAAAGCACATAACATTTATTGAAAATACATAAATTGACAAAACAAGAATATATACCTTGTTACATAAGCACCACATATAATTCTGAGCTTGTTACAGTATCTGCTCAGATAATATGAACTTGTTTAATACACAAAATTATCTCCCATTTTGTCAACCAACGATTTACATTCCAAAAATTCATTGTCGATCTACACTACCTTATCTGTCCTACAATAGATGTAAAAAGCAGTTTAAACAAAAAAAAAAAACCAAAAAACCAGTCTCTTCACAATTCTCAGTTCTGCAATTATCTGAATTTTGAGGATGTGTCAGTGGCATCACTATCACCTAAACCAGACAGACTAGGATTAGAGAGCGCTCTACTGCAATATCCTGCCATACTTAACTTTTCAGATAGATTCTTTGAAAACAAAGCAAAACCAGAACAGGAAGATCTAAATCCAAAAAGGCTGAGCCACTCAGATAACTGCCCTGTTCTGGGTCCTATGAAACATGTTATAAAATGCATCCAATTGACTCTCAAAGGAGTTAATGATGTTGGGAGTCTGATTTGTTAAAAGGAGACACACTGAAACTCACATTTGTGCTTATACAATTATGTATTTACTGTATGACTTAGACTGATTTAAAAAAAATAAAATTGAAGACACAGCTGCATTATGAGAGACAGAAGATGCACCCACAACAGATCTCACTGCCACTTCTACACAAAGCCACATTAATATGCCTCACCCCAATTCTGCCAGAAACTACTGTAGGGGGTGGGTACTAGAGGGGTACAGCTGGCAAGAAATGCCATTGCTGGATTCTCAGCAGAGACAGCTTAACAGGAGCGTCATTTAGGGTAGTAGCTTTATCACCTGGATACATTCACCAAGACCTGGAATACAACCAAAACAGCATGCGGAGGGTAATAACTTACATCCTCTGTCATCGTAATTCGAATTCACACTAGTCACCCAGGCATGAAAGGCTCCAAAACTGTTGTATTGTTTACTTCTTAATGATTTAGAAATTGACAACAGCCACAGAGTGATCCAATCATCTTATACATTTAAAGAAATTATTCCCTTTTCGAGCAAGAAATTTCTGCTCCCCTTTCCAGTTCATTTCTAATTAACAGCAGTTTCATTCCTGTAAACTCATGCTAGCTCTCCCATTCCTCTTTCAATCCTGTTGTTACCCCAGTTCCAAAAACTGGAACTGTTGTTTTGGCTCAAAAACCAAGCCTTGCTCCCTTTATCCTCTCTTCTCTCAGTTTCTTTCACATAATACTTCCAGACTCATACTGATCTGTTAACCGCCAAAATAAAGTGCAGTTTTCATTCTCCTCCATCTCATGCAGGATACATATTGCCAAAAATCGAAAGCCTTATTTCCTGTACACAAACAGCACCCACAGATCTGCCTTAAAACCTGCTTCCAGTTACAATCTTTCAAGTAATTCCATTACGACAGCTCTTCTACATCACTGATGAATAACGAAGCGATCAATAACTCCAGAATAAGGGTAAATAGCTCTTGTGTTGCACAGATGAAAAACTAAGTAGTAAGGTTCAACATTTCAAAAGAACCCGGTACAGATAGCCTCCTACAAAACATAAGTAGTACATATGATGATGGGGTGGGGGGGAAGTTAGCACTGCACCTAGCTTGTGAAGGTTCTTTGCAGTATGCATGAAAGAAGGGGGGGGGGGGGGGCAGATTTTAAAATGAAAGTGTTGTACAGACACAGGTCTATAAATCTGATTTCATACCCAAGTTCCAATTTTGTTACACACTATTAAAAAGCAACTCTAACCTGATTTAATGGATACCCAAACAAGGGGGAAATTGAATTCCCCAACCGTATCGTGCCAGTGACACTGAGTGATACATAAAAGCAATACAGCTAGTTCCTGTACTTAATTCATAGCGTGTGCTTCAATTTCAAACCTGCCCTGGGTAGAAAAAAAGATGGAATAAAAGGTTACTGCAGAATTTGTGCTTTAAAGATTTATTGAGATAGGAAGACTAAACAGAGCTGAAAGCATGTATAATAAACAGCACAGGACTTGGGAAAAAAAAAAAAAAAAAAGAAAGAAAGCAAGCTGCATGTACAGATCTGCCGAGATACTACCATTTACAGAAAAAAAAAAAAAAAAAAAAAAGCAAAACCCAAACCGAACCAAGAATCAACCAGTACATAAATAATAATTTAAAAAAAACAATCACCAACCCAACCCAACAGCCTGTAAGTGGCACATCACAAGTTTCTGAACAGGGTGGCTGCTTTCATAAGACGCTCATGCCCATCCGGACACTCCAGTGTCACGCCAGCCAGCCCGCCCCGTGTCCTTTTCAGACTCCAGGGAAAATGCCCGGCTGCCGTGGAGCAGCGCTTCAGCACCTCGCTCGCCTGGCGCAAGTCATCACCCCCGCGAGTGGCTCAGAAACTGCGGGGAAGGACCCGGCCGCCCGGGGACCCCGTGAGGGGCCGGGCTGTCAGAGAGGGGGACGAGGAGCCGGGAGGACGAGCGGGCTCCTCCTGCCCCGCTGCGGCGGCGCGGGCGGGGGCAGCGGGTGCGCTGCACCATGGACAGTGGCTGCGCCCGCCGCCTCCCCCTGCCCTGCGCCAGCCGCTGCAGGCACGGCGGGAGGGCGCCGCGGCCGCCCCGGACCCCCGGCCCCGCCTCAGCCCGCTCCCCGGCCCGCCAGAAATGCCCCGACCGTAAATACCATTAAGAGGCGATGATCTGCGCCATCTGTTCCTCGGACTTACCGCCCTCTCCACCCCCGGTGTCGCGCCGGATACGAGCTCAGCGAGCACAAAGCGGGAGGGGACCCCACCGCCGCGCTGCGCTCCCCACCTACCCCCAGCCTCCGCTCGGGGACCCCCCGGCTCCGCGCTCCCTCCGGACGCCCCGCGCCGCCGGCGGGGACCCAGCGCAACCACCGCCCCGCAGGCGCTGCCCTCGCTGCCCCAACTGGGATCCATTTTGTCATCTCCCCGTCCTCCTCCCCCCCGGCGTCCCGTCAGTCCCGTCTCGCCCCAGACGCCCCCTCGCAGGGGCGCCGGCCCGCAGATCCCCGCTTTCTGCACGGAGAGAGCCCCCCGCCCCGGGGCGCCTCGGCCGGCGCTGCCCTGCGTCCCGGACTGGCCGCCCGGGACCCCGCCGCTCGCGGCGGGCGAGGAGCGAGCCCGGGCCGCCCCGGCGAGCCCGCCGGGGGGAGGCAGCAGCAGGACTTTGATAATAATAAATTAAACACTTCGGAGCCCGAGCCAGTCCCAGTGGAAATTCCCGTTAACGGCAGGGGGTGGGGAAGCCCGGCGCCCAGGCGGAGGCTGATTAAATTCTTCCCGGGAAGGGATTAGCGGGCACGGGAGCCGGGGGTAGCCACGGCGCGGCCCGCAGGGGCCCCCAGCCGCCTGAAGAGGGGCGCGGGGGCTGCCCCCTGCCCGGCATCTCGCTGGCACCCCCTTCCCACGCGGGGCGCAGGGGGCGATGCCCGCTCCGTCCCCGCACTCCGACACTTCGTCCCCCGCGCTCACCGTGGGGCCGAGGTCCCGTCCTTCTGCCGGCCGAGCGGATACCGGGCAGCCTCCCCCGGCACCTGCTCTCCCAGCAGCGAGGGCGGGAACCTGCGTCCCCTCAGCGGCGGCGCCGCCACCCCTCGAGGCCCGGGGACCCCCCTCTCCCTCTCCGCCAGCCCGGGGCACAAGCGCCCCCCCCCCCCCGCAGCCCAGCGGCGGGGCAGTCCCCGAGCAGGTGGCTCCGCGCGAGCGGCCACAAGCCACCCCGGGGCAACCCGGGCGCCGAGGCGGCGGCGGCGAATGCAGCCCTCCCCTAGCCCCCTCCCCGAGACCCCCACCTCGGCGGCGGAGCCTTCCCTCCCCCCCCGGTTCTCCCGCCTTCCCCGGGCACCGCCGCCCGCAGGGGGAACAAAGAGACGCAGCCCGGCCCCGCTCCCCGCCGGCGGTGCTTACCTGCTGCAGGGCCGCCAGCAGCATCAGCGCCAGCGGCGGCAGGATCCGCGGCGGCGCTCCCGCTACCCGGCACATGGAGGCGAGGAGGGGCGGCGGCAGGGCGGCCCCCGGCAGTTCCGGAGCGCGGCTGGAGCCCGCTGAGCGGGGCGAGGGGAGCACCGGCGAAGAGTCGGGCAGCGGCAGCTGCCGGGGGCTGCGGACGGCGTCTGCCCCCGCCTGCCGGAGCCGGTTGCCGCTCTAGCTCATGGGCAGCGATGCAGCGGGGGAAGAGAGAGACGGAGAGAGAGAGGGGCGGAGGATGGGTGAAACTCAGCTCTGGGTCAGGCTGCTTTTCTCTCTGCCGAGCCCCCTCCGCGGTGCAGAGGGTGGGCAGGGAAGAGGAGGAGGAGGATGGGCGAACAAAAGGCTGGGTGATAAGAAAGAAGCAGTCGCTGCTGCTGCGAGGCCGGTGCGGCGGCTCCCGTCAGCTGGCTGCCTTCCTCACGCCTGGACCGTGCCCGCCTCTCTCCTCCCGCCGGTGCCTCCCAGCGAGCTCGGGCAGGCGGCTCCTCTTAGCGCCTCAGCCCGGGCACGCCAGCACCGCCGCTGCTCCGGCCCTAGCCCTGCTGCATGCTCGCCCCGCACTTTCTCTCTCCCTCTTTCTTCTCCTCCCTCCACCCCTCCCCCTGCAGGCAAAACCCTCCGCTGAAGCACAATGATAACAATACCCCAGCAGCCTCTGCCTGCCGTGCGTGTGTGTATGCGCTCGCCCGGTGCCTGCCTGCCTCCCTGCCTGCTGCTGGCAGCTCCCCCTCCGCCTCCCGTCGCACCCTGTCGGCCGCACGGCCAATGGGAACGGCACGGCAAGGCCGGGGATTGCTGCCGCTCCTCGGTCCCCAGAGAGCCGGCGCTGGGGGCAGCGAGGCAGCGGGCAACGCCAATTCACCCTGCAATCCAACAGCTGGGGCGGGGGGGGGATAAATTCCAACCCACCAACTTGGCGTACTGCAGTTGCTTGGGGGGCGAGGAGAGAACTTGCGGGGGAAGGACGGACCCGTCCTCGCTGTGCTGGGTAGGGGATGGTCGACGCAGCGAGGAGCTGCGGGGGCGCCAGCGGTGCCAGCCCGGGGGCTGTGGGACGCCCCTGCCACCACCCGGGTGCGGGCGGCTCAGCAAGTTTCGCTCAACTGTTACCGCTGAGCAGGTTAGCTTCGCCGCCCCCCCGCCCCCGCTGTGGTTTTGGTGTATTTTTTGTTGGTGTGTTTTTTTTTTTTTTTCTTTTTTTCTTTCTTTCTTTTTACCCTAACTACCTGCTTGAATTTTACCACCAAATGTTTTCAAAAGATTGGCCGGGGCTGCAATTCGCGGGTCCAAAAATGTCAGCGTGCATAACGGAATGGGGAGTGTTGCTGAGTGAACAGTTACAGAAGCAAGTATCAGTGCTGGGTCATTTGCAGAGCTGGCAAGGATTTTCTCTCGCCTACAGGTCACTGAGCAAAGTTGTTTTGTGTCCATGCATCAGAGCTTCCATCCTGGGACATAATAAGGGGAGGATTTGTAGGCGTTGGCCCCTAGACAATCTTGTGTAGATTCAAAATGGTGCGTAATTTATTTTAAAGCATCTTACTTTACACTTGAACTTGCAAGAAAAATACTCTCTGCTTCCCCCCGCCCCCTTAGAAAACAACGCAAAACGCCATGCTTATGTTTTGAAAGGAAACGGGGGGTTTGCTTTTATGTTTTGTCGGGGATAGGCGGGGTAAGCACATGCTTGTACACTGCTGATGTTATTAGCTTCGAAATTGAAAATACCGGTCGCTTAGGAGCTGCGATGCAGCTGTTTACCCAAGCCTGGGGAGAGGGAGGAAAGGCCAGGAACGGCGGGGGAGATGCGGGTCGGCCGGAGCCGCCTCCGCGGGGCCGGGCAGCGCGGACAGCCAGGCAACACCTGCAGCCAGGCAACACCTGCAAGCGTTAAAAGCCAAACGAGAGGCAGCCGAGGAGAGGCACCCGAAGTAGAAAAACACACAGCCCTCCTCCCTCCGTGCCCTCTGTAAAGTTGTAGCCCGTGAAATTGTGCCGAAGCCAACAGTTGTGAAGAGCGCTGAACGATGGAAACGATGCCTGGTAATGAGTTTCTGGATTAAAATTTAGCCTAGGACTGAGGAGAAGTAAGCGAGGAGGGCACGGCTGGTGTTTATATGCTGTTACAAGGAAGAGTTTCCCGGGTTTGCACCTGATGGAGCATGTGCTCGGTCTCTTTAGCAATTCTAATGTTTTCTTGGATTTGCTTATGAAACGGTGAGTTTCCCTGAGTAACAGTTTCCTCTTTGTATTCTTTGGTAGGTAGATATAATATTAACATTTACTAATGACTGTATTTTGAGCATTTATTCACTCTTACAAGCGTTATACAAAATGCAAAGCACACAATATAAACAACTCTGTAAACCAGCTGTCCAATGTGAGTAACCACCTATCATCTAAATGAGCCTGCCCCTCATATTCCTCAACCCATCCATCCCTAAAGGCCTGAAAAAAAATAAAAGATTTTGCAGCATATCTGGAATGTTACCAAATCGGAGCTCTGACTGATGCTTCTTATGGTTGTGCTGCTGTCTTTAAATTTACTTAGCAGAAATACTAATGCTGGCAGAAAATTTGTTCTGGCCAACATGGTTTTCTGATTCTTTTTTAGCCTTGAAAAAGTTTCTATCAAACAGTTGGCTTTCCTCATTTACACAGTTGTAATCAAAAGTTTCTTCCAGGTCATAGAGTTTCCTAGTTCTGGATACTGTGATAAAGAGAAACAAAGAGAGCAGGTGTGGATTATACCTTTTGAGGTATAGTCTGCACTGTATCTTTCTATGGGTGAGCAGTAGATGTTTGGAGGAGCAGAGCACAGGAGAAACTTCTGAATTGCTTCCAAATGTGGATGATTCCTCAGATTCAAGGGAACAGCTTCACCCCCACCCCCCAATAATCTGGCGTTAAGTAGGCATAGCTGGAGATTCAGAGTTAGAACTGCTATTAGATTGAGATCATCAACCCTTTTCATGCATATCCTGCAAAAGCCAGCAAATGGTGGCAATTTCTGGCCAAGATTCCAAGTGATTTGGAACTAAAAGGCTTTATCTCATAACTCGGACACAGATTGCATTTATGGGTGTATTTTAACTAGTATAAAAATAACGGACATAAGTTCATGTTCAACCTAGGAGATCTCAAGGGCTTCCCAAAAAAACCTTGTTAAAATTCCATGATTAAGTTGAAGAGAGGATTAGGGTAATTCCCATGTTAGTCATGAAGTTGAGTCTGTCTTTCAGCTTGTCCAAATTAATTTTCTTTCCTAAGGTTCATAAAAATTCTGTAAAAAAAAGAAAAAGAATGTTTTCAATTTAGAACATGCTAGATTGTTCAAAGCTTCAGGTATTTTGGAGGAAAAAAAATAAAAAGACCTTTTCCCTTCTAGCTCTGTCCTTACATTTAATCTACCAGGTACTGCCACTACTACTCTCCTCAATTCAAATTATGCAAATTAAGCACTTTACTGACAGTTTAGGCCTTGATCTGACAAACAGTTATACATGTGATCTCAGCAAATTGAGTCACACTGCACACAGGCATATCACTGTTCGTATGCCTCAGTATTTACAAGATGGAAGGATAAATGTACAGAGCAAAAGTACTAAGGGCATATTACTTTATCCAGTTTCCTTGTATTCTACATTGCATATGAAGAAATATTTTAATTTGTTAAAAAAGCCCCGCTTAGTTAATGGGTCTGAAGGCATTCAATGCTTATTACAGAGTTTTATCACAGTAGCTGAAAAAACAGTAGTTGTTTTTTACTATGACATGAAGGCTGCACATGCTACCAGCTAACCCAGATTCCTCAGGATATTCTTTTAACAGAAGAGAAAGAAGAACTAACAAAAGCAGAAATCCAACTTTTCAGGAGAGTGGTTTTTAACTTGGGATCTGTGGACCCCTTGAGACCCCAGATTCTGAGTAGTCTCTGACAGGTAATGGGGAAAAAGCAAATTTGTATATTCTATATAGAAACTTCATACATGTGAAATTCCTAAGGGGGGGGATATTTTTCTGAATTTTAAGATTGTTAGTCATTGGCAACATATGAAAATGATTGTTTTAGGAAGTAGATAATCATGCATGGCAGGAGAATGCAGTTTTTTGTAGCTAGCATCGAGCGGGAAAGCAAAACTGAGCAGCACAGATGCCAAAGCAGCTTAACTATTTTAAAAATTGGGATAATTAAAACAATGTAGTTAGTGCTGCTGTCTTTATTTTACTTCAGTAAAATAAGTATGACCCTTTGAATTATCTGGTCTGAGTGGTTTTTTTTTAAATATGCTTTTCCATGTTGATCACCTATGTGCACTAAAAACCCCTTAAATTCCGATTGTCCTTTTATTTAGGGAGATCGTCTCAGGAAGAGGGGGAAAAAAGGCATTCTTAGCAGTAAATAATATTTACTTGGGTATACCTTGTAATTTGTTACAGAACTTAACCAAGTTATCCTCATGGGCTTTTCTGGCACTGTCGTTACCTAACATGCATAGCTCTGCATGTTTTTCCAGCCTGTTTTTTACATCAAGACAATGCAAGACATGGAAAGGTAACTACAGCTGCAGCAGTTAGTGAGCTGTTCTGCTCAAATTTGAAAATCAGCTGGGTTAGGATGGAAGAATGTTGTATACAGCAGTTCTGTTTCTGCTTTAGCAACTCTTGGCAACATCAATCTATTTCTATTGCTGTTGTATATATATGTATGTGATTTGTTGGAAGAGGATTTTTTTTTTCTTTTTCTGATAGCTAAATCATATCTGTCACCATAGTTATATTTCTGTTAATTGCTGGTAACTTTTGCAAAGGAAGGATTTCTCTATGGAGAAGAAGCTGAGCATATGTAATCCAGATGTGATACAATAAATTTGCATATTGTGTAATTGGCTTTGTGTCTAAACCCTTAGTGTGATGATTTGGGAATCAACATAGTCAAGCTTAGTGCTTGTAATTCATTCTTCCAGGATTTCATTCAGCATCACTGCCCAGTGCCTGCAAGCTGTTTGGCTTGGAGACTTCCTGTTGAAAATCAAGATAGAGAAGACGACCACCTGATCAGCTTACACTTCTATTCAGTTGGATATCTTCAACAACAACAACAAAATCTTTTCCAGAACAAGTCCTTATTTGAGTAGTGTGATAAAGGGCTGAAGGGATGATGACTTGTAACAATGGCCTATGATAATTTCTAATCACCACAAAAGAAAGTTTTAAAATTTCATAGAACTGCTTCATACCAAATAGGCCAGTAGAAACAGATGGACTTGCCTCTTAAAAAGCTAGCTTCAGTATATATTTTATTTTTTTTTAATTTGCTGATAATTCACTCATTTGATGTGAAATGCTTCCTTTTTCTTGGTTGGCTTTCCAATGAAATCAAGTAAACATTTTATTGTCTTGGGATCAGAAGTCTCACTTTCTTCTGGCTCATGCAGTCTGCAGAGTCCCAGATTCCTTCCTTAGCCATAGATAGAATTCACTGGCTTGAATGAACCTGCTGACTGCTTTGAAAATGTATCTATGTAACACCTACAAAAAAGACATTCTGGAAACTTCTGGAAGGCCAATCTTATTAATCCTGACTTCTGGGTAATAAAAATTAAGATACTGGAACCCTAACTGTTTATGGTAAACCAGCACAGGTAATAATTTGCTTTAATGAAATTGTAAGAGCTGTCATTGGTTTGCCACTTCCATTATTAAATAGAATTTTTAACACCTATAGTTAGATTTGCCTAATATTTTAAATCCCCAAATCATATTTTCATTTACTGTAATATTTCCCTTTTTTTTTTTTAGTTAAGAAGATTGGATTTTCTGGGCTGGTTGGCTGTTTCAAGCCAAGTGCTTTTTGAAAACTTCAGAAAAATCCTTTGTCCTTTTTGAAGAATGAGATCAAGGAAGCTATATCATTTTATTTTTGTTATAAAATTCTTCCTGCCATCTCACTGAGGGATTTTACTCCAGGCTCTGGAGCATAGACTTTAACTTTGGGAGAAGCATGATTCTTATGTTGAGATTGTGCCTTTTTCAATCCTAGAATATCTCTATTTGGAAGGGACCCATAAGGATCATCAAGTCCGACTCCCTGCTCCTTGCTGGACTACCTAAAACTAAGCCATATCGCTAAGAGTGTCATTCAGATGCTCCTTGAAGTCTGACAGGTTTGGTGCTGTGACCACTTCCCTGGGAAGCCGGTTCCAGTGACCAACCACCCTCTCAGTGAAGAACCTTTTGCTAATGCCCAGCCTGCACTTCCCCTGATGCAGCTTTATTCCATTTTGTCGTGTCCTGTCACTGGTCACCAGAGAGATCAGCACCTCTACCTCCGCTGCCGTCCTTGAGAAAGTTGTAGACTGTGATGAGGTCACTCCTCAGCAATGAGGACATACCTCAGCCCTCTCTTCTCCAAGCTGAACAAGCCGAGTGACCGCAGCCACTTCTGGTAAGTCTTGCCCTTGACTTTTCAGCACCTTGGTCACCCTCCCCTGGGCACACTGTAATAGTCTGATGTCCTTCTTATATTGAGGTGCCCAGAACTGCACACAGTACTCAAGGTGGGGTTGCTGTTAAAGCTGAGCAAAATCTGGCATCTGAAAATTACGTAGCTATAGTTCAGAAGAGCTTCACAGATCTGTCTGCATCTACTATACCTCTTATTCCTGCAACAACTGCCATGGTGCAAGAATTTTGCAAACAAGCCATCTTCACAGAACTAGCCAATGTCCCCTATTTGAAGACTGGAGGAGCTGCTGTGAAGTTTCCAATGCTTTCTGTTGTATTAAGCTCTGGAGAGATGGTAGAAACTATCTATTTTCCTGAGTTTGTTGTCCCCTTGAAAGGCCTCAACAGGACAGAGGAAGAGCTGGGTGTGGCTGATGTACCAATGGGTAAGCTGAAGGGTTGAGACAATACTTCTCTTGGATGCAATACTGGGGAAAAAAGTTGTAGCGCTCTAAGATTTCCTCATGAAACCACAAACCTGTGGCTTCCTCCAGTGAAGAAACTGTTGTCAACATAAGTTGCAGTTACACTTCATAGGTACCTTCCTTTGTTGTGGATTATAATAGTGATAATTATGTTTTCCTTAAGAAACATGAAGGTAGAATAAAAATTAGCACAGCATGATAATATAATGGATGTGCTGTTGATACCCTTTTCTGCTTCAAGGAAGGAAAATAAATTATGAAAACTGAATTTTCAATCATAGTCAATGTTCCCAAAAATGCGGATTAAAATAAACATATTACAGGCTTTTTTCCATGGATTCAAGAAGTTTAGAGCATTTAGAAAGTTAGGAAATTGTGGATTAAAGCATCTGAAAAATTGTTATTATTGACAAGCAGATAACAAAAGTAGTGCTTTTATTAAAAGTATTCACAATTTGTCTGCAGAAATGCAGTCCAAGTTAAAATTTGACACATGGTGAAGTAGCCATGCAGAAATATTTTATGTACTTTCAGATAAATCTGATGATTAAAAACATTTTCCTGGTTTTTGAATAATTTTTACAGTAGTAGGACCTCATAATGACTTTCTACTCTAAAATGACATTTTGGAGATCTTTTCTGTTTTGCAGTAATGCGAGCCTAAAATATCTGCAAATGCTGTCTGAATTTTCATGACTGGATCTTTAATCTGAACTTTAGGATGTCTCTAAACATTTATTCACAGGAGAAGAATATTCTCCCCTAGTTTCACTGGACACCTGGCAGCCTGGAGACTTGGGGTTTTGTCCTCACAGTGTGAGGTACATTCTGTGGAAAGTCGGACCCAGCTGTGCTGCAGAGATCAGAAACTAAGCTACTCAAACCAAAAAAAAAAAAAGCTTTTTCCTGTGGCACTACGGTTTGTGACTGTTAACAGCTGCCTACCTTGTCTCTTCCCAAGAGGTCTCGGTCCCCAGAGCTGAAGGGAGCATGTGCTTGTACCCCTTTTCACCTGTTTTCAGTCCACCATGTTAGTTCAGTCTCATCAACAGCGTGAGCCATGCAGCTGAGCGGTTCCCCAAGGTAGTTACTGCGCAGTGGATTAAATAAAAGCATGGTGACTTTGGAGCCAAGGGGCAGGAAAGTTGTTTGGGTTAAGTTGTTAACAACTGTCATGGCAAGATGAGCCAGGGCTCCTTTGTCAAAGCCCTAAATGTATGTCATTGCTCCCTATAAACCCTGCTCTGCTGCTTCTGACCTTAGGATCAATGGAAGTTGTTGTGTGCTTGTCATATTCAGTTTGTCCATTTTTTCCCTAGAGACTTAACAGAAGTATTTAGGAGTTGAAATTAAGGATATATTTTTTAAATTGTAGCCCTGTGCTGATGTTTCTGTGTTAAGATGCACAATTCAGTACATGTCCAGATCCTGAAAATAACTAACCAAAAAATCTAGGACTTTAGTTCTTTGTAAAATCTCTTACTTTTTCTCCACTGCCAGTGGATCACATCCATAAGGGTTTTTTTTATATTTTCTGAAGTCAGAAGGGACCATTTTAATAATTTCTTTTGACCTCATCAAAACAAGTCTTAAGAATATTACCTAGTAATTTTCTTAACGGGGCCAAGAGCTTGTGCAGAGCAAGGGGATGTTTTTGAGGCAGACATGGAAACTTGATTTAGAGTGACAGAGTTCACCACAAGAATTGTTACAGTTAAATTTTCCCAATGAATATGGTTCTTCTGTGGAAAGTCTTACTTCACAAGTCAGGGGCAGACACTTTTTCCACCTAGGCCTTTATTTGAACTACTTTGGAGAGGGTGCAATATCAGCTGCTGCTATAACCTCATCTGTTCATAGTTCCTGAGCTGCAGGCAACAGCAGGGAGCTCAGCATGAGCTAAACACCCAAGTATTCACTTTGATTTGCAGAAGGATTTTGCATCCTGTGCTGAGCTTTGTGCTGCTACTACCTGGTCTGATGCTACTGCGGTGGTATCTACATTGCACAGCCAAGAATAGTTTCTGGAGAAAAACATATAAATATTGTGAATGCTTATATGCCTCATAGGGTTTGTAGTCACGCATTCTTTATGCATGCTTATGATTTACCTTGAAGTTGTTAGACTGGAAATGTTATATATCCTAGATTAAATGAACAGAATTCTATAGGCTGACCTTTGATGTAATATTGGTTATAAAATGTCGCTGAAGTAGTTGCTGCCTGAGCTAGATATTTTTTTCAAAAAAAAATTTATCCAATTTTTATTTAAAAATTACTGGTGATTAAGAGTCTAATGTCACCTGTGCTAAGTTTTTCCAGTGGATGGTTACCCTTCTTTTTAAAAAATATATAAGTCATGACTAGGCTGCATTTATCTAGCTTGTCTAATTCCCAAGCACTCACTCTTGTTAAAGAGTTGCTTTTTCACATCTGTTCCCTGTATTGGAACTGCAGACCAGCTACCTTTAAGTCAAAGCTTTTCCTCATTAAGCTAACTAAATCAAAGTCCTTGACTATTTCATTAAAACACATAGTTCCCAATCATTTAATAAATGTTCCAGTTCTTCCTAACCCTCTACTTTTTAACATGCTGCTTGAAATACTGTGTGAGAACTGCATGCTGTACTTCACCAGCAGCTGTAGGCATTTGAGAAACAGAAGTAATTTAATTTGTGTACCAAATTCCTACTCAATGTTCCTATGTTAACAAATACAGTGATCACATTAACCCTTGCATCACACCATTGCTTTGGGTACCAGACAACTCCCTAGTCAGCACCAGAGTTTCCCAAAATAGTAATCCTTGCTCTGAAACACACCCTTCAGTATTTGTTCCCAGGCATCTGACTTTTACAGGAAGAACCCTCATTTTCCTTCACGCTGAAGCTTTGTAAATACATTCTTTGCAGCTCCACTTTTGGCAGTCTTCCACTTCCAGCCCACGCACATCACTTTACATTTCTCAGTATTCTCTTCTCGCACCAATTTCGAGTCATCATGACCAGATTGCCTCTACAAATAAATGCCCTTGGGAAGCCAGGAGTGCCCCACTCCACTGCCAAGTAATAGTGAGTTTCCATATCCAGTAAAGCAGCCGTGTCCCCTTTGATCCTGCCTGAACATGTCCCAGGCTTCTGAAGAGAAGCATGTGTAATCCCACCTGGAGATGAGTCAGTAAACTGTAAACACACGTGAGATTTTCATATCTAGTGAAGAAGTCCCTCCCAATCTAAGCCTTGTGTCAGTGTCTTGGAAGTGGCAACAGAGAAACTGAAGGGTAAGGGAACCAGAAGAAAACTGCTGAAAATGGACTTCCCACAGTTGTGAGGAACTGGATTTTTGGTTGCATCAAACCAAAGAATTATGTGGTATTTAGTAATCCATAGAAAACACAACTGATATAATCCATGGCTGTACCTTTGTATTTTCTGCACTAAATGCCAGGCCTTGGGTTGACTTGGAGTTTTATCCATGAATGTTACTCTTCCTCACATACATTCCTTCCTGGTGCTGTTACCTCCCTAGATTCAGGGTGCTGTGTAAGCTCCCGCACTTCAGCCTGAACTGGATGACTGTACTGAACAGCGTTAAAGCTTCAGAAAGGGTACATTATTTCAGTGGTTTTGCGCATTTTGCATACACATCCATACTCAGCCCCCTCAAATCACACTACTGGCTCTTCTTGAGGAGAGGAAACAAAAATCTGGCAATTAGTGCTGCTAAAGACAGTATTTTCATAGAATCATAGAAATGTTTGTTAGAAGTCACCTTTTAAGATCATCGTGTCAAACTGTTAACCTAGCGCTGCAAAGTCCACCACTAAACCATGGCCCCAAGTGCCACATCTACACATCTCTTAAATACCTGCGGGGCTGGTGACTCAGCCACCTCCCTGGGCAGCCTGTTCCAATGCTTGACAAGCCTCTCAGTGAAGACACTTTTCCTCATATCCAATCTAAACCTCCCCTGGTGCAACGTGAGGCCATTTGCTCTTGTCCTACTGCTTGCTGCTTGGGAGAAGAGACTGACATCCACCTTGTTGGAACTTCCTTTCAGGTCGTTTCAGGTAGAGAGTGATAAGGTCTCCCCTCAGCCCCCTTTTCTCAAGGCTAAACACAACCCCAGCTCCCTCAGCCGCTCCTCATAATAAGACTTGTGCTCTAGACCCTTCACCAGCTTCGTTGTTTTTCTCTGGACACGCTGCAGCACCTCAATGTCTTTCCTGTAGTGAGGGGCCAAAAACTGAACCCAGCATTCGAGGTGCAGCCTCAGCAGTGCTGAGCACAGGGGGACAATCGCCTCCCCTGTTCTGCTGGCCCCACTGTTTTGGATACAAGCCAGGATGCCATTGGCCCTCTTGGCCACCTGAGCACACTGCTGCCTCATACTCGCCTGGCATTTGACCAGCGCCCCCAGGTCCCTTCCCACTGGTGATCTTTCCAGTCACTCTTCCCCAAGCCTGTAGCATTGCATGGGGTTGTTGTGACCCAAGCGCAGGACCCAGTACTGCTGCTTGTTGAACCTCACACAAGTGGTCTTGAACAATCGATCAGCCTGTCTGGATCCCTCTGCAGAATCTTCCTGCCCTACAGCAGATCAACGCTCCTGGCCAACCTGGTGTCATCCGCAAACTTCCTGAGGGTGCCCTTGATGCCCTCGTCCAGGTCATTGTTAAAGATACTAAACAGGACTGGCCCCAGTACTGAGCCCTGGGGAACACCACTTGTGAGTGGCTGCCAACTGGACGGATCTCTGTTCACCAGCACTCTTTGAGCTCAGTCATTCAGCCAGTTTTTAACCCAGAGAAGAGGACAGTCATCCAAGCCGTGAGCAGCTGGTTTCTCCAGGAGCATGCCATGGGAAACAGTGTCAAAGGCTTTTCTAAGATCCAGGTAGAGAACAGCCACAGCCTTTGTCTCATCAACTGAGTGGGTCATGTTGTCACAGAAGGAGATCAGGTTAGTCAAGGAGGACGTGTGCTGACTGGGCCTGATCCCTGGTTGTCCTGTCCTTGCCGTGTGATGGCACTCAAGAGGATCTGCTCCATAACCTTCCCCAGTGCCGAGGTCAGAATGACAGGCTTGTAGTTGCCTGGACGCTCCTTCCGGCCCTTCTTTTACATGGGTGTCGCGTTTGCTAATCTCCAGTCAACTGGCACCTCCCCGGTCAGCCAGGGCTGCTGATAGATGGTTGAAAGTCGCTCAGTGAGCACTTCTGCCAGCTGCCTCAGGACCCTTGGGTGGGTCTCGTCTGGCCCCGTAGGCTTGTGTCTAAGTGGCGTAGCAGGTCACTGACCATTTCCCTTTGGATTATGAGAGCTTCATTCTTCTCCCCATCCCTGTGTTCCAGCTCAAGGGGCTGGGTACCTGAAGAACAACCAGTCCTACCGTTAAGGACTGAGGCAAAGGCCGCATTAGATAGCTCATCCTTTTTCTTATCCCTTGTCACTATGTTTCCCCTTGCATCCATTAAAGAACGGAGGTCCTCTTTAGCCCTCCTTTTGTTGCTAATGTATTTGTAGAAGCATTTTTTATTGTCTTTAGTGGCAGTAGCCAGATGAAGTTCTAGCTGGGCTTTGGCCCTTCTAATTTTCTCCCTGCATAATCTCATGATATCCTTGTAGTTCTTCTGAATTGTTTGCCCCTTCTACCGAAGGTAATAAATACTCTGGGTTTTTTTCCTGAGTTTCAGCCAAACGCACTGTTCAGCCAGGCTGGTCTTCTTCCCCACTATCTTCTCTTTTGGCACATAGGAACAGCCTTTTCCTGAGCCTTTAGGATGTCCTTCTTGAAGAAGGTCCAGCCTCCCTGGATTTCTTTGCCCTTCAGGACTGCCTTCCAAGGGACTCTGCCATCCAGTTTCCTAAAGAGGCCACAGCCTGCCCTCTGGCAGTCCAAGGCAGCAGTTCTGCTGATCCTCCTCCTTACTTCTCTGAGAATCAAGAGCTCTGTCATTTAATGACTGCTGTGCCGAAGATGGCCTCCAACCATCACATCACGCACTCTTTTTGCAAACTACAGGTCTAGCAGTGTGCCTTCCCTAGTTCGGTTCTCGCCAGCTGTGTCAGGAAGTTATCATCTTCCACACACTCCAAGAACCTTCTAGACTGTTTCCTATATGCTGTGTTGTATTTTCAGGAGACATCTAGTAAGTTGAAGTCCACCACGAGGACAAGGGCTAGTTAGTGATCATGAGACTTCTCCCAGCTGTTCTTCATCCTGGTTGGGTGGTCTATAACAGATTCCCACCATGATATCTGCCTTGTTGGCTTTCTCCTTGATTCTTACCCATAAACACTCAACCCTATTGCCACCATCATTAAGCTCTAGATAATCAAAACACTCCTGAACATACAGGGCTACTGCACTGTCTGTCCTTCCTTGCTTATCCCTTCTGGAGATTTTATAGCCATCTGTCATAGCACTCCAGCTGTGAAAGTCATTCCACCATGTTTCCATGATGGTAACTGTGTCCTGGTTTTCCAGCTGCGTAATTGCTTCCAGCTTCTCCTGTCTGCTGCCCATGCTGTGTGCATTGGTATAGCACTTCACTTGGGCTATTGAACCCACCACCTTTCTTGGGGGAGAAGCCCTAATTCCTATGTGACCATTCTCAGGCACTGCTGTGACTTCTAACACATTACTAACACTTGCATATTTGTGGCCACATGGCTCTCCATCCCCTGCCTCCACTGAGATGGAAGACTGAAGGACCTCACTAACACACCATCCTGACCACACTAACACACACAACACTGGTGTTGTGCCTCCAGGCTTATCTCTGGCAAGCCTGGTTTTATCCCTCTCCCCATTTAAATCTAGTTTATAGCTCTTTCAGTGAGCTCCTGTGCAAAGATCCTTTGCCCCCTTTGAGACAGGTGTGCCCCATCTGCTGCCAACAGGCCTGGTGTCACGTGAACTGACCCGTGATCAAAAACCCCAAAATTCTGCCAGTGACACCAGGCTCGGAGCCAGGTGTTGCACTGGTGGCTCTTCCTGTCTCTTCTCTCTTCATTCCCTGCAACTGGAGGGATAGATAACACTGCTTGTGCTCCTGATCCCTTAACCATTCTCCCCAAGGCCCTGAAATCTTTCTTGATTGCCCTGAGACTTGTTGCAACTTCATCGCTGCTTACCTGAAAATTCAATAATGGATAATAATCTGAGGGCTGTAGCAGGGTAAGAATCTTTCTCTACACATTTTTAACCAGGGCTCCAGGAAGGCAGCGGACTACCTAAGAAGTGAGTCCAGTCTGCATATTGGGCCTTCTGTTCCCTTCAGAAGTTAGTCTCCCGTGACAATGACCAATCTTTTTTTCTTTATGGAAGTTTTGACACAGGATGTAGGCCAACTTAACTTCGTCAACACCTCGAAGCTAGATGAATGATCATCCTTGTTAATGTTCAGTTCCACTTGCAAAGCCTCACACCTATTAGGCGAGGGCACCAGAGAGGGTGGGGTTGTCCCAGGGGGAGACCTGCCTGCTGTGCCAGGAAGGAGCTTGTCACCATTCCCTCCATCCCTTATGTCATTATGTTCAGCCAGGCAGAGAGAGGGGTGGGTGCTAGCCAAAACCAAACTCCTGACTGTTGTTTACAAATGCAGAGGTGAACCTTTTTCCATCCCATGTTCCTAAAGAGTACATTTTGGGTATTTTAACTCCTCTGTTTTCCTTTGACAGCAACTTTGTGATGCTGGTAAAGAGCCATTCATACACGTCTCCTTTTCAACTCCAGTGAGCACATTTTATGGATGAATACAAGGCTGTAAAAGGTATAACAGCCATTCACAGTATCTCCCCCAAAATATCTTAACATCCCTGCTGTATTAAGTGGCATATCATTTAGGAGATGCTCATCTAAAAATAATTTTCAGATTTATTTTTTTTTCCTGGTATCATGTGTACAATAAAGCCGAAGAATCCTTTTGTGCCTGGTTGACCCTGGCTGGATGCAAGGTGTCCACCAAGCTGCTCTGTCACTCCCCTTCTCAGCAGAACGGGGGGGAGAAATAAGATGGAAAAGAATCCTTGTGGGTCAAGATACAGACAGTTTAGTGAAGCAATAGCAAAAGTTGTGCACACAGAAGTGAAGCAAAACAAAAGATGTTATTCTCTACTTCCCATCAGCAGGCGATGTTTGGCCACTGAAGCAGGGCTTCAGTACACATAGCAGTTGCTCTGGAACACAAACTTTGTAAATAATGAATACCTCCCTTTTCTCCTTTCTCTTAGCTTTTATATCTGAACAGATGTCATATGGTATGGATTATCCCATTGGTCAGTTTGGGTCAGCTGTCCTGGCGATGTCCCCTCCTAAGATCTTGCCCACCCCCAGCCTAGTGATGAGAGGCAGAGGGGAAGGTTGGACAGACAGCCTTGATGCTGTGCAAGTACTGCTCAGCAGTAGTCTGAACACTGATGCGTTATGCCCATCTTTCTAGCTACTAATACAAGCACAACACTATGAGGGCTGCTATGGGGCTCAGCCAGACCCAATACACCTGTTTAAACTAATTTCAGCATGTGTCTACTTCCTAACTAGTAAGTATTCCTTAACATGAGGCTCATTATGGCTTAGCCATTTTCTTCAGTTAATTGCTGTGAGAACCTTTTAAAAGTTGCATGCTTCTGAAACTTAGTCTGCTAGTCATCACTTCTCCTGCGGAGAACAGGCAAATGGAATTTATATGTTCTCTGGTATCACTTCACTATGAAGATAGGATGTGGCTACAGCTCACACTTGGAATTAGGGAATTTAAAGTGAGTTGTCCACTTTTCCTCCAAAAAGTAACAAAACAGGACTTTGAGGAAAAGAATGACCAAATGTGATGCTTTGCAAAGGAAGGATGCTTATTGGAGTGACAGATCCAGCATGAAAAATAGTGAAAGAACGTTGGCTTGTGGTTTCATTAGTGTGCTCATTTTTTCCTGCTCTTGAGATTTCATAACATAAACATCCAAAATCACATTACAGAGACAATTCAAACATGAGTAGAGATTTTCAAGACACTGCAAACTACTTGCCCCTAAAAAAGTTATTGCAGAATGCTATTAATTTTGCAGTGTATTTTTTAATTACTTGTAGGTGTAATAAAAAAGCACTAAAAGCTAAGGTACGTGGACTTCAAGGAAGAAAAACTCTCCTGTGCCTATTCAGATAGTATGTCCCTTTACTATTCCAGCAGCTGGAGTGTGTCTATGTTTGGAAGTAAGATGAGGAAAAGATCATAATAAAGAGCACCCTTGTGCACCTTTCCAGTTTGCCTATTGGCTGTTTTGAGTAAGATCCTTCTATACCTCAAGAAAGTCTTGCCTCTGGGTAGCATCCTCAAAAATAAGAATAGCTTTGATGAATGTGTAATGCTATTAGCAACCATCTAATTGGTTTTCTTTTTTTTCCCTACCCACCAAAGTCTAACATTGCTGGTCAAACACCCAGCTACTGTCACAGAAACTTTAAGTAGAAAAAAATAACTAGGGAAGTCAAAATAAATCCCAGGGTAGAAGGATAGCTGGAAATGGCTCCCCAAAAACTGTGGGGGAGGTGGGAAAGGGGAAAAGAACTATTTTAAGTTGTTGGCATTGATATTATGAAGAAGGGTCATGAAGTGCCTGGGATATTTCTGTCACACTGCAGCTTGTGTAAAGAGGGTAGCTCTTCCCCACTGAGAAGCAGACAGGTTTCCACAGAAAAAGATCTGTTTGGGGGATAATTATGTTTTCTCTAAGAGACCTGTGGAGACAGTGGAGGAACAAATATTTTCTTATGCTAGAACTAAGGGACCAAACTGGAGCAAAAGGCTCTGGAAGAGTTCAAAATTAAGAAAATGAAAGGAAAAATTATGCCAATGGACATCTTCAGCAAAAAGCTGAGCAGCATGGCCCTGAGCTCTGCTGCCATCACTGTGGGAAGCACCCTTTCAAGGAACAACTATAGGACCTTCCCACAGTAATCACTCACTCCTCCTTTCCTCATGCAGAATAAAACAGTGCTTTCTACACATCCTTGGGAGAAATTCAGAATATAACCGTAAGTGGTCCAAAAGCATTTTCCATTTTCAGACTAAGCAAAATGAAGCCAAACTATTCTTTCTTCCGCCTGAGGAACCCAGAGAAAGCACCATATGCTAGGGAACTGAAAATAAACCAGATATTCCCTACTGAGGTGTGAAATCTTAACACCATTAATATCCAGATTACCCAAAGAGCAGATTTTCCTTTGGACACTGCTGGAAATGAACCTTAGTTCTTGGCAACGTTAGTGTTTCTACATTATTAGTGAACCTTCCTTAATAATTGATGGGGCCTTTCAGCAACACGAAAAAATGTCTTGTACTGTAGATGAAGATTTTGGCTTGAACGCTTGCTGAAGGTTAGTCATGTACATCCCTCTACGAGTCCTAATGGAATCAAGAATACAACCATACAATGCAATTCATAGGCCTCCCTGAACAGCCAGAGTTACTGACAGGACACAACAACACTGCTCCTTCCAGTACTTCTCATCTTCCCTGCAATTGGTCTGCTGTGATCTATTTGCATAGCTAAAGACAAGCAAGCAGCAGATAACTGAGCTTTCTGATGACAGTGAGATGTGGAAACACCCATGCAGATACATAGGAAAGCAGCCTTTGTCATCTTGAAATTCTGCTGCTGTTGTTTGCAGTGTCATTGCTCTGGTCCTTGTCACTGAAGTTGCCTTGTCTCAGTAGCAGAAGCCAACTAGGAAAAGCTGCACCATGTTCTGTAGAATTATCTGCTTGGCCTCTTGCTCTTCTTCCATGAGCCAGCTGACCATGACATCTGAAGGTAGCAATACTGCACAGTGATATCCATCTGCTATAAAATTCCAGTTGCATAGGCACAGCCTATTCATATTCTATTCATATTAATAAGATTTATATTCACAGCATTAATCAAGAATCCTTCAAGCATCCCAACAGCAGTTCAAAACTAGAAATAGCAAAACTAATGGACGTCAAAAGAGCAACAATGACAGTGTTAGTCTGAGTCACAATTTAAAATTCCTGTCTTCAGGGAGTATCCTGCACTGTGAAAAAACAAAAAACAGCCCAAAATGGAGGAGAGAGGTGTGTGTTGGAATGTCACACCGTAGGGCATCTTCCCTGACTACAGAGTGGCACATCTGAAAAAACTGCATTAACAATGAGACTACTGAAAGCTGGTGTTGTAAAGTGATCCAGACCCACTTGGGTTTGATATTTCTAAATTGCTGTGCTTAAACTGGTTCATCTTATTCAGTCAATTACAGGTGCAGCCTCAGAAAGGTGTATGTGAAGCATTTCTTCAGTTGATGTTACTATTCTTTGTTCAAACCTGTACCGAAAAGTATTTTAAAAGTACTGAAAAAGTCTGTTTTATTGACTGCCATGGCTCTCCCCTAGCCCATTCTTGCCTAAAAACAGGGCAAAGCCCAGTAAACAGAAGTACAGAATCAAGATTGAAATTAACCTTAGTGCAACTTAGTGAGGCCATTTAAGCAGTCACAGTCAGAATAGTTTTACACCAATAAAGTATTGTTACAAGGCAAAATCCCATTGAATAGAATTATGTCGGTGTTTAGGACAAAATAATGTATGTTATCCTAGCTATATCAAGTCACAATGGCGTATGGTGCCAATACATGTTAAGAACTCTGCACAATCTTAACAAATTTTAAATATTACCAGTGTCAACTGAAAGACAGCATTAATTTTGTTCATGCCATGCTGGGTCTGAAGAAAACCCTAATGCAAAATATTGAATATGTTATCGATGAAAGATTTTATTTGTTTCAAACTAAAATGAAATGAAATAATAATAATCGTGTTACCATGAGGCACTCCACCCAGGAAATGATTCATCTAAATCCAAAGTAAAACAAACAAAAAGATTAAAGAAAACTGGCTTTTAAAAATAAAGTAAAACAAACCTGTTTACTCTGTGTTACATGGGATACTTGACGGAAGAATCAGAAATATAACTCTGACCAGCCAATACATTTATCTATCTGCACAACTATTATGGTTTTATAGATCTCTAACCATCTAACCATCAGTTCTGTTATTCTTCATTTGCGTATAGAAAAGACATAGGGATATCTCCTTAGTGCTCACAGAGCAAATAAATCTTCAAATAAGTTCCCAAACAAGCAAAAACCTTTGATTTGTGTCTTTCTATATTCAAGGCATTAAGCAATATCTTTTAAAGTGTCTTGCCAAGAGTTCAAACATGGAACTATCAAAACTACTTCTGTAATCACCTTAAAGATAGATAACCTTAAAACCGGGAAGGCCTCAGAGGCCTGGAAAAAGGAATCTGCACCTGCTTTACATCGTTGCTTTTATGGCCAAGTTTTTTCAACTGGTAATTCTCTATTATGAAAGCTTTAAGTGGCCATAAGTGTTAAATCAAGCAGTGTATAGAAAAATAGGAAAAATTCAGACATTTTACACCCCTTAAAAATTAGGCACGGGGATGACAGTTTGCTTTGACTTGCTGAGGAAGCCTGCTGTCAGGATGAACTGGCTAATAAAATCCACAAGTCACTGGAAAAAAAGAAGCAGTAAATATTTTGACCATACACTAAATGGTCACATTTGAACCTTGCTTCTCCTTGGTGAAACCTAAGCAGCATTTGCTCCTAGGAGCGAGTCCATTGACTCCAATTGTCTTCAAATTTGTCCCAGTGTCAGAATTTGCCATTCCTCTGGCTCCTGCGGCAGGGAATGAACAGTGTGCTCTCTCCTGTATTGCACTTTACTTACCCTGCCTGCTCCTTCACTTGCCTTCATCCTGTGTGTCCAAGATTTATTCTAACTCCTTGAATTCAGCTTCACATTAATTTCCATTGAACTCCATTGATGTTATCTCTTAGATTCTGAGCAACTTTTGCATGAGGAACTGACTACTGTATTATTAAACAAATGCAGCCAAGGTGATTAGATTTGGACATCTGGCTGGTGTTGAAGTTTTTCTTTTAAAGATTCCTGTAGTTATTTTTTTTTTTAGTCAGTCTAGAAGCAGCATATTGCTATGGGCAATCAATTTGTTTACAGGGGAAGATACAGAAAGTCTAACATTCAGTGCTCCAGCCAGTTACATGTGTGTGTATGAATTGCGTACTGTACTCCTGGGGGGCAAAAAAAAAAAAAAAATAGCAAGCACACTATGAGGCAATTTTCAAAGACTAACAATGCTGACAGTATGTGTCCTTTTAACTGAAGACTCTTTTCTTCTTCAGGTCTCTTCAGTAAGAAGATAACTTCTTTAAAATAACAAAGTTAATTGTAGCTAGCACTGAAATGATAAATAAAAGATTTGACTCTCTACAGGAGGCTATTTTTTCAACTGATTAAAGGGGAGAGATGTCTGACAGAATAATGGGATTAATTTTAAAAGCATGCTCATCTTTGGACATTATGTCCAAAGGCAATGACATGATTAAGATTACTGTTGCCTTTAAAGAAAATACAAAAGTTTAATTTTAAGGAAAACACTGGAAATACTAAGGCAGTAAGCATTTGATTGGCTTTAAAGATTTAATAGACAGTTTAACTGCCTTTGAAATTGATGTCAAATTGACATGCCAAAGGGCATATTTTAAATAAGTTGTCTGGATTTCACAATCTCAGCTGCTACAGACTTTGTTGGAAAACATACTGATAGTACCTTTGGTAACAAGTTTTCTTGAGCCAATTGTTTTGGGTACCACCAACTTTGCCTGTCAAGCAACATGGGCAAGGAACAGCTTTACTGTGCTAATTAAAAAGGAAAAGTTAGTCACATTTCTGAGTATTTTCTTTGAAAGTGAGATCCTGATTACTTTGAAATTAGTTTATTTTCAAACAATGTAAAAGAGTATTTTGGCACATGAATACACAGCTGTCTGCAAAGATGCCTTTACATGTTCACACACTGAAGCAGAGTAAAGAAATTATAAGAAGCTATTTTGAATTTCCTGACCTTCACAGAACTGGAGTTTCACCTTCAATCAGTGCTAACACAGTTTCTCTCCCCCCCTCTCCTTTTCACAATACAATAAGATTTTATTTGAATATTGTAGTGTGGGTTGTAAAGTCCCAGAGAATTGAAGTGGCATATCTCCAGGATCCGACTGTGCTAAAGGAAGAGATAAATTATCTTTCTTGAAGGAGTGAGCCATTGCTTCATGTTTGAAACCTCTCTGCTATTAAGTATGAAAAACAAACACTTGGATTTTGCACTGTGACCTCCTTACAATGTCTGTGAAGAGAGTCATGTAAGTGTCACCTAAAGCAGGCCTTCACATAGGATGGGCTTTGAAACAATATCTGGAGAAAGTGGGGGCTTTGCCATGTAAAAAAATATTCTTTTGAAAGACATTTTGGGGGCAGGTGTATTATTATGCATTATGGCAACTGAACTCTTCAAACTTCTGTTGTTTTAAGCAAAAGAAATGTTAGGAACATTAGATTAATATTAATATAACTTCTACCTCTGAAACAGAGGGCATTTATAGCATTTTAAAAATGAATACAGTATGCTTTGAGAACATATTTTTACTCTACAGGATTTGTCCGTTGCTATGTAATAACAGAGTTCTAACATCAATAAACAGAACCTAAGCACCTTTACTTAGAACATTATCTACAATATTAACAGTCCTTGTCATCGTTAAATTTTAAATCTTCATTGCCAAATACACGAGACAAAATAAATAATTTTGTCTAACTGTAGAAACCTTCCTCCCCCAGATTCCTTTATTTTCCCCTCCAAGACTTTTTCATGCTATTTTAGTGGTAGCATAACATGTTAATTTCTTTATGCTGCAGTTTGCTGATAGGAAGTTTTATTGTACATGTTAATATAGGAAAGCTACAAGAGAGTTGCTTGATCTTCTTCCAAGTTTTAAATACCAATTTTAAGCAGCAATAGTCTCATTCACTAATTGCTGTTTATTTCTTATATGCTGCTGTATTTTTCCTTTTCTTATTTTCTCTCTCTCCCACAGCTGAGTTTCTTTAATTGCAGCACAATTTTTCATTCTGCTCAGGTCAGTTTTATTTCCCTTCTTCCCTCAACTTTAATAATATTTGCATGGAAAAATACTGAATACTGTGTTATTTTTGGCTTTTGATAAAAGTTGGCAATATATTGTAGCTTTGATTTAAAACTAAGGTTAAGTAGCATTATCAGTAAGGTGTGGACCAAAACTGCAAAAGCTGCTTAGCTAAAATTTTTTTTCAAGAGGTCTTCTTCATATTCAAGCAATAATTCTCAGTAATGCAAAGCTGGGGTCTCATTGCTAAAGAAAAAAAAAAGAAAAAAAAATCAATTAACTTTTCTATTAAGAGATTTTAAAAAAAGCCCAAAACACCACAACAAAACAGAAGGGCAAAATCTCTTTTTTTCCTTCTACTTCCAAAGATGGTATCTTCTTGCTCTAAACAGTTTAAACATGAAACAGCCATAGTGTCCTACTCCCATATATTCTTCTCATGCCTTTTCTTTACAAGTTGCTCCTCTGCTTTAAGCCTTTCCCTCAACTTTGCCTTTTGGGTCAAGAAATGGATATGGAAATGTAAACGGAGATTTTTCTTCTAGTGTTCAGACTCAGGGTTTCTTTAGGCATCCTGGAGGCTTTTCTAGAACTGCTTAATGTTTGAAGGGAAAGGAATAAGCTTCTTCACAGTGTTCTAGTTTTACCAAACTGAACTTTATTAGTCTGTATATTCTTCAAGGAAAGAAGCCCTTCTCACTTTACACTTTTCTGTGTGTGTCTATGTGTTGATATGACATCTAGCAAAATGGGGTGTTAATTCTGATCCAAATCTATGAATAGGTCACCAGATAATCAAAAGAAACTCATATTCGTTAAGTGTTCTGTATGCATTCCCTCTCATTGCTTGCTTTCTTCTCTGCATAGCTTTTTTCTCTTATCTTTCTCTGTTTCTTATGCTGTATCCATAATGCAGTGAAATTTCAAAGTATTTAAAACAAAATAACTTTTTTTCCCCCCTTCCCACTCTTCTTTATACTCAAAAGATATTAATGATGGTCATAAGAGGCTGTTCAAAATTTCCATGGAAGGTGGAACGTAAGTGCAACTTAATGAGCTTTTAAACAAAAACTCTTTTGACATGCCTATGTTATTGACACTGCTTACCAAGCTCCGTCTGCGTTGGACCTTTTTGTTCTGAGTGCTGTGTAAACAAAGAAGAAAAATAATTCCTGGGCTAATGAGGCTAGTTTTAGAGTTGGCAGAGGGAGTGAAAGTAGGAAGTTATTATTCATCTTCAAGAAGGATGGTGAAGAGGGATTGTATAGGCTCTGCCCTTGAGACTCTCTCTAGCCTGGTAAGACTTGACTTACAAGGCTGATACTACAGAAGATGTTATAGTTGAATGAACCTATTAAGACAACCAAGAAAAGGAGGCTCTGTAAATTGAGTAGATGCTGTCCTGTGTATTCTTAAATCTTAAAAATGCCAAGTTTCAGAAAAGTTTGAGAAAAAACCAAGTTCTTAAGACAGGACTTTTCAGCAATCTACTATTACTTAGTACTTGAAACTTAATGTTGACGTATGCTGTTAGAGTTCTGATAAGTACTTACATTGCAGTTATTTTTGGAACACTCTGCTGATGTTTTAATAAAAACAGACAACCTGGAACTGCCAAAGAAAGTTTTATTTAAAAAATAACTTGCACATAAATCCATATAAAAACCTTTCAGTAGCTAACTGAGTAAATACAGCAGAACACCCATAAAGAGGCTTGAAAAAACTGCTACAATTTTCTATGACTTTGTTGTAACAGTTATGTTAAATAAGCCACTTTAATCTCAACTCTTTAAGATACACGCAAGCCTGTTAGATCTTCAGTTCCTCTTCCATCTTCACATACCTGCTACTTACTGCAAGTATAAAGTATTTTTACATTTCTACTTCCCTCTGTTCACAAGCTGGAATAAAGGACAGGTTTGCATCACAGGGAAGAAGGGACTTTTATAAAGACAAAACAATTAAATTCAGTCCCACAATCTCAGTGAAATTTACCTTTTTCTAGTTGAGAAGCTAACAGTAAATATTAGCACCTTCCAAGCGCTACAGTATCTCTGAATCATTCTTCCCATCCCATCACCTGACTTGTCAGGGATTTCTGTTGGCATGTATGCAGCAAACATAAGAAATGTTTAAGCTGGAGCTGTGGTGTGGAAAGCATAGTCTGAAGGAGATAGATGTGGAGCCTAGAAATTATTGTCAATTTATGTTACTTTGTAAAGCTGTAAAGGCAATTAAGTCACAGGATTGGTCTTCACAAAGTAAACCGGTGTCGCCTCTGTACAAACACACATTCTCAACTCTCTTTTAGACAGGTAGTTTTCTGTTATCCGGTATGGCTTTACAAAAAAATTAGGAGATAACAGCAAATATTGGATCAAAAATAGACATTCTTTCCTTCTAAGGTTGAGCCAGATGAACAGTAAAATTATTCTCCTTTCCACTTCCAGTGTCTTTTAACACAGTCCATAGTGTGATCAGAACTCCTTTCTCTTAAAGTTTTGCAACTCTGATGATTTTCAGTTCAGAAATTAATTTCTAAACTCAGCAGCAATAAGATTTCATTTAAAAAGTATTAAATCCAGACATTTTCCTTGACTTGTGGATACTTTTAATGTTTGAACTGTGTAATAATTCGGTCCTAGATGATTTATTTGCTTACAGAGTTTTTTTATGATCAATGCTTCAGTGGTTATTTTGCTGTTCTGGCTGCTGCAAATGTATCATACATTTCTCTGTACTCTGTCCAGTCACATGCTGTTCAACCATTGCCAAAACCATCTTCACATTTTCCACTAATAAAACCACAGTACAGAGGAATTGTCACATTTATAGTGTTACTAGAAATAATAATCTCATAAGAATTAATATACTAAAAGGGCAAATAAAACAATGGCCCTCAAGATGGTTGAGGCTGTGAAACTCAGCTTTAAAGACATTTTTTCTTTTCATTGCTGTTGCTCTCAGACTTTGCCATCACTTCATCTTGTACTGAAGAAAACATAAATTGCTCAACAACAAAGTAAAACTAAGGAGAATTTCTAACTCCTAAAAAAACATTAAAGTATATTCAATCTCAAGAACATTTGTTAGGAAGCCTGCTTTACTCACATCTTTTGCATCCTTCCACCCACAGAAGCAACTGTAAAAACTGAATTTTGTATTAGTCTGGGAAAAGAAAACCACAAAACCAAAAATGTTAATGTTTGGAAATCAGGTAGGTGTGCATAATAACTTTTTCTATATCTCTCTTTTTTTTTATTTATTTTTTTATGGTGCATTTATATAGTGACATCCCCTGAAATATACTAATATTACATAAAGAGACTCGAGGAGGTCTGTAATTTGTTCTCAGTAAGAATCATAAGATGTACAAACTCCAGGAAAGATCGCAGAGGGGATGAAAAACAATTTCTTCCATTAAACAGCCCCAATTGTATGTGCAAACCAAAAAAGGGAGGATGGCTCATCTACCAGATCATCTGCTTCTGTGGACTACCCAGTGATGCTGCATACTGTACACAGGTCACACCATTATCTCTCCACCACGAAGGTCTTTGCATCTGCATTCTGATGCATTGACCTGTATTATTTCAAAACACAGTGGCAAGTAGCTCTCAGAAAAATATTTATGCAATTCCCACAAAGCATAAAAAGAATGGCTTGAACTTTATGGACTGGGTACAAACTGGCCCAGGTTTCTTTTAAGTATCTGGTACAGAAAATCCAAGCATGTTGTTATGGTTGCATGACAAACTGCTTTACATCCTGATAGGATATTTATCAAATGACAGGCTTATTTTCCTTTACCCCTCACAAAAGATGAAGGTTTACAGTGCTGTAGCTCTGTATTCTCAGCTGTGTTAGCATTATGGACCAAGCTGTATCTGGCTAAAGCAAAACCCTTCCTGCCAGAGTCTGTGATCAGCACACTGGGTAAAAATGACTCAAGCTGAGGTATTCATTCATTCATTCAAAGAACACAGAAAAATAGAAAGAAGATCAAAGTGTAGGTATATACTCATATTTCCTCTTAACTGCATCTTAATCTTTACTTTCAATGCTTGGTAAGTCAACTTTCACCCAATTTTGGTCTGGGAAAAGTAAACTAAGCTTCTGCAGTGTGCTTTATTAAGCTAGTGTTAACTTTGCAGTGATACGGTCTCAGCCTTAGGACAAGAGGATTAAACTGAGCAACACTTAGAGCTGTTCATCCTACTGTTCCATCCAGGTAGGGGATGTGCATTTGGCTGCCTCTAAATCTTAGAAAAAGTAAGTACTTAAGCTTCTGAACTAGTGATAGCACAGGAGGACAGCTGAAGCGACTCCTAGAGACCCCAAGCCTGAGTTTTAAATCAGTGAGAATTGTCACTGGAGTTCCACTGCACAGAATCAGTCCTAAGCAGCATTTTTCTCATTTAAATACTGTGAAATCTAAATATGTTAAGCCAAAAAAATAAAAGGGGGGGGGGCGGGGGGAAGGGAAGCATTGAAATTTTGCTGTACGTATTTCATATTGAGGAAAACTGCAGTGATTTAAATGAAACTAGGATGTTAGACGGTGGACTGAGCGCAGTTCAAGGTGTTAAATTTCAAGAATGATGTGGACTAGCTAAAAGTAGAAGAATAAGCATAAGCCAGCATTTGGAACTCTTTCCAGGGAAGAGTGCAAAATCATGAGATGCTTTCCACAAGGAAAAAAGACAGGAAGGACATGATTACAAACTTCAAATATGTAAAGAGTTGCTTGTTGTCTTCTGTGTCCATGGAGAGTAATGTAGCATAGGAAAAGAGAACGCGCAAGGGATGGGGAGGAATGAAGTCCTCCCAGGCCTCCCAGGTCTCTATGTCTCTTAGCAACGACTATGAGAGGAGAGGATAATCAAGGTAAGGGCTGCTATTTAATAAGATGAATGTATGGGATTGTGTGGGCTACCTCAGAGGGTTTTAGGAGAGCTGGTCACTGTGAGGCTGCTGTTTGTCAGCTTTAAACTCATGTCTTACCAGCATTCCCACTTCCAGGTGCATTGGGATCTTTACTATCTCACAACTTAACAGCCAGAGTTGAGGCACAATTCTTTCTATCCATTAAGTTGTCTAATACCTAACACGTTAAAGCTCTAGGAATTCCACTACTTTGATTCCTTTAACTACTTTAAGTTGACACAATGCTATCTATGAATATTAACATGCTACTACTTATGAATGTTAACATGCTGCTACTTATGAATATTTACATTGCAGTAAAATTTACAGTAAATTTATTACCAGATCAATGGGGTTTTTTTTGTTCTGGAACTAATTTCCTGACCTCTTTTTGTTCATAGCTGAGGGTCAACAGTAGCCAGATTTTCCTGTTCTCTCGCCTTTCGTTCTGAGCTTTCCAAGCATGAGTCAGCCTGGTCTAGAGTTGTACCTGAAGCAGTAGGCTGAAGGCAGGGTATATTAGCACTCAGCTAATTTGCCTCTCTGGCTGATGAACCAAAGCACACGCACAACTTCCTAGCTTGGAGTACAGCCAAAATAAATCTGTGACTACAGTTATCCAGGCAGATACACACTTCAACATTTAATTTCTTTTTATGAACATTATTTAAAAAATCCTTTCCTCTTTTAGTGTAGGAAGCCTCTGTCTTTATACATGGCTTAGCATCAGTGTTGCCGAAGGCAGTGGGAAACAACAGCCATTTTGAAAGAGAACAATCCTTTGTGTTTTTCTGGGAAAAAAAGTGTGCACTCTCTTCTAATGAAAGTAAGTTTTGGCTCTGTGTTTTTATTGTTAGTTCAAAGGCTACCCATGTGCCTACTGTACTGTATCTATTCTGAGCAGAGGCAAGAGGGCAGGATAAAGATGGGTGAGTGTGTGAATGTGTATTTAAATATAGTACAGCAGAGGAGAGCACGTGTTGGGGGTATGGTCCTGCAGGAGAAGTCAAGGAGTTGTGAGAAGCTCAGCGTGGACACCTCAGCCATGTGGGCTCCTGTGCCACCAGAGAGAGAAAGAAAAAGGTACTTCCATGTGTCCTGGAGAGTCATTCCTTTGACTAAACGCTCAGCTGAAGGTGAGGATCCAGACGAATGCCTGAGTTAGGTAAACTGAGGTTATTGCATGTAATCACATGCATGGGCGTCAGAGATCAGAGATGGGGTTGGTTGTGTTCCTCTGCTGTCTATAGCCAGTGCTTAATTTTTTAAATAAACTTTTAACATATTTTATTTATATATATTTTGTACTTCTAAGCTTTGTTTTGATTAGATTGTGTATAATGGTTTTGGGCAGAAAAATATGGTGGAGTTGGTCAAGTTTTGAGCAGGATTTTCAAGCAGAACCACTTCTTGTGGAAGATTCTGTTTTGACAAGAATTTGACAGTTTCAAAAATTGCAAATCAGGGCTCTTTGTCTAGAAAACAACCGAATCAATCATTTTATGAGTCAAAATAATTTTTTGATTGCAAGCTTAAGTTAATTTAATCAAATCTTTTAAATAAGTTCTTTGGTTGAAATTGATTACATTATTGACTGAATTGCTTAAATTGAGCTGGATTGTACTGAATATTCTTGTGTTCTCAATTTTTTCTTGATTTGTAGTGGGAAGAGATTACAAAATCATGACCTTTTTTCATGATGATTAAACTGTTTCCTGTACAGTTTTAATTTCTAATAGTATAAGAATATGTTTTAGTATAGATTTCAGATATACACTGTCAACCTTAACTCAGTTTTATTGTAAGTTTTTATAGCAAATTTATTAACTGACACAAATACGTTAAAAGGAAACCATATTGTAAGCCAGCCACTGATATAGACAAATTGAAGCTTAAATTCTATCTCAGCTTCTGTTCTCCCCTTCACCTTCCAGCACTTCATTAAATGAAATGATTAACATTGATCACATGCAGTTGTAGCAGAAAGTGGCAAGGTTTGTAAAGGCCATTATTTCATGTGGTAGCTTACTTCATAGTCTCATAGACACATCTAAAATATTGTATCTCCTGTATAGACAAGCTTTTCCTCTATCATAAAATCGTCCTTGTGTCTGAAGAATAGTACTACCACCCATTAGTCATCATTTGAGAGCTTTAGGTGATTTTTTAGTTACCTTGGCTCTGCCCCAAGTGTTCTCTGGAAGGTAAAGGCTGTGGTCCAGCACAAGAAGTGGCAAATAGTTTAAATGTGTTCATGGTAGATTACATTACGGAGGACATGTGCTTTGCCTTTTTTTTTTTAATTAGCTTTCCTAGGGGCTGATAATTTCCTGTCCAGGTAACTTCCTGCAACACAGTTTTGATGGGATGACAATGTCATTTTCCTCTGGGATGTGCCAAAGGGAGGAATCACCACCAGATTTACATTATCAAATAGTGTTAATAGAAAAGACACTTCACAAAAAAAGTTGTGGAGGAACCTGGGACAAGCAAATGCTCCAAAACTAAAAGTCAGGTTGACCGTCTGCTGACACATACTTTCAGGCAAAGTAGAATTAGTCACGGCAAAGCACACTCCACAAAGTATGTTCTGTTTACCTGCATGACCTTTGCCTTGCTTTGATTCACCTCCATTTGTCTATACTTAATTCATAAAATAAGGTGATTTGATTGCCAGCCTAGTGATTAATGCTGAAGTTGAAGTAGAGCTAAATGTTGACTTAAAATATCAGCTTTATCTCTGCACTTCTTGATTTCTTCATAATCCTGATGTTTTAAATGCAGCATTCTTTATAGCAGTTTTTGTTTGAAATTACATTCCTTTGCCACTGGAAAAATACCTGCTAACTAGCCTTGTCCATTATGTCATTATTCTCATGCTATGAACAGATATCAAGAACTAGGTAACTGTATTACACATTAGAAATTGAAAAGACTCACATTTTGACACAGTTCAGCCATGTCAAAAAAGAGAGTTAATGAAATACAGACAAGCAAACAGGAGACAGAGAAAAGGTTAGGAAATGACACAAATAATCCTAATGCTTTTCAACACAGATAAAGCAGTGTGAGGTTGCAGTCATTTGGTGCTTGTAAAGTCTGATACTGTCCTTTTCCAGATTTCTCATATGTGTGGAAGGACATTTTGGGGAGGTACTGGTACAAGTGTTTAAGGGATATATAATGTCATTGACACCCTTTGATTAGGGCAATGCTTGAAAACTTATACAAATATGTATGTGTAGCAATATACAGGTGTGTGTATATATAGATAGGTTTGTAACATATAGTTAACTATATATTTAGTATGGAGTATTGTTCAGCTTGCCACAGTAGAAATTACCAGTTTGATCACTCCATGTCATCTATATATGTATGTAGCTTACTGGGCAGAAAAAACACATTTTACTTTGATCTGAAAGGTGACTGAGATATGGTTTGTTCTGATTTGTTCCATGTCAGTACAAATACAACCTGTATTTTAGCTGGAGAATTTTTATTGTGAGTGGATGGAAAATGCTGTATGGAACAGAAAGAACATAGTTTAATTTTTTTCTAGGCAGAGGCTGAACAGGGAACATAGGCTTTTGGATAAAAAAGCAGTTAAAAAAAGTCTCTTTTGATTTGTAAACTGAGCAGATTTGATCTGGAAATCACCAAGGGAAAATAAATACAGTACATGATAGATGTCATTTTTATAGTGTCATTTTTTTTTGACCAAAGTTACACTTTAGCAGTTCTGCTGACATGATAGATGTTCCAGAGGAGCCTTGTGCCTTGCAGAATTGCAACTGCAAACCTTTATACTTAACACATATCTCCTAAGGCAGTAAGACACACCACAATCAACACTAACATAATTTAAACCTGCATCAGCCAGAAACTACAGATCTGTGTCAGTCATGATTGCTGCCCATTAATGCAATCCTTCGTACCACCTATTATTTTACCACTTGTTATTATACCACCTATCTCTAGGTGGTACGAATGCAGTTTGCATTACCTAGTAGATGTAAAATGAAATTATGCTCATAGAATTGTTATCATCCACGCTGTGTTGCTTCAAAATCATGCAAACTTCAGCGACTAGTCCCATATGGAAAAAAAAGAACTAGGAATAGTACCTAGAGATTTGCAGGACATATATTTGCTGCAGTAAGGCCACTAGGATAAGGGGAGAGCATGAGAGGTGATAATTTTCAGAGGAAGAGTACAGCAAGAGAAACAATAGTAGGCACATAAAAGAACTGAAAAAGAGGAAAAGAGAAAGTGCAAAGTGAATACTAGCACTAAATCTAGCAAAATGTGGTAAAGGAAAAAAAGCAGATATCCAGGGGAGTGAATAAGCCTTTAGTTATCCACAAGTGGCCCCATTACCAATTTAGAATTCATTACAAGCATTAGCATGGCAGCCATCAGCATCGTTTCTGGAACCTCCCTAAATGCTTTCTTTCATCCTTGTGAAAACCTCCAAAGCATAGCAATACAGTGGGCTTGGCGCATCGCCAACTTAGAGCTTCTCAGCTGCATAGCAAAAACAGAGTGATATTACCAGAAGGCTGAAAAAGTGGGGCCAGGCCAATGTCCTCTCCTGTCACTGGAATGGGCAGAGATGGGATGGAAAGGAGCCATAGGGAGGGAGGAGCATTCCTGCAATGGATGGGGGGACTTTCACCCCAGACCTCCCTCTGGCACCTCGGCAGCAGGAGCAGCATCAGCGGTGAGGAAGATCTCCAGGGCTTTGGCACAGCAGTCTACTTTGCTGAAAATCTATTGTTATCCCAGCTGCGCTATGGCTGGATTCCCTCTACTGTGAGCTGAAGAGCAAGGGAGACTGACCAAATCTCTTGATGTTTTGGGCATCTCTGGTTTCATAATATCTGATAACGTGTGAATTGCTGTTCTTGGGGAGGACAGCTAAGGAAGCAACAACGAAGATACGTTGAGTTGAGGATGTTTGTTGTCAAATGCTGTTTGCTGAAAAATACATTTTTGAGTACAGCTAAACTTTTGCAAAAAAACCCTGTGCTGAATTTAATGTACAATTTTAGTTGATAGAGGTTGCAATGTTTTTATGTTTTGTAAATATGTTTATTTGGGTTTGCTTCAAAAATTTCATGTTAAAATTTAATTTTAAATAGCAATGGAAAATGTGTTAATAAGTAAGAACATCCAAACCAAAGTGAAACACATCTTTTTAAGCTGGACAGAATGTTTCATTTTACAAGAAATAATCCTTTTTTTCTAATGTCAGTAGTAAATGTGGGAGAGATGTAAAAAGATAGATTCTAAAATGAGAACTATGCCTCTAGCTTCTCTGAGGACTGCTGCTCTTTCTTGTGTCCTTGGAAGGCATTTGTGCAGTCCTCCAGTAACTGAGACAACATTGTTTTGGCATTTTGTTTTACTGAGCCAGTGGGTCCACACTCAGATAACTGAGTATCTTTTTTTTTTAATCAAATATTGAGTTTGCCTGGGACACTCAGAGATCCAAACACATTTACAAAGACAGCCGTACTGATACAGCATCCTTCATGGTGACCCTCAGAGTGTCTTCAGGGAAACAATGTTCTAACAGCATAATGTTTTCTGAGAAGCATATTGTTTCCCTTGTAAAAAGGAGCAGAGGAGTTTGAAGTTAGCTGGGATAAGCTGATGTTAGTCTGATGGTCTATCAGGAAGAATTCTGCGCTGCATTTTGCAAACTACATTACTCTCCAAGACAATTTTGGTGTAAGAACATAGGGCATCCTAGCACCAAAGCCAAGTTCCAGCCAGGCCTTGTAGAATGGTGGTCTCCAAGTATGCTTGTTGGAAGTTTCCTAGGGGCTAGTAGCACAGTAGATTAGCTATTAAAGGTATAAATCACTGTTTATGTGTAGCTATATAATCAGCACTCTACCCTCTTCTCCCTTTGTTGTTTCGTAAGTATTTATTAATATAAAAATACTTTGGTTTGAGGAAGTTTATACCAGGCTCCTAAAATTTTATAATTGTTTCAGTTTTGTTCTTGATACAGCTTTGGAGATTTCTGGAAAGGAAACAGAAAACTGTATCCTCTCTGACTCCCTGTTGTTCACAATGAGAGAAGAATCCACTTTTGTCTGAACTTTGAATCTAAACTTTCGCTTTTCAAGAAGTGTAGTAATGTTGTTACTGGGTCAGATTTACATAACTAGATTCCTTGATACTGTGAACATTGAAATGACCTATATCTTGATTTTAATTTCCTTCTCTTTCACCTGTATCTTCAGATAAATGTGAAGAAACGTTTACTGCATGGCATTCACTGCCCCTGGAAGACATGTGTAATTTCAAGGTGCTTTTTACTTTTTGAGCAAAGTTTTCTGGATGTTTAATGTGAGTAGTCTTTACTGATCATCTTCAACTTTTATAATGACATTTGATGTTCAAAATGCAGCTTAAAATAGAGCCTTCTTCCAGCTCGCCACTTCTGTATCTGTCAGACACCATTCTGAGACAGTGCTGGGTTGAATGAGAAATATTACAGACTTGGCCTTTGTTGAAGTTTCCGTGAAGACATTTCAGCTTTGAAAGTGTGGAAGAAATCAGCAGCTTACCTGGGTGAGCCTTACCTGCTGGCAGGGAGCAGTTGGTGCAATCAAAAACATTGGTGTTCACTTTCTTTTTGCTTTTCATTTCACCCTGTTGAAGCAGAACAGCATTTTTCCAGAACAGTAACATTTCAGTCCAGAGAAGTTTTATTGTTAATTATAATTCATTATGCTGAGTGACTGCTGGTAATGTTCCGCATGCAACCCAGTTCACACAAGAGACACGATTCCTCAGAAACCTTGCCAAAATACTGAGTGCGGTGTGGTTCCTGAGTAGTAACGAAGGAGGGGAAAGGGAAGAAACGCCACAAAAATGGTGAGTGGCATGGTGAGCTTGTGGCACTCGGTAGCTTACATTGTAGTCATCATGTGTAGATACCTTCATTGCCTAAGTCCATGTCTTAACAGAAAAGAACCATTAGGATAACTTAAATGAACAAGATGGTCTCTAAGAGCCCTGCATGCACTTGGCATGTGTTTGGAGCATCATATCGAGCACAGTCGAAGTAATGGGAGGTCTGGGGTACTGAAGCCGATGTTACATACTGAGAGTAGGTGGTGGCCGAATACTGAAGTCAGATAAAAGAGCAGGAAGCAGACCTGAGGATCAGTGCAGCAAAGAAGTGGGACACAAATATATTCAAACAGGGGTGTTTAGACCACTTCTCAGCAAGTATGATTTCAGCAGTAACATCTTCTCCAGCAAATGGAAGCAACATGGATATTAGTGAGACTTAAAAAAATGGTTACAGCGATTAAGCCTTGAAATGAGAAAACTACTTGAGACTATTGTTACTGTTGTGAACATTAATACTATTGTTTCTGTTTCCTTGGACAGATAGAAATGACCTGAGGAACAGAGAGTAAGGTTTGGATTTGACAGACAGGAGGCAAGACGGCAAAATGTAGTGCCTATGTACGTTTTTAAGGACCCTAATAGTCTTTTTCTAGGATGGCATTAGTATGTTATTATATACCAAATGAGTCTCAGAGGTGCCACATACCTGTGAGCTCACCATCATATTTCCAGCCTGTCCCATCACTCTCACGTGTTTTACATCTGTTGTACATCTGCCTTATTTCAAGCCTGGACTTACTCTTTTTGACTATTAAATTGCCCCAGTTCACTGTAGAGGGTTTAGGTTTTTCATTATTTATGTACAACTGAGGAACTTTAGAGGAGAAAAAAAACACATAAAAATTGTGTTCCTGCTTGGAAAAATCTTATCATCTGAGATGTACAAATATCCCATGCAACTAATTCAAGCGGTGGATAGTAGAAGGTATGTAAACTATCTGAAGGTGTTCACTGCCACCAGTCTTGGACTTCTCCTGTGTAGGAGAACAAGGAGCAATGATTTTGGAGAAAATGAGAGTGCTCATGTTAATTGAGAGCCTGGGAGGAGAGGCTCATCTGAGAAGGGGAACATAAGGAAGAGGAAAAAGAAAGCTTTCCTTGAGGGATGATTGTTTCAGCTAACAGACAACCTGCTAGGTCAGCAGGCCTTGCTTCAAATGATGTGGGAAAGAAGAAGCTGCTGCTAAGGTGAAGATGTCCCATGCCCTCAGGCAGGGATACTAAGTAGGGTTGGCCAAACCCCAGTAGATTTGCTTTGTGAAAAATCTCAGGATGGTTGAGATTGACGCAAGATGTCAGCACACATGAGATTGAGACTTTCTGATAGTTATCACAGAAAGAATATGATGAATCTATTAGCCATCTTAGTGAAATAAGTCTTTTGTAGGGGAATGCCCTGTACAACAGAGTGAGGACATGGGTCTGACTATACGTGAGCGTGTGTGTGTGTGACGGTATCGACCAGTGTATCTTGTCCCCACATTGTGCAGCCACCAGCTCTAGGACAGGGGGTTCTTTTGATGGGCAAACTGGATCCCTGCTTGGCTCTGCCTCTCCTCCAGCTAATCTTATCGATACAGAAATCCCAGCATTGCTGACTGCCCTCATCAACATGGCTGTTTGTTGCTCACTGTCACGGGGATTACCCAGTGAGGAATTTGCGTCTCTCACAAATAGAGTGGAGGACAGGTAGAGCAGTGCAGCAAAGGTGGAGTGAAACTAGATGTCTTGTCTTTTTTTTTTTTTCACTGCTTTTCAATCCAAATCTTTGTAACCAAACCCAGCTCCTTCCCCCACGGGAATTCCATTATTTCACTTTTAAAATCTGGTCATTCTGCTCATCGTTAGGTTAAATCAGGATTCCCTGTGCTGTGCCTAATGTGTTATGTGGGGAATTTAGTAATGATGCTTTAAATCCCTTCCACTTTAAGTTTCAGTTCTTCTCTACAATTAAATTTTACTTTCCTGACAGAATTATTCTAGATTATTTTTAAACAATCAAATTTGCTGTGGACATGTTTCCCTTGATACACTAAGCTTCACCCTCCTCTCCCCACCCTGGAGTGACTTGGAGCTGCATGCACTTCTTGCCCCTTAAGAGAATATCTCAAGGACAAAAAAGCTGTCAAGTGACAGGAACAAAGCACTGGGAAAAGCTGCTCGTCCTTGCTCGCCCACCCAGTCCCTAATAAAGAAAACTAATAATGCCCATTTTAGGTAGCTTGCTTCTACAACTCTAGTCTCATTATTTCAGCAAAGCAGTGTAGGCTGCCGGCTGTATCTTTTATATGTCCAGTCACAGTTTGCAGAGGGGGTCTTTGCTGCTATTCTGAAAATGAGTCCCCGTCCCCCTCCTTTTCTTTGTGTTGCTTTCCTAGATCCTGGTTGAAAGGAGAGTAGGGAGAGCTAGGCATGCAAGGCTGAGGAGGACAGGCAGGGCAGGGGGGGTGAACAGCAGCAATCGTTTCTATTACCTGTGTCATTTTCTCACTTCCTTACTAATACTGTAATAATTAGAAAGGTTCTTATTAAGCTTATCCTGATTCCTTGGTTTAAATGCAGACCAGTTGTTACATCCAGCGGTATCCTGCTGACTGCTGCTCTGAGTAAGAGCATTTCTGCTCACATCCCCAAAGCTTTTCAGCTGTGGAGCCCTTTGGGCAGCCATCTCACAGTTCCCAGCGTAGCTCTGACAGAGGGTGGATTCTGGGAATGTACAGAGTGCCTCTGTAGGGCTGCAGCATGAGTGCTGCATCCTATCTCCTTTAGTGCTGTCCCTACTGGCCTCGAGCCAAGATTAGCCCTTGCTGAACACAAGAAAAATCCAAGTGTTTTTTGGCAGAAATACAAACCACTTGGAGCACGTTGGCGTATGGATGTGAAGTGTTTTACAAGCATCCTTAGAAGCCCAGCACAGCTCTTTGTATCATAAATTTCTGTAGTGTGGACAAGCCTTGAGAAAATACCTGGGAGAAGAATGGGAGGTAACTGTCAGGGTAATTACTGACTTGGGGGAAAAGGAGGCCGAAATGGAGGAGAGAAGAGAGGCTTGTTGGTTGAGCAAAGTTTTAATAGTGCAGTTTGACCAAGAACTGGAAATCAGAGAGGAACTAAACACATTTTCATGTTGAGGTTTGTTTTTTCCCCTGCTGTTAACAGAAACTAAAAATAGCTAAAATCAGAATAATTTACTTTCATCAAATAGAACATTTAAATTTACTAGAAACCAAGTTTTCCCAGATTTCATTTTGGAATTAGAATTACTAGACTACCCCCATTTTACTGTTACTTCTACATCACACAGTCCTCCAATCTCTCTTTAATTTGCATTGGGACAATAAGAGGTTTCTGCAGAGACTATATCGTATTTGTGTGTCTGTACAGAGTCTCTGCATCATTGCATTCTTCAACATGCTAATGTTGATACTAGTATTTTCTGCATGAATTTCCACATTTTTATTTCTTAATTGATGCCTTCAATGCAGACCACAATTTAATTCCGTTTCATCAGAAATGATGACCAATGTTCTTTCGTGAAACTGAATATTCTTTGCAGCTCTCTCATAAGTACATTGACAACCCAACAACCTATTTTTCTTAGCCATTTAACTGATGAAGAGGATGTGAAACTCCTGCATTAGAAAAATCAAAGAAAAACCCCTTCACTCTCTTAAATTCTTGTCTCAGTTTCACTATTATGAATCCGGAGAGAAAAAATAATGAAGTCATATCATCTTTATTTGTCTCTCCCATCTTTATCACTTGAAGACTCACTGGCTAGTTAGGTTTCCATAGCTATGGAATGGGACACATTTGTGAAGCTGCTTGAAGATTAGTGGGTACTCAAGACAATAAAGCAGTGATAGAATGACCCCAGTTAACAGGTTTTGTCTTGGCAAGGAACTTATTCCCATCTACCTTAACAAGCTTGAAAGTAAAATAAACAGAAGCTGTCAAGGTCTGTGGAGGTGTGAACATAATTTCTGAGTATGCAGAGGTTTCTGCTTAGCTCTGGTTCCTCTGTTGCATTCAGACCATGCCAAACATGTCCCACCATCTGACATGGCATAGAATTTCAAACCAAACCAAACCAAATGGTTAAGTATTTGTATCCATTGTTTGTCATACAGAATGTACCCTCAAACATGGGACAGAGAGCACTAAGAAGTGTTCTGCCTCCAGTAAGCCTCTAGAGAGTATATATGCTATCACATCTCTTTGCAGAGCAAAACGTGCTCTCCCTATGTGCTGCTCTTCTGTTAGTGCGTAAGGATACAGGAATTGTGGTGAGTGAACTAAATGATGCTCTGTCTACTTATTCTTGGTACCTCCTCTGGGGAGAGGACGGACCAGTCCCTGTGCCGGACTCCACAGCTGTTTACTGCATTTCTATGCCTTACAAAGCCAATGTCCTATAATAAACAGTTTTCTACAGTTAGGAAATGATACTGTGATGTTACCAGTTTATTGGAGGAAGCTATGGGAGGAGGCGAAACTGGATGAAACTATGAGACAGGAGAGAAACTGGCTGAGAAACAAGTATTCAGGAAAATTATAGGTATTTTCGTAGCATGGCAGTACTGGGAAAGCTTTGCAGAAAGTGTGGATCTTTCTTCTCTGAACAAAAGAGACATTTGACTTCAGTTCTGCATCTGGATGACTGACAGTGAATCTTCAGAAAAAGAAAAGAAAAACCATTGGACTTCTGAAACTTAGAACAACCTCCTAGAGGCTGGAAATAAATCTGAATTAATGACCCCAGCATGGTGAGAAGGTGCACAGTGCCAGCTGTGAACAGAGATGCACTGGCAGAGCCTCCCATCCTCTGCTCCTTGCTCTGATGGCTACTCGTAAGTTCCAGGTTACTCTAGGGGCTGTTTCTCCCAGGGCCACCAGCAAGCTGCTCCAGGGAACACTGCTTACCTTCTGCAGCTGGAAGGAGCTGGGCTGTCTTGCTCATTTTACCAGCACTTACCAGCATGGCATTTTCAGACTGCAACTGATTAAGGAGGACTTGCACGATCATTTTATCCACTGGATCTGAAGGACTGTCAGTCTTCAAGGGGACAGTGGGAGCCCTTGAGGAGGGAAATGTCTTCAGCTGGCACTCGTAGTAGTGGGAGATGATCATGCAGAGCCTTGATTGCAACCAACATTTAAAAATACATTCCTAGAAACTTCAGCAAGGCACGACAAAATTTCTAAGGTGCTAACTAAAGACAAACCTTTAGGCCGTTCTCTTCAGTTGTTCCCAACCTGTGTGTGCATGTGGGGAATTCACTGATATATAAATTTAGGAACATTGAAGTGTAGGATACAGGCTGCAACTAGTAATGAAAAAAATGGTGCTTTTGATTACTTCACCTTCAACAAGTAGGACAGGAAACAATAAGGCAAATGGGGACATCCTTCTGTGTGGTTAGCAGCCAAATATCAAACATCAACTAAAGATTAAAAGTAATTGTCATATATACTTAGTCTTTGTGCTTTGATATAGACTGAGAAGAAGGCAATTTAATCAATTTGTTATGCTTTATGTGATATGCATGTCTCAGAAGTTTGTTGTTTTGAAGATGGTTTTGAAAAAAAGAGAAGGAAAAAAGTCAAAGCGATCTCATCTACAGTTAATATGCTAAAAGTGGTTATCAGAGAGGCCTAGAAAAATATTTAAGTAGAGGATGCTAGAGTTCAAAGTAATAATACTGGAGGTTAACATGATAATGAAGTTTGGCCAGACACGTGGCCAGGAGTCCTTTCACTACATGGCATCAATATATACCATTCCTGCCTCCTGCAAAAGATTTTGTACACACTCTTTGAATTTTTCTTGTGAGGATATCTGGACTGTTATTAGTTTGACCTTGATCTTTTTTGACCTATCTGTAAACTGTCTTTCCTTACTGATACTCTATTTTTTAATTGTTTTACTTATTAAAAAATAAATATCATTAATATATAGCAGGTCAAGCCTTGCATAAGATCCCTCTTGGAGTAATCTATTAGGCTATGGAATCTGGCACACAAAAATAAGATAAAAAGACCTTAATTTGCTATAATAAAAATGACTATGGCCAGCTACAATTCACAGCCACAGCAAAAGAAAAACTGATGCTGAAAATTGGCACATTGAGATACTCTTACTGTTCAAGTCCAATTATCTCCTTGGTAACAAGTTCTTTCATTCATTACATATTGTATTGTCAGAATAAACCATGTAATAGTGCTGTATCTGGGTCCGTACTGCTCCTGCAAGTATGGAATATGGAAGCATAAATATGCAACCTGCTAACCAGTTTCTTATTCTTGCTGGAAAATTAAAATATCCCTGTGAATCCGTATCTGCCAGATGATTGTACTCTTCACTTCTCATGTGCAGCTTTCCTTTTAGATACCAGTCACCAGAAGTGAATGGGCTCTAAGTTATTTACTGACTGGTGAAAGAAAAAACTCCACCTGGTCATGTTTTAAAGTTCACCCCTCACAAAAAAATTGTGATTTTACCATGCTTATAACCTCCTTCAACCTAACATGTTTTATACAATTCATGCTTTACAAAAGTTGAATGGACTTCACTGGAAGCACAGGTGAAATATGCTGAGGTGATTTCCATAACACCTCAGACTCGACTTAACGTGGTTGCAGCTCTGCGTGCTGAAGGTGTATCTTGATGTTGTTGATTTTTGTGGGATTTTTGTGACCGATTCCAGCTTAACTGTAATTAAGATAATGGCTGCTGGGGGATGAGAGTGGAAGAGGCCTTTCATTCAATAATTATCAGATCTAGTGTCAAGGAAACTGCTAAATGTGAGAAAGAACAAGGCAGAGCTAGGCTGTTACAGCCTTGTGTACGCTGCTATCTGTTTTGGGCCAAGATCCAAAAGCATTCAATGGTCTAAAACAGCATCCAGAGATTTCAGCTGGGATAGGAGCCCATTTCTCTTTATTGCACAAGCACATAGGAAGAGATGTTCTCCCATCAAAGACTTTGCAGTCTTGCTAAAACAACAGAGAGAAAGGGAATGGGATGAAAAGATGAAAGCAACTGGGACTAGAACACGGCTTATATATGGTTTTGTTATGGCATCTTTTGTGAAGCCATGGAAGCAGTGAAAGAGAATACCAGAATATTCACCTCTTCACTGATTCCTTCTGGACATTCAGGAGATCTGAAATATCATTTCTTGGACCAAGGTATAATATCATATAGTGCCAGTACAGTTAGAAACCAAGAAAGGCATACTGTAAGAATGATGGCCACAGCTCCCTTATGTAGGAGAGAGTATTACCATTTGTAGCAGGAGCTATGTACCTTTTAGGTTAGAGCCTACCATCCTGCTCGCATCCTGCTGCTAAGTTATTGGTATTAACTTGGCATGTTCTGTCAGTCATTACCCTCAATGCCAATCCTAACTTTTCTTGGTAGTAGCGAAAGTGGGAGCATTAGGACAGAGAGCACTGCTGTGCCTGAAGTAAATAAGAAGTCTACCCTCCTCTGATAAAAACCAGTCTCCATCAGAGTGGTGTCTGCTGCTGCTAATGGCACTTCATGCAGGGGTGGGTGATTTGAAGGAGACCATTTAGTGTAGGTGCACAGTTATCACAAAGTGATCAATTTTTAGGTTTGTTGGGGAGATAGTAAATTGGGAAATGAGCCAAAAAATGAGATACTAATATTACTGGGACTCACGTAATGTCCCAGGGACCAAACACCTGAATATTCCAGAGAGAGCAGTGTCCCGCAAAGTCAGATGAAAAATCAAAACCGATGCATATGTGGTTCAAAAATGTTGATGGGATCTAACTTTATCGGCGCAGTTGCATGTATGTGAATTCACGTACATGTGATGATTTTGTACAAAGCAGAGATTTCAGTGGGGTTCCTCTCACCTCTGTGGTGTCACGCAAGTGATGCTTGCTTCAGCCCCACTGTGTACAGTGCAGCTGACCCACATCTAGATTTACACTGGCAAGTACAGTTGTGTAGTTTTATTCGGAAGCACTCAAAAATATTCCTAGCCTGAAAGCTTTTCAGCTACACATTATATGTATATGTTGGCTGGCAAATGAACACTCTGGAGTGTGTTAATGGTTTCTTAGGAACAGTTGCACTTCCCTTAGCCAACTTCAGCTGGCATGTTGCCTGAACACAGAAATCTTCCCAATTGCAAGGAGTGCCATGATAATGGGACAGTAGGTTCATGAAGAAGAGATGTTATTTTTATATTGGACGCTTCAGAGAAAACTGCCACAACCAGCAATCCAATCTTGGACTCTCTGCCATTTTGAGTATTTCTGTTTTATCATCTGACAAAAGGGGAAAAATACACTTAGCAGTGGTGCTTTTCTGCTAACTCATTCCAAATTTAAACATCAATGGGTTCTGCTACAGTTTTTTTGTAATGACATGAAGACAGAAGAGTTTCTCACTTAGACATGCTGGGAAAGTGCTTTCTCTTATCACAGGGCAAAAAGCTGCAGCCAAAGAAATAGATCTAGAAAGGTCTAGGAAAAGTCTTTCACAACTGGACACTGAAGAAATTTCTCAGGGGAAAAAAACTAAACCAACCCACAAGTGAATAGTTCTGTAATATCTTGGGTTTTCTCATATGTCCCAAGTCTTGAAGTTCTCCATTTCACTATTACACCTGCTGTCACATGGAGAAGCATGAAATTGGTATTTATGAAAGTGACATGAGTGATCATGCAAATACCCCTCTCCGTGTAACATCAAGCAAAGGATGCCAAAAGGTGGCCATGCACTACCCACTGGAGTCTCAGTTAGATAAGGAACTGCTGATTCTGAAAAGAGGGAAAGAGGGATGTTTTTATTCCCTAAGGCAATGATAATGCCACTTAAAATACCACTATATTTCTGAGTTTTGAACTAGCTGCTGTCCTCTGTAACTTCAGATGTATTTTAGGATTACTAGTGTTGAATTTGGAAAGAACTTGAGGGTTTTAATACAAATATTCATGTCAAAAGAGAATTACAGATATGCATATTACAGGGTGCTTTCACAAGATTCTGATACTGGAAGCTAAACAGAAATTAAAGTACTTCCAAGAGGAATTTGGATAGGGAATAGGGATTTTCCCAGCCCTATTGCAAGTTTATGAAATCTGTTTGATGTGTGTTTTTGAGGAGGACAGAGAGCCCTACGTCTAAGTTTTTAAATAATTAAGAGACCCAAGTAGGGCACTATTAACTTTCCACATTGACTTTCTTAATTGATGTTGGATCTCAGTGACTTTTAACCATGAGTGAACCCTGTCTCCCACCACTAAACCATGGCAAAATTCTGATTCATAAAAATACTGCATACCTACAGTGGGATTTACTACTAAGGCTATAAAATCTGAGCAGGTGAAAATTTGTATCAGCTTAATACAATTTATACAGGTATCTTTTTCATTGACCTAGCTGAACGCTGATGGTTCCTACTAAATTAAAGGCATTAATGGAACTGGTTCTGATGGGACTGAGGTTATGCTCTGAGGCTGACAAGAATGGAAGTTTTTACCTTTGCTAGTGAAGCTGCTTCATTCCGTATGGTCTTGTCCTCCTAAATTAGCACTTTTCCTATACATTACTGCAATTGCTCTGGCATTCCTTTAGTTTCACCAGAAATGGAGCCACAGTATGTCTTAGCAGCTGACAGTGTTTTAAATATAACAGTGCTTGATGAAAGAAGATCTGGATTTTATAAACCTGCCTTTATTACTGACTAATTTTTTCCCTATGCAGATTGTTCTTTCAGCTGGTGTGATAGACTCTGGTGGTCAATGATAGGATTTACCCCAGTCTGGCGTGAATGACTCCAAGATTTTCTTTCCCTTGGAGCCTTTTTCTATGTATTATGCATGTTTGTGTGTTTGTTTATCTGGGAATGTAGAAAACTTATTTGATTGACCTTAGCTCCAAAGTGACTGTAGGGTGTATAATCTTTTGCAAGTTATAGAGGTATCATAAAAGACGGAGTCTGCCTGGGGGCACCTGTAGTGGGATGGACATGAGGGTAAAAGAACAAAAACTCACAGGAAATCTGGTTTCATGAATTCTGCAGCCCATGGAATAGCTATTATTAATATATTGTTATTAATAAATGTAGTCTTCTGAGGTCTTGAAATCCAGTGCTCTTTAAGTTACAGCCTTTGATATAACAAATGTGTTAAGAAAAAAATATATAGTGAGAGATTACATCCACTGAAGCTGGGGATATTTCTTACAGCATTTCTTCTTCCCAGCTCATTATCTGTATGGCTCATTGTCCCAGTGCTATGTCTCCCATAGAGAGTTAAAAAAAGCGATAAACAAATAGATCTCAGTTTAGCAGCAGACCCTTCTGGGAGAATATTTGTAAAGCTGGAATTTTTCTGTCTTCCAAATTTCCTGGTGATTTTGTATCTGAATGTTTTTCAGATATGAAAGTCTTTTCATATCAGCTTGACAGGAAGCAGTGCATACCACACCGCTGCGAAGTACCTAGAGTTTAAAATGAGAGATGAACAACCTGGCTTAGCAGGGATGCAGGAAGAATTGGTTCAGCCCTCAAGCCAAATCTCAAACCAACCCCAAACTAATTTGTGTCTGACTGAATGTTGTCTTTGAATCTTATTTGTTCCAGGGTTCCCTGGAGAAAGAAGATAGCAGTGAATTTTGAGCTGCCTCTTATGTAGGGAAGCCCCATAACTCATGAGATTTGGAAAAAGCATCTGGTGAAAGCCCAGCAAGGGGTTGAAAATGGATGCATTAAAGACAGAAATAGGGCCCAAGTTCCTCAGAAGTTGTTATCCTGTCTGCTAAAATGTCTCTTTGGTTGTTTCCCTAGTCATGCCATGACAATAACAGTACTCTGCACTATTACAAGAGTGGTTGGTGAGAGAAGAGAAAAAGTGAGGTAGTTCCCTTTGCTCTAAGGCAACCTCAGTGAGCAATACATACGAGTCTTCACATTCAATTCCAGCTATCTTCGATAAAAGGGTTGTTTATTTACCACAGGGTAGAAAAGCAAAGGTAAACCAAAAAAGAAATAATCAGAAAATAAAAGTTAAACAGACAGTAAGCACAATAAACCAGATTACTTCAGGGATACATTTGACCCAGCTAAATATATTATTGCAAAAGAAGCATTCAAGCTGGGCATGAAAGCTGACATCTTGAAACTCATTTAGTGTCTAAAGTTAGGCACCTAAATCTAGGTTGGGAGTGCTTAAAAAAAAATAATAATAAAAAAGAAACCCCAAATCTTTCCTAAGGTGATCACATTTCTGCAGTTCTTACAAATGTGAGCAGTACCTGAGGGGAACTGTGTTTTGCACGTCTACAATTCAAGCACTCCACTTGAGACAACCCAGCACAGGGCTGTAGTGAAACTTCAGGGCACAGCGTCAGTTTGGCAACTCTTTTCCTGCATTCCTGCCCCTGCAGATGCAATGAAAACACAGTAAAAAACACAAGTAAGCAGCTTTGTACCTGGGTTACAGTGTTGCTGTAGGAAATAGGTATTTATAAGCACTTAGCTCCTTTTCTCTCTGTATTTGTTCCTAACTTGAGATTTTTATTTTTTTTTTTTTTGCCTTTACATTGCTCCTACCATCTTGCTTGGCTAAACATTCTAGCTTCTTTGTGAGAGCACGGGAATGGGCCATGTCTAAGTAAGGATCATGAAATATAAACTGCACTCATTTTCACTTATGATATACTCCTTTTTATTTCTGGAGAAAGAGCTTGCAATTCAAGAGCTCTTGTGGAAGGGATTCAATTGCCACAGTTCAGATCCAAAAAGCTGTACAGTATTCATACTTTCAGTTGATTCCAGGAGGAAGTAAGGGAGGTAAATAAGAGTTAGGAGTACTTCCATGGACCTAGAGACCATGCTCAGTAATGCAATTCATCTCTCCCAGGCAATCAGATGGAAGTTGTTTTTGCTATAACAAAAAAATCACATTTCTGCTGTAAAATTGCTGTGGAAGCTGCATGATCTGACCTGTGTGTTTTGAGCACTGTAAAGCCCATTTTTCTCTCATTATTTCACATTCAGTTTTGGTTTACTCTCTATTTGTATTGTTTACAATGTTAATGATTTGCATTTAATAGAATAATTCTGATTCAGTTCCATTGTATAAATTGGTCCTCCAGGTGTTCACATAAAATCCTATTACTGTGTTTTCTCCCAGCACATCTTGGGATACAACATCCCATTACTATGAAAATGGAAATAACTGTATTCCCAGTCAGGTGAAGTGTTGCATAGCATAACTGCCATGCTACTAAATTTTAACACTCAAATTTTCTTATACAATGTAATTCATATAAAAAATGCAGGACAGTGACTGTATGTACTGTGGTTTTTTTAAGTTTTAGCAAGGCTCAATCTAGCTGCATGAGCTGTGTGAGCAGGAACTCCCTCCCCCACCTCTTCCATATGTTCTGAATTAACTGCTGCATTCACATGAGCAAAATGGAGCTGGAAATAGAAACTGGAGCTCAGATCCTCCTTTGGCATAAACTAGTGCGTTTACACTGAAGCTGAAGGGTATGGGTTGCTGTAAACAACTGAGGATGTGGCCCTTAAAATTTCACTTAGTTCATTGTCTTAGCCTCTAAAAGAAGAACATCTCTCCCTGCTTTGCAAAATACAGACACACTGTTTTAGAAGATGGAAATGTGTCCCTTTTTAAAGTGCTGTGCTATACATCTTCTGAGAAAGTCTTGGTAGAAAATTTAAGAAACCTTAAGTCCTTACTTTTTAAGATCTTTACATGCTTTCACAATACCATTAAACTTGCTCAGGCTAGAATATTAACTCTAGAAAATGAGGAATCTCAGCTCTTTGTCAAAGTGTTAAGGGCACCATGCTCAAGCAACAGGAAAACCCTCAGATTGCTCTGAAGATTGGGAACAGCCAGAAGGGATTTACCAACAGAGAATTGTGCTTAACTAGCCCAAATGGCTTCTGTGGTGAAATGCTGGGCTTTGTGGCTAAGTAGAGAGCAGTGGATGTTCGCCTCAAGCTTAGAAAAGTACCCACATAGCTTCATTGAGTAGATAAGGATGGGATGTGTGGTAGTGGTTAATGACTTGAAGACTAATTGGCAGCAGTCTGGTGTTCCTGGGGGGCTGACACTGGAGCTGATCCTGTTCATCGTCTTCATCAGCAGCCTGGATGATGGGCTGGCATACACGAGTCAGTCCTCTGCAAGGTTGTGGTTGGCATCGGTCTGGGGGATGCAGCTGGCGTGCTGGAAGGCAGGGCTGCCATAGAGGGACCTCAAGAAACTGGATGAATGGGCAGAGAGGAACTTTGTGAAGTTCAGCAAAATCAAAGGTAAATTAATATGCCTGGGACAGAATAGTCTGATGCATGGGCACCAGCTGGGGTTGACTGGGGCAGAAGCAGTTCCCTGGAAAGGGATCTTGCAGTCCTGGTAGTCAGTTAAATGTGCCAGCAGTGTGTCCCTATGGAGAAGAAAGGTAACCACATTCTGGGCTGCATTAGCAAGAATATATCCAGCAGGTTAAACTAAGTGATTTTCCACTCTGCTCAGTACTCATGAGACACACTTGGATTGCTTTATCTGGTTTAGGGGCAGCTAGAAAGAGCTGTTGACAAACTGGAAAGAGTCCAGAGGAGGACTGCTAAGACATTGAGGAGACTGGAGGATGTGAAGTACAAGGAAAATCTTAAGGTTTTTTTTGTGTGCGTGTCTGATTGCAGTCTTCCATTACCTGAGAAAGGATTACAGGGAGCACAGAACCTGACTCTTCTCTGGTGTGCATAAAAGGAGGACAAGAGACAGAAGTGACAAGTTGCAGAAAGGGAAATTCTTACTAAAAAATTCTAACACAAAAGGTGTTGAAACAGGTTCACATGCATGAAGGTGTATTAACAAGGCCCATCCACAGCTGATGGTGTACATCAATTGTGATGATGGAAGCTATATTTGGGGAAAAAATATAAAGGTAAAGGAGAAACAGACAGAAAGAAGGTACAGGGGAAACTGCTGACAGGCCAGCTGGGAAGGGAAGTGATGAGGGTCCCCAGAGGAGCATCCTCTTTGCATGTCCTCTCCTACGCAGCAGGGTTCCCCCATAGTAATTTTCCCACAGTAACTCTATAGCCCCCGGTATTTACAGAACCCTCTGCCCCCCCCCCCCCTCCCCCGGGGGTTGGGGGGGAAACCAAGCAGCCGCAGATGACTGCCTGCCACTGCATCCGCGCGCCGGCCCCCTGGTTAAAAAGTGTGAGGACCCCTGCTCCAGTTTCCACCAGCCCTTGCTCAAGCTCCTTGTTCCTGCCAAGGAATGTTAGCACTGGTCAGAGCACACTGATGAGCAGTAGGTGCTCTGCGCTTCTTGGTAGTTGAGCTTTGTGCATGCGCACTTTTGGTCCTCTAATGTAACCCAGATGCTTCAGTTCAATGGAAAGGAGGAGAAGGGGAGAAAGAAAGGATGATTGTCACACCAGCAGAAGGGCACCTCCCATGAGAATCCCCACAGCAATGCTATTGGTGTCTGCAGGTGCATGAGAGAAACAGCATGGAGAAACAGCGTGAGAGCACCAATGGGAAGATACCATGGCAGAAGCTCTGGAAAACAGTGCCGTGGCAGCCTGGGTGAAAGGGTGCAAAGCTGGGCATGAAAAGGTGGTCGACAACATTGCAGGCAGAAGGCCTTGTGCAAGCCACCAGGCTAAGGCATCCAAGGAACTGTGCAGTGAGGCTTAGGGGAAGAACCTGTCACTGAGAGGGTGTTTTGGCACTGGAAAAGGAGCCCAAAGAGGCAGAGAAATCTCTCTCTGCGGAGACACCCAGAGCTGGACCGGACAAGGTCCTGAGCAACCCGACCAGTCCCGGAATGTAGCCTTGCTCTGAGCGGGGTGTTGGACTAGGTCATGCCCAGAGCTCTCCTCCAGCTTAAATTTCCCTGTGATTCCCTGTAAATAGTGCTGGGTACCATCAACACTGTAAATGCATTTCAAATGTGGAGACTGAAGGCTTAAAAATCTTGTCTAAAAAATCCTGTAGGGGGAGAAAATAGAGCTCATGCTCACACTGGACATATTTTGATCTGCATAGGAGGGTGATTAAAAGAAGATTATTTTAATTGACATACTTTTTATAGGAATGTCATCTTTTTTACTCTCTTTGGGTTGAAGCTTCTGAAAAATGTAAGATTCAAGTGTAAGTACCAAACACACTGAAGGTTTTGCAGCTGTATTTGACTCAATAGTGACTTCAAGGAAAGTTATAATAATAAAGCCTTCTTAATGTCATGAACTCTCCTTAATAATACTATTAGTAAAAATGGAAGTGTTTACTGCTTGAGCTAAGTGCTTCCTCAACATTAAAAAAATCCTCTACACATATCAGTTCTTCTATTTTCTTCACCAAGCTTTCCAACAGATATTCTTGGAGAGATTGTCTTTGCTAAGGTTTAAAAAAAGGAATAGGAACAGGTGAGTAAATTTATGTATAATATACATCTTCAGGGAGTTATATAAATGAAATGTGAGTTCTTCCTATTTACTGTAAATCAGAGTTCAGATAAATGAGGCCCTGTCCATATTCTGGGTGAATTCAGTCAATCCGTGTTAGGATCAAATTTAAAACCAGCTTCCAGCACAGTGACCAGCCACTGTGCAACCTAGCCAGCTCCATTACCATACAGTTCCTAACTAGCATTTGAGAACTGCAGGGACTCTTTTTATATGCCCTAGTAGGTAAAGTGGAAGAGTTATGGGACTGATGTCATTCCTGTATGGGTGAATGGACTAAAAGACTTCAGCGAGCTGAAAAGTTGGTGTGGTGTTATAGTTATAGTCTATATCAGATGCTGGAGAAATTCCTATGCAGTGCTAGATCCAGATGCTGAGAAAACTAAATGCATATTTTGCCTATTTAGAGCAAAATGTTTATCTTGGCAGTGCAGCCTTAAAGAAAATATGTCTTTTTTTTATCATCTTTTTTTTTTTTTCTTTAGCTGACTAGATCCATGAACATTTGAATGACTGATGGGTACAGATCACTGAAGAAATTATCAGAATTGTACTGTTCTCTGATGGAGGGAATTATTCTGTGCAATTATTTATTTACAAGATACAGGCTGGCAGTGGTGGTCCCTACAAATAAATGCAAGAAATCTGGAGCAAACCATGGGAGATCAGGATTATGTTTTTTCCATGTTTAGAAGCTAGCCAAGGGGAAAGTGCCATTTACTCTGATGGAAATCCAGCTATGTACCTTCACCAGGGAGAATGGAGAAATAAATCTTTTAAAGTAGTATTGGAGATGTGTAGGCTGATCCTTTGGCCTCTGTATACAAAGGTCAGCCCTATCTACCTCTGAGGTAACTGAGAAGTATTTTTTTTTCTTTATATGTTTTTTATATACTTATTCTATTTATTGAACCAATAAAGCTTTATGGAAAGGAAAACAAAAAAAAAAAAGAACGTGTGAATGTCTAATCCTAAATTCAGAGATGGGAAGAGAGCAGTAATGATATCTATGCTGGTTTTCTTTGCCATTGTGTTTTCTGGTCTGCTGTAAATTAAACTAGAATGACTGGGACTATTTCATTGGGCAGTGGTTCACAAAATGCAACCCTTAGCCCACCTGCAATATTCCTGGACACACTTGAAGGGTGCTGTGTCTATGGCATCTGCTTCATACCACTTGGGAAGAGCACAGACGTTCCGGGACATTGGGGTCCTGCTGCTTGAGCAGGTTTCCATCAGGTAGTTGAGTGAGGGTCTGTAGCTGTGAAAAAAGGACATCCATCATATAATGTGGAGTTGGGTTACTCAATCTGAATTAGCCCTGTAAATAAATACGAGATACTATGAATTACATGCTTGAGTTTCATGCACACTGGATCATTTTATGTAAAAAAAAAAAGCAGAAAAGGAACTATGTCTGCAGCATTTTATCTTTGCACATGGCTTTCTCGATTATTCCCTTGCTGCTTTGCTGCTTACATTCAGAAGCAGTAAGGGCACACAAGGGACTGCAGAAAGCTAGACTGTTGCTCACCACAGGAGCTATATGTAGCTCAGGTGCTAGCAGTGAAAAGCATGACAGGACTGGTCACACCCTTCTGATGTGTTTTGTGGTATGCTCTGCAGCCACCTCAAGGTAAGACAGTCTGAACAGCATGTTGCAAGTGAGGTCTCCTGTACAAGAGGTTTCACAGAAACAGAGAATCATGGATTAATTTGGGTTGGAAAGGACCTTAAACACACCATCTAGTTCCAACCCCCCTGCCATGGGCAAGGACACCTTCCACTAGACCAGGTTACTTAAAGCTCCATCCAACCTGGCCTTGAACACTTCCAGGGATGGGGCATCCACTGGGCAACCTGTTCCAGTTTGTCTCACCATCCTCACCATAAAGAATTCCTTCCTAATAGCTAACCTAACTCTACCCTCTTTCAGTTTGAAGCCATTACCCCTTGTCCTATCACTACATGCCCCTGTAAAGAGTCCCTCTCCAGCTTTCTTGCAGGCCCCCTTTAGGCAGTGGAAGGCTGCTGTAAGGTCTCCTGGGAGCCTTCTCTTCTCCAGACTGGACAACCCCAACTCTTTCAGCCTGTCTTCATAGGAGAGGTGCTCCAGCCCTTTGGTCATCTTTATGGCTCTTCTTTGGGCTCACTCCAACAGATCCATGTCCTTTTTATGTTGGGGACTCCAGAGCTGAATGCAGTACTCCAGGTGGGGTCTCACCAGAGCGGAGAAATTCACAAAATTCAGTCAGCCTGAGCATGCTGTTTGGCTCTGTGAGCTGCCCAGTGGTTTAGCACACACACCACCAGACACATCCAGACAGCGGGTCTGTTAGGCCACCACCTGCTCAAATGGTAGGAGAGAAAGTTGGAGGGAATTTGAAAAGATAGGCTAGTTTTAGCCCATCTCCTTGATCTAAAGTTGGATTAACCATCCTTATACTAAATACTAGAAATCTGTCCTGACTTTCCAATTTTTACTGTCAAATAATGCAAAACTGAGGTTGCTATACTTACCACCAGGTGATCTCTTGCTTACTGCCCAATCTGCCATCAACTGTGCACTGCTGTGTCTGCTACAATAAGTTTGATGGAAGAAGTGAAAATTTAGGAACAGCCCAACGTACAGTCATGTTTTCTTCTGCTTTCTTTTTCATTGAAGATATCAAGAGAGGGCTAGCTAATGTATTCTATTGTTAATTTGCCTTTGTAACATATTGCTCCCTGAGCCTTGAGATAGAAGGGTATATCTTCTGCTAATCCAACCCTCTAGAGGCATTTTAGCAGCTAATCTAGTTGAATCAAATCATTCCTGCTGCATATGATTAATTTTGGGCCAATTTAATTTTTATTAGTCATGGGTTTCAGTCACCTACAGTTGCATGACTATAATTGCCCTTGAGCACATGGAATTTCTTTGTAGATTTCATTTCAAAATACATTGGGGTAGCCCCGCCTCTGCGTGCTGCTAATCTTATCGTGCCTAGATTTGCACCCTCTGAAATATAGGTTGGTAAAATAAAATCTTTACAGACGAAACTGGTGAGTCAATTTGCCTTCTAATTGTGGGATTTATCAAGTGAATTTAGTGCTTTAGAATGTGGTGCCTATGGCACCCATGAAAGGATTAGTTTATGAAGGCCAGCTCTTAGAAACAGCCCAACAATAGTGCCTTATCCTCAGGATCACTTATCAGTCAATGGGAGTTTGTTCTCAGGAGGGCCAGAGCCAATGGGTAAACTCCTGTTTACGCTAGCTGAGGAACTCTGTCTCAATGTTTGGATAAATCATCACTTTGTATCCTGTTGGAGGTAGAGTAGTATGGGGAGCTTAGAGGAATCCTCAGTTTTTGCTTGTGCAGCTTTGAGTCGGCTCGCTCCTGCCTGTGCAACGGAATAAATTTATTTTCACATGGAGATGCATCGCCTCATCTTGTACTTCCCTTTTTGCACCCATAAATCCCCTCCGGTTGCACCAACGAAGCTAGGGCATTCCCAAAAAGTGCATGGGTCTTATGGGATCTGGACAACCTGGAACTTTGCAATGAGGAAGGCAATAAAGGCTCTAATGAGTGCCACCAGGGATAATGATTTTTCTGCTGTGGACAGCACAGAAAAAGTGCCTACTCACTTAATAGAGGCAACGGTGGTGGTTTTGACCAGTGCCAGCCAGGGCTGGTTTGGAACTAGTGACCTGGAAAGGTTCCTGGTACCATTACACCACCTCAGGCACCCATATGGCTTTTTAGGGACCGAATTTCTGTGTCTCATGGTGAACATTAGGTCCTAGATAGCTGTGCTTGATTGGCGTGACCTGAAGAGCTGCTTCTTGTTTAATGAGTATAGTGTAAGAACAAATGAAGGGAAAGCCACACTATCTCTTCTAATAACATTCGCCCTTTACTAAAATCCCATAGAGATATGGCAGACATTGGTGGTATTAATATTATGCGACTTAGCTGATGCTAAGAAGCATTTGGGAAAACTTTGACTGACTGGATCAGGCAGCTGCTAATGAGGATAACTCACTTACAGGGATATGGCAGAGGAAAGAGGTTTATTTCTCAGTACGCTGTTGCCCTATCTGAGAGACGAGAGAAATACTCAAGCAAACAGGAAACGACAGGGGTTGTAAACCTCTGGTTTGCCTCAGCCCTGATGACATAAGGCAGCTAACAGTGGCCTCCTCTCTACCTAATCATGGCGTAGACACAGTGATGCTGTGAGCTGCAGGGTGGACCTTTTCCTATGGAGGTGAACATCCAGGAGCAACAGCCAAAAGAGAATATAGCCAAGGGTCATTTTCCTTGGCAGGGCTTGATGAGAGATGGCTTGAGGCACCCAGGAGGGCTCTCGTTGCAAAATACTCCCCACAGATGAAAGCACAGAAGAATTGCTCATTTTAAAGACACCAAAAGCTCCAGGATATAGCTCTGCCTGCCTCTGAGAGCTACTCATCACCCTTGTTACCCTTGAGACCGCTGGCCCACATACCCTTCTTCCATTAGCCACCTACTTCTCTGCGGCTTCTCTGTGAGGAAATAGTTCTGCATTTGTCAAAGCACAGGGAAAGGGATTTATTTATTTGTTTAGATGTTTTTCTGGGCTGTGCTTTTTTCCCTCTGACAATGGAGGTGGTTGGAATGTGTGAACAGAGATAATGCAGACAGATTGATCTGCACTAAATGAATCTCATGACAGATTCTGTTGAAAACCTATTTGAAATTACTATTATTTTACAAGACACCTTCAGCCACAAGATTTTACCAAGGATACAGTGACTTACTATGTAATGGACTCCAATAAGCTTTGGATTCCAAAATAGATGGAGTCACTATGAAATCACGTGTGTGTATTTTTCAGATTTATTCCCGACCTTGGAATGTATTTGCAAGTATACAATTCTTAATGGTATGCTTCACTTAGTACAACTAAATTCTCATATTGTTGTTGTGGAAAGTAATGTGAAATCAGGTTTAGTCCTGTTTGTCACAAACGAGTGGTTTAGGTTAAGTTGCTTAAAGTTAATGAAGCTCCCTGTGGACTACTCAACATGGTCAAAATTGTTTTCACCCTGGTGTTAAGCTGAATAGGAGTCATTGTTTGGAATGTACATTTTTCATGGTACACTTTTCAATGTACACTTTTCATGTACAACTCTCTCAACTGTTTTGAAAAACAGTGGTAAATACTGTCTTTAGGGATCTATGTTTTTCCATCCATCCAAAGGAAAAAAAAAAACCAAAACCACCAACAACAGAAACTCAGGTGTAAACTTCAGGGTTAAAACATTTCTGTATTTCTGGTCATGCCCTTTGTGGTATCTTTCAGAAGGAGGGTAAGCATAACTGAAAACCTGTAAGTACAGTTTATATGCATTTTAAATGGGCTGAGCTAACATTCGGTTTAATTGGAAAGAATCCTGAATGCAAAGCAAAGCCTTCCCACACTGTAGAAATCCATATGTTAAAATACTTCCTTTTTTTAGATTTTCACAGTGCTATAGCCAAGAGTTGCTAGAACAAGGTCCCTGTGCTGTCCTGTTTTGAAAATAAACAAATTGACAAATCTGTTCTTTGTGCCACAGCCACAGTTCCTCGGTATATTTGCAAATGCAGAAACATAAAGCTGAATAATCTGCTTCTCCCAAGACTGCACATTAGGCAATTAACGGGGTATGTTTGCAGGCAGACACACTGGGCATTAGGCACCCAACTATTAACAATAATAAGAATTGGGCATTTAATTCCCTTCATTGGGATGAAAATGTATCTCCGCTCTTTAATGCAAGCCAGTGTAGTATTATGTGATAAACATGGATCAATAGAAAAGGATTTTTAAATTTAGAATGCCATTCCTCTACCACAGAATTGGCAATAGAGACTGTTTCCCAGTAATAGAACCAGCCTACCTCTGCTGAGACAGGAGCAAAGTTATCTGAGGAAGTAGCAACAATGTCATTTATTTTAATGAGGCTTGTTCTCCAACAAATGCTGTTTTTGCACTCTCGGGAAGGTTCCAGTAATGCTATAAAAAATGAAAAAAAGCCCTATCAAGTGCTTGAGTGTGTCTGTGTTTATATAAGCCCAGATTGTGGCACATAGCAGGGCCCTACGTTCAGGCAGCAGCAGCTATCTAACCAAGTATGTGAGGGCTTATTTCAATGTCTACCCTTGTTGGATATTCAGCTTTTTAGTCCTGCTGATAAACTGATTGCCACGTAACCTTAGATGGTTCATCTGTGTGTTGAACACTAATACCTCCAGATTCAAATTTCTCCAGGTGGGTTTTAAAAAAACTCTTGCTTTTAGGACATCAGGGCTTCATTATCCTTGGCCCTTTCCATGGTATTATGCTATACACCCTTTTGGCTTGCCAGTCCCAGCCCTGATGGGGGGAACCCCCCCCCAACAAATTGGCTTTGCTGTGGGGTTTGCCTGTGTGAGTCCAGGGAGAAAACCAAGCCAGAACTGGCACACAGGCTGCATTTATTCTCAGCTTGTGTTTCAACAGTCTAGCAAACCCAATGGGAAACTTAATTTCTAAACATGAACATTATTGAATTGCGGAAGCTATATTTAGGTCAATCTCTTAATGCCAAAATTATTACGCTTTACTAGGAAAAAATACATCACCGACTAGAAACATATTAGCACTAGTTGTGTTAAAATGCACTTTTACCTAATTCTGAAGACCCAGCATCTACTTCTGGCATTTTGAAAAACCAAAAAAACTTGTATCTGGATGTTTTACAAGTATTTTCTTTATCAGGTAATCACTCAGTCTGGGTTAGATGGATATTTCTGTTAGGGGAATGCTCTTGGCCATTTTTTTCCCCTGTCTGTTCTGCTTCTTTCTTCATGCTAGTTCAAGTGTTACGGTGAAGGAGAGCTCATTCAAGAAACCGATCTGGGAAAAATACCATGCAGAAAAAGATGGGGGAAGTTTAGAGAATGTAAGCATTTGGAAGCAGAAGAAAAATTACGTAATGGTACAGAACCAGTATAAGCATGTGGTGAAAATTTAATGTTCTTTTAGCAGGCATGGTTTTTTGAGCATGCTAGCTGGAGTTTCATTTACAGCAGAGTTATCATGACTTGTCAGATACAAAGCTGTGGGTTTATTATAGATTAACTCGTGACATTTTTAACTTTCCTGAAGCAATTTTGAAATGTAAGTTAAAGCCCAGACAATGTTTGTTCCATGAAGCGGTAACTGATTAAAAGGGGTTTGATGAGTAAAAGAAGTTATGGACCTTTCATTGAGGGTTAAACCTTATTCATAGAGAAACTGCATAACTGGGGTTGTCATGCTTTATGATTCAGAAAGACAACAATGCTTGTAGCAGTGTGAAATGGAACTTGAGCTCAGCAACAAAATCTTGTCTTCCTGTACACTAGCAACAAGTCATTCTTGATGCATCTAAGGAAGAAAAAACGTAAATTGGAACAAAAATCAGAAAGGCACAGACTTTTCATGCAAAGTGTAGCAAATGGCACCTGTTAAAACTTGCATTTAATGTACTAGTCAGTTTACTGTAGTCCAGAGTAAAGTTTATAATCTGCATAGTATTTTTCTGAACTTCTCTTTTAGAAGAAACCATCTAAGATAAAGTATCACTGAAGAATTCTGTGGTAAAGATGGCTATCAGTTGCCCGTTCACCTTGTCAGTTCTGTATTCTGGGCTTCAAGGGAAGGTGATAAAATACCTTGCTGGCTAAAATGCTACATTATGTGTACCTTTTGTTAAACTCTATTTTTAAATGAAAGCCTTGCTAAATATTAAGTTCCAATTCCACGTGCTGACATGTGATGAAGCCTTTATATTCTGTTGTGGTATAGATTTGTAAAAGGTCAAGCTAAAGTGTTCTGAGTTAGTCTTAATGTATATTCTAAGGACAAAAAGGAGAAAAAAACTTATATTAATAACATTTTTTATTAAAAGCATGTATTTATTTGGCAATCCTACCCTGTAAAATTCTCCAAGATAGGAGTATCATCCAAGGTTAAGCTAAGGTTATCGGTGTAGTATTGGCAGGTTATGCTGTGTCACCCTTTTCTGCACTTCTTAAATAAACCCAGCGAGTATGCAGTACATGATTTTAAATATGCAGACTAAAATACCAATCCCTTTGAAGTCAGTGGAAGGTTTCTCAGAGAAAATACCAAGGCAATAAAGATGCTACAATGGATAAGCAAAACCCACTTAATTGTTTATACATCTATTGAGGGTCAATGGCTTAATGTAGAAGCTACTCCTATTTCCCATAGCAGCATAAGACAGTTTTTTTCTATCAGAGGCAGTGGTACCAATGTGAGGTGTCTGGTCAAGTGTATCAGGAGACACAGACTGTAAAACAATGATCTTGTTGAAATCCAATGTCTGTGGCTCACTACTGGCAATGCATCTACTGCTGTGACATTATCCAGAGGAATTAAGGAGCCCAGGCTGTTCTCTTGAGTGGACACTTATCTTTGACACTGAAGAACTGGTTGGTGTAAGCTAGTTAATGCAACAAAATGAAGGGAATTATCCTTCAAAAATAAAGAACCAATCAGAGTCTTCAAATGCTGCAATTCTAAAAATGAATCTCTTATCCAGTCCTACAAAAAGTCCTGCCTAATTTTATAATTCCTCTAAATTAGACTAGCCACATGCTTACTGCTAAGCTCAAATCTGTCTGCAGGATCTAACATATGTTAAATCATGTGTCTGATTCCCTGCAACCTATTCTGTAACTCAAAAACGCACCAGAAAGCTGTCCTGTAGTTTCTACTTATCTACCGACATTTGGAAACAAATCGTGACTGTGTTGCTGAAATTTTCATGACCCAGGAACATTTTGCCGGAGATGTGTTTGTACAAAACCCCACTAAACCCAAAAAGGAGGGGAAATCTGTGTTTGCAGTGAACATTTTACTCTTCTGCAAAAAGAAAAGGCTATAATTGTAATCACTTTGCTCACCACAAAAATACAGTCACCTCTGAATAACTATTTTTGGAAGTTCCTTGTTATAGCTGCAATTGACAGACTGTGAAGAGTCACTTCGTTTGAACACGTTGAACCTTAGTAATTCTTTTTTTGATTTTGTGAAAATGCAAAATTAAGTATGATTATTTAAGTGTGTACTTCATTTGGAAGGGAAGTGGTTTACAGCATATTGAAACTAAGAAATGAAATGCAGGTCACACTTGTGAAGGACTGTCCTGATTTCTTTACAGATAACTGACTTCAGCATGTAATATTAGGCACTCGATTAATTTGCAACTTGAATTTTTACTCATGGCTTTTTGACTTAAGCAGCTTTGTTTCTTCTGGAAACAGTTGCACAAGCTTGGTTTCTATACAAGTGAGTGGGGAAGGCTCTGTTATGATGCTGATGCATTCTGTGAAATTCCTTGTAAAATATCCAGCGTAGGCAGGCTTACCAGCTACTTCTTTTCTTTTCTAAAAGTTACAGTCTGCATCAGGCTAAAACGACTGGTAACTCAGAAAAACCTCAGACCTCAATTAATTCCAAAGTTAACTGTTGTGCAGCCCTTGAGTCGGTGAGTGTTAACTTCCCACACTGCCCTTTCACTGACCTCAACATTGGACTTCCAGAGCAAACGCTGGTAAGAGGTGAATGACAGTTCAGTTGCATGCAAGCTCTGAGCTAGGTGACGAGTTGCCTGGACCTTGCATGTTCACCTTCTCTACTGGGGTGATGCTGAGAGCTGTGACCTTTATGTTGAAGGTGCTGAGCTAAAAGCACTGAGCCTGTCTCTTTCAGTGCCTGGGTTTGCTTCTAAATGTCAGTGCTTTTATAAGGATGGGTAGTAGAATCACTCTTTTGACAGGACCCACAGGAAAAAGTGAACCCCTCTCCCCCCCCCCCCCAAAAAAAAAAAAAAAAAAAAAAAAAAAAAAAAAAAAAAAAGAAAAAAAAACAGGAAAAGCCTGCTGCTTTTTATAGTAGAGCAAAGTTCCATGAACTCCACCTCAGAGTCACATGGTGCCAACGCTTACCCTCCCATAATCAGTTGTTAGCTATCATCTCCCTACTTTGATAGTTACTTCTCACCTTCTTAATCAAATTGTCATAAATGGGTCCAGGAATTCTTGCTACTGGTTTTATTCAACAACACCTCTTTATCTCTTACTTGTCCTAAGTCCTACCCAATTTTCTCTTACATTTCTGTGTGTTCTGTCCTCATGACAATCACTTCTGTTTGATTACTGCTACAAGGCCCTGATTGCAATCCTTCACTGATGAGAGAGCTCTGGGACTTGGGGGATTAGTAGGTTTGTATTCCAAATTCTGCCAAAAACATGCTGACTTCAGACAGTGCATTCTGGAGATGTGTCCGGATGCTTTTATTCACACAGAATATTCATTTACTCCAGGAGGATAGAGTTAAAAGGAATCAGGAAAATGTATCCCAAAATGATTTTCCATATTACCTGGCAGAATTCAAAGGTTACAGCCCACAATCATTTTTAACTCAATTTTACTTCTGATAAGATAGTGCTTCTCTTGTGGGGGACTGAAGGTGTATCTCTGTTAATGGCTGTGAGATGGTCCATAACAAGCTTTCCAAGAACATAATTGCTCTCTGACACCAGTCTGGTAAGTGGGAATAGACTATTAACAATCTTAGTTCACTAACAATGGACCATGTTGTTTTGGTTTCCTTATTTCATCATGGCTTGGGTTTCAGACTGTGCTTACTACAATAGGATTTATTTACATCCTTAGCCAAGACAATAGTTTATAATTGTGGGATTATATGGAATGATTGTGGCATTCCTTGCACCCCCATGGGAAATCAGTGTCTTTCCCCACTGATTAAAAGGAGATGAATTTTGTTCTGGTTAAAGTATGAGCCTGGGAATTGGGAAGTCCAGTTTTTATTCCCAGCTGTGTCAGTGATTTACTTAGGGATTTCTCAGCATCTCTGTTTTACTAGAATAGCGCTGTTACTTAACTTTTGATAGGAGTGCTATGAAAATCCCTGGATTGTTTGCAGCTTCAGTGAAAGATGAGGTTGCTCCACATTTACCGCAGGCAGATTAGTCATTCAACTAATTCAGCAAGCAATAGCTGGAGACTAGTATGGAAAGTTACAGGTTGTGGCTTGTTTAGCATTCTTCACAAAGTGAGATCTCTATTGTCCCAACCCTACTGGGTGCTCCCTTCATAGGTTAAATGGGAGCATTGGAGGCTGTTGTGGCAATCTGAGTCTATGGGGCTGCGTGCAGCATCTGACCTTTGAATCTTTCTCAAATATCCAAGCTGTTTCAAATCTTCCCATGTTTTTATTCCCCCCACTTACACACATAAATATACTAACATATGCACACACTCTTAAGACTGTCAACTTCTCTGTCATCTTTGTCCGGGAGGGAGTGGGTGGGGGGGTGGGGGAAGGGGGAAACCCCAACACCAAAACCAAACCAAACCAAAACCAAACCCTAAAAATATCCCAACAATTAAGGAACAAGGAAATTGTAAAAAAATCTATTCCCTTCATGGATAAATTGCTCTAAGGTGTTAGAAATGAAAAGACACATTTTTTTCATTCAGGAATGATATGGTGAAGCTAATTACGTCTTAATTTTTTTTCAACACCCTCTTATGTATATTATTATTATGCCAAGAGTAGGTGTGCAAGGCTTTTTCCTCTGTAGTGAGACTGCTTAGATATATAATCATATTAAGATGACTAAGGAGAGAAGACAGCTCCCAAAAGTGTTTGGAAAATGCTTTTGGATTTCAGGAGCTTTTAGTCTTATATATATAAATAGACATACATAATGTGCATGCAAACAGAGGTATGTATATAGGTACACATGCATATAGCTATAGCCCCTTCAGACCCTCCCCCTGTACACCAAAAAGACACCTCATAGTGTCCCTTTCACAATCTATTTCATCTCACAAAGCATTTACAATTCCAAATGACCAGTTTTCATGAACATAACCTAGTCCTCTCGCGAGGTACAAGGAAATAAGTATCAGAGACCAATTAATTAATTGAGCTAGAAACAGGTTATACCTACACTGCTCCACCATGTGTATTCACAGTGCCAGCCATTGCTGCTGCTGTTCCATCTTTGTTATTTTTTTTTTTTTTTTCTACCCTTCAGCAGCAGCAGCTGCTGCAGCTCTGATTGCAACAACCAGTAGACATGGTGGGTAGGGTGAAATGTAAAATAACAAACCCTACAGTCTGGCTAGCTTTGTGGATAATGTGCTGCTACAACCAGCCATTTCCTGACGGTGGCTTTGTCAGATGAGCCATCCACAGCCCATTTTTTTCATTCCTGTTTTTTTTTTTAATGTGTCTATGAAATCAGGAATAGGACACAGCATGCCTGGAATTTGGCCAGTATCCTGTTGAGTTAGTAGAATTGAAAGAAAATAAAAAGTACACTGATCCAATTTCTTTGACTAAATATACAGGGCCACAACAGCAAAAGCTATGACAATGTTTATTCTTTGAATTATTTTTCAGATGAAGTGGCTTAGGACAGTATATTACAAATGGAGATGGAGATCAGGGAGTGAATTCTTCTCATCAGAATCTCGATTAGCTTCAAATGGCTCTTTACATCCCAAGTCTCAAAGATTTAGAAGTAGCCTTCATTTTTTCTTTCTGTGGTTTTTCTACCTAATTTAATTTCACTGAAAGTTTCCATCACTTTTTTTTACCTGTTTTAATTAAAGGAGGGGTATTTTTTTAAAAAAATATCAGTCGGTGTATTTTTCCTTTATATGACAAGTACCTACATTTAGGATTTGGTGAGACTGTGCCCCTTGCTCTCTGGTATGAACAGAAATGCAACTGGCTGCATTTGAAAGTGAGAAGAAACATAATAGAACAATCAGTTAGTTTTTCAAATGCAAAGTGAAGGATGCACTTAAAACCTGATAATCATCTAAACTGAACAGCTTGTGCCTACCTTTGGCTCCCCCACACCTGTGCCATTCATCCTGCCATCCCAGGCAATGTGCTGTTCCAGCAAGGAGTGTGCCAAGAGGCTGGCTGCTCTATTCTTGGATCTGCGTCCCAAAGAGGACCAAACAAACCCTGTGATCTCTGTCTCAGTTTCCTCATTCATAAAATGGGGACAATGATCTGCCTTCATCTTTGCAGAACACCTGTATATATCTGAATGCAAAGTGGTAGAGTGGTAGGACACAATAGAAGCCAAGCAGAACTGTTCTTGAGTGCCATATGGCCAGCCAGGTTGCCAGCATTCAGAGCTAAAGAAGCCAGAGTAAATTATAAATCCTCCTTACAAAAGAAAAACCAAAACCCAAAAAAACCTCAAACCCAACCCAATAAAAAACCAAAACCAAAAAGAAACCCAAAAAACCCAACCCCAAAGAAGAACAACCCAAACATATCCACAAAAAAAACAAGCCCCAAGTCCCAAAAAACAAATAAAGGGTTAATTTAGCACTAACAAACAAAATACATTTCAGAAATGTAGTGATAGGGCAAGGGGTAATGGCTTTAAACTGAAAGAGAGTAGATTTAGACTAGATATTAGGAAGAAATTCTTTACTGTGAGGGTGGCGAGACACGGGAACAGATTTCCCAGAGAAGCTGTGGATGCCCCATCCCTGGAAGTGTTCAAGGCCAGGTTGGATGGGGCTTTGAGCAGCCTGGTCTTGTGGAAGGTGTCGCTGCCCATGGCAAGGGGGGGTGGAACTAGATGATCTTTAAGGTTCTTTTGAACCCAAACTGTTCTATGATGCTGTAATTCTATGAAGTACCTGGCCAAATAAATGTTCCCTCACAGCTCCCCACCTGCTGGTACTGGCAGAATAACAGTACTGCCTGCAGTATGGTGCACAGCTCTTCCTTCTATACACCCCTGCTTTTGTTGTCTTCTCCAGACTATCTTATTGCCCTCCTGCTTTTCAGCTTTCCTTTCCAGGGATCCACCAAGAATGCCTAAAAATTGTAGAAAGAATCATGTAGTAGGAGGGAACAAGAGAAAAATATAGGTATCTCTGTGGATTTCTATTTGACTTGGACCTGAGCTTTTGCCTAATTCAACCACCACTCAGTTTGAATCCTCAGCTTGTTTTTGGCAGCCTCTGTCCTCAGCATTGAAATTCTCTGTCATGGGGAGCAGAAGGGCCAAGACCTGAAAAGAGAGGGAAGGGATCAAACACTTGCAAGAAGGAGGTTTTGATGAAACTTGTTGATGTATCTATCCATGAGAGTTTTCCTTTGTCATACAACCACGGGTGAGTGTGAGCCAAGATGCTCTAAGGTATCCTGCTAGATTTGGCAGAAGGGTGGGAAAGAGTGGTTTCTCCAAGATGATGGCCTGGGGAGTTCTGTATGCAAAAGACCTAGCTAAGCCATGCATTGGTATTACTCCAAGGAGTCTGAAAACATGAAAGCAGGAATCTCAGGATCACATCAATTTATAGTTGGACCCCAGTTGTTCTTGAGGGCAGGGTCCCTCCATGCAACAGTTTCATAGGCAACATCTGTTTTATAGAACATTCCTGTTGGCAGGGGCTGGGTGAGCAGAGCAAACTACGATGGTATAAGATCTGGGCACTGGTTTCAGTCAAACACAGTTATTTCGTACATTTTTATTTTAAATGAGAAGTTTCATTGTGTGTGAAACCCCAAGTAAAGTTTATTCTTTGTAAGAACTGACAGAAGTAAAACTAGGTGAAGGAAAGCAGATGGCTGAAACGTGTTGTTGAAAAAAATCAATAGTCCCACTTCTGATGCATCAATATTTGGGTGTGGACACATTCAGAATTGATGTTTAAATGTCAGCTGGGCCCAATTTGTAGCATTTCAAAGCTGCCTTTGTGTTTCACATTCAGCAGGACTGAAGGTCAGAAGTTTTACGAAGTATTTGACTCCAATGATACACTTTACCAAGATTCATTTTTATTTAAAAAGATTTTCCTTTATCTTGTTCCACTGCTAGTAGCCAAGGTGGAAGAACAAGAGCAGGCATAAATTGAAAGCTTGGTCAATGGACAACAGTTGCTTATGTTATCCTGACCATAAAGTTCCCATCATTGTTCCTGAAAAACTAGATAGCTGCAAGTCTGATGTTTTTCCAGTGTATAATTATGTTATATCAATAAGTTCTTTTTTGTCCAAATCTGTAAAGATACTGTGGCTAACAAAACTCTTCACTGAGTTGGTTGGTTTTGATGTGTGTGTCTTTTGTAGTAGAAAGAAGATTGTGGGGCTATTTAATAAAAGTCTTGATAGCGCAGAAAAGGAGAACATAAAAGACACGTATTTCCTTTTTAATGCTATATACTAAAATTACCAGAGCTTCAATTAGTACAGTGTGGCAAAGTCTCTTTAAAACTAACATAAATGTGCATTTAAACCATCTGAAGAGTTAGTTAGGCACCTTAAAATGCAGTAGAAAAAAGAGCTACGTGACATTAGAAAAAAAAAATTAAATCAGTGTTTCAACATGGATACCAATAGAATAGTTTGTTTTAAAATTAATTTAAAGGTGTTGTTACATTACTTTGACATGATTAGTGAACAATATTTTGGACATGTGGAAATAATAATTCATTGGTCCATTTCACAAACGTGAGCAAAGTACTCCTTTCTTTACCTATAGGAGGGACTTCAGGAAGTAGTAAATGAAGTTGAAGCAAAAAGGACATTATAAACAAGATTTTGCTAGATAAATGTGAGGGGCAGTTTTAAACCCATTTACTTTAACTGAAGCAGATGTCAGTCAGTGTACTGTGGGAAAATTTTGCCAGCACTAGTGGTGGCATTCACTATGTTCTTTGCAAGAGAGAAAAAGGCTGCAGGAATGAGATAGCCAGGATAAGGTAGTCAGGCTTCAGAGATGTTAATAGACTACCTTTCCCTTGAAATTAGTGGGACTGGAGGAAATTCAGAGTTTTTCAAGAGAATTGCATTTATTTTCATATAATCTATATTATATATTAAGAGTGACAGATATATGGCAAAATAGAGTACTGAAATTTTACTTTAAATTCTGAACTGCGACGATAGAACAATGCTTGTCACATTTCAAAAAGGCTAAAAAGGAAAATACTAAATAGTTAACGTAGACACCAGAAGGAAAGAAAATAGCTGAGCTTTGTAAAAAAAGCAAACCCATCACCTATATTTACAGCTGTAAAACAATAAGTCTTCAGAACTTTTTTGAGTAATAGAGGACAAGAATTATCTCAAGATCCCAGGCAGAAACTTTATTTTGCAAGTCTTCTTTTTTGAAGAAAATCTTGGACTTGCACTTGTGTTGAGCAGAAGATTCTGTCCATGAGGAAGGGGCTAGGAGACACGTTGGAGGAAAACATTCCCAGCTTGCATGGCACAGCCAGGATGGGTTGTCGGGAGGATCAGAATAAGATACAATTGTGAAATCATCCAGACATTTAGGTCAGCTTGTCCACAAGTTGTGTTAACAGGATTGCGGTTAGGAACCAAGCAGGCAGGCAGCTTAAAAAAGCAAAACAAGTCAGAAACAAACCAGCTTTAAACCACCTTGTAGCAGAAAAAGAAAAAAAAAAAAAAAAAGGCGAAAAAAAAAGGCAAAAATTTAAAGCCATTGAAGGTTTGGTAGCTTGATATTGGAATACTAGAGTAAAAGCTGGAGATTCAGCATGCTTAAATGTCTGTTTAAGTCAAAGATGGAGGAATAGAAACATACCATGAGATGCCCTCACTGGAAGAAAGCTGGGCCGTTCGAAGATTCTTCAGTGCTACTGTGAATCCTTCAGTGGGGAACATGTACTTTATTTAGGAGCCTCCAAGAGCTGAAAGAAGTTATGTGCCATGTTTTCCTTGTCTATTTTACGATCACTTAGAAAATACAAAGAGATTTCTTGCTTTCATTTATTCTGGGTAAGAGAAAAGAATAATTATATAGAGCCCTGAAGTACTAAGACAAAAGAAAACAGGATCAACTTTATGGCCATGTGCCCCATTCATACCGGACCTTAGACGCACGTTATGTCTCTAATATTATTAAAGAAAACTTAATTCACAAACACCATTTTGACTTTCTTGGAATGACATCTTACTTTCAGAGATTATTAGTGGTTCATTGGTTGGCTTGCTTGTTTGTTTGCTTTAGAGGAGTCTGCTAAAGCGTATTGACTGAAAAGAAAAGTCACCTTGGTATTGGTTGCAATAGCCACGCAGGGCTTGGATTTGCAGCGCTAAGCAGCGTTGTGTTCTGCTGTTTTTTGAAGGTTAAAGTTGAACCTATTCTTAACACCACTAACCATGGACCTGCTTCTTGATCTTAGCTATTTGAAACGTAACACTGTATGATTTCTCCCCCAGTGTTTAAAACCAATGTTATTCCCTACCCCCACATTCTTGTTAGATTTTGTGCTTAACAGTCCATAACTTCAAGTTTATGACTGAAGAGGTCCCCCATAGCACAGGAGTCTCAGTAATGGCATTTTCTCCATGTGTGCCCTCTGTACTGTGAGTAAAGGGGAGACTTTATCTCCCAGGGTTATCCTGACAGCATCTTCCACAAATACATCCCTTCTTTAACAGAAGAATCTACTTTTTCACCTAGCTTAACTTTGTCTAGACAGCAAATGCAGCCATGTTTCATGTAGCTAAATTAGCTACCCCACCTGACTAAGCTAGAGTGAATGTGATTCACAAAGATTTTCTCTTTATCCTGTGTTTGTCTTTCTAACTTCTCTGGCTGCTTATCTGTGCTTGTACCTGGGAGACCAGGGAAGCTCTGAGCAGTTATCCCACACCACAAGCTGCATGCCAATCACCTCAGCAGGGATATACTAGTGGTAAAATGAGACTTTGGAGAGTCTAATGAGTAACGTGCAGTGCAGATGATGTATTTCTCTTCATTTTCTGTTTCAGAAGTTCTTATTGTTTCTTCATGTGATGCAGTTTTATCTGCTGGTTGTAGCTTATGCAACAACAAAGTGTTTTTAAAGCTCAGGATAGATGTTTTTCTGTCTTCTTAATTTAAAGTAGTAAATATTTTGGTGAGAGTGACCTTCATTATACCTCAGACCTGATCATCACTCCCTGTGGGCTCCATTACCTCAATGAAAGCCATAGACAAAGTTCACTCAATAATTAGCATGACTGGAGTTGTTCTGGTCTGCAGACCTGACACACCTGCTGTGCTGAATGGCACTGTACAGATGAGGGATTCGAGAGCTAAGAGAGCAAACTAAATTAAGGCTGCCTAAGGTCTGGCTTGTGCATTAACTTGCAAGTAAGATGGGGGCACAACAAAAAGCGAGTGATCCTTTTTCTGAGTAGTATTAAATCATTCCCGGTTGGTAGATATAAGCTCGCATATATGATTCAAACCTATAGTAACATGAGATTAATACTCTATGTAATAAAAAAATATTGTTTTGTGTGCACTGGCAGGTCTAGTACTTATCCAACAAAACTTGCTGTATTTCTCTGTGCAACCATCTGTTTAGAAAATAAATTATACATAGGAAATTAATATAATATAAAATACGTGTAAATATATATATTTGCATACACATGCACATAAATACGTATGTGTGCACATATCTGAACTAATCAGTCCATAGCAAGAGTACTTAATACAAGGAGAAAATCTTTCACTGTTAAATTAATGGACAAAATTCATGTGTTTGGTAGCATTGCCCTTTACATTACCACCTACGCCTGCCCTGAAGAACTATCTGAAAGCATGACCTACAGACAGCCTGTCCTATAGCACCCAGACATAAACCAGGTCAGGGCCCAGGGCAGCTCTCATGATGCAGAGTGGACATCCACAGAGTTTAGCTGAGTACCTTTCAGAAAGACTGCATTAAGCTTTGATTTTCTAAGAAACTTAAAGCCATATGTAGATATAACTGAGAACTGGAGGCCAGATATGAGTGAAGATGCTTAAAATGGGGCTTTAGAGGACTTTGCACAGCGCCAACCCGCTAGCGGGTAACACAGCCCGCCGCTAGCTGTGATGTGTGCTGAACAGTACTGGTGGGCTTCTGTGGTCTTTTACAACATGGTAGTTCTCTGGAAAACCTCTGCTTACCTTGCAGCTTTCTGCATCCACACACGCCACCTGCCCCACCTGCAATCAGCCCCCAGACCAGGAAAAGTTGCTGCAGGTGGAGGTGCTTTCGTTGCACGCTAATCTGTACTGGCCAGACAGGGCAGTTCCCAAACTGTGATTGAGGCCATTTCATCTTTAAAATGTGGTTTTAAGCATCCCGCTTCCCCAGAGTGTATATTACAACCCAAACCCTTAGTTAGGTGGCCTTGGGGAAGGGGGTAGGAAGGTGAGGCTGCCTTTCATCTCCCCTTCTGAAGCAGCGCTACTGTGGAGAGGGGAATGTCAAACTACTCCACCACCTTTTCTAGCTTGTCCTTTCGGACCAGACTTCTGACTAAGGGGAAGCAACCAGCAGAGCTGTTCTCAGATGCTCAAGCTGCGGGTGCCAGGCTCCCCGGGCTCCTGAGGAGCCCAGCCTACCCTCGTCTGAGGGAGTGGGGGTCCCAGCAGGAGGGAGGGGTGACATTTGATTGCGTCCACCTATTTTGGCTTTGCAAGGGACTGGAGCAGAGGCACACAGGACAGGATGGCAAAGTTCACTTTCTAACAATAGTGCCATCTTGAGCAGTCCTCACCCCTTCATCTGTTTTCTTCCATGACAGCATTTCTTTTCACTTTTATTTATGCTGGTTTATTTTTCAAGTGGGAGCAATTCCTCTATCTGAGTTGTAAGAAGCGACAGTGCCAGAAGTGAAGGTGTGGTGGGGAAAATTAGCAGCAGGAAAAGAAGGTAGGTAGGGACTCCCAAAACCATCCTAAACTGCACTGCTGCTGAATGAACAGCTACAGCTAGAGGGTACCATTAACTGTTGCCATCATGACAGCAAATGTCTTCTCGATTCTCCACCTAGCTCTTTCCATCTTTCCTTTTTTTGGATGCTGGTCCTTGGCTTTTCTTCCCTCCTCTGTCATTGTGCCAGCCTCTTTTTGGATCCTCTGCTCAGAGATGTGTTTTATGCTATGATCACCAAGGACACAGGATTATTCCTGCCATTCTGTGACTCCTTGGTTTACTAGATCAGCTGAAGGAGCCCTCTCCCACATTTGTTTCTTCCTGGTGGAGATTAGTCCTTTGTTTTGGGCTGCTTGGATGCGGGCTCTGGCCCACTCAATGCTGTTAGGTGTTTAAGGGCTACCTGTTGGTCCTGTCAGGCCACCAAGCTGTCACCAGCCTCCACCTCCTCCTGCTTGTATGGCTGTGGGTGAGGCAAGATAAGCAGAACATACGATGTGTTAAGAGGAAATTTATACCATATTTGACAGCATTACCCTGTTGATTGCTGCCAAGAATATGACTGGCATCATTTTCTTGAGTCTTTCTCTGATCTTGGATGTAAATTTGATGTGTTCAGGCAAGCACATATTTCAGAATTTTAAAGAAGTCATTCCACATATAGCTGTATTACAAGTATTTACTCTGCTGAATTGAACTCCACCCATCTTCACATTTTCTCTTTGTTTAAGGTGAGTAATCACGGTGTCATCTTTAATAGTACAACTATTTATGGGAATTGGAAATTAAAAATCCCATTTGTGAACATTCAAGAAATTTACTCCCATGTTCCTCTTTAGGAAATGAAAGAGAAACCTGCTAAGAGTCACCTATAAAACTGTAGGTGAAAATAACACACCTGTGCTAAAATATGTACTTAGTAATAGGAACACAAACATATTTTTTTTTTCCTTTTTAGTTCTGACACATGGTACTGAGACCTATTGCAACATGATCCCGTTTGGAACCAAGCATCTCCCCCCCCGGAGCTTTTATAAAGAACATTTCTACATTGTGCCTTCTTAGTGTCAAATTTTCAAAATGTAACCTTACAGGAATATAACATCACAACTCCAGCTAATTCCTAAGTATAGTGTGTGCTTATACTCTTGTACAGTGCTTTTGACTTTTAAAGAGGAAATTTTTGAAGGAAGCAAAGACAGCTAGGTAGGTTGATAGGAATTACATGTCTCATTTCGCTTTTGTAAACTCCTTGCTCTAACATATTGTAGCATCAAATATATACAGATTCTGTATTTACAGTTTTTCTTACTTGATATACACTTTGTCTGGGCAAATTTCTATACTCCTGCTTGATGGAAGACAAAATTTTTACTTAGTTTAAGTAAATATGTAATGTATTAGCATCCATCGTTACTTGTATAGCTGAAGAAGGTATAAACCACCTCAACCCTATGTGTTCTCCAGCCAACATGAAGACAGTAAAAATATATATATATATATACACACACTTAGAGAGCAGAGAATTAAAATCATAAACATATTAACTTTGGATTAAGAAAATAAAAGACATTTTGTTCTATGCAGAGCATATGTGACAATAAAAAAGAGAGCAAAGAAGCACTGGCAAGGGGAAATGGTGTCCTGAGCCTCTTTACTACCACGTGTCCAGGTAAAAGACCACTTTATTTTCCAGGATGAGGCCAGCTCCATTATTTGCTTCTCTGAGTCAGAGATTGGCTGTAGAAATATCAGTGTGCTTGACAGAAAGGAGTCAAAGGAACACAAAGCAGCAGGGTGATAAAGTGCTATACTGGCTCCTGGACTGAGTGAACACATCACACAGGGCTGCATGACAACGTATGAAAAGAAAATGCAAGAACTGCAGGGAGAAGGGGACTTTTCACAGGGCTAAGGATACAGTGCCTGTGAGTTTTTGTTAAAAAATAATCAAATAATGAAGAAAAAAACAGAGTAGCAGGTAGTACCAAAAGTTCAAGGATTGCTTAACTCCAAAGCTATCTCATCAGAAAACAAGATGAGAGATGGGGTAACATGAAGGGCTGGAGAAGGAAGGGTGGGGAAGGGGGGAGAGGGAAGACAGATAAATTTGGATGGCATCTTGAAGCCTGAGAAGAAACAAAAAAATTATTGGTGCTTCCCAGTGAGTCACCAAGACAACAGCAGATTGGATTTGGAGCTGCCTGTAATAATTTATGACTACTTTGTCTTGGTTGGATTACTGTGTTGCTTCGCCTGCTTGTGTTGGATTCATTAGCTTGGCAAGAGCTTCAGCAAGAAAGACAAGGTAGACGGAGAAGAAAGGGGTAATTTGGGGAAATTTGGATCTACGAAAAGGTGGTATAAAAATACTGGTGAACTTGAAAAACGTTATTGCTCTTGTTATTTTGAACATCTTTTGTGCTATGATTTCTTCCCAGTGGTAAGAGACAGAGATGCGCACAGAGAGCAGCGACAATGAAATCCCTTTGTTGCTATAAAAGGACCTTCTAGTCCCTGTATCCACTGCTTATCTCAAGTTCCCCAAAAGAAAGGTCAAAAGTGTGCCAGGACCTACAGGGACCCCTTGGTCCTGACAGCCAGCTAGAAGGAGAATCATGGTGTTTGGCACCCTCGGAGGGCAGGGTGTCAGGCCCAGAGCTCAGAAAGGTGGGAGGCATCAGAGAAGCTGAGGTCCTAGAGGAGCTGTGTTGCAGTAGCGTGGTATGTTTCAAACACAGGAATGGCAGCAATAATGGGGAAGGTGAAAACAGCTGCCTGAAAAAAAGCAGTTCAAAAAGTAACATAGCAGTGGCATAGCAGAGATGGACACACATCAGGCAACATGCTGCACTTTGCACTTCAGTTGGTTGGAGGATGGAGCGATGGAGACCGGTGGTGATGGAGGGTGCACTTTCACAGCAGGCAAACCACTGTGTGACAAAAATCCTGTTAGTCCATTCCTGCTGGGATACTCACACCTGTTAGGGGCAAAGATGGTAAATCGCACACACAGGCAAATTGCTCACCATATGGTCTAATTTCCTTTGGAAACAGTGTGTGGCAAAATGCAGAAGAAGCCATTCTACAGCATGCAAATCAAATGTAATGTTATAGTACTGAAGCTACTAGGCTTGCTTGTTCAAAAGCCAAAGGTTTTACTGGGGGCTGGCTGTCCTGCAGACTTCTGTTTCTGGGACACCTCAAAAGTATATATTAAAACCTCCAAACAACAATAGTAAGAGAGCATTAATGATAGCAGGGAAAACTCTTCTGCACCTCTGAGATGGATGGTAGAAGCTGAGCACCCAAAAAGGGCATAGGATGTTTCTGTTCTGCTCCACCTATAAACCTACCCAGCTTCATCGCCAAAATAACCACAGTTCCATCCAACTATTTAAAAAGAAACAACCTACCACTGATTCCCCCCACTGCATGCCCAAGTTTTATGGCTTCAATAAAGTGACAAATGTGAGGAAGGAGCAGTTTGGTAAGTGTCATGCTTTGCACGTCGCACTGATTGTATTACCTTTAACATTTTAAGCTGACAAGGTTGAAAACATCCTGTCCCTATGCATACAAAGGGCCGGTTCGGTTCAACATGGGGGTGTCTGAACAGTTGAAATCAGTGCACTTGCAACACAAATGTGCTTGTGAAAACAATTTAGCATTGTAGCCTAACCATTTGGGTTGAACCATCCATTTATACGCCTTTATTTTTGTAGCTTTCCCTTTCAAAGATATTACGGCAGACCTTTCTTTCCCCCGAAGTTGGAGCCAGCTTAGAACACTACTTTAACATTAAAATAAATAAACTTTCAAAAAGCATAGACAAGAAAAAGAAGTGGCAACTCTGAGCCATTCATCATTTTTTCCCTTCACTTCTTTTTTTCTCCCTACAGCTATTGCAGCAGCCCTTTATGAACCCCAAATGTTCCTTGCTCTTCTGTGGCAAGCACTTTGTGAATTGTTTATTGGCTTGGAAAACTGTTTCTGTCTCTCAGGACAGGCGTCAGTAGAAGATATCTGGTATGAATACTCTGTGAAGGAAGTACCTTTATGCCTTAGGAACCGCTGAACTATTCCAAATGATCCAGTGCTATGAACCATGCTGAACTGAAGACCAGCAAATGTTACCTTCCATCTCTTCTAGTGACTTTAGTGTTGTCTTCATTATCATCTTCTGTTCTCCCTTGCCAATTCACTCAGCAGTTTGCCTCCTGTGCTACATACCAGCTGACAGATGTATCCTTTTCATTTCACATACTCTTAAAGCCTTGGGCACTGCTTTCTGGAGATATTTATACAGCTCTGGGACCTAGTTGCTGGAAAAGTAGTTTGTACTGAATATTTGTTACATGTTCTACAAGATCCCACACACTCTTACTTTGCATAGAGTAAAACAACAAAAAAGGTGCTGATGCATTGTATGTATTTTGTATGGAACATAAACAGCACACCTTGCTATATTCTGACAGTCTTTCAAAGGTTTTCTCTGTAACAGTATGAATTACATGAGAAACAATTTTCATATATGCCACTGTGACTTCAAAACCTATCTGCCACCAAGTTCCTTCATTTCCTACCAGCAAAGAGAAGGGAGCGAGTGAATGTCTTCCTCCTGCACATCACAAGACATCTGTATGTCCTCATCTCAAACATTGGAAGAGGAAGGACTTCTGCAACAAAACACGCTGCTGAGCCTGCTCCCCCACAGGAGTCAGTAAGAGCAGTCAGTCATGTTCAAATTCTGCTGGTGTAATTTCCCCTTCTTATTTTAATCGATGTGGGACAAAGTGCAGAACTGATATAAAGATCACTTGTTTTTATTTCGAAATTCTCCCTTTTCCTATGTGTGTATTTTGCTTTCAGCATACCATATAGATATATTGGCTACCTGTTGAATAACCGACTCCTGGCTCTGCTAGAGGAAGGTGGCAGAATCTGAAGGCTCTTTTGCAGTGTTCCCACTGTTCTCTCATTCAGATGATCCATGTAGAAAAAGCAATAAACACAGAATATTTGAAAAATGCCATAGCGGAACCCTTAAGGTAAAACAGCTGGCCTTTCCTTCAGTTTCTAGGGCAGCATTTTAATAAACATTAGTCATGGTGATTATGGAACACTTTATCAAGGATACATCATTTCCAGCATTATTCTTTTTTTGAGTCCATATTAGCATAATAACTTGCATTATTAGTATAATTTGAGATGTTTTAAGGACATGGCTGGAGAATAAGAAGCTCAGGCTGGAAAGTATCTGATTGCCAGTTGCTTGTCTTGCTTGCCAGGGCCAATTAACATATTTCTTCCATTTTTGCTTTTGTTTGACTGATCAAAATACAAATGTGCTGCAGACTTTCAGAATCACTTAGACTCCTTGTTCAGCCTTTAGAGGCACATAGCAACACGAAGCACATTCATGCAGATTAAGTGCTCTTTGGAGTATTAGAAACCACTTAATCTGTATAAATATGCTTCAGGTTGCTCAGTTTTTACAACACCTTGAGAAGGAACTGCAGTGGTTCAGAAAAGCGTGTGATGCATTATTTAAAAGAAGACATATAAACCATGATAAGTTTATCTTCCAAGTGACTATTGTCAGAATCATAGCTTATTTTTTTTTTATATGTTGTACTTCATTGCACTGTGTAAAGGCAGGTGAAAAAGGGAATTTCCTATTATATACTCTATTACTTTCAAAATTCTGCTTTTTATCACTGTTGATTTAGAAGATAAGCATGAGAGATGTGTAAGTACTGAGCAATTTTACTTTACAAATGTGTGCAGCAGGAAGGGTTTACACTTTTAAATAGAAAAAGGTAAATAGTATCTGTTTTCTCACCTAGCTAAATATGTTAGCCAATGCATAAAGAAGCATACATTTTTATTTTCCCATTTACTCTAATTTTCATTTGCAGTAGAGCTGAAAAGAATGAGGTATGAGACAGGACTAAAAACATCATATTGGAATGTTAGCTGTTTTGCTTTCGGGGTTTACAGTGTCATTCAGTCTAATAATACTTCATAGTATAGTTTAATTATTGCCAGAAAAAGACAGCATGGTTGCATTGCACAGCTCTCCCAGAGGATGTCTTACATATCCTGAGATAAATTTAAGCTCTATATTTAATATATTTGCAACTGTAACTGTGTATTCTGAAATCCCTTGTTATTCAAATGCTTGCAGCAGCCATTTGTAAGCAGGTGGTAACACGGACAGGACAGTGTTCATCATAAAATGCTGACCCCAAAGAAGTAAATAAGACTTTTGGAGACTGGATGCCCTCTGAAGAAGACTTAATACATTAAATCCTACTTTTAGTGGCAACTTTTGAGTTTTAGTATCAATAAATACCTATTATGAGAAAAACCCTACACACAGTGGTCCGTCTCAAAGGGTGATTTAATAAATGCTGGTCTTCACTACTTGTATTTCTGGGGCTATTGCTCCCTAAGTTGAAGTGCAGCATCCATGACAGATGTGGTAAGTCAGGACCAGGTGCTGGAGGCAAGCACCGTGTCCCCTGCACTTCACCAGTGTGGCCTTCCATCTGCTGAGGATGCACCGCTGGAAGCCAACGTGTGGAGGCTTTATCACTCCCCGAGGCTCTCCTGCGTGGGCAACAATGGCCACAGTGGTTTATATTTGGGCCCCAAAGGAAGATTTCCTCTGCCACCGTGATCATAACCTCACTGCAATTTTAACAGCTGCTGACTGGGTTGCCGTGTTTCCTGCCCTGATACACGTGACTGGGATGGTGGGAGCAGGGGAATGCTTATTTACATGTTAAGGCAGGCTGAAGGCTCCTTTGGAAAACTTTAAATAACACAAATGGGACTTGCAAAGGGTAGAATGGTGCCTGTTTGCTGGGTGCAGAGATGAATTTTTAGCCTTCCTTTTCTCCTTTCAAATAAAATAACTCAGGACATGACCTTAGCTATGAAGGCAATAGCTGCGTGTCTGCTCTGGGTCATTTCGTTGTCCCTGTAACAAAGTTCTTTGTTTTACAGACATTTGTACATTTATGATATTTTTAGTAAGAATTCCAAATGTTCTCTTTCATAAAAACAAATGTAACAAAATTACAAAGAAACTTTGGAGGTTCTGGCCTTTTGCTGTGATAAGCAGCATCCAACTGCAGTAAACCGGGTGAATAAAGCTTCTCTAATAAATTAAAAATAGATTTGAAACAAAAGGTGAGGTAATTAAGGTAGTTTTCTGAATTTTTATCCAACTTAAGGTGCAGGTTGCATTGTTTCTAGATTGCACATAAAATACTAATATTTTTTCCACTGTAGGCTCAGATTTAGTTCCCTGGGTTATATCCAGTACAAACACAGAAATGTTATATGACCTCTATTGCACAGAGGTCCTTTGCTAGGAGCTCACTGCAGGAATGGGCTTTAATATTTTTTGCATTGGATTTTACTCTACTGTTGGTTTTATCATTCTTGATCTCTGCAAATGTGCTTTATTGTCTGGATCATTTAATTTTGTTAGGCAAACGTGCTTCATTTTTTAATGATAAAATGTTAGCATGCTCTTCAATAATAACTATTTTTCCTTTCAGAGCAACTGATGCATAAAGTCTAATCTTTTTTAGTTGAAGGAAGATGTTCTTTAAGAATTGATTTAGGGTCTGCCTTTGTCTTACTAATTTTTAATTACATGCAGTCAGACCTGATTAATCTGAATTAGTATGCAAAGTCCCTTTTAGAACTAAATAAAATCAGATTAACAAGTAAAGGATACATACAAGGATGTGTTGTAAGGTTGGTTAAAAGTGAAATCCTTCTCATTCTTAGACATACAGACATTTCTGTCTGAAGAGTTTATGTTTTATAATGGCTACATAGCATTGCTGTGTTACAGAGCAATTAAACTTTTTGACTTTTGAGTGAAGCATCTAGGTATCATAATAATAATAATATGCAATATAACACCTTTGTAGGATTTTATAACTGAAACTGGACTTAATAAGACCAGTTCAGCCAATACCTTTATCAACATAAGAGTGTTTAAAGAGGTGGCACAGTGTTGCTATTCCAGAAGTTGCTTTGCTTTTAAACAGTGGCTAGTGTTTACCCACTTGATAGGTAGGTGTTCCTACCTGATAGGAATTAAAAGCAGCTGCGGTGAGGGTGAAGCCCCCGTCTCCTCACCCCTGCTGCCCTTCCCTTCAGGATCTGCTCCTCTCTTGCTCCTGGACACCCACTTATTTTGTACTGGCTGTGGTGCTTGCTGGAGCACAACACAGCACCTCAGCTGAACTAAAATGGGAGAAAATAACCTGGAAAAACAGTGAACATGGGATTTTTGTGCTGGTGGAGCAGACTGAATGAGTTTACTTAGGGGTCAGGCAAACGCTGAAGTTGATGAGATGGAGGGGAGTGGGTAAATGTGTAGTGAGGAGCAGGAAGGGGAGCAGAAGGAAGAAGAGGAAATGGGCAAAATCTCTGTCCTTCAGACACTGTGGACCATTTGTCAGCTCAGTCAAAGTTAGGGCTGTGCCCTAAAGAGGCCACAGTCAAGTCGGCAGCTCAGCGATGTGCTTGAGGACCCTGCTTTATCTCATGGGAATAGCCTCACTACAGTCAGCTGGAATTAAGTTTTTATTTTAAGCAAAGGTTGATTCAACAATCCACCATGGGCATCCGATTCAAATGTCTCCTAACTCTGCCCCATCATTGCCTCTCCACACACGTGCCCCTACCTTGATGGGAGCATGCAACTGCCCTGGGGTTTGGCAATAGGAACAAACATGCTCCTTCCTGGGCAGAGGCCACAGGTATGCAGAAACCTCCTTAGATACAATTGCCTTTTAAAATTGATTGCAGCCTATTATATTACTGCTACACAGTTATTTCTATTTGTTAGAACTGCACAGTACTGTAACTCTGCATCTAATCTCTACATCTCATCTGTGTTTCTAAAACAAAATGTGGCGGGTTACACTATTAGCATTATGCTGGAAAAAATATTTTAAATCTTCTCAAATGCAATGGAAAAGCAATACATTGGTTATTTTAATCTGAAACGATATATACACATCTAGCAGAGGACAATAAAGGCTTTATACTCAACTAACCCATGCCCTATTTATACTGCATTTTGCCATGATCTATTTCCGTACTGTATACAATAAAATACGAATGACTCAAATTCATCAAGAAGGGATTAATTGGCATGTAATAGGGGATCTGGCTACTATAGTGGCAAACTGCCAAAATGAAAGAAGAAAGAAGCTTGTGGGGATGTAAAAATACATGTGAGTGCAAAAAAAGCCAGCAACTATAGGTATAAGTCTATGTGGAAGCTAAGTCCAACTGTGTGACTTGACTTATATTAAAGAACAGTAGCAACATTATGAGATTCCCAACATGGAATGACCTCTATGGGTTATTCATATATTTCATTTTATTTAGGCTTAAACTTAATTGCTTGAGCAGATAGGTAGAGGTTTGATATGTTTTTCTGGAAAACGTAGGAACCCAGATGACCAGAAAACCACAACCATGCTGTCATGCTGATCACATTTGTTCAAGCTGAAAGGCCTAACGCTGCAAATCCTTGACTCTGATTAAACACTTTGCTTAACTGGGGCCTAAGTCAGGAAAACTCATTATTCTTTTCTCCTTTTTTATCTTTTTGTTTCCCTGTTTCTTATGACTATATTCCTCATTCATTTCTTGTCCTGCTGCAGATTTTCAACAATGATCACATTATTGGTCAAACACAGACTCCCTTCCCATCCCCTGTCAAAAATGAACAAACAGAAAGGCTGTACAATTTCTTAAAAATCTGCTGTTGCACTTATGAACTTTAGCTGTCAGGCACTTAGATGCAATGTTTTTCAGGAGGGAATACAAATCTGTCCATTTCAGTGCTATTTCGCTTGCCCTTAATTCTCCTCCTTCATTCTAGGTAAATAAAAAGATTAATTCCCACACATTCCTAAAGCTCTGCTTGGCTCTAAATTAGATCAAGTTGGGAGTTTTGCTCATTACAGATCTTCTTCCTTGCTGGCAGAGAGAGTCTTGCCTTTGTCACTTGTCTTCTGCCTGTCCTCCTGTCCTTAAAATTCAATTGTAAATCCCACATGACCATCATTCAGCCAAAGAACAGACTATCTGGGCTTTTAAACATGTTTCTTACGGTAAAATATGTACAAATAAATGCACGTTACTTCCAGAAAAACCCTTATACTGCTAATAAAGTTTTAGATGCATAGAAAATAATGCAGTTGAAAATACGATGGAGCACAAATTTTAAATGGCTGCTTATCTCATTAGAACAGCATTTCAGCATTTCAGTGTGGTGGAGTGTCACTTCAGTTTTGCGGGTCCTCCCCTTCATGAAGAATTGCTTATGCAGGCGTATTCTGTGACAACCATTCCCACCATGTTGTTAATACATATGTATATACATTTCAAATGCATAAAAAGCTATACATAGTATGAGTCATCTGTTTCATAAACTTGACTATGCTATTGTCAGAACCTATAAAAATAATGTGGCAGGCAGACCTTAGCAGTGTCTATCCACCAGCTATCACGGTGAAGACAATCGACCACGTTCAATCTTCATCACCTTGTCTGGAAACCTGTCCCTGGAAGCCAGAGGGAATACAGACATGCAGGAAGCCAGAAGTTTGACAGATCTGATTTTTCAATAACTAGGAATATGTGTTTCATAGCAGAGGTCTTTGAAAATACCTTGTCAGTCTGACTTTCCTGTTTATACTGAAGGAGCTCCAGGCTGAGCAATTTTGCTGATTAGAGCACCAGCGAGGCTGACCAATATGATACCGTCTAGAAGCACTGCTACTTCATAAACCTTGCAACCTTTCTAATACCTTCCTAAAAGTTCATGCAGTCTCCTGAGGTATGGTATGCTCCTATACATGGGCATGCACCCAGGGCGTTTCTTTCCTGCTTGTCATCCTAGACGGCCACAGACAAGCATCACTGAAAGGATTCTTCAATAGCCGAGTATGTTTGTGTTTTTCTCAGTGATGTCAGGTTAATACTGCTAATGCTTTTTGTTGTAAAGCCAAATGACAAAGCTGAGTGGCTAATGATGGTAGTAGTAGGTCTCCTTTCACCAGAAGACAAACTATCTTAAAACCCTTTTAGGGGTCTGTCCTTATGCATGCTTTTTAAAAAAGGTGCTAAAATACCAGGACTGGTCAACACAAAGCAGCCGAATCACATGACAAGTTGGTTTACAAGACTAGGCAATTAGTTCTGTGAACAAGGATCCAAGGAAATTATCTTAGCACTTTCTTTACCTCTTTCATCTGCCTGTAAAAGTGCTAAAATGATCTGAGTGGCCAGTGTGGACACAGGGATTTTAGTCATCACTAGATCAGTCAGACCATATTAATTTTACCATCCACAAAAGGTGGAGGAACAATAACATAATAATGCCCCAAACACGTTTGGGAATCCATACAAAGCCTTATTCAAAATTATGAAAAAGTAAAAATAATACTTAGTTCCACTTCCAGAAAGCAAGACTTGTGTCTACTATGAAATCATGTGAAATGTCATGTGATTTCGTGTAATAAGGTTTATGATCATGTGCTTGCTAGTAAGCCCTTCTATATTTACACAGCTGAACTGAATTTCACCCAGGCAATTTGTATTTAGGTGAAATTAGCAGGTTTTTATACTGAAAAGCATCTATGAATGACAACAAGCAACTGTCCTTATCTTGCTATTGTTCTTGAACTAGCAAGTTCATTAAAGACATTTAAAAACAGTTTAATACATGCTTGACCTAGAGCCCTTATTTGGGCTTGAGTTTAATGATATGCAAGTTCTCATCTGATTTAGAGCATAGGTTGAAGCCTTTCCGAAAGTGGAGATAAAATTTCCATAATGCAGATTTGTCTGCAATTCAGATAAGACACAGACAGGTGAAATGTTACATCATGCTGATATGTGGTACATGGCTTTTTCTTCAAAATTGTCACCTGTCAGCCCCCTACATCCTGGTTACCATATTCAGAGACATAGGAAAGTTCAGAAAGGAATCATTTTCATTTCCTAAATTTCATTAACCACAATTCTGCCTAAATATGAGACACAAAAGCTGTCTGAAAGAGAAGAAATCATTCACTTAAATTAAGATGCAACTGTAATAAACATTTGGCTAGTGTAGAGGCATTTCTGATGGTGAAAAATGTGTATTTAATATAAGACTTGTAAAGGCAGACAGGGTATACGTATATATAAGGGGTAAACTTCTGGTGAGATCTGCTCAGCTGTGCTTCTGTTTCCCTAGTTCAGCACTGGAAGTCCCCTTACTTCTATTGAAAATAGCTTGAACAAAACACTAATGAATATACATAGATGCAACAAATCCTGTGCTGGCAGAGGAACAGATTTTATGACCTAATAGGTCTTTTTGCTCTCCAAAGGCTATAATTCTCTGAAAAATTAATCCCTTTCAATTGAAATGTGGGCATTTACTGCACAAAACAATATTATTTTGCAGAGTGATGTGAGTTGGTTATACTATGTAGAGCACACCTACACTGTGATAAAGGTAGAAAATGAGCAGATAACCAAGCTGTTAACAGTAAAGGCCCAGAAGCATCAATGATTTTTTTTTTTTAAACTACATCAAACAATTACCTCATTTCTAGGCAAACCAGGCCTGAGTAGTTTTGTTTTCTATAATCCCACTAAAGTCTTACGCAGCCTTGCTGAATTTAATTTCTTCAGTTTCCTATTTGTATCCTTGTACTTTCTCAAATTAGCCATTATTCTAGTGATGTTGAATTATATAGAACCTTTTGATTAAAGTGCTACCAAACACAAGGAACCTTCAGTATAACTGAGGTTTCCACAGGGATCAAACCAGCCTCATCTGCTTCTTTATGCCAAATTACAGAAACCATGTGACATGGCACACATTCTTCCCTGCTTTGGCAATCCAAAACATTGCTTAAACAAGAAGGTACTTTGGCACTGCATATAATTCCCAGAAACACAAAGAAGAAAATTTCAGAGGGGTATGACTCAACAAACAGCCTTAAAAAAAAATACTTTCATTTCCTGCTGGAATCAGTAACAAAATAAATGCCCTGGGTTTTTTTGGTTGGTTTTTTTTTTTTTTTTTTTTTTTTTTACCAGCATCAAATTAGCTCTTTCCAATGTGAGCCAGACTCAGCTGCTGTTCATTTGGTACTGCTTTCCGTTGTGCTTTAGGCTAGGCCTTGCAATTAATTTTCACTAAGGTCTGTTGAGTAATTTTACTGAAGCTCACTAGTTTTTACCAAAACCCTGTGGATAATTTTGTTCAGGTCTGCTCAGCAGGAAGCTGCTCTGGTGCCAGCTCTGATGGTCTAGCCAAATGTTGGATGCTGCCCTCGTATCTGGGAACAGTAGCAGTGTGCTGCAAGGGCTTCGGAAGAGATCAGGGCATGTTACAGATACAGTGGCAGGAACGTGCTTGTGATCTGGGTGAGGTCTGCTCAAAACTGCTTTTATTCCTAATCCATCTGGAATCTCTTGTCTGAGCTGATGCAGTTGTGCATTTTATTCATCTGATATTTGTTTTACCCCATGTTGGTGTAATTCCATGAAGTTGACAGAATTATTTTTATTTATAGTATTGCTAAGGAGGGAAGAAACAGGTCCTTTACACAGGAGTTTTTCTTAAACTTAGAGCTTGCTCTCTGCTATTTGTGACACTTTATCTGCCAACCTTTTTTGGATGCAATTATTATATTATTTGTGAATGCATTTTTTCCTTCTTTTCCATAGCAGGTTACACTGTAGATATTTCAGTGGCTTGACTTAATGAAGTCTTTCCTAACATAGTAAGCACAGTTTGAGAATTCCTGTGTATGAAACAAAAGATGAACACAGAAAATAGGAGATTATTTGCTTCCTTTTCATGTAAAGTGTTTGAATAAAATTGTTGAAAAATTGTATATATCTGTGGAGAATAAAGGCCACTGAGTTATCCTTTTTATAGCCACGTATCTAAAAGCCATTCTGAAATCCATGGGAGCTGGACGTACTTCAGGGACAGAAGTTCAATTCTTTGTTAAGTGTGAAAACCTCAGAAAAGATTACAATTGTCCAGAAATCTGCTTTTGCCTCAAACCATTGCTTGGCATATTGATGTGTGTATTTTCTATATCCTCCCTTAAACAGACTGAGGAATCGAGTGATGCAGGCTTTGCTGCAGAAAGCACACACTCCTTTTTCAATGTCAGGATAAATTCTTTCTCTATCCCCCCTCCCTACATTATTTAGGAGATGTTATACCCCTAGTGCTGTGGATACCAGAAGTCTCTGTGTGGAAACCTTTTCCTCTTGCCCCATTGATATTTTACAGATGATGCAATTGATGTTGTTCTCCACCTGTAAATAAGGAGTCCAGAAGAGATGGGGACTTCTGTCATTTACATACTGGCTGAATCCACAAAGCCATTTAAACACTTATCTCCCATTGATTTTTATGGAGGTCTGGCTCCTAAACGTTTTTGTGGATTTAGCAAGTCATATTTTCTTCTCTTTATTGAGATGAAGGTAATTATATGGCTAAATTCCTTCAAAATACAAGAACAGTGTTGTCACTGTAATGCATGCTTTTTGATCAGTACTTGAAAACTTGTCAGTGTATTTTACTGCTGTGCTCAGAAACATAATTACATGCTTTACAAAGTATAATCAATATTAGCACACTAAGGTGGAGAACAATCTAGATCTCTTAATTTGCCTGCTTTACATATTAATACTTTTTTTCAATATGTTTGGAAACATTAGCAATTAAATACCATCACGACTTAGAGAGGGAAGTGGGAACAGCCTGGGTCAGGTGTTCCAGCTCCTTTTGTGCTTCCTTAGAAATATAAAGCAACCTCAAATGGTGTTTATCTGACCCATCAGACTAATTTTACATCTTTCTATAGCTGGTGTAGTGCAGAACAGCCAGAGCATTTTGGTGACTTTGGCTCATTAATTTTAACTGGACACTGGACCTGAAGGTTGTTTAATACCTCTGGACTAACAGCTTTCTCTGCCTCTTCAGAGACATGATTAGTGCGGTTGGTAATGCCATACCTAGGGCAGCAGTCTTCTGACTAACACTTCTCCTAACCACACTAAAACACAGCAATGAATGCAGCTATCCAACAAGCAAAAGAACACACCCTAACACCCTTTTATTTCCCTGCTGCACTTTATGGCCAGTTTGGTTTCACAGATAAAATGCTCTATTTTTAGGAGACACGGGGGGGGGGGGGGGGGGGGGGGGGGGGGAACCACACCCTGTCGGCAATGGTGGAGGAGCAAGTCTGCTCTGCTCTTCCAACTTGCAGGAGTTCCCTGGGGGTGGTTACCACACCTAGGGATCACTGAAATAAGCTGCTATATTAGCCTCACCCTCACTGTAGAAGAACAGTGCACTGAAGAATTTGCATGGAGATCCTCAGCTGCTGTTACAAGGCTTTTTAAAGTATCTTGCAATGTCAAGAGTCAATCTGGCCGCGGTATACCTTTAACTTCATACTTAAGATCAATGATGCAGCCCTCACATAAAAGTGAGGAATGCAGAATGCTATTAATCCCAAAAGGTACTGCGTTTAATGACACATTACCTAAAATATATTGTCTACTGGTTACAAAGTTAACACAAAAATATAACATGCAGGTGGCTTAGGCTGTGAAATAAGGTTTATGTCTAGAGGTGTCCTGGTTGCTGCTGGAACACCATCAAACTCTCTTCTACCCATAAATATCAGACTTTAGAATGATCCAGAGCAGGGCCAGCTATAAAAAAATGCTGTTTGCTATTAACAAACTCAGTGCACTATCCAAACAAGATTAGGGAACTCTAGGACTTGGCCATGAATACACAATTATATGATTTCAGCAGAGGCAATATACGCTCTAATATTAAGAAGGCACCATGGGTTTTAAGAACCTATCCTACTTGAAAAGAAAATCAGATTTCAAATATATTACACCCATGGTAAACCGAAGTTGGCTGATACCACTAAGCATTAATCTGCATCACCGAGATACAAGCCAAACTCATAATTTTGCATCCCAGGGCAAATCATGAGTTATTAAAAAAAAAAAAAAAAAGACACAACCAAACCAAAACATTTTTGCCAGTATTGGGCAGTCATGGGGTGCAATAGGATGTAAGGTCTCTGACCCTCATAGAATCATATTAGAACCACCATGCTTTTGAAAGATCATTTCTGGTTTCACTGGTATCAACCAAGCCTAGCCATTTCAAAACCATACAAAATGTGATTACTCAGATCCTCCCTTATGACTAAAACTTCACATTTACTTTTCAAAATGGATCTTTTGTGTTCCTGCCCCCTTATCTGCTCTTATTAACTGAAGATTATCAGAAGTGCCAACCAGTCTACAGAAGTGATGAGGCAAAACTCTAACACTTCAAGGTCCAGGCACCTCAGAGGCAACAGCAGCCCTCATCACCCAAAGAACCTATGGGAGACATACCCACCCACCACCAGAGCACTTTGTGCCAGCCCTGCTCCTCCTCCCAATGTCACCCCTTCCAGCGTGGCAGCTGATGAGAGAGCTCATTGCAGAGAGATGCATGCCTGGAGGCAGCTGCTTTGAATAATGTCCATTTAAACGGGTATTCTAGTGCTTCTGCTCTTCATTCATTGTACTTCTGCAGGTCCTGCTTCTTTTTAAAGCTAAAAATGTGGGGGCCTACAGCAGTTAACTGTCCATCTGCATTCATTAAGAGGGTGCCAAGAAGGTGAGCATGCAGAGCTTCCCTTTATGGGTGCTGTTCAAGGAAAGAAAAGAGGAAAATCGATGAGTACAGAAACTAGCATAAAATTAAATCTTGTGCAACAGACATTCCCACATTTATTTATGTCCATTTAACCTGTTAAATGGGCTATTAGAGGGCCATAGCTTTTCCAAGTGTCTCTGCATAGACCAGCCCTCACAGTACTACCTCCTTAACACTTCTAGAAAGAGTAAGACAGCAAAGAGATTTAAAGTTAATTTGTAACTGGGGTCTGTGAGTAGCAGCGTGCTGCATGTTTATCAATGTGCCTTTCAGTCTTGGAGGTACAAAACTGGATGTTTTCCTCTCACCGCTTGCCCCCTGTTAATAGAGCAGCATACAATTGTCAGCTCCTATGCACTGTTTCAACAGCTACAGGCTGAGAATTGGGGTCAACACAGGAAAGGAAAACACGATCCCTGACAACTGTGAAACAGCACAAATCTGCCTGTTCACTTTGGAGACCCTGCACCTTTCTATGGTGACAGGCCATGAGGAAAAATGAGGAAGGCATTTGGAAGAACACTTTAAAAAACATGGGCAAGAGAAGTAAACAAGCGAGCAGCACAGAAAGTAGCTTACTAAGTGCTTACATGTTAGAGGGACTCTCTGCACTCCAGGCAGCTTTGCTTGGTGTCCATACAAACTTGCGTAGGCTTCTTGAGCCATAGTCCTATTTCTCTCTCTAGATGTTTGCATCTCTGTTGTCCTTACATACCCCAGCTTATCAGCTTTGTCTAGTTTTCTTAGGAAAAAGTGAAATAAAAACATAAATCAAAAGAAAGAAGAGAACTTCTATCAGTACATAAAATGCTTCAGGCAGATTTTCATCTGGAAAAATATTAAGGAATGAAAGGGAATGCATAAGTGAGCTTCTATGAACAATAATAAAATATAGTGATGAGAAACTATATGCAAAATAGAAACGAGCCATCAGCAGAAAGCCCACAGGTTGCTCCTGCAGCACACAAATGTCCAGCCTGTCATTTGAATGCCCAAAGACATCTGTATCGTTTGCTTCCTCAGCACACTGTGGGCAGTGTTCTTTAACAGTTACCCTCATAAATGCTTTGAGGAAAACACCCTCATATTTTCCATTGATATGCAAAATATTTCCTTAGAGAAACTAAATAAAATAAGCATGAGTAAGTTTAGGCTCTTAAATTAAGACATTCCTTACAAATGAAAATCTGGGCCAGGCGTCAGCTAAATGCAATAATATATTTCCTGAAAAAAACCAAAACAACCCCAACCAAAGCCTAACAACTCAGAAACAAAAGGTATGGTACAGAAAACAGTGGTATTTCTTCTTCTTCTTCTTCTTCTTGTTATGGTTATTGTTGTTGTTGTTATTGTTATTTGTATTGTATATTGTTATTTTATTGTATAACTGGCTCCATAAGGGACCCATCAACATCACAGCCAAACACTTTCATTGTACCAATTGATTAGTTGCTTCTCAGAACATCCCTCCAGGTTGGTGTTGCTGATTCTGTTCCACAAATGAAGTTTAAGGTTATAAGGGAGCATAAGCAGTTCCATTTCCCCTTTGTATTGCTTATCTGCATCAACAACCGTTTTAAAGTGTGAGTAGTGAGAGAAAAAAGAAGCAGAAAACATAAACTATTAACTAAAACCTCTAAACTCTGTAAAGGTGAGAAACGGGTCAGGAGGCAACAGTGTCCAGGGTAAAAAGAAAGCCTTGCTGTGATTACTTTCTTCACAGAGATAAAAAGGACCAGTCTGGGGTACTTAAGTCCCTTCACTGCTCTGGGCAAGTGACTCCTCTGTAATTGTGGGGGGTTGCAGGGTTAAGCCGGGCTTCAGCCCTCTTGGCCTTGTCTCCCCACCTGTGGCAAAGCTGCAAGCAGGCTGGTGTGTACCTGCTTTGAACTTGGCAGCCTACACACGTAGTTCCACTGTAACTGAAGGCTATCTTCAAATGTCGCTGACATGGTACTTCCCTCCCTCCATCTGTGGCCCTTCTTTTGTGGCGGGATTTTGGTAGAACAGCCCTAGCTCGGCATCAGCTGCTGCAGGAACCCACCCTGTGCGTGGGACCCACCTTCTGCCCTAATGAAAGGGCCATAGCCACAGGACAGTAATGTTTCCTGCTGCGGCATCAGCGGCAGTTTGCTAAGCCTTGCTCCGCTGTGCTGGGGTGTTGGGAGCCCTTCTGTGGGATTGGGGGGTGTCTTGTGGAGTCTGGTCTCTGATTCCTTGGGGACCAACTATCTGCTACAGAGCGGCCGATGTGGTGGCCTGGGCTCAACGACGCCAGTATACTCCTCCACACTACCCTTGAAGAAATGTGGAAAATCATATCCTTTATGTATCAAGAATCAATCTTACTCCTGTCAAGGTTAATGGCAAAGCTGCAATTTATTTAAGTGGAAACAAGATCAGGTCCCGAGTGGCTGGAATTAGAGCTTGGAGCAGGAAAAGACATTGAAAATTAAGAAGGTGGTTGTAGTTACATGGACATTTTTCTATTGTTCTGCGGCTAGAACAGCCCTGCAGTCACTTGTTCTTTGTTACACTGACCCCAGAGCTTATATATATATAGCTAAATTACTTTCCTGGGTGGAAAACATGCAGTTTTGGTGGACGTTAATTTTCAAATGCATGAGATCCCTCATGTAGTCCATTCTGTGCTCCCACATATGCTTTGCAGACACGATGGGGCAGGTGATAGGGAGCAGGAACAAGTGGCCAGGGAGGCTGGGAAATGCTTATACTACTTTTAACACCAAATCACTTTTCTTTACTTTCTTCCTACTCTTTTTCCTGCTCCCATTTCCAGGCACCAAGTATGAGAAACAAATGGTATTTCATCTCTTCTTGTCACTGCTGGCTGCGTGGCCCTGTCATCTGCTGTCTTGCAGAGATGGTGACTGTCTGGTAATGCTGAGGGCAACTTCAGGTAGACGAGGTGGCAAAACTCTTGTCCCAACTGGAAGTCAGCAGGTGGGCTAACACCCTCACAGGTAGTCAGACTTTGTGTGCATTGGATAGTAGCATGAATTACTGTCACTTAACAACCCACAGCTTATCACTTGAAGTACAATAGCTGCCAACATGCATGTCCTCAGGCAAATATAGACGAGTTGGCTTACTTAAACCTTTCTTCTAGAAAGCTGAACTAGGGAAAATTGCATTAATTTTCCCTGGGCAGATCACTGGACTGATGTATGGTGATCTGACTCTATATCTAAGTCCTTAGTCCAATAGGAAGCCATGAATATTTTAAAGGATCTACTCCTAAATATTAAGGCATTACTCTGTATGTCATCAGACCGCTCTAGTACGATATTCCCTTCTGGGCCTTCCAGTTTATTTGCCTTCCAGTTTTTCTCCTTTTGCCTAAACACATGCTTGTTTCTTAACCTTCTTTTAAAAGTGCCACTAATTTTATGGGTCCATTGCCAGCTGCCGTTGCTGCTGTTGGTCCCTCCTCCCAGCTCCCCTGACTCAGCATCTCAGGAAACCGCGCTTGGCAGGAAGCAAGCACACTTTTAGCAGGACCAACTGTAATTTAGACAAAAAGACCATTAGCTGCACTCAGCAGCAATGGAAGATTGCTTTTGTGCTGCTGCATTAAAGCAGAGAGAGGCCAGGAAGAAATACATTATTTACGCTTACTAAGGTTTGGATTGACAGCTTTTTAAAATTTACCCTGCTTCTTTCGCAGTATTTTGGTCAACGAGATTACAGGCTCTGAAGAGAGATCCTTCTCAGTGGCACTAAGCAGTTAACGTTTAACAGGACGCAACCCACAAACCCACAGATGTTTCTGTGGGCACTTCAAAGGAATGTGGCATTTTCTAAATTGGGAAGACCATAGCATGTGGTGACCAACATCAGCATGGTCTTTGACTTGTTTCCCATTCCCTGGAGACTGGATTCCCTCCAGAATTGTCTGCTTTCCTTATTAGGACAGAATTACTGTTTTCCCCTACGGCCAACCAGCCACACACTCTGTTTGTGTGCCCTCTTTTGGATGTCAAACAGAGGAGAAGAGCAGAAGCAGTTATGGGCGATGTATTTACCTCTTGTCAAGGTGGGGTATTTCTATTAAAAGAGCAGAACTCTTGCCTGAAACAGTCAAAGTCTCTTGGAGTTGTCAAGGTAGATACTCTTAAAATATACAGCTTCTGACAAAACAAAGAGAAGTTTTCCATGGGAATAGAGCAGTTGAAAAGGCTATTCAGCCTTTATTTTAGGCAGACTGTACAGTGTTAAGAACAGGTCAAGGATAATGAGCTGTGATTGTAAGAGTCATGTAAGAGAGAGAGATGTAGCGATGTGTCATTTCAATCAAGGCAGAGCGAGCTGGAAGGGTGTTTGTCTTCTGCCTTGTCAGGGAGAAATCTGTTCCCTCCTACAGCACCGCCGTCACCCCACAGCAGGTCTGGGGCTGAACCGGCAGGTTCTGCTCTCTTTCTGGGCCTCCTGAGAAGTGGAAGAGCTCACAGTAGCTTTTGATCTGCTGCAAAGCCCAGCTGCAAAACAACAGACTGGGCATTGCAATGCAGTGAAATAAAAGCCATCAGCAATTAAACAGAATATTCATGACAGTGATTGAAGATGACACTATTTCTTGCTGCCTTTGTTGAAAGAATGTCCTTTCCATATACTCATAATGTACACAACAAATGACTACATAGCTGTGGGGGAAATACATAATGCTCTCTGTCTCCGATCCAAGGTTGATCACCATATAATTAAAGCATAGTTGTTTAAGGTTATTCCCAACAAGGACCTGCTAACTTCTTTGTTATTGATGTTTATTTGGGCAATTATACCAAAGTACATTAAGTATGCAAAGAGGAAAACTTTTTAATGCAGTTTCTGAATTCATGCATGTATGCATATATAAACATATCTATGTGTAAGCAATATTTTAAATGTCTGACAAAGAAATGAATATAGAAATTAGCATAAACAAATGCAAACGAACATGTGTTTTTTGCACAAGTAACACATTCTCTCTCATCAGAAAATCTGAACCTAGTGGTTAAATAAATTCTGAGAAAGACTTAGGGTATTTATTCCATCTTTTTTTTTTTTTTTTTTCCTGGGGAGGAATAAAGCACCAGTAGATATGATTTGGCAGCCCCCCCCGCCCAAAAAAAACAAACAAAAAACCCCACACCTACCACTAACCACCACCCCCACCCCCCACCCCCCAAATCCAAATGCAACAAGTTGGAACACCTTGATCTCAGTTAAGAAAAAAAATGCTCACTGGTTTAAGTTTGCTACCAGGACTGTTCCCCTTCCACAGATCCTATGGATTTTATAATCGATTACTTTGGATAGGAATTTATAGGGAATTATAAAGTCTGACAATCTGAGAATGCAGCTTTTTAAAACAGTTCTTCAGGACTACTAACCTGTTTGTGATATATACACTTTTCTCAAGTAAAAACCCAGTTATTCTAAAACAGAGCAGAACTAAAACCACTGTGGAAATTCAACAGATATGATTACAAATTTAATGGCCTGATTCACCCCTGCTCTGCTTCAATTTTGGAGCAGTGTGAATCCAGTGCTTTTTATCTCCTCACCCCAGACACAATCTGGATGAGCACAGCAAGGAACAAGTTTCTGGGAGCTTAAGCTTGTTCTGCTTTATTCGTTTTTCTGTTTTTGGAAGCAGCTGTCTGAGATTTGTGATCTTTTCTAAAAGCATGACCATAGTGATCATAAGGGCTTGGTGAATTTATTAACCCTACTTGATTAAATCCTCCTTTAACTCCATTTTGAAAGAATTAGTTCAGGGACACAGATTTAGATCTCTTCTACCATGTATTTGCCAGATGTAGTATGAACTTTGTAAGCATTTTGTTCCTGCTTTGGACTTGGACAAGAAATACAAAAATATGTACTGTAGACCACTAAAACCAGCAGTTAAAATCGCATTGAGATTCTTATTCCAGGTCCTGAACTTTAAAATGGATCATCTAATGGTACCCAGCTAGCCTTGCAGTCCAGGAATAAATGTGTGATCTTGGCTTGACAGTTAAGTGATACTTTGAGGGAGCCAAAAGTGGTTATGTTATCTGTGGACAGTATTTTCCTGACCAAAAATCCTGTGACGAAGGAGGTTGTATTTTAGTCATATCATCAGATATTTCAGAAAAGAGATGAAACTTGTGAGATCTCCAGTGCAAAGACATCTAAAGGCTGGACATTTGTCTCAGGACAAACTCCACCTCAACCGAACCTGTAAACTGTGGAAATTATCCTTTTCTTGCATCTGCTTAGATGTTAGCAATGATTACTTGTGTTTAAATATGACCAAAACTCTCCTTTCCCTCTCTCTTTCAACTTGTTAAGGTTTTATTCTCCACTGAAATCGTTAAGTTAAACCTTGCTAATCCAAGGAAAAAATAGAGGCAATAGTTCAAGCCCCTTTGCGTGTGTTTAGAAAAATGAGACACAACTTCACAATTAAAACTCTTAATTTTCTATCCAAATTCTAATAAACACTGTATGATAAATAACTTTTAAATGTTCACAGCACATGAATGGGCTGTCCTTGGAAGTTGCATGGCTTGAGCACAGTATAAACTGGCAATTGTAACATAATTATACGCAAAGGAAAGGGAAGAATTTCTGCTGACATTTCAAAGCTTCTTATAGCACAGTACCTCCACCTATAATTGCCAGCCAAGATGTTACCACAGGGCCATGGATTGTTATTTAAAAGGCTTGTAAATGTTTGGTGTTTTTTTTTTTTTTTCCCTAAAACTAATGATGAAACTAAACATTACCATTTAAAAACTTTTAAAAACAGGCTCCTTATCTTCTCCCATTCAGCAGCAGTGCCCAGCTTAGGGAAATGAAGAGGATGTGCATGATTAGCTAATGTCAGATGATATCCTAAATGACACTGTGTAAAGATTAAGGCACTTGGATTTTTCTAAATGTGTATTTAGTGCTATATAAAGGTACTAAAATGACAGCTCTGGAGGTTGAAGTCTCTCCTTATCCAGCAGTGGACAGAAGACAGGATCATTCAGTCTTTGCTTCATTCAGGAATTCATTCATTCTTCATCTGTCTCCTACAGCTGCCATTCAGTTTCCAATCAGCCAAAGTTTGCGGTAAAGATTTGTCAGGACACTTCAAAAATTAGGTTAAAGGTGGAAGACCACTGATATCTTTTATCTAGGACATCCACTATCAGTAGTTTTACTTACTTGAATCCATGGTCTGGTAATCTAGTTGTAGAGACTCACTTTTTTGATCATCAGCTACATCTTTAACTTAATTGTTTATCTGCTTTCTAACTGAAAACACACCTTATAACATGCAAAGCTTTGAAGACAAGTTTTGGTGGAAAAGTGTATTTGAGAAGAGACTGGAAACAATTTCCAGAAGTGAAGAAGCTGATTTACATTTAAACAAACTCTTTCTTCAGAAAGGAAGTTTACTTGGAGTAAACTGCTGGGTGGGAATGTCCTTTGAAAGGATGTTAATTGTACCTTGTTCAAAGAACTCGTTGAAATTCCTGTAATGCAATTATGCTAAGTTAGAGGAAGTTAAAGGGTTGTGTATTGGCAAAAATGCAGTTAGAATCCCAGCTGAAGTCATGTGTCAGAAGTGCTATTGATGATAACATTGACACCTGCCTCTGACAACTTCAAAGTCCGTGCTCTCTATGAAGTTCACTGAGCTCAGCTAGCAAAAGGACAAACCAAGACAGACACACCGGTCCAGACCTTCAAGAAGTGTAAATGGAGCTATACCACTTAACAACAGCACATCAAAACTGAGCTCACCACCTTTTAACATAGAGGATACAATGACTGTGCTCTACCAAATGAAGCCCAACATCTGTAGACCTACAGCTGTTAGACAGAAAGGGATCTCTGTGACTATCTGCTTTCTCTGTGCTGATGGAAAAAATAAAATTGCTCTGTGTGAGTTTCTGGGGAAAGATTGAGTGTAAAAGAGAGCATCCATGTTGGTTTCAGAAGGTACTGAGTTTCTGAGTGTTTCTGATGTCTTCTGGGCGTGTTCCACCCTTGCAGGGGGTCATGTTCAGACAGAGGACAGCAGGGTTTTTGTCTGTCCCACAGAGTACTTCCAGAATAATGAATGAAGTCTGAAATGCTGAATGCACCCAGAACTTAACCTTTGGGAATAAACCTCATCACTCTATGCATCTCCCAGGGTTTTGCAAGCTACTGTTTTAACAAAAATGTGTATTTTGATTCTGCTTTGATTATTCCCTTCTTTTAAAACATAAATCTGGTATTGTATTTAGTTGCTGCTCTGTTCTGCCCATTTCAGTGTAATAACAAGCTCAAGCTGAAGAAGCCCAAGAATCTCCTAGGATCAGGCCCCCTGTTTGGATTTGGCTGTGTATGTGGAATAGGAGTAACTTGGCAGAAGTCCAAAGAACAGGAATATTAATATTAACCTTTGTAGGGGGTTCCAGATTTAAAAAATGAGGTGGGAAAGGGCTAGATTTTTCAGTCCAAAGCACTTCTAATTATTTGGTTCAAAGTCTGCCCTGTCACAGAAGCTCTGCCTTTGGGTTCTGGTCCCTTGGTTTCCCTCTGAGCACACTGACTGAAATGTGCAACGGTTCTCACCACAATCACAAGCTTCTTTTCTTTTTTTTTTTTGAGAAAATCAGGCAATGGGAAAAGTGCAAAGCAGTCTTGGTTCTCCCCAGTTCGGAGTTCCCATGCAGGTGAGGCACGCAACAAGATTTGGGAACTACGGAGCTCTCCTGGCTTCCTCCGCAGAGATGCAGCCAGCCCGAGCCCTCAAATGTTATGGAAGCCAGGTCCTCACTCTTCAGTTTCAGTCTCTTATTGCTGATCTCCTTAGTACTGAATATTGTCCACAGCGTAACTTAAGAGTAAGAGATGTGAATGTTTCACATCAGGAAATATCAATGGATTTCAGAATATAGAATTCTACAAGGCAAAATGCCCACCCTGGTCACACAGTCTTGTTGTGCACATACTCTAGAGGTGCTTCTGATCCATGGTTCAAATGAATTTTCAGTGAAAAACAAAATATATGTGTGGTGAAGAGGAGAAAACCCATCCCAAATACTGGTATGGTGGAACTGAAAAATATGGAGTCATAGAATCGAGATGAAAAAAATAGATTAATTTTTCATGTAGTGCACTGCGATTAATCTTCGTGCTCACAGTACACTTTATTTAGAATCACTGCAGAATTCCTCCTCTGATATTTCTTCCTGAAATTAGCCTGTAGTGCTATGCTTCAGACTTCACAGGAGCCTAAAGGTATTTGATTTAATTTATATCTGAATTCTGTTCTTTGTTCATTTACTTTAATCACTGTTGGTTTTCTCTACCTTTGACTATCCCAAGATTTTTGTTCTGATACATCATCAGTTATTATTATGTAAACTGTTCTCCACTGAATTCAGGTTTCCTAAAATTTCAAGTACAGCGATTTAATTTGAGAATGAGTATCATTAAATGAAACTGCTGGATTAAACTAGCTCAGAACAGAATGTGCAGTTATAATTTTTATATAATGTTTATAATGGCAATTCCAATCATCATGCTAACACTTGAGTATTTTCTGAGAATTTTCAATTCAGCATTTTTAGATATTATTTTAAAGGTTATGTAAATGTTATAAAACTAGAATATTATAATGATGTGTTTTGTCAGTTTTTTTTCCTAAACATTAGAAATACATTATTTCATAAGGTGTTCAAAGTTAAACCAAAATATTTCACTGGAGTATGTAAAAATATTTGGATATTGAATGTTTAACATGATCAATGCCTATTGCAAGAAAAAAAAAAAAAAAGCGTATTCCACAAGTTGAAGCTGACTTGTCCATTTTTATTTACTTACACAGTTACCACTTTTCTGCGTGCAATTACATTAATATTTTTAGATATTGTATGGTTTGACATTTTGATTTCAACCATAGACAGGCAACTATGCCTTCAGATGGGTCTCTGCCAGCTAAAAATACATTGCTAGATAAGTACATACAACCTCCACATTAGTATTAGTGACACCCAGAAATAAGTTGCTGTGTTGAAATAGTTGAACTCCAAAGAGTTCTGTAGCTTGTCTGTTATTAAGCTAGATCCTAGCTTGCATATATGTAATCGTATAAAGCTGCACAGCCTAAATATCTGAAGGGTTAATGGCTGCTTGCATTAGAGAATTGTGGTCTGGTAAAACGCTGCAGTTCCTAGCAATTTAGGAGCATAGGATACAGGTGAAGAAGGAACCTCTGCCTCATGGAACCAGGTCCTCACACCATAGTGTTTTTCATGGGCAATGACATCATGCAATACCTTTTTGCATAAACTACCTAAGTTCCAGCTTAAAATTGATTATTTGCTAGATGCTTACACTATCAGAAGGCTTCTCCAGACTGTGAGTCCTCCAAAGTTGGAAAACTTGTCATTTAAAATTTGATCTATCATCAGTGAGTCACAGCTTTGCCGTAAACTATGCTGGTGTGTCTAGCATTGCAATGGAAGTCGGTTCACCTCTTCCCAAAGAAAGACAGTGGAGACTCCCTGAGCAGACAGATGAAAAACTTCTCAGTCTTGCTGGAATAGAGTGAACACAAAAACTTCTGGTCACTTCCAGGTAATCTCTTGAAGCCAATGATTGGATCTCACTCTGCATGAGGTGAATCAGATCTTTGATGGCAAATAAAAGCCTTGCCTGCACTGGTGTGATTGGTGAACTCCTTTTCAAAAACCAGAGGGATGTTAAATTCTTTTGCATACCAAACTCTGAATATGGGACAGCATTCTAGGTACCTTACTGTTTCAGACTTCAAAGCCTGCAGAGCATGTGGCTGCCTTGCAGAAAGGAGACTTAGAAAAGGAAAGGTTAAGATTTGAAGTATTTTTCTCCCTATTTCACTCCATACGTGACATTTTCAAGTTCCACTCTCGTAAATCAAAACTGTAGGAACACATTCTAGCCACAATGGATTACTTGCAGGCTTTTTCATCTCCCTCTGCCTCTACTTCAACTATTACTCCTGAGATATGTGAACCTGTATTTGTTGTGTCAATATTGGTGAACCAGTGTTGCCAATATCATTGTACTCTGCACACAGAGAGTAATGTCCTGCCAGCAGAAGATGCACTTGAGAAGACTCCAACCCTGGCAGTCAAAGGTTTCACCAATGTTGCTTCACTGAGGACAGAAAATTCAGCAGTAGCTGGCTTGCGGAGTTCCCAAAAGATCATTTTATTCTGAATTTAGAGTGTGAGAACTTTTGCTTTTAAACTACTGTGCCAGGTAGTTGGAGTAAAAGATGCTATAAAAGCAGTATTTACTTATCTGGATTCTTTGGATTTCTCTGCTGCTGTTTATAATGGGATAATCTGGTGTTCAAAAAACATGTGAAAAAGCCTTTGCAGAAAGCAGTAGAAAGACATTTTATGTTCCTTTTTACTGATTACTTTTGCTTGATGCTAGGAAACAATTATTTTAAGTGGATTACTTCCAAAGAATAACTTAATTTGGTAATAAAACAAATATGACTTTCCCATTTATTGATGAATCAAGCAAGGTAATTGGATTTATTACTTCTGAATCTATGAGTAATCCTGTTTCCAAATCACATATGTATTTCCTCCTCTGCTTTTATGTTCATCAGGAGATGACACTTATTTATTCCTTCTCTTTCTGGCAGAAATTAACTTTTTTCAATCAGGACAGCAACGGTCTTATGCAGTGCTTCTGAGCTCAAAATAGAGCTAATTTATACTTACGCAATATACATCCTTGCTGGAGAAAAGTGAGCTTCAGTCATTCTGAGTAGCTAAAAATACTAGTTAATTAAAACAGATCTTGCATTAATATCTATAATACGCACGGTAACAGTGGAATAGATATAACAACGTTATGATGCTGTTTTATGCTACTTCACAGCAGGGGCCTGGAAGCTGAGAGGCCCCTGGAATATATTTCCCAGCATGGAATGTAGGAGATGCCTTTGATGGGCATATACAGCTAATCTGGGGAGCGGTCGTGCCAAGGGTTATTGACGCTTCGCCTCCCTCTGCTTAATAGCTTGATACCAGAAATCCACCATGCTGAATCTTTACAAGATTATAGATGATTTAAGACATAGTAAAATCACAGAAGATTTTTCAGCTAACTGAATTAGTAAAATACTATTTTTTAGCAGTAATTAATCTTGTAGTAGTTTATACTCCTAGAGCATCTTTCACCTGGAGATCTCACATCAATTTGCAAACACCAGGTAAACTTCTTGGATGCACTGTACTTAAATACTTCACTTGTTTTACAGGGATGCTCTGCACCTACAAATGTCTACCAATATAGTTATACCCACTCATACCAACACGTTTCTGAAGTGGAAATGCGGCTTACATTAGAAAAACAGTTCCTTTTTTGGTACAGAGTAAAATCTGTTCCTTGAGGAACTATGTCTGTGTTCTGGTTTAAAGCATGATTTCTTTTCATATCTTTGTTCAGCTCAGTAATGCTAGCAAAACTTTTAAGAGTAGATCAAATCATGAACTGAAAGTGTTAAAGAAGCTCATTCAAACTTGGATTATTTTCTTACATAAAGGGCAAATGACTCTTGTGCTCTAAATACATTATTGACGGCATTCATTGATCAGCATATGCCCTTGGTCCCATTGATAAAGATGCAAATCTGTTACATTCCTCAGCTTCACCACCTTTCCTCTCTGCATCAGCGTTGTCCTCCTGCCTGATAAAGCATAGCTCAAAAACAGACTTCCAGAACTGAATGAACACATCTGTAGAGCCTGAATTGAATAGCCAGCTTCTGTGTTTTGGAACCGTAACAAAAATGCATCTGCTGAAAATCACACAGTTCTGCTAGCTATCATGGTTTTACCACAGATCTGATAATATTTAGACATTTTTCTTGGTCTGCCAATGTCAGACATGCTCTTTAATGGTGGTCAGCAGTGAATGATAATGATTCACTTGGGAGTTTCCAGGGTTTCCAGGTTACCAAGCCCCATTGTGGTTTACAGTGGAAACATTTCAATCCAGCTTTTCCATTTGTAGATGCCATTTGAAACCAGTGCTGCACTTCCATATTTGTTTTTTTTTTTCAGGCAAGAACAAAATATGGTGTTCGAACTGGAATTACATGCTAGGGTAGAATAGAAGAGGCGAGGAGGAAAGCCATGTTATTTGTTAGGAAAAGCATGCCATAGGCTATAGGAAAGTTTGCTCCTGCTGAGTCTACTTAGAGTCCCAGATCCCACATCCACATCGCCCTGATTCCCACCACGTTTTCCTCTGTGCCTCCTTCCATGTAGTGACAGAAAAAGCCAGATCATTTGACTAATCTAATATACTCTTTCCTCCTCAGTCTGTTCTGTCTCTCCCCCTTGCTCCCAGAAAGGGAAGGACTATTTCTGGCCATTTCAGGCCATTGCAGGGCTTTCTCATATCACTTCCAATGCATTCCTTGCCTCCGTTCACCCAGGAAGAATCTGCTGCATTTGATTTCTATCTCAGGTCACTCATCTCACAGCTATGTGCCAGGTCAGTGCCAGCGAGTTGTCTTGCATGGCAGAGCTTTGTTATATAGGCTGGTGGGTCAAGTTTCACGTGTTCAAAAGGAGTTGGTGTAAAGACAAAGAGAAACAGCACATGCTTCAATGTCAGTAATAAATAAACTACTGCATCAACTACACAGCATGATTATCTTTATCCAGCTGTGTTTATATATTATTTTCATTAATTATGGGTGTTGCTAACACTTGACACAAACAAGGACTTTTTTTTTCTGTTAGGTTGCCGTTTTATTAATCCATTGTTCTTCCAAAGAATAATACCTCTGCTCCTTCACCCCCCGCACCCCCCCCCCCCCCCCCCCCCCCCCCCCGCTAAGGTTCTCAGCATGCAGCCCTGCAAACTACTGCTCTTTGGATCATCACTTATGAAAAAAGATACCTTCTTCTTCTGTCCATAATGAATTAAAATAAAATTGCTTATAATCCATCCTTTAAAGCCCTGTGGTCAATTATTCCTGGCATCACAGTGCAGGAAAGAGCATAATTGTACCATGGATGAACTCAGTCTCATGAGTTCAGCTGTGCTTTGAAAGCTTTTTGAAGAATATGTGTTGTATTTTATTTATCATTTTGTCTTTTGTTTTGCTTTTTTAATATCAGGTGTGTTTGGGGACTGTTTTAGTATTATGAACTTTGTAACACTGACTGAAGCAGAACCCTAATAAAGCTAATGGCATTTTAGATTTTGTCAAAGATTACATACAGTGTATAGCCAGCAAAAAAAAGTTATTTTTCAGAGATATGGATACTGAGAGATCGGAAGTACTTGTGCATGTATTGACTACAGGGAAGCTGTTTGAATTCAGACAAATGCATTTCACACAATTCATTTCAGGGCTGATTCATTTTATCTGCGTGTCTCCTGTGCCAAGTGGGAACATTAGGCCTCTTAAAAAATGATGGGGGATAATAAATGCTCCAGGCATTTGTTTTGCTGAAATGAAGTAATGGCAGAGAAGCATATGGTGAAATATATTTTTAATTACTTTTCAACAATGTTAAATGTTTTTTCCTTATTTTCATATTTAATGTTCTTGATCAAGCTTGCTAAATAGGCAGCTTTTCTGGAACACACCACTTTGTGCAATAACACATGACTAATTTTATGGGCAATATTATATATCCCTGTGTATCAGCAACATATTAGCTGTAGAACTTTGTTTATGATGCTTTGTGCCATCCAAGGAAGCTGAGGTTGGGGGGGTGCTGTTTTGCTCCTGTTTTAATTTTTCCTTTGAGCCTACAGCTCTCAACGTCTTTGGTTTTGTTTTCTTATATTTTTGTTTGTGCATGTAAAGCAGGAAATATGGTGCTCTTCTGGTAGACTAAACAAAAGGAAATCCACCTGGGACTGAGAGGAGACACTAGTCTCCCTTTTAAAGACTTCACTTCTAAATCACCCTTCCATCCCCTGCCTTCATCTTCTTCCCTGTAGCACAGGCTCCACACTAAAGCAAAGTGAACACAAACAAAGGACACCTGTTCCCAGCCCTACTAAAGAGAGAAAAGCTGCTAGTGCCTAAAGGCTAAAGCTGAGCTGAATGTATTATGCCTACAGAAGTTGGCAAGGCTGCAGATATACCTGGCGCATGGGAAATATGAACCTATTGCACAATGCCAGCAAATAGCAACTGAAAAGTAACTTACATCACAGGAGGATGACAGGGGGAAATTGAGGTACAATTATCACCACTCGTCTGAGCCTATGTATCGTGTTGTTGGGATGTATGCAATTGTTCCTTCAATACAAATTATTAAAAAAAGTAAAAAGTCTGGTAATTTGCTGTCAACACTTACAGCAGGTGACCACACTCGCCCCTCACTTGTTACAGAGCTCGCACAAATTCTTCTTTTTCTGCAGATGTCATGGTCATCACCAGTGTGAGCAGAGGGATGCTTCTTGTAGCATGCCCTGGAGATCAACAGACCCGGGCTATTTCAGACCAGTGAGTTCTTTGCAGGTCTGAGAGCTCCTCACAGAGACTGCTCTGCAACTGTCATCTCCTTTTTTCAGCTGAGTGGCTTTTCTTCTTGCAGCCATGGCAGTATGGCAGAAAGGAGACGGGATCGCTCTCTCACATGTCCAGCGCTCCTTTTCTCGCTGCTAGTGATTCAGAGGATTAAAGCAGCAGGATATAAAGCAACAGATGGGGATTTCATTCATTCCCCATGCTTTGAAAATAGACTCTTAAGAAATGTATACATTGTTGCTATTGTGACCTCCAGGATGGTGAATGCAGATTTCGGTCTGAGATGGGAGGGGGATGTCGCCGATTCCAGGGAGGTGGGCACAACAGTAGAGAGACACACTCTGGTGATATTTAACCCACATTATTCAAGACGAATGCCAGTTTGTAGTAAAGGTCAGTGCATCAAAGATGTACAAAGTATTCCCGTTTTCCTCCATCTCTTCCCCTTCTCCTGGGGATCCAGCGCAGAGGAGCAGAAGCCAGAGGGGGTGGCAGTGGGAATGGTGAACCCCAGGCACGGCTCCTGTGGTGAAGGTACCAGCCTCTCAGGCCTGCCCCTGCTACTGGGGAAAAAAAAATAAATTAAGCAAACACAAAAAAGAAACAAGAAGTTGCTGATGGGAGAAGGAAGGCCATGGCAATCGGTGGCCTGGCTCCCAGGCAGCCTGAAGCTGTGTAGGGGAACTGCACAGTTTTGAGGCTGCGCGCATGATTTTTTGGACTCACTTTTATGGTGGAAGAGGGGACCGTTAGCCTTTCCGCCCCTGATCAGTGGGGCAGCCTTCTGTGGGCGGTCTGTGGAGGGGGAGGAGAGCATTTCCCTCAGTTCCCTCTCTGCCCAGGTTGCTCATGAGAGGGCTCCCAGGATGAACCCCCACCTTCAGACTCAGGGCAAGGGATGAAGGAAACAGCCTTGTTGCCTTGTTCTTGTTTTAACAGGTACCAAAGGGAAAGGTTAGCCTCAGGGAAGAGGCTTTTGCTTCCAGAGTTCATAAACTGGGAGTGCTGTGGAGCTCCCAGAACTCAGATGTGATAGAGGACATTAGCTTTTCCAGAGTCTTTGCTTTTAATCTCCACACGTGAAGAACTGGGTCAATTGTGCATGGCCAAAGACAGCAGCTCCCCTTGCACTGTAGATCTGTGTACTGGAGATAACACTTCCTATATATCAAGACAGGCTGTAAAAGTGACAAAACCTGTGAAGTTCAGCTTGCCAGGGAACTGTTACCACGTATGTATATGTTTTTTAGAAAAAAACCCCAACATTTAATATCCACATCCCATTTTGTCAATCTTTCAAAACCTGACAGATATGTGAACGCTGCTCAAGAGCTATTACATGTTGTGATTATAATTTGTTCTTTCTGAAGAGGGTGATGTCTAAGCCATTTTTGATGATTACATTTCCTTGGTGTATATTTGTTCAAAAGGCACTTTTCAAACCTGAGAATTGTTTCCAAACAGTATGCATAAATGATTAGTACTGCTTTCAGCTGTGCAGTTTGATTCCTATTCCCTTCAGATGTTAGTCTAGATGTGAAGACAACACCCTACCTGGTGCAGAAAGAACGGATCTTAACTCCTGCAGCAGCTAAAGAGTTGGAAAGATTTAAAAATAAAACCAGCCACTTCTTATAGAATCAGAGCTCTGGGTTATAAAATCCACTGTATACTTTGCATGTGCCAACGACATGGTGTTTACTAGCAGAATGCTGTGTAAGCAACTAGTAAATGCCATAGTTTCAGACACACAGATTTCTTGTTTTGAGCTCCATTCTATCACCTACGTGCAACTTAGTCCTACTTTGTGGCTGCTATGCCACAAACCCTAAATTATCTTCTAATTTTTCAAACTCAGAAGAAGCTCAGTGCATTTAATTGTTTAATGCCTTTCTAATGAATCAGGGCATTTTACACTAGGCTTACCAGAATGAATACTTATCCCAGACATCTGCCTTTGAAAAGAAGGTTCTTCATTATGCCAGTAAGAAAACTATTTTGAGTGCTGCAATTTCTTTTCCACCTAAGTGACAAGGAACATTTGAAATTGGTTAAAATACATGTATATATTTTCTTTCTTGTCATTTTTTTTTGTTAAAATACTGTACTATTATTGTCCTTCACCATTTCAAAACCAAGAAGGAATAACTTTTCTTGAGATAAGACCTTTACACTCCATTCAAACAATAAGTAACCACCTAGTGAAATGTCAAAACCAAAAAATCATCATGTTTTGATAGCACATATTGTGTACTGAAGTCTGTATAGCTCCCATACATTCGGATACATTATAGAGTAGTATTTATTTGAAAAAAAAGTAGGGAACAGTCATTGCACAAATTAGCACATGTTCCAAAAGAGGTGTATATGAGTAGAGGGACTGATTTTTAAGGGTGCAACCATGAAATGTATGTGAAATGAACACAAACTAACTTTATCTTTGTCAGCACTAGCAGCAGTGCAGTGTAGTCTGGTAGCTTTTATAGTCTTTGCTGGTTTTTGACCAGTCTTCTCCTCTGCAGATTCTGTTCCTGGATCTGTTCTTTCCCCTCCCCTGTCTGATCTCACACCTTCCAAATTAAATGTGCTTTCTATCCTTTGGTTATTGAATAGCCTCTCTTTTCTTTTTACCTCTTCTGTTATTTAAAGCTGCGAAGCATATTAAACTCGTAAGACAGGCTTAATGCAAACCAAACCCCAAACTCTCTGTGTAACATGGGTGTGTGTGATTGGGAGCAGTGGGACAGAGTTTTTTCAGTTACTGCCGGGACATTCATGTAAGATGCAAACATCATTTAAGGAGATGTTCTTCTGAAATGCAGAAAAGGAGATGGATTTTGTCCCCTCCGTTTGGTGACCATGTGTGTTAAAGCCCAGCTGGTACCTCAGTCTTTTCGAATGCCAACTTGCGGTTGCAAAGCTGAAGGGAGGAAGCACGTCCTGCAGTTTTACTACAGAGGAGAAAAGGACAAACATCTCAAATCAGAGAAATATTGTGGGGCAATGCAGCATGAATATGCATGGAAATGGGGGGGTGGCACAGCTGGAATCATGCATAGATTATCAGGGGGCCATAAAGTGTTTATCTGGGGTTGCTGTGAGGGTGAAGGGAGGTATTGACGTGACCTCTTTACTCTCCTGGTAAATCCATTCCTAGTCCTTCAGCATTCTCCTTCCTTTAAAGAAACTAAAAGCATCCTTAGAGGTCCACTGTTCAAGTGTTTAAGTGAATCCTTTCCTGAATTTGGGCTTGCATCAGAAGTGGGCTGGAAAGAGCAATGAGCCAGATCTGTGAGACAGACCAGATAGAGTCTGTGTAACGTGCACCCCCTTAGAAATAGTTACTGTCTTCTTCTAAAAACATTAACAGAATATGAGTAGTAATCTCACTGTTCTTAGATTGTCTGTTTGGCTCTAACTAAGCAACCATTTAAGACCAGTTTGAACATGGGGTAGGAATGTTAAAAAAAAATAATCGATGCTGGCTACATCACTTTCCAGTGAATGATTTTCCATTTAATTCCTGCTAATGTTTGTCAGCAATATTCTCATGAATCTTTTTGCATTTTTTTTTTTTTTTAATCTTGCTTTGTTTTGGCAAAACTGACTGCTAAAGAAACTGTTTAATTTCGTGGGCCATGCTGGAAAAATGCCTGCAACTGCCCAGGTGAGGACTGACTCTGAGTCAGAAATGCTTTTATAGTCAGCTAAAAAGGAACAAATGCACACCTCCAGAACCGCAAATTTCAACACTTCTTCTGGCAGTGCTTGCAAGGCAGTATCATTTTTGAAAGCGTAATAGTATTTTTAAAATCCAGTTAAAGATCTTACTTCCAAGATATCTTATTTTCTGTTCCAAATAATCTGCAGTCTACAGTATAACTTTGTCATCTAGAAGAAAGCCTGAAATTAAGAGAAACATTATATGATCCTTGCATCTATTATGCATCTTTTTATTGATGAAGGCTTGCTGTAGAATCTGCTTGTTTCTAAGGAATGAAAATTGCTTATTATCCCAGATAATGAAAGAGAATGTCGTCATCTGTAATTGTTAGTTTAAGATACTTACTGCACCCTTCTATTATAAATGGGTTTGTATAAAAAAAGGTTCAGTAAAGGAAGCAGCTTTTAAGGATTTTCTTAAAAAAAGAGGGATTCTTTTGCAATTGAAATCTATGTATTTCATATATTAGACTGCAAAATATATTGGAACAAGTTTCTTTATTGACAGACTGTAACTTAAATATAAGTGCTATTTACTGAATGCAATCCATGAATATTACAGTCTTTTTTTTCAGTGATCACAGAATTGTGCTTCTATATATACCTAAGTATGCAAATATACCCACCTGTCTATGTATGTCTCTGTGTGTAGGTGTATTGTATATGTGCTTATTCCTTCTTTTAACAGAGAGTTTTGCAATATCTAGACATTTTCTTAAGTCTGATCCTTGTTTTATTTCCCCTGATTAATCTCTTGCAAGATAATCTTTACAGGGTAAGAAGGTTTGCATTAACACCCTCTGCCTGAATATGACAGCTCTGTAAACAGCAGCTGTATGGGGTCAGTCATGAGATCTGGAAATCAAAACTACATGGGCCTTAGTCACAGCTCATGAGACAAACACTATGTGTTGGAAATTGACTGCCAGACAGCCTATATTTGATAAGTTGTACTAGACTGTATGTCACACTTGCTACAGCAGTAGTATTTGACGCACATACAGAAGTGCCTATACGATAAAAAAAAAAAATAAAAAATGGGGAGGGGGAAGATAAATCTACTCCAACCTCTAGGAGGAGGATATTAAAATCATTCAACCAGAAGGACATTCTCAGAGGAACAAATGTTTGTGCCTAAAGGGTTAGAAAACCAGTTTAGACCTAAACCCCCGTGAACATCAGGTATTCAGAGCTGTTAGCTCTTTCCGCAGTTGCAGAAGTGAGCTTTAAAGCTGTGACTGCAGTCAGCCAGTAACAATTTATGCCTGCATGGAAGAAAAAAACCTCAGCAGTGGAACAGTAAACCTGAAGAACTACAAGATGAAGAAAATGAGAACTTTTCTAATAAAGAAAATAATAGTAAAAAATAGTGTTAGTGGTATCAGCATTCAGTGTAAGAGTTCATATAAAATTCTCCTCCTGCTATCAGTCATGGATTTTTCATCCAAGCCAAGATAGCCTTCATCCATCTCACTGACATGTCGTGCCAGGCTCAGGGTAACAGCCTCTGTTTTGGATATTGTTGCAAGGGATGTCAGACTTGAGAAAGCAAGCTGCAAAATGGTTGCAGCTCATTTCTAAGCACACACGTGCAACTCCCCCACGGTTAGCAGGTGTAATGTGTCCCTGTGAGCACGCAGGCACAGTTGGGAGCCAGCTTTTGACTTCTGTCAGTGCCTAATTAAAATTATGTTAATTCTAACAATAAAATTACAACTCTGTAAAACACAGCAAAAAAATGTGTTTACCGCAGTGCTAAATATTTTATTTATCTATCTCTTCTCTTCACCTTCTGGCAGTCAATTATGGGAAATACCTACAGCAAAACTGTCCATGGCAGTTCTTCAAACATTTATGTGGCACTTTCCACTTATAAAGCTTGAAAAAACATCTGTGCTTTTGTGGGCTATCTACATCCCATTTTTTCCCAAATTCCAGCCTGCTGAAGGTAAAAATCACCAAACCCTCAAACACACTATAGCTCCTGCTGTACTCAAATATGTTTGCATGCAATGCTGAGCTTTCCAAATCATTTTAGCCATTCTTCCCACACTATGGAGATCCTAATTCATTGCTCTCACAGTGTGCAGGAATGATGTTACTTTGTGAAGAGCTAGAAAGAAGTTCCCCTGCTATGGGAGTTGACAAGAATGTCTCCTTCTACTTCAGAACTTTTGGGTCTCCATCTAATTAGGTTGCACATTGCTGCAAGTAAGCACATGCTGTGCTTGCTTGCTTGCATTGAGTCAGACACACTCCAGCACAGCTCAGGTGCTTTATAAAATACAGATATAAACATTTTGGCTTTTTTCTGAGGTGGTGGGGGATGGTAGGGGAATGACAGGAATGTTCTGATCCTGTAATTCACCAGTCTTAGAGAAAAGCAGGAAGATTAATTTTCCAGCATTTTAATTGTCATAAGTTGAAAAGCTTGGATACCTTTTATTTATAGTGCCTCTATTGTTTTATTAGGGAATCAGGCAGCAGGGATCTTCTTTGTAGTGTGGCAATAGCTATGAAATTGATCCTCAGGGGGAGGTAATCTTGACAGAATTTGCAACAACAGAATGTACATTCCCTTTCTGAAGCCAGTTTGATGTTATGAAAACTGGATGCTGTACCTGTGATGATAGAAAAGGCCATAATTTCAGTATAGTCCCAGCTCAGCAGTTGTGTCTTCCAGTATTTCAGCCTGCAGGCTACGTTCAGAACTGGAGTCCACAAAAGAGTGGAAGGCGGTCTGTAAAACAACTGGAAATTCTGGGATAAAAACTTTAACTTGTCCCTTTTCCATATATTTTAATGTTTTGTGTTGCTACCTGCTAACAGCTGCTGTCAGCTCTTTTGCTGGATATGTGCATATGAGAGGGCCCTTCTTCTTTTACTTTTTTTCCCAAAGTGGTAACATGGCGCTAGGATTGAGGAAGGTCAAGAAATACAACTCTTTGTAGTCTGCGCACACACAAAAAATCTGCATGCACACACAGATACTGCAAGCAGAGTGCCTGTATTTGAATCTGAACCTGAACTCTTGGATCCAAAAGCCATCACTGTTCCTGTCAGCTTCCCTCTGTGGCCTCCAGCACTGTATGATCAGCAATCCTCGCAGGTGGCACACATTTGGCCGGAGCCCTCCATGAGCACTGCTGAGGCTCCACGCCTGCAGGGAGCACCTGGAAATCCCCAGTTTGGCTGAGAGGTGGAAAATAGCTGATCCTCTGGCAATGTTTTTCACAGGGGTTGACTGAGTTTCTCCTGCTGTCTGGGTGCTGACATCTTGGAAATACCCAGAGTTGGTCTTTAGGCTTCACAGATGTTGTGAATCCCACCTTACATCACTCCTACATCCAGGGGAATTTCATCAGGCTCTGGGACAGGGGAGGATTTATTATGATTAGGGATGCTCTGCTACAGTTTAGGACATTTAGTTACCTTCAGCCAAGCACAGAAGGTGGTGGTGGTGGTAAGTTGGCTGAGTCCTAATGCTGTGACCTGGAGGAATTCTTTCAGAAGGAGAGAGTGGAAGTTCGGTTAAATGATAATTATCATTTGTGAGACTTACAAGGAAATGTCCTGATAGTATCAACTTTCCAAACCTACTTAATTTGATTTGTTGGGGTCCAGGTCAGTAGGTCATCATTGACCACAAAAGAGGATAATTTCTACCTTAATGAGGCAAAGATGGGTTATTTCCGTCTAACAGATGGCAGTGGATATGAGTCATACATGTGTCCGGGATGTATTTTTCTGAACAAAGCAATCTGGCCAACAGTCTCCAGTAGTTCCATCCTCTTCCCTATGGTTTCAAAGTTTGTATGTACTTTATGGACTCTGACCATATACTGTTCTATCACATTTGGGAGAAAGGAAAGGAAGCATATAGTGCTAAAAACATTTTTATTTACATTTGGGAGGACCACATTGTTTCAAATCACAAAAGCACAAATGTGACACTGACTTGAAGACTTGATGATGCCTTTTTACTCTTCATCTTTTTTTCTGGTAACGTTGTAAAGTGCAAAGGGAAAGGAAGTGGAGGATACTCAGACCATTTGTATATTTATGGAGCTAGTATGACTTTTAACAAGTTATTCTGGAAGTGCTGGACCTTTTGCTAATGGGTCTGTATTTTCTAGTTATTCATGAGCTCTGATTTGGATTGTTGCTGCAGTGATCCTGCAGTGTGGATTTCTTGATGTTTGATAAAGTGAGCCTTCATGATGCCACTGGGCCCTCAGAGCATGCAGCGTTTCCCTCTGCTACCTGTTTATGAGAAACTTGCAGAAAATTATCTTTGAGGTTTCTACCATTCTTTGGAGTTGAGTTGAGGTGCAGGATTCAAACATGTGTATACACTCTTGTGCACAGTGGAACTGCTCAAGCTTTGGTTCCAGAGGGAATCAGGCTAGAACAATACAATGACTGTAGGGGTGCAAGGAATTTCAGTTCAGAGATATTGCAGGCTGACAGATTCAGAAGCAAGGTCTGTCTCCAATTTGATTTCAGAAGCTGATTTTTCTTTTGATTTTAAGAGCTGAGTTCTGAAGAAACTAATGGAGTTTTTAAGAGGAAAAGCAACTTGCTGAAAGCATTAAGTTGGTTTTTTTAATTTTTTTTTTTTTTTTTTGGTATTTTTTTTTTTTTTTTAGCAATATATCAGCCTCTGGACACCATCAAACAGAGGGATTTCCTGAGAACGAAGGATTAGTCTGGGATATAGCATTAGCTATTTCTTCCCTAGGCAAGTTTTAGCACTATCAAGGGTAGTGAAACACCTGCTGTTTTTCAGCCTCTGTTGTAAGGGGACTGAGCTTTCCTTGAGCTTAGTTAGGCTAAGTTACATTGAAACTAAATCAAGGAACAAAACAGCAACCTTAACCATAATTGAGATCGTTTCAATATAGATCTAACTGAAGAAAGAAGATGAATCAAGATTCTATGTACATCGTTGAGAGGGTGATTTCAACGTGCTTCTGTCCAGGTTTAAAAGGAAATGCAGGTTACATGGCCACAATGTGCACTAGCTTTCTCTCCAGTAACTTTCAAACCTGCTGGCAATTTCAACCAGAGTTGATGGTGAAGTAAATATCTGAAGGATAATAGAGGAAATAGCAGCAATTATTCCTTTTCTCACAGGTAAGTATATGTGTGTGGGTAAACCTTTCCCCTCACCTACCTTTCCGGTCTTAGACTGGCATGGTTGGTAAGTGAAGTGCTTCTCAGTAGCACCTCCCCTCCCATTTTCCTTCTGTTCCTGGAGCTGTGGACTGTGCCCGACCACTTCTCACGGACAGGGAGTCTAAGCACTTGAGTATACAGCAATTGCACACAAGTTGTAATAATGTTGCAGATGTAACAAAAATAAAAATAAAAAAGTAAAAAGAAAGGAAACAAAGAAAGGGAAAAGCTTTTTTTTAGAATGTTTGATGCATTTTGCCTTTAAAAGGTGATCAGCAGTTTTATCGGGAGAAGCCAGATTATTCGCTGAGAAAATGTTAGGGAAGAAGGGAAATGGACTGTTGTCTACATGGATTCACTGATCTCTGGAAAGACTTCAATACACAATGAAACATTGTCTAGAGGCAGTTCTGTTATACTTGATCCTGTACAAAGGCAAAGTACAAGCTCAGCTGTTTGAAGGCACATATATGTATACATAACCCGTGTGTCGTAGATCTGGCTAAGCTCCCTGGCTAGACATTGACCAGACACTAGAATATGTGTGCTTTAAGCCTTGAAGTCTGAAAAAAAATCTGTATAGTCCTAGGATTAACTTCAGTCCTTGAGATTTGTCCTTGCTTCAGATTACCCTTTCCAAGTTTTAGCTAGCATGAGCATGCTGAGCTGCAACTCATTTCTCAGGTGCTTGTGGTGCTGTAAACAAATTATCTTTATTCTCTGCTAAATAGAGAAAGAAAATCTTCAAGCCTACCTAAAATAACATCACCTTGTTATATTCCCAGTGTGAGTTTCTTTTCATTCTGTGACAACCTAAGCTGCTTCTGCAGCCCACGAGTTAACTCCTGTTTGGCTTGTCCCCAGGTAAATCATCAATTCTCTTTTCAAACATACCCATCTCTTCTTTCTTCATTCACTATTTCTCAGCCTTTTTTTTTTAAGAAAAATTATTTATTACTCTCTTCCATATCTTTGTTTTGCCTGTTGTAACTCTTTCTGGCTCCAAACTCCTTCTCTGTGGAGAGGTGAGCCTTAAACTTCAGTTTCTCGCTGTCCCAAGTGTTTTCATCTCAGCAGATAACCATTAAGATTTAATTACTAACTGCTGTCTCAGTTCTGGAAAGGCTGTAATGCAGACCTTGGTCAGCAGTACATGTGCATGGGGATATCCCAAAATACACCTGACTTCTTTGTAACAGCTTCATAATATCAGTCAGAGCTAATAGATTCTGCACAGTCTTTCCTCTGCTTAAAATGTAAAACACCACTTCCTTAATGCCCTGCGATGCAGCTATACAAACACACAGATTTTCTTCTTCCTCTAGCTCATTTGCTCAGCACTCAAGCACCAATTTAGAATGACTGATCTGGTTTTAATCCAGATGGCTTGCTGTAGTGGTTTGTCTCCCTCTCACTAACTCCCTCCCTCTCCTCCTTACACTGCAATTTGTCTGCATTGTTTGGTTCTCTTTTACAGCCTTTGGGTAGGACAGGTATTTTGCTCTCTGCTTTACCCGATACCTGACATTTGTGCTGCCATTGTCTGCTGAGTCTCTCAAGTCACTCCCAGAGACATGGTGTTTAAAGGCAGCTCTGCTGGGAATAGCATTAGAGAGGCACTGATTGTCTCATGATGTGGCATCGCTCCTGCAGGTAACAGGTATTTTCCTGGCAGCTTGTCTTAAGCTTAGAGCGGCATAGCATAACTGATAAGGGGTAAAGATGTCTGCAATACATTAGTAGGGCTCTGTGAAGAAACTTGCACAGCATTTGCCTTGCTCCAGCTCTGCCCAGTATAGTAATCATGATATTGGTAATCTACTGGACACTTCTGAGAATTAAGAAAAAAAAAAAAAACAAACCAGCAGCAAAACTGCTCATACTCTCAAGGTGTATGTGTGAAGATAATGAATATTATTATCCTCTCTTTAAAGACTGAGAGGCTGTGCATAAATGATTTACCTAGGGCCCCAAAGGAGCCTGTGTTTGACTAGGGAGCTGAACTTTAATTGTACCTGACTTTAATCCTATGTTCTGACTGTACCTCCCTCATTATCTACCTGTCCATTTTCATTAGTGCTCATATCCATCAGACTCATTAATAAATCTGAGAGGGTGTTCTGTCATGGCTACTAAACCAGAAACTTAATCGAGACCTAGACTAGAAATATCTACTTGCCTCAAACACCCATTGCCTAAAATTGCTGTCATTTACACTGAATGCCAGCTACATTATGACTTTAACCATGACACAGTTAATGTCAGCCATTAACCTCAGGTTATGGTCACAGAATCACAAGTGACTGAACTACTGTTTTTTAAGAGACTACTGCCTACAGCTGGAAAGTACTGTCCCCAGAGGGGACAGTCCAGTGACAGTTTCAGTCCAAGGCAGCATGTCCATGGTTCTGCCTTTACTGGCAACTCCTGAAAGACATTGCCACTCCTTTTCTTTTGCTCGCACCAGCATCTGTGTATCTTTCAGGATAAAACAGATCAGGGAAATAAAATCATCCCAAAGATATTTTTTTTTTTAAAGGCCTAGTTTGACTCGCTGAACAGGCTTACTCTCCAGTCAGTTGACAAACAGTGCTAGCAGATCAGAGGGTGCAGGATCATTGTCTCCTTTGCCTTATGCTGTTTTAAACAACCTCAGCTAAGAGGCTGGTGGCTGCCCACAAGGGCTAGGAAGGTCCCAAGTCCTTGCTGTGCAGAATAAAATGATCTAACTGGAGCACCACTGAAGACTAGCTAGAAGTAAACAAATGATCAGTGTCTGTCTCAAATGAAAAGTATTAACTTCTTATAACTAGCTACCTTGATGATTTCAAATTGTCTTACCTTGCCTACAGGCTTGTGCCGGACTTGGGTACAGTGGTTGGAAAGGTTATGACCCCAGTTACCAGTTCCTGTTGAAGTTACCACCTGAGTTTACTTGGTGGTTGAAATTCAAAACAGAAATATATGATAGATGAAATTACTGCCCTTGGTTATGGATACCTCAGGAGTAGATCTACTACGTACTCTGCTGCCTCTATAATCAGATGATCTTTTGCCGGGGAGGCAGGGGAAAGGGGCTGGGGAGATAACTTCCTCAGCTGACTTTGGAAGGAATCATGTATCAGAGTCCTTGCCAATGGTTTAACACAGCTGCCACCTGCAGCAACTGCTGGTGAAGAAGACCTCACTTAAGAGGGATGTATCCATGAAGGATAATTTCAGCAGCATTGAAATCTTGAAAATACAAAGAGAAAAGTGAATTAGTTTTTATTTGCTGCAGAATATCATTTCAAGTTTGACTGGAATAGTTTATGAGTTTGGATCAAATTTAGTTAAGGAGTTTTGGCAGAAAAAAAAGAGAAAATAGTGTTTACTTTTAATTTTAAAGAGTGTTCTCTGTCTCTTCAGAAGCATTTTTTAATCCAGCCCTCTTTGCTTATATATTACTGCCCTAACCTTCTACTTAGAGGTATTACGGGGTTAATGTAGGAGATCTTGTTGCAGCTGTTCTGTTTTGAAAAACTAATTAAATATTAATTTGAACAGAAGTTCTTTAACAATCAGGCAGTAAGTTCAGTCTCTTTTCCTCTGGTTCATTTTTTTGACTAAGGACTGAGCTGGATTAGGGACCAAAGGACTTTCATAACTGCATAGGAGCGTTCATTTAGCCTCAAATGTTGTTTCTTTGCCACAGCTAAAGGAATCTAAGAAGTGACCAGCTGATCTTAAGAGCTCCTTCTGCGCATTTTGTCCCTTACACCAATATCAAGGCATATCTGCTCCCAAGATAAGACTGTTCATGGAATTGAACAACTAATTCTACCCAACCAAACCCCAAGTAAAACAAAACCAGCCATCTCTTCTTGGAGTTGCCTTAGTACCTAGAAGAGGGGCTGTATAATGGTAGATCACTGCCACAGCTTGGGTGAAGAAGAGAGAGGACTGCATGGAAAAAAAACCCAGGCTTTCAGCAGGCAAAATGTAGATCTGTTGAAACTGTTGTGAAACTGGATGCTGGGAATCACAGGGCCAGCTGTGCCACAAGGTGCAAAGAGCCGAGTGCGTGGGGGTGACAGCATGGCTGGCATGGCAGTGCCCTCACTCATCAGGGTGCAGCCCCATGGTGCCCCAGCAAGAGCAGAGCAGGTCCAATGATAGTACCAGGGTCAGCCACAGCCTCGATCACCATGAGGGTCCATAGGGATGGGGCAGGTCCAGGGGCAAGCTTGGAATTCAAGTCAAGGTCAGGATCAGTGAGGTGTGTGGCCAGCACAGACAAACTGACAGGTTGCTCAGTCAAGGACCTGAGTGTAAATGCAGCTCTGGAGCAAAAGGGGAGGGATGGGGACCAGCAAGGCTTCTCCCAGTGCATCTTGCACAGCCCTCTCACAGTGTCCTGTTCCCAGGTCCCAGGGCAGCTGTGCCATGCCAATACTGGCTCTGAGGGCAGGCTGCTGGCCACTGGGTGAGGAGAGTCTGCAGAGCCTGATGGCATCCCCAGGGTCCAGCACTGGTTGCCAAACATGGAGCCATAAACTCGTGGTGTATCTACATGTTTATGTCACTTAGCTGAGCTCTCTCCTTCCCCTGACCATTGCCGTTCACTCCCACTTCTCCGTTCAACTTCTGCCACCCTCAGCTGTGCTACTGCAGGCTGGTGTGCCAGGCTCTCTGCCAAGACCCTGAAGTCTTGCAGGTTAACCCCCCCCTCACCCCCCCCCAAAAAAAAAAAAAAAAACAACCCACAAAAACCAATAAAGAAATCTCTCCAAACTTTTTAAAGCTCCTCAAGCATTTATACCTGCTACATAAATAACTGGTAGGAGAACTGTTGGGAACTTCTTAAGTTGCCTTCACTGTCAAAGAAAACATACAATCAAGACAAACCTTCAGGCACAAGGAAGGTCTGTTGCGAATTTTAGCCTCTTAATATGGATAGTTGTCTTCCTGTTGCACTCACTACATGTGTGTTTAAATTTCCAATACATAGCATATTCTTATTCTCCATCAATGGTACTGCCAAAGAACCTTCATCTGCTTAGAAAAAAACCTATGTTAAAAACAAAGCAATGCAAAGCAAAGCAAAGCAAAATAAGATAAAACATAGGTGAGCATTTGCAAAAGATTGCTTCTTTCCTCTGCTTCCAATGGAGTTTTCAAGCTCATGAAATGCATTGCAGTGCTCCAGGTCACTTTGCTTAAGTCACCTTCCATAATGTTATACAGTTAATGCAGAAGACTAATAATAACATAGCCTGATGATTCACAGAGGGATGTACTTTAGAGGGTATGTACAAATAAAGGTGCTTTAGGATTGTGCTGAGAAAAAGATTAATTTGATATATAAATCTATTATATAACTTAAACATGTCGCATTATCACCACTAACAGCCACACCAGCAACAACAACTTTTACTGCCTGAAGTTTCCTCTGGTACTGCACAGTAATTATCTGACCTATCTCTAAGGTCACTGTATACTGTGGTTGTATTTCAAGTTGTTTGAGACTACTGGAATTATTAAATCTATTATGGCTGCATCATCTTTTTCAGTAGGAACTACCAGAAAAATAAAATCCAAGGGCTTTTATGGCTACAATATCTACAAAACTAACAAAATACCTTGGAGTTATGCTATTTTAATCCCAAATATCTGCCAGTGGATAGAGAGAAAGCTCTAGTTTTAACTGTGTCTTGTAGTCCTGAAAAGTTTTCTTCTGCTGCTTATCAAGGCTGCAGAATGCACACAGCAGTAGATATGCTTGACGTTATCTGTAGGAGGATAAAAGCCCACACAGCAGCTACTCTGTGCTGGACAATTTTGAAGCTGTTGGGAACTGTTTCTGTCCTTTCAAAGTATTACAGCATGCACATCAGAGGCTGTGGTACTTTCTGGCCTAATTTAATCACTGTAATGTGGAAGATAATCTTTCAGACTACCACACAGTGTGGGATTTGGGTCTGGCACCCTTCAGTTTTGAACATCAGTGCTCCAAGACAGCATCACTTACAAAACTAGAATCCAAATATAAAGAAAGAAAGAAAGAGAGCTGTTTATAATAAATTGAAAACCTAAAAATGTGCAGAAAAAAAAAAAAGGCAAGAATTACATTGCTTAATTTAAGTTGAATGTTGTTCGAGGTTTTGCCAGTGAAACAGAATTTTTCCTTTTCTAAAGCCCATATAACAGGGAAAGTGTTGTTAAATAGTTTCATGAGGTAGCGTTAAGGTTTCCTATGGTTTGCCATTATTTCCTCATCTTCCCCAATAAACAGAAATCTGTAGTTATGGAAAATAAGATATTCACTGAAGAAAAAATAGAGCTGTATTAGCTAACAAGTGCTGAATAATGCATATCGAAACCCAGTGTAGAAATATGTGTTGTATTTTAATGCACATAAAGCTTTTAACTTGTGGAGTGGCATTTGAAAAAACATATTAATAAACAAAGTTCCTATCATGGAATGAGTGTAATCACAGTATTTAACATTTTTTATGTAGCCAGCTGAACTGTTGCTAACATTCAGATGCCTGTGTGATGGATGACTTAGAAATGATGTAGAAGCTTCTTCTAGGCAATAAGCTGCACTACAGGTCTTTTTAAGTTTCTTCGTTAAAGGAAACAGAGAGGTTATCCTTGACTCCCTGCCACAATATTTCATTAGTTAACATCCATTCAAAATGCTTGAGTTGTCAATGCAATGCTTAATTTGGATGAAAACAAACTAAGGAAGGCTTATGTTCTTCAAAGCTTTCCTGCGATGTCAGTTAGTTTAAGTAAAGCTAACAAAGCTTCTGTCCTTCATCCTGTTTGACCATCATGACTGCAGCATAACTACTATACTGAGTAAGGACCGTTAACTATATGAACTCAACAAATGGTTAGGAGACATTTAATATCTGTAGATGTCAAGCAGAAAACTAAAAGTAACTTTTAGCATTTCAAACATATGGAGCAATGGTGTCTGAGTTTGATGTTAACATCTATTTATGCTGCCACTCACATGTTTCAGAGTGGGACAACTCCCACACGTTGTGGAAAAAGGTGTCTGTGGATGTTAAAACCAGATACGTGCCTTCTAATTAGAGGTATTAAGATATATGTCTTGCTGTCAATAGGCCAACTTTTCTCGAGGGAAAAATGGAGCCATTATGCATATATTGGGGGTGATACAGAATAATAAATGTTTAAGAACAAGGTTGGGGATTACTCCACTGAAACCCACATTTAATCAAGCTGTTTCAACAGCTGAATTTGTCACAGGGAGACCACTTCTCTGCCAACATTATCTTTTCATGTACCATTTCTTATCAGGCTAATTTCTGATGATTTTGTCAGGAAATGCATTTTTCTTTAGGCAACATCTCCGAGCAGTGGTCAGCACATATCAAATCAGAGCTGGAAAATACAGGCAGTTTATGTGAAATTAGAGCTGGAGTGTAATAGGTATTTTGTATGTATTATACCAAGGTTAGGATTGCAACAGACACTATATCAAAATGTATAATTACTTTATTGCTAAATCTCCATTCTAAGCAGAAAAAGGAAAGACAAAATTCATTTAATTGATTTTAAATAGTGAGTATTTTTTCCACTTGATAAACTGTGCCCATAAAATTAATGGAAATTCATCTCTATTTAGGAGACTCCCTTCCTAAAATTCTCCTTTTAAGTTTAGAATTATATATGCTGTTGCAAACTTTAAGCCAAATTAATAAACTAATGGTGTTTCAATTTGGAAAAGAGATTTTAATCAGAACTATGTGAAAGCTTAATCAATAAAACAATAAATAAGATCTTTTAAAATATTACATAATGATACAATATTAGCCTTATAATATTATTGATATAATAGTCTCACTGTGCATTTTAATTGCCATGTTACAAAATAATGTGAAAACAATGAAGAACTTACATAGATTAAAAATAAAATATTCAGAGCCCAAATTAATATTTCCCCAAAAGAGTCTGGATTTGTTTTGACAACAAGGCATTCTGAGTTTCTTTATCAGCAGTGTATTTTTGATGCATTTACAATGGCAAATCCCTTACCCAGGATACATCTACTGATGCAACACATATGTTTGGGAAAGACAACAAAGGAAAAATTCAGTTCACTGTTCATCCTGTCCCCAGAATTTCAGCTGATGATCGGCAGAGCTAGCTACCAGGCAAACACTAGAGGAGATTTAACCTGTGACACCACTGCTATTTCAGACTCCATCCTTCCTCACAAAAGTTAAACAAGTAAATTTATGTCAATTTTACTGTCAAAAAGATGACTTGGATTTTTTAACATATGCTAACAGGAGCATATTATTAAATATACATATAGCTATTAATAGCTGAGTCCTCAAAATAGCAAGGATATCTTGAATACAGCTCATGGAATTATAGCTGGCACATTTTTCCCTTGTGCAGTATAATGTTCTAACTGAGCTAGGCTTGCTCATGTACACACTGTCTCTCTCTCTCCAAATTATAGCAGTGTATTTGCATTTCAGTAGTATTACTTGAGCAATAATGTATTATACAAGGTGAAGAAGAATATCATATAGCCCATACTGAAATATATAGCTAATTGTAGGATGCATTTCTCCCTCCTTTTCCTTCTGAACTTCACATTTACAGTGGGACAAAACCATGCACATGGGCACATTACTACAGATATGCTGTAAATCAAGGCCATGATTTACTGTATCTATGGGAAAGGAACTGTTTCTAGTTTTATGTTTGAATAAACGAAGGGGTCCTAGTGCAACCCGTGAACGCTACTTTTATATTAATAAATGCCCTTTTGTACTATCTCTGCCTCATGAGAGTTTTAGAAGTGGAACAGAGTTGACCCAAACCCCGTCACCTCACAGCACTGAACACTAAACAGTTATTTATGGCCAATGTATAGTACCTATCACTGGTGTTGGTGTGCTGGCACATAGCACTAAGTCATTTATATCAGCTGTTGCTGGTTACTCAGAAATTTGGTTGCTATGCGTTGATACTGAAGTTCACACATTTCCAACTGCTTTGATTAAAGCTTTTTTTCTGACTTCCCTTGGTGGATTCCCATCTCCTGCACGGGGACCTATCACTGCCTTTGGTAGAGAAGACATGTCAGAGGCATGACTAGAAGAAACATGAATAAAAGGAAGCTTTTTGTGTTGATTTCAGCTCTTTGCATCAGTGGCGGATGACCCAAGAAGAGGCTGCTTCAAACTATCACAGCAACTGAGGAAGTTGTAAATATTTTTACACCAATCCCCCTTTCAGCTGCGAAGAAAAGGCTGGTTGGGCTTAAAAAAGAAAGAAAATTAAAGTATGTTTAGGGAGGTTCAGCAAATCTTAGTTGAAGGAAAACTGCAAAAGTAGGACAGAAGGCTGTAAAGGTATTATCAAAAAGTGACACTATCATGGTTGCACATTGACTTCTTTTTGATGAAGTAAAAACTTGGTTGATTCTGGTGTCTGCAAAATAGTCAGACTATCAGATCAATGTAAAACCAAATGGAAATATCCCGTACGCAACAGAAGTAACTACACCAGTTCTGATTTGAAACAAAATACATATAGACATTTTCAAAAAATGTACCTGCTGGCTGCTGTTCACAGTTGTGGTGACTCACGTAGTGGCCCCCGTGGGAAGGCCATTGCATAGTTCTGTTAGGGGAGAAAACATAAGCCCTATCAATGTTTGTGACAATTCCCAGATGGCTTCCCTGCTAGTGACAGAAATAATTAGCATAAATAGATTTTTAGCTCTTTAATGCCTCCAACAGTATATTGCAATGAGAATACTTTTCCAGAAAATCATAGTTTGTTATAACATTTTTATGTTTTATATGTGATTTATTACTACTTATTATTTACTATGCCTGCTTCTATTGTGAATATATTTGCACTGAAATACTCTTTAGGGAAGGGTTGCCAACAAGTGGAAAATGAAGTAACTGTGAAGCGACTCTTCCCAGCACAGAATATACCTATTATGTAGTCAGACTACAACTATTGCATTTCGACATATAGCTCTGTGATTTGGCTCACTTCCTAACCAGTTTCTAACTACAGAATTGACATGTTCAATAGTGGGGCCGTCTGACAGCTGTGATGTACAATAAGGTAGAAGTCTATTTAGATTAAAAATTTTCACCTGAAATCTTTGTGTGTGCAATGAATGTACTTGTCAAATCAGATTTTGCTTCATGAATGGAGTAAATAGGTATAGTTAAATGGTTGCAAGTGACCGATGGAGAGATGGTCAAGCAAATGCCAAATGACGGACTATTTCTCACAGTGTGACCCCATATATATAGCCCGTGTAAGTGTATATGAACACCCTTCATCACAGAAAGGATGGTAAGTATGGCTTACTAAACCTTCAGCTGTGTCACAGACCTGGTTTATTGTTTTCATCACAGAACTCTTAGTGATACCTTAACTTATGCAGCCACCTTTTCTGGTGCTGGAAAAGTACAGAGTGCTACACGCTATGTTCTTTTTGGCTGGTGATAATGAAAGTGTATATTGTGCTATCTACTCATAACAGCAAGCTTTGGATGGGACTCAGATAAACAGGGATACTTTAAGACCCTTGGAAGAAGGGTCATGCAGCTCAGGAGGGCTACAAGGATGTTGTGAGGTTATGCAGGGACCAAGTTAGAAGGGAAAAAAACAACTAGAACTTAATCTGGCTATTGCCATAAGAGACAATTTAAAATGTTTTGATAAATATATTAGCAATTAAAGGAGGGCTAAGGAGATTCTCCATCCTTTATTGGATGCAGGAAGAAACATAGTGGCAAAGGATGAGAAAAAGGCTGAGGTACTTATTGTCTTCTTTGCCTCAGTTCTTCATAGTAAAACCAGTTGTTCTCAGGGCATCCAGCCTCCTGAGCTGGAAGACAGGGATAGGAAGCAGAATGAAGCCCCCGTAATACAAAAGGAAATAGTGAGAAATCTGCTACACCACTTAGAATACACAAGTCTGGATGGGATCCACCCAAGGGTACTGAGGGAGCTGGTGGAAGAACTCACTGAGCCATTTTCAACCATTTGTCAACAGTCCTGGCTAACTGCGGAAGTGGCAGTTGACCGGAGGTTAGCCATTGTGATGTCCATCTACAAGAAAGACCAGAAGGAGGACCCAGGAAACTACAAGTCTGTCAGTGTGACCTTGGTGCTGGGGAAGCAGATCATCTTGAGTGTCATCACATGGTACGTACAGAGCAATCAGGGGATCAGGCCCAGTCAGCGTGGGGTTATGAATGCTTGCTGCTTGACTAACCTGATCTCCTTCTATAGCAAGGTGACCCATGCTGTGGATGAGAGAAAGGCTGTGGATATTGTCTACCTAGACTTTAGTAAAGCCTTTGACGGCATTTTCCACCACATTCTGCTGGAGAATCTGGCTGCTCATGGCTCGGACAGCTGTACTTTTCATTGGGGTTGTTTGTCCTGGGGAAAAGGAGGCTGAGGGGAGGCCTTATTCCTCTCTACAGCTACCTGGAAGGAGTGTGTAGTAAGGTGGGTGTCGGTCTCTTCTCCCAAGTCAGAAATGAAAGGAGAAGAGGAAGCAGCCACAAGTTGCCCCAAGGGAGTTAGATTGGGTATTAGGAAAAATTCTTCACTTAAAGGGTTGTCAAGCATGCTGCCCAGGGAGGGAAGTGGTTGAGTCATCATCCCCGGAGGTATTTAAAAGACATGTAGATGTGGTGCTTAGGAACATGGTTTAGTGGTGGACTTGGCAGCATTAGGTGATCTCAAAGGTCTTTTCCAACCTGAACTATTCTATGGTTCTATGATTCTATAACAAGCACTTAAAGGTGAACTCACTTATATATTGCACCACTTTGCAAAGAGAAGTTCAAGATGGGTAGCTTTGTTTAAATGAAGGGAAAAGAAATTCTTGCTAGAAAAGTTAAGAGTTCAGCAGTGGAAAGCCAAGGAAGCAGAGAAATCTGCTCTTTAACTGTCCTTGTCCATTATACAACAGACATTAAAAGGTACAGATTTATTTCTCTGAACAATCTGACAGTTAAAAAGGACAATGTCGAGGCATTTGATATATATGGAGAAGTTCACTAGTGTTCTCTGATCACTTTCTGCTTCTCTAGTAATGCAAAACAGCCATAAACTCAGCCAGATTTACAGCTGCTTTGTTTGCTAGAGCAATGAAAAAGCAGCCAGGGTGTCCTAGTGAAAATGGCCCATATGCTGTGGCCTAGATTCTCAACAATAGGAACCTAAATCCACATTTAGGTGATTAAATAAGTGGCCTGCTTTTCTGAAGTGCCGAGCCTACTTATGTCCCACTGAGCCATTAAAAAAGAAAGTTGAGTTTGTTCTTTTCTGATGTGTGAGACTCTACCTGCAGTGGCTGTGGTGTCAGGCTGCACCCAGGGAGTGAACCACACAGAGTGACTGTTTTGAAGATGTGGCTTGTAGGTGGCAGAACACGTCTGCATCTGGTATGTGATGTGAAGAGCAAGGGACGCCCTGTGGTGTTTGGCAAAGAGGTGGATGAGGTGTATACCCCTTACTGAGAATAGTCGATTATACGACACGCACTCGGCCCTTGAGACATGATAGTACTGATTCAGTGCTCAGCAGCCTGGAAAATCAGAATGTGCCTGTGTGAGCCTAAAAGTGGTTTTACAAGAGTAATTAATCCTAATAGAAAAGATGTTGTTAACAGCAAATTGTCAGTCCTTGAAATCTGGACAAGAAAATGCAACACTATGTCAACAGGCCTTTGTTTCTACTGTGCGTGCTTTCCAGCTATGCTCCTCATTGTACTCATTTCTGCAAGGATTTCTCTTGATTCTAGAGAATGCATGAAAGCTACACCTTAGATAAAGAAAGAAATGGACCTTGCAAATGCAGAGAAAAATGAAGATAGGTTGGATCTTGGATGTCTTCCAAATTTGAAAGCCAACCATTAGGCAGGGAGTGTAAAATGGATAAAACCATAGTAAAAACAAAACAAAAGAAAAAAACATGACAGTGGTGCTCCTTTAAAGTGATTAACTATTTTTAAACCTTTTAGTTTGGAAGTGCAATGCACTGTGTTATTAGCTTTTGGGGCCAAACCAAAAAGTTGGAGGCAGAACCAGTTCTGAAACAGAAAGGTTTGTTGCAATATGAAATTCTTGCACTGTTGAACTTCTCCTATGCATTAAAGGGCCAGATTTGTAACTTGTTCAGATCAGTGCAGAACAACATACTTCACCTGAGTGCAGTTTCTTTATGTCAGCTGAAGATACGGTGTTCTCTGCTAATTTTTCCGGTTTGTGTCAGTGACAATGAATGGATGACACAAGCATTCTAGTAAAATACAGCCTACACAGGGGGCTTAATTTTGCAGCCAGACTTCTGCTATAAGTAGAAGCAGAGGTTATTAATTTTAATACCTTGATTTTTTTTTTTTTTTGATTTCTGAGGTAAGACAGATTTTTTTCCTTTTTATTTAAAACTAATTTTTAATTTTCAACATCATAAAATAATTTTTAACTGAAAAAGGAATGTGACCACTTGATTTGCCAAAATGCACAATAAGTAGGGAAAACATAAGCACAAAACATTACAGCTGTTAATTCTAGATTTCAAGAATTTGCTTTAACTGTGATTGTTCAAATAAGTCAAATAGTAATGTTTAATCTGACTACTACAATCTGATAGATAGTAACTTAAAAATGGAGTTTATCACACTATAGCCTGTCACAGAAGCAAAATCTAGTAAACTTGTTGTAATTCAGGTGGTTAAGATAAGGGCCACAGTGATTGTTGAAACAAATGCATTACATAATTTAAATTATTCTCCACTGAAAATTTCCTGGAGCAATTTTGATGCTTAGCTGAGAAATTGCAAAAAGGAATGAGCAGAAACTTTGACTTCTGAGTGAAGAAAAGCACGATCAATCTTGAATTGAGCAGATCTTAAAAAATCGACCCCAAAAAATCCTAAACTGACATCTCTACCCCAAACAAACCCCTCACCCAGTCTTTTCTGTCACATGCTTCGAAATGTAGTATTCAGCAGCAGCTAAGTCTCAAATGCTTCCCTTTAAAATATCTGGTCTGGAAAGCATGGATCTAAAATACTTTATCAGTTTCTGTTAGAGCCAAAAATCCCCTTAGAACCTTTGCTTGGAAGGTGAAGAGATATCAGAGTGAGGGGCAGGGGAGGCAAACGTGCTGCTTGCTGTTCAACATGTGCTCAGTCCCCTTACAGAGCATCCTCTGGGGGATTTTTCCATATGATTCCTAACCTTAAGCCAGCCTTTCCAAAGGCTTTCATCTGTAGCAGAATGGGTATCATAATACGTGTGTTCAACCTCATGAGTCATGGCAAAGGTTACTAGGCATTATTGACCTGCAGTGCAATAATGTCCCTGAAGACTAACCTTTAAAGATTTCAGTTCTGAGTAAGTAAGACTAGCTGGATCTTTTCTATGTCTCTGGGAACGTTATAACTTTTCATAAAGCCATGTATAAAGAATACTGAAAAAGGGCAAGAGGAAATTGCCACCTTCTCCGAGACAGGCCTGCAAGGCACGCACATACTTGGCTTACAGAAATCTCTCCTCTTTGTTAAGCTGTTTGGTCAGACTGGTATTGCCAACATCAACACGATTTTGACAATGGTAGGAAGGAGCAATCTGGCTATGTAATATCTTCATCTTTTTGTTTCAATAAACAGAATAAACATACAGCCTTACTGGATCCATAGCTGGTGTACCTTGGCTAGCTACTTTGAATTTGATGGGGCTAAAAACTTTTACATTAGTTGAGAATCTGGCCTCTAGTTTAGATTACATGAACAATTTCCTGCATTACTAAAGGCTTTTTTTAAATAAGAATGTCCATTATTTTGCAAAATTAGGTAAATATAACATTTTCATAAGGTGTAGCAGATTACAAGACCTATCTTATTTTCTACAGAGGTATGTTTTTTAGGCCAGAGATGCCTAATAAGTGATTTAATGGCCTTCACCTCAGTTTAAAAGACAAACAAGACTTGTAGTAGAATTTTTCAAGAACATCTAAGCCATTTAGAATCACAAGTGATGGAAATTTTCCATTTTGAATAGCCTGGACTTGTGGTTTCACAGAAGTGGATCAGGTTATATATGAAAGAGGAGGGCTACTGGGAAGGGCAAATTTATTCCAGTACTTTCTTCCTACAATGTCATTGGAGTTTATTTATTTATAAAGCAGAAACTGGATGCCCCTTCATACTCTTCTGTCTTTCAGTGATATTGACATTTACAACAACGTGTGCTGGCATTGTTTCTCACATCACCCATCAACTGCTTTACCAGTTAATGCAACAACTTAGAAAGTTAATCATAAACCCAAAACCCATTAGGTATTTTACACCCAGAATATTTTACAGAATATGCTCTATGTATCCTTGATGTAGCTGGAAATTGTATCTACAGCAACTTAAGAGAGACACATTTACTTTTTGTTTTTCCATGTTAAAATGTAAAAAAAACTGGGAAAAAATGATCCCAGAAAATCTGAATCAGATTCAAACAGGATAAAAATATTAATGATAAACCCAGTAGTGCCTGTTAATCTATTTTCCAAATTTGATCAGAAATTCTTGACCTTGCAGAGAATTCAAAGTTAACCCTAACTACACAGAGAATGGTATTTCATAGAGAACACTTGAATGCAGTTCTAGCTCATTAAAAAATCACCTCACGCTTTAGCACATTTTAACTATCAGAAATGCCAGGAAATAAATCTCTGCCTTGAACTATGTGATATATGTGAAAAAGCTTGGTAATTTCCATCAGGTTCCTAATAGACAAATATCCATATAATGAAACTGGTGCTTGTTAGAAAATCCAAGGAATGAAGAATGAATGGGAGTTTATTCCCTTAAAACTTTCCCTCAGAAGACTGGCTGCAGTAAAGAGCTCCTGTGAGGATATCTCCTATAAGATCTGGTGGAGAGCAGCACTGTGTGCATACTGGTAGCTTAGTAGCCATCATCCTAAATCATAATTTAGGAATCACAGTTTCACACTCATATTACTTTAGTACACTGCATTTTTAACCTTTTCCATTTCTTTCTAAATATTTAGTGTTTGGAGTTTTTTTAGCCCATGCATTATTTAAGTAAATAATGTGAAGCAATTTTTTATAGTCATTAAAATGTTCAAATCTGTGCTACTGTCATATTTCTTCTTCCACTGGTCTGATTTTATAAATTCCAGTCATAACAAATACTTCTTTATTCAAAGCTAAACTTTTTTCTTACTTAATGATTTAAATGAATTGATTTTTTGGGGAGGAAGAAACCCCAAGATTTCCATAACTGCAAATCTGGAGCACTAATAATCCATCTTCTTTTAGACCCTCAGCTTCTAGGTGAGGTCTTTTAATGTGGCAACATGAGAAAGGCAGAGATATTATGTGATGAGATCTGGTCACAATTCCTTTCAACCTGAGACTCTCTGTTCCAGTGAGTCTCAAGTTTAGAAATGAAAGATAGCAAAAGAACTAGACAAACAAAATCGTCACCAGTACCATAAGCAAACAGGAAAGATACTGAAAGTAAGAAGTGCAATACACTTCTTCATTAGCTATCAGTTATGACTGACTACCACTAAACACACTAATTTTCAGCAGACTAGCAGCTAGGTTACCGACCTAAGTGAATATAGGTTATAAAGCCAGAAAACCTTATGTCAGTTTTCTTGCTGGCAATGCAATCATGTTGATTACCTTCTCCCCTAAGATCATTAACACTGTTAGGAAAAGAGCCATTTTCTTATTCGAAAACCTAGCATCCAAGGCTAATGTTTCACTAACACTAAAAACTCTCCTTACTGTCTGTACCTATTGATGTTTCTGTCATTGCAAGGGGAGTGATTTTATCAGATGAGTTAGAGATGGCCCAACATTGTCTTGCGAACAAACTTTCTTATTATGGTTAAGCAAAGTCCAGGTCAGTTCAGGAGTCAGTACATTAGCTGCAAAGTTGTGGAAGGGAAGAATTTGCAATAGGAACTGACAGCTGCCTTTTAAGACAGAAATTGGGGAGCACTGCAGAATGTAATTGGTGACGAAACAGCAGTCTGCAGTCTCAGTTCCTTGAGAACTGTTCAGCAGCAGAGCAAGACTTGCAGAGTGGTTTTTTTGCCTTTTGGTGGCTGGAAACGTGGCGTAGCCACTGAACATGGTTACTAAAAAACTCACAGTTAGCTTGCCATCAATGCGCAAGTGTGTCCTGTTTATTACTGCTGCTGTTTAACTTTTATTTTAACTGTGAAGATGATGCTGGGATGCCCTCCACCCCAGCTCCCAAACCTATATAGTGGCACTCTCTGCAAAGCTAAAAGCATAGCATCTGCCACTTCTGTCGTTAAGTCTGTTGGTCAGGAGGTGACTAATAAAGAACCAGGATATTCCTCTGACCCACATTGCTCCCTGCAGGTCAGTTAGTTATTTCTAGAAGATTTCCAAACCTTAGACAGCATACTGAAAAATATTTGTCCTTGCAGGTCTAGTGTAAGCCTCAAGCACTTTTGTGTGGAAACCACCTCATTTCTGGTTCCCTGTTTGGCTGAGGCAGTTAGGCAACTACTCCATCACATGCCATGGAGATGTCACATTATTGTATATGTGAAAACTCGCCAACCCAAAACAGAGTTCTCACACCCCAGCCCACAAACTCACCCTCAGAAAAAGTGTTAGGAAGTGAGTAATGCAATTGTGAATCCCCTTGTGTTATGGACATTCCTGGCTCACAGACACCAACGTGAAAGAAAATGAGGAGTTTACCCCTTTGGATTTATATGTTGGCCAGTTTGACTGGCCAATTCCTTCTCAAGGTGAGGGTATGACCTTTTGAATCATACTTCTAAGATACTTGATTTTTTCATATTATATAGGTAGCACAGCTCATAGCTCTGGATTTTGGATGATACTTATAGGGACAGGTTCTTTGAAACGGGCATTGTGCTGTCTAAAGAAGATATATCAAAGTTTTTTGGTCAGGCCTAAGGGGAGGCAAAGGCTTAGGCATCTTTGACTTCAGTTGTCAATCAGAGTCAGTAGGAAGCACATTTAAGTCCAGAACAAATACCACTGTGGCACATAGGTGCTAAACATGCACACAGGTTTTGCTTCTATCATTACCAAATCAAAATGTAGTACACTACCTGCTAAAGACTTCTCCCAAAAAGCTCAGAAGTTGGAGTAGTACTTTTTCCCCTCTTCTCACAGCTGCATCTAGTTCAGTGTAAAATTCATAAGTGAGATGCACACTTGTGGGAGATGCATTCTGCAGGATGACACCTCTTTTTCACTTTACCATTATGTGAATATACACAGCAATTGCATTTCCTTTCTACAGTAGACAGTTTTTAAAGTTTGACTTTTTGCCTGTTTCATCTTATCCCTGCTATGAATGGACAGGAAAATTGTCTGATCTCCAAAAAAAGGTGTGGTGATACCCTTGACCTATGATTTCCAGGCACCATAGTTTGAGAAACCCTGGAGTATGGAATATTCATACACAATTCCTGTGCTGTCCATAGATAAAGCATCTCTTTAATGTTTGATGATGCAATTTCCAAATAGTCTTTTAGTGGAAGACAGTTGGCGTTTGGATCTAATTTCCTTTAAAGAATACAGGGTCAGAGTTCTTCTTACTGGAGTTTGTTCCATAACCACCCAAAGAAAAGTAACCTCTTTTTCCCTCCTAAAGTTCTCTGCAGAGTCTCTGTATCTAATCACAAGTATATATTGTAGATGATTTAGTCTCTTCCTTGGTGAAAGATAATACATAAATGCAGTACTTTTATTACAATGATTACATATATTCTCAAAAGCACAGTACTAAGTTACATTAGTGCAAAATCATTATTTCAACAGAAACATATATTTTTAACGATCCCTGAAGCCAATATAATGGCAATTACCAACGTACTTCACTACCATAATAAAGTAATTTATTAATAATAATAAATTATCTCAGAATTAGAATATAAAATATTACTTTAGCTACAGTCTGTCAGAGGGGACAGATTTAAGCATTCTGCTTTATATGAGACATTGGAACAGACAAACCAGGCAACTTTATATTGGATAATTAAAGGCATTTTGAAAGCCGTTTGGAATAAAGGAAGGAAAATGTAATTCCCATCAGAACTGAGAATCCAACTGTCTCTTCAGAAAAAAAACAACAACAACAAAACAAAACAAAAAGAAAGAAAAGAAAATCTAAACCAAAAAAAATCTAAACCAAAGAAAAGTTTGTTTTCTTTCTTTTTTCTTTTATGTGAAGACACAGCAAGTGTGGATCCCAGATTCTAAGGATTAAGTTATAAAAAGCCCCTCGGACTGACCTCCAGTATTTTGGAAGAAAGCCCAGTGTGTAATGAGGGAGTAAGAGAAAGAGAAAGACAAAAAAAAGTGATTTTTTATTTTTTTTGGTACGCTTACAGTGCCTTCAGGGACATTATCTGGGTACTCTGGGTAAACAATGGAATTATACCAGTAGTCTCTCCCTCACCACATGTTTGAATTATGCAACAAATGCTTGATTGGTGGCTTTTTTGTACTGAAAAATGTCTGATCACTTCATCCCTCTGGTAAAAGAAAACATTACTTAAAGAGAAGTGAATTAGTTACAAAATAAACCAACAACACACAAAAATTTGGCAGCAAAATCACTGTGAGAGATTGAAGCATCCTCCCTAATGTAAGCAAGCAGCCCTGAGAACTGGAAGCAAAAGACTCCAGATAGCTTGGGAATTTGGCTGCCTCTGTGGCAGATATAGTAAACAGCTTCAGAAATGATTGTGTATATCTGCTAATCACTTAGGCCATAAGATAACAGCTAAGTTGACATTTTGTGTGCAAGAAGTGAAACTGCTTACGCCTGTTCCCTATTTTCTGTCATTTTTGCAGAACAGTGACTGTCAGCAGTGTACCCTGAGTGCAATAATGTTATAGCACATTGGCAAAAAGACAACCTTGAGACTTATGTGCCCCCAAATGCAAGTCCTGTCTGAAATTCATGTTTTAAAATGATAAATGTTACTTTCTTCTCTGAGCATCATCTAGTAAGAATGCAAAGAGTGCAAAAAAACCCCAGCTTGTATTCGAAGGTTACTTGGGCCTTCCTGTTTTAGATATATGCTCAGAGCTTGCTCTTTAGCTTACTTTCTTATCATGCTTCAATATGCAGTTCCATCACTGCTGATTAGTAGTAATTTCATGACTTGGTGTTAGAAATGGCTTTGGTATTAGAACCAGTTTAAAACATTTCTCCCTGCTCTTCATTCACAGAGGTACATTTCTGTTTGTACCCAGAGACTGTTGCATCCCAGCTTTGCTGATAAAAGTATTAATGAGACCACACTGTAATTTTCACTGATCATATAATCTTTGTTAAGAACAGCTCCCTTTATGGGGAGCTAGAAGTAGTGTTATAACTAAAGATGTGAAGAACCATTAATCTTGAGGTCAGATAAAAGTTTGCTGTACACCAGGTGATGTAAAAACTCACTTCCCAGATGTGGCATAATATTATTCCAGACTTTGGTTTTAGACATTCAGAAAAGGTCTTATTTCTTCCCTTGCCTGCTTCCTTTTTCTTTACTAAGAAATGCAGGAAGACTGAAATTATCTATTCATGGCTTGAAGGTAATATCACTCATAGTCTATAATGTTTTCTTCTGACTTTATGCTTTTTCCTAAAGTTACAATTAATTTTAATGCACTGAATCTATCACAAACATCACTTTGCTCTAGAAAAAGGAGCAAAGTATTGACAATTGCCTGCCCAACCTGTATTTCGCATTTCTGCCTGCATATAAATAGATGCTTACAGTTGTTACCTTGACTAATTCTACAAACAAATATGTGATTTTAATGCTGAAGAGGGGCTGCATGTGATCCTCAACCACCCGGGTATTCTACCTGTCCTAGTGCTGAACATCTATAGACTCTTTGGAAGAAGCACATCTAAAATAAGAACAGGCTTGTGCAGAAATCCTGACTGTCCACCCTTTCCCCTAGTGAAGTTATGAATTTTTTTTGCCAATGGGTGGGGGAAAGATTCTCTTCAGATCTTGCTGAATGCTTCTATCAGTGATAAGAAAAGTGTCAAATCACATAAGGAGTAAATATGGAAAGTATATTAAATTCAAGCATTTTGGGAAGCAAAGAAAATACCTAGAGACATAAGAAATAAGCTATATGTGATAAAGGAGAATAGAGGTGGTTGTTTCCATAGGAACCAAAAGAAAAGGGATTTGTCTATGTTCAAAATCACTTGCATGACATTTAGAAAGGGGTCAGAAAGTTTCTCGGTACAATTCTTCCTTTTCCTTGCGCTTTTGAAAACTCTAGATATTTGGAAAGTAAAAAGAGTTTGGAAGGTAGACAGGATTCAAGACTAGGGTAACTGCAAAGTTAATGCTGCCTAATTTACATGAGGTCTTCTGTGATACCAACCACCTTTAAGTCTTAATGCATGAGTATACAAGGAGCAGACAAGTACTAAGCTACATGTGTCTTCTTGGATTGTTGGGTCTGTGTAATGTGGAACCTAACACGTTTCTCTTTCTGAAGGATGATGAGAAAGCAAGTAAATCTCACCAAAGGAGAACTGGCCAGAGGACGTATTACTATTTTTATGTCCCTAGATGTACCAACTAAAATATTTTTTTTCCTATAAGGGGATATTCTGACACATATCCAGGCAGAAAAATGTAATTTGTTCAGAGAACAGAATCAAAATGCTTTCAAAGCCCAGATATTCCAGAAGGAAGTACATGTGATGCCTCACACTGAAAGAGATCTGGGGCTGAAAGCAGGCAGATAGCTAGGTAGGTGTTAGCAACGCCTTGCGGTGGCAATAAAAAGCAGTGTGATCTTGTGTTGTAAACCAATGGAACAATCATTCTGAACAGCAGCATTGTTATTGCACCTCTGGTCAGATCACAAGTGGCCTATTGCCTTCAGTTGTACCACCTACAGAAAGGTACTGATAGATACCAGGCTACAACAATGGAAGGAGGGAGTTAAAAATGAGGAACAATTGAAAGATCCCTACCGTTTTACTTAGCCAAACAGCAAATACGGAAATGGATGACCTGATATACAACAAATATAATTATGAAACAGGGTGAGGAAACGAGCCAAACTTAGAATGACATTATGGTTAAATAAATATAGGCTGCATATAAAAGCAGTGCATTTTTTTAATGGAAGTGTTTTCCCCATGGGAATATCATAATTTTTACAGCAAGCTTGGGGAAAACACTAGAGAGCATATGTCAGAGCGCAATCATGCACTAGTAGTTAAAGAATGCATTTAGCATGTCTTTCTCATTATCATTATCATTATTATTCTAGGAATCATATTAAGTTAAAAATAAGAGGGAGGAATGAGGGAAAGGTGTAGTTACATGCTCCTCATCAGGTTGGTAAGTGATTGCAAGAGTTAATTTCTTTGTAATCAGGAATAAAAAGAAAAATATGGAAGGCAAAGTGTGAGGTAAAGGTCAGTGGGAAGTAGGTCTGAGTGCTCACAGTTCTGCGATGAAGTCATAGGAACTTTATCAGGTGACATTTGTGGGGACATCTCTTCAAGGAAATGCATTTTCCAGAAGTCTGGACTTATTTTCCTTACAGCTTGAATATCTGTAGACCCCAGAGATGAGGTTTCTGGTAATGCTGCTTTCTTAAAGGCCACACATCAAAGGAAAGCTTTGCCTTGAGTTAACTTTAAAAGTTAGTGAGAAGAAATACCCGAGACAGCCAGACTGTCCAATCTGGAATCCTTCCAGACTGGTGGTGCCATGAACATGGCTGGGCAGAAGCCAGCTGAGAGCCTGGATTAATCGAGGGAGTTTGTTACCTTTTTGCTTCCATCTAAAAAAAGCAGCTGCTAGCCTGGTTAAAATGGGTTTCAAATTAATTCTTGACAAATTCAGATATAGTCTCAAGACCCTTATTCTTTTACCATCATGGATATTGTTGTTGTCCTGGCAACCCACAGTAGGATCTTGAAGATGACACACTACAGTGTGTTGGAAAGTCAGTCATGTAAAAAGTCAAGAAATAAGCTGGTAAGGAAAATTCATGTTATCCTTACTGGCTTTGCCAATTAGTTTAAACAAGAATGATAAAGTTATGTTTCCTTCACTGGCACTGTAGTTCTTTCTTTAGTTTTCTATAAGCCTGTTGTGGAAGACAGAATTTAAATGCCATGAATCACTGCCAACAGAAAAAAGAAACTTCTCGGGTGGGGGCAGAGAATGTCAATAGCTTGTTTGAGCCTTGGATTCATTTTGCAGACACGCAACTCAATTCAAGGAGATTTGGTAGGATGAGATAAACAAGTGTTGACAAAACATAGAAAAGAAACAGACTTTCACATACTTATGGAAGGTAGGTAAGCTGCTTCTCTGAAAGGGAGCACTTTAGAGGCTGATCTCATGCCAGGCTTAAGCTGCCGATTGCTATGTAGCTTGTCTGCGTTTCATTCCTTTCCTTGGGTTATACATGGTTACTCATCCTTCCCAAATGAAAAGTGTGAGGGAAGAAAAAGGAGGGGAGGAAACAACATCTTTTTCTCCAGTTTTGATTGTATCAGAAAGAGATGATCCAAGTGTAACACCATCACTGATTTCTGTGGAAGCTATCCATAGACAAATCAAGACAGCCTGAATATACATCTACAGGAAAGCCCTTGATTTTAATGCTGCACATTAAGTGGAGAATTCAGCTTTGAAACATTTTTTAGAGTACAGTTCTCTTTTACTTTTCTGCCAAGACATCCATACAAAGTTCTGTGCTTTTGGGCTGAAAAAGAGTGGTTTCCTAAAAGAGACTGATGGATGCAGCTCTCTGAGCTATTTTACTCCCTGATTTGGTAAATAGATTTTTATGGGATAATTTACATTATTAAAACTAATCACACCATGAAAGTATTTGTCTGAAATGGGGTCCTATGCATTACTGAGATCGTCTTTTCCTGAACAGGAGACAAGATTAGGGCTTTGCAGACAGAATTATCAGTTCTGATTGCATGGATATGATGTAATATTTCTTTCTCATTTTGAATTTGCTTAGTTTAAAGTTACATTTTCTTCTTGGATTTGTCATCATTCACAAATTTTTCTGCATACTTGTTACCTATGGAATTGGACACAGGTACTAGTGCAGATGATCGGTTAACCTTCATTTTGAAATAATGTTCCCATGTAGATTAAGTCAGGTTTTGACCAGAGTGACTGCAGAGTAACTCCGTTCAGCTCAGCTGTACTAATCTAGAGAGTTTGTAAACATGTGAATGACAGTTTTGTCTTCCCAAGTAGGATAAAAAGTGTGGAAGGTTGCTCCATCTGTCTAGGTTTTCTGTTTTTATCAAGGCTAGTATGATGCTGGTAATGCATTGGTTGAATGAAGGGTAACCTGTCAGGGGATAGAAAAAAGAGATAGAAGTAACTTTTAATCCATATATCCTGTGCAGTTTCTTGTGTAGAGTTTTGTATCCTTAGTTAAGCCTTAAAAAATTGAGGACAAGACCTTTCTGTAGACTAATATGAAAAAACTCTACCTAAATTGTGAAGTATCTATGGCAAGTAAACATGAAAATTAAATGATTTAATGAAGAGATAGTTTCTTATATATGTTTGAAGTCCTTTGTGAACACAGATGTCCATTTGCACGTGCTGCTTGCTATAGGAAATATGTTAAGTGTGTCCATGAGAATCTATATACAACTCAACTTCTTCAAAATGAAACTCTCCATGTGCAGCTAGTGTATTTCCCAAAGGATCAGTTATGAGGGTTTCTTAAATCCTCTTCAGAGTAGCAACATAAATCAGTCCAAACACTAATTCTCATGAATGATGCTCACTATACGTCATGGTGTATAAAAACTGTTTTAACCTCTGACTGAGAAATAACAATAACCTGAGTCTTATTTCCGTGTAGACTTTTCCATATGTTTTTGGCCCAAGCAAAATAGAATAGAGAGAGGAGAAAAAATGGTGCAAGGCTTAACCTTCTGTCTGTGATCGACAGCCCCCAGGGACTTTATGTTGTCTAATGAAAACAGTACAAAAATGCTGACGGTACTATACACGCAATAAAGAACTCCATGCTGACATAATGTTAGAGAAGAAAGGTGAAAAAGTTTCAGTCATCATGTTAATAAACCCCTTAAATTAAGTATGTCTGTAAGTTCTTATTTAAAGCTTTCTTAAGAAAATGAGTAGAAATGCACTAAGCAAGCAAGTATCATGAAACTTCTAGCAGTAGTGTGGGTCAAAGATAACATTGCATGTGGTCCGTAACTGAAGCTGGAGTGAAGGAAGGTGAAGTACTGCCCAGTGAACCCTACCCAGTCACTACCCTGTGTTTGAATCCCAGAGCCACCCAAGCCCTTCAGCAAATCTTGAACTTGGCTTTTGTGCAAAAGGATCAAAAATAACAAAGGTGAAATCCATAAACCAACTCTAGGGCAAAATAAATGTCAGGAAAAAGAATCTGGACCATCACATTCACATGCAAAGACGCCGCACATCACTTTCCTTATTCATTGGCCAATAATGACAATTTCAAAAGATTATATTTCCATTTACTGCAATAACAAACCCATTCATTCTATAGTTATTGAAGCTGCTTATTTCAATATCAATTTATTAGCAGTATTAATACAAGCGCTTATTATTTGAAAATGTGAAACAATGTCTTTGTCACTAATTTTAGAACTAATTTTAATTTGAACTTGACATTAATATAAACATGATAATGCCACTTTGCCACTATGTATTGTCATCATGTATTTTTATTTTCTCATAGGAACTGACAGAATATGATTCATAATGACAATATTAATGTAAGGCTATGAATAACAATAAGGATTTATAATAATATTAACATACATAACATCATCTGTATTGAATCTGTCTACATTAATAACTTAGATTTTCTTTTTCACTATGTGGTATACATTTTCATGTGTCTATAAATGTCTTCATTAATATACATTTATGATTACTACTAAGCTTATGCATAGTCTCTTTTATTATGCAAATAGAGGTTATAACACACTCAAAGACAGTGACTCTCCATACATCACTTTAATCTTTAATAAGTCCTATAAAAAGCAAGTAGGTTAAAAACTCAGCCCCATTAATTAAAATAGGTTCGCGTTCTTGAACTAAAAATTTTCATAGTAGAAGATGTCTATGGAGCTATTTATTACCTGGCTTTATTTATCTATATAACATCTCTTACAAAAAACTATGCCAAAAAGGTATTCTGAATTGGCCAAAAAAAAAAAAATAATGTGAAAAGAAAGAAATTTATAGCTTGGAGTGAAAGTTTTATCTCTACACACATCCAGGTACAATTGGGAACAATAAGACAGTCACAAAGGCGGTTCGACATGATGCGTAGTTGTTGGAGGGCATATGGTACATTTTACTCTTAACTGAGACTTTTTTTTATCCTTTTAGTGCTTTATGTTAGAATGTTAACAAGATTTGTTAGTCCAGCTTGTTTTCTTTAAAGTACAGTTGTTAAAAAAGCCAAGGAGGAAAAGCAGTGTCACAGCCATCTGTGAAAAGCACCAGAGCAATAAATGTGTCGAACTGTGATGAGAACTACACCAGTAACGATGAAGGTCTCTGGGGAAATCTTCATATGCTGTTGATCTTCTACTGGACCATCAAACACATCACTAACATTACATGGAAATAAAGCCTTTTTCCTCCATCTTCCTTTGTTGTGTTTAAGAAGAAAAGCTCATCTGAACAGGTAAGTAAACAGACTATCTCAGGATGAGGATGTGAGCAACATCTTCTAGTCCCAAAGAGTTTCTAAACTATCCTTCTGTTCTTGTGGGAGTACAATTAGATTAAATAGTCCCTATTGTCCAGATTGAGATAAAACTAACTGGATGTGAAGGTTTCGATTAAAAAAGCTACTTTAGAATGTCTATAGAAAACTTGTACGTTCATATTGAAACTTCAGCTTGGGAGCTTTCCTGGACAGGGATGTGAGCCAGCTGCCGAAATCCACACAGGTCAGTAACAGAGTCACACCTAATGCGGAATTCCTGAGGCTCAATACTGTACTCCTTTCTCTAGCCTGTGTCATCACTCATTAGCAGATATATCTTGTCATGTATGATTAAAAGTGGATTAATTAAAACTACTGTGTCAAAAGGTTAACTATATGATTTATGCTATATGATTATGAGTGCCTTCAGAGAAATGTTAGGCTGGATTCCTATTTACACCAGAAGACATATTCCCTTTTAACTCAGAAAGATGAGTTTAACTAAGGGAAAAGAGGAAAAGCAGGCTGAGAGAATACTGCTTTTACTCAGAAATGGCCTCAAGGACCCTTTTCAGGTCCCTGTTGTTGGGATGTTGGGATGGGCAGAGGGAACCCCACTCTGGGAACTGGCCTGGCAGCTATTGTTGCATATAGGGTACAAGGAGGGACCATGGAGGATGACTCCTGCTTCTGGAAGGGGCTTCGCAGCCCTGCACTGCAGTGCTCCAGGCCACCAGACAGCACCTCTCTTTTCCCTTTGGTGGCAGCCATCACAGCCAAGTTCAACAGCCACGTTCTGGCAGAAGTAAAGGTGGGAGTGGGATGACTTCCCACTCCTCCCAATCTGCCTGCTGTTTAAATAGTGGCTGATATGTCTATGAGTGACTTTTGTGCCAGGATCAAAGCTGCAATTCCCTTGCAGGAAGTGCTGTATGCAGATACTACTATGGATGGCTGCTGTCACAGCTGTGAATGCTGCAATACAAGGTACTGCTTCTGCAGCTACACAAAAAAACCCAACTGCTAGAAGGAAGATTTATCAACATGTTTAAAAATCTTCCTGAGAAAAGACACTTAATAGTGGTTTTGGTTTTGGTCCTTTGGGGCTCACATAGCATACTGGAAAAAGTGTTAGGCACGGAGTAGTATGCAGGATATTAGATTAAAACTCTTCATTTGTGGGGTTTCATAGGTATGCAAGTCTTGTTTCTGCAATATGCATTGTGTGGTTGAATTTCTGTGTTTTATTTTTGTTTACTATCCTATTATACAGTAAAAGCCATGAATTCAGTTAAGAAAGTGGAATTTACTTTATAAATCCTGCTGATAGATTTCTTCATAGGGTAATGGGAATCTGCTACATCTCTATAATACATTAACACAGCATCAATGTTTGATTAAGTGTTTTTAAACTGTATTATTTTTCATTTGTTCAAAATGCCATTTTGACACTACCTCTTATACCACTGTAAATGCTATGTATGTAGGTATTTTCAGAACATTTGGAAGTAACTTACTGATCAATGCTTGATTATTCTTGCTTTTTGACAAACAACTAAATCTCAGAATTGTTCCATTGTCCTTATGGCCTACTCTAAATCCTGTTGATAAGCAGTTTAATTGATTTCAGTGGTCTGTAACTCTAAGACTTTATCAGAAGAGCTTAAAGCCATTAACAAGCTGTAAATTATAGCTGACTAACTGACTTAGGAAGTCACTGGGAGTGTTATGAAGGGATGACTTTATGAAATTGAGACCAATATTTATAGCTGATTAAGCCAATTTAAAAATATTTGAAAAGATTTCCTTATATTTTTGGATACTGTTTAGTGCGTTCTTGCCCAAGTCAAATTTATACTTTGGACCTTCTTTATTTTACAGCCATTTATAAAGAGCAGGACCAAGTTGGTGGAGAGCAATTGTTCTCTTCCCAGGAAAACTGGATGATTCTGTTAATATATCAGCCACAAAATATTCATGTTAACCTTTACATTGTCCCCTACTGGTTTCAGCATCATCATTAACTGAAGTGTGACTCACTTCCCTGAGGATAAATTGTTCCATTTAAGAGGCCACATCAAAAACATGACCTGCACAAGTGGGGAAGAGGGCTGTGCAGTTTTGCAGATGCTTCTTAAGAAGTGCTATTGGTACAGGTGTTGCAAATAAGGGGAACATAATAACAAGGGTTACAACTTCATTAGGCTATACTGCCCATTTAATTGCTTTTACTCCCATATACCCCATGAAACACCCATGTGAATAAGTGATATACAAGGGTACTCAAAAGGCATGAGAAAGCTGCAGACAGCTGGGCTGTCTATCTGCTATAGGAAGAAAGCGACTGTGGGTATGCATATAAATGAAATTATTGGCTGGTCTTCTGCACTATTTTTGCCACTGCTAATCTTCTCCATGAAATGTCTTTTCATGGCCTGCCTCCTTTGAGGAGGAACCTCATGATCTGATGCAATTTAGGACTGTCCTGCTCATGCTAGATTCAGAGCAGCATTATATATTTCAGCCTCCGGGGTTCATCAGCTCACGATGTGAACAATAAACATAATGTCTAGAATTTAATGTCATAATTTAAATGAAACTAATGCACGGAAACAGATACAATCATCAGCTAGGCCTTTGCAAAATGTTGTGCGCTCAGGGCAGCAGAAAAGGAAACAACCTCTGATAGTTACGTCTATATAATACCACAAACTGTGTAATTGATATAATTTAGGACCAGTTTCAATAAAAGTGCCACCCTTACCAGAGCTTCTGTGAACTTCTGGACATAGGTTTTACTGAATCTTGACTTTTGTATTTTCTTTAAATTATAGACATAAACTGAAAGAGCAACGTATTAATAAACACCACTCTATTGCCACACAAAAATTGGGCCAAAATAATGTTATGGCTCTGATTTAAACAAAGAAAAACAGGAGATTTAAGGGAATAAATACCCAGGGTGACTTTACAGCATAAATTCTGGCAATCTGAATTGCAGCCCACTGAAGGCAGATTTTGTCTAAATGGCTATAATTATTTTGGGCACTTCCTGTCTAGAGACAGTTCAGCTTCTCAAACAAACCTTTTTCTTTTGTCCCTCTGTTTGCCCTTATCCAAATCCATATTCTCTAAGCCTCTGTAATATTCTAATACTGAAAATCATTGATGTGATATATTGAGGAAGTGTTATTATCCTCAGTTTTGCATGTGGAGAATTGAGTTCAAGGCAGAAGTAAAAGGAATTGACCACAGTTCCACCTAGAAAGTCTGTGGCACAGGAGGGAATAGAATGCAAGGCATCTAAATCTAAGGTTGATTTCCTAACTTCTGACCTATCTAACCTCCATAATTAGTCTCTGTCCCCATGTCCCAGCTGAGCGTGCCTAAATATTACTCTAAGATATTGTGTTGATGCTTCATTCATTCAGTTTTCCATTGGCTTCTTCCCATTACTGTGTTTTTGTTCTGTCTTAGTTTTATACAAGGTTTTCCTTTGTATTAGGAGATGGCATTTATAAAGTAAAGAAACAGGTTAGTTGGTTATACTGCCCCAAATCCCTACTGTTGATTCAAATCTAACAAAACTGTGTACTACATAATTTGGAGATGTGACAAAAACTAATAACTAAAATAAAGTAATAATAATAATAACAACAACAATAAACCCAAAAACAATAAAACCAACAACTGCAACAACAATAATAATTATAATGAACAGGAGAGGAATAAAACCCAAGGGAAAAAATCCCCAAGTGATGCACAGTACAGTTTCTTGACGCCTGCTGACCGATGCCCAGCCAGTCCCCGAACAGTGATCAGCAGCTCCTGGTCAACCCCCCCTGTTCATATACTGAGCAGGACATTCTATCATATGGAATATCCCTTTGGCTAGTTCTGGTCAGCTGTCCTGCCTCTGCTCCTTCCTGGCTTTTTGTGCACCTGCTCACTGGCAGAGCATGGAAATTTGAAAAGTCCTTGTTTTGGGGTAAATGCTGCTGAGCAACAACTGAAACATCAGTGTGTAATCAACATTTTTCTTATACTGAATCCAAAAGACAGCACTGTGGCAGCTCCTGGGAAGAAAAATTAACTCTATCCCAGACAAAACCAGGATGGTATGATAACAGACAGGTATAAATCTCCCCTTTGTTTTTCAAATACATAATTCTTAAATCTTAATCTTCAATTAGGAAAAAGAGAGAAGGGAAGGGAAGGGAAGGGAAGGGAAGGGAAGGGAAGGGAAGGGAAGGGAAGGGAAGGGAAGGGAAGGGAAGGGAAGGGAAGGGAAGGGAAGGGAAAATGTGTTCATCCATCCTTTTTTTTCACCAGATCTACAGGACAGGAAGGTCTTGTAATGAATTAGTTTTGTAAGGCATTTGATAGCCATTTCTGTCCTCTTTAGCTGACCATATTCCTGCTTTCACTGCATAAGAGACTGTTCTGGGAGGACTTTATTTGGACAGAAGAAGAAAATATCCCTTCTCAGATAGAATGAGAGCAAACCTAGTTGTCTTCAAGAGCTTGATACACAAGCCCCAGTTATGTCAAGGCAAAGTCTTAGTGAGATCAGTAGGGACAGAATTTCTGAAGAAATCTATATAAGTGCCTTAAAAGGTTAATGTTCTTGCTGACTAAGATCTCCAAAATTAATTCTTCTTCAAGCAGGTTTGCAGCCTCCTTTGAACCCATACGACTATGAAGTTATACAAGAAGTGTTGTTCCACTTTCTGTAGATCTCAGTCCTGACTTTTAATATCCAAAATTTTAGTAATCATAAAGTATCCAAATGTGAAGAAGTTTCTGCAGTTAACTGAGGCTGACTTTCAAAGCTATGAGCTTTTTGATCTCCAAAAGATCTGAAAGCATTTTGTAGTTTACACTTGCATAGAGGTGTTTCAAAAGATATATAATCAACTTATGTTCATAAAAAAGCATAATGAGTTATTTTTATTTTTTAAAATATACAGAGCATTTATTCGTGTGATTTTTTCCCCAGAAAACCCCAAAGGTTTATGAGACAAAAGATCCAAAGAGCATGAACTTTGAAAGAACATAGGTACACATGCATATTGTTTCTTTCTCATATAAATAGTGGAACTATTCCATTGAACTGAAGAAATGTAGCTCAATGTCTTTAATGAATCATATTTTTCTGTCACCTTTAGTGGAAGGAAAAACTTACAAAGCTTAAGGGGCATGAACTGACGTAACAGAAAGGTTCCAGATAATGAGGAAATACTGAAAATTCTTCAGATCTCTGTTTTTTGTATGATGTATGATTTTGGAACAATCTGTATGTTTTAAGCAAGTAGAGATTATAATCAAGAGAAAAATATGAGCTGAAACCATTTTGTAAGTCAAAAGTATTTTTTTCTGAGTAATTTCTAGTTTGCATGAATAATTTAGATTAGTTTAACTCATCAACAAAGGTTAGGATATCCACATTTTGAAATAATTGAACTTTGCTGAACCATCAAACATATAATTTCCACTTAACTAATAGTTTTCATTGATTTATTTTTTTCCAAGAGAATAAGCAGGTCAGTTATATCTGGAATATCTGATATGTAAAGAAGATACATTCTTCACACACTGATTTTCTTCTCTAGAAGCGAAGGAATGCAACATTTAAAAAAAAATGAAGTGAATTTGCAAGACTGTGCAGAGCTGGCAATAGTTTCTTATTATTTTGCCAAAAGAATGTTGAGAATGTTGGTTACACTTGAACTGAATACAGTGATTTATTTTAGAGGCTGTGTTATTCAATTTGGTGTTTAGCTTCCTTTTCATCATCTCTGTACATATATCCATTGAGAGCAGAAGTTGCTGGGCATTGCTTATAATTGTTTGGTATTTCTTGCAGGTATACTATGTGGGTTCCTTTGAGATACACAATACAAATCCTTCTTGGAACATGTGTGGCCCAAATAAGAAAAAAAAACACCAACCAAACCCCAAATTCCCCCTCCTAACTTCTCCAACAACTATTTTCAAAGAAGCTCTCCAGCTCCCTTATCTCATTAGTACACCTGATGGCTCTGCCCAGCAACTTTCCCATCTCTCTCCAGAGCCCTGGCAATGCCCAAAATGACTGCTAAAAGCAATGTGTTTGACTATTGTTTCAAGCAAAATATGGACAGAATGTAATGCTTTTTGTCTGAGTATCATATTTTTCTTTGCTACAAGCTGTTGTCTGGCTGAATATATGTCTGATGAAACTGGAGAGCCTTATGCTTTCCTGAATTACTGAGCACTGTCCTACTTATGTAAAATTTTTTAAAAATATGTTATGATTAATGTATATACATAAATGAAAAACATATCAGGTTATAACATTTAGAAAATGCCAATATCAAGACTGTCTGAAGAAATATGAGATTTTTTTTCTGCATTAAATGTCTACTTTGCACACATGGTTTTCCACAGGTCTTGCTATTACCATGCTATTTTTGGTAGGGTGCTGGTGTCATTCATTACAGACATGGATAATGTCTGTTGTTCTATTTAATATATGGTTTATTTTCAGTATACGCTCCATGTCCTATTAACCACACCATGTATAATTTTGCTCTGGTGACAGAATAATTTTCTTCTTGGCTTGCTTGCCTGTCTGTCTGAATTTTCCATCCACTTTTGCCGACTGGAACTTTTCAAGGCTCTGGTGTGATCAGCCTAACCACATTTCTTTTCCATGAAAACCAGTGCATGAAGAAATGGGGAAAAAAATTACAGGGGTAAAGATGGTTCAGTTCCGGATCTTGTTCCATCTGGTATGCGAAGGTGACATATATACCCAGGTGATCCCAGATGCAGAATTTATGTGTATCCACAGACACATGAAATGTTTTTAAAAAATCCTATCAGTCTTCCATGTGGCTTTCTTAGGTAGCCAAGTACTGCAAAATGTTTGCTTTAAATGTGTTATGAATTTATCTTCAAAATGCCCATGAGGTAATGTAAGAAGATAGTCTCCATTTGCATATGAGTAAGAAGTGTACCAAGAAGCTGCAGCTTAAACTTTCAAACAGTGGAACACAAAACGATTGATTTTTTCCAAAGTTTTTAGTATGTCAAACAATTTTCTGTATGTAAGTGTTTCACATGTTTTTAATTGCACCTGAGTTTTTTCAGGATCACCATAAAACTGAACTTAGATTCTCAAGATGGTTACCCAGAAAATAAGAAATTAGAAGAGCCATTTATGAAAAGCTTAATATATGTGACTTAACTGACACAGTATCTTATTGACAGAATCAGAGATGGAATTCAGTTCTTTGGGGAGAATTCAACTGCCTTAAGCATGCGTTCAATCATGCATCCCAAGTTTTGGGGTTTGTTTTTAGAACAAATACACCAAGTTTTTGTACAAATATTGCCAGAGACCTAGTTCTGAATTGTACCATGTTGCTTCACTTATTCTCTGCACCTCATATGAGTTCCAGCCTTCAGATCATGTTATGCTTTTTCCTACTAAGCTAAAAATGATCTTACTATCAGAAATCTTCTCATTGTATTTACATTAATGGTACTTAGAACATCAAAAGAATGACTAAACTTAAGATGAAATTCAGGTGAAGGGGAACAATTTGACTCCCCTTTAGCTGGAAACATGGAATGTATTGATCTGTCTTCATCTGTAATGACCTGCACATTTACAATTCTCTGGTTTAAAAGATCTGGAAATCTAATCCAAATACTGGAAGTTACATTCACAAATAAGATGTAAAGTGTGCACACTCTTTATATAGAGCATGATCAGAAGACCCAGACTACAAAAGGCTGCATTGGATCTAGGACTGGAAGGCTACATTTCCTTTTTTTTTTTTTGTAAGATTAGTGTCTGGCTTAATAGGTACTGTTTACAGTCAGGGTTATGCATCAGCAAGCTGTCATTACTTTCAGTGCTTAGGTTGAGTCTTTGTTGAACCAAACATGTTGAACCATGTTGAACCAAAATGTGTGGATGTAGAGGTCTGACCACCATTAGCTTGACGAGTTTGTATGTGGCCCTTGCACATGATAGATGAGTACAAAGGTGACTAAATGTCCTTTTGTGTTTCGTTGGCATTTACATTTCCATTCAGCCCTTAAAAATCTAGATGCACCTTAAATTCTGCTAGTAGTTTTTCTTCCATGCCTGTTTTGGGTATGCTCATAATGACCCAAGTCCAAATACAGTCAAGTGTCTCAGTTCCAACTTCCCAGCTATTTCCTGGAAAAAGGAAGATAGTGCTTTATACTCTCTCCCACAACATCTGATTCCCTATGAGTTCTCTGAGGAGAAAGAAGACAGCCAGCAAGGGGAGGGAAAGCAAACTGAAGAGAGTGATCTGAGCCAGAAGTCCTACCTCCCAAGGAATCCTCTAGCCAACACTGAAGCCTTCCCTCCGAGGCACTGTGATATTCACAAGTGCAACAGATGCTGGGAGTTGTTAGAACTGCTTGGGTTTTGTTCAGTTTCCTACTGAAATGCAGTGTGCTGTGCTCTGTCGTTAGAGATGGGAGGAAGGTTACTTACCTGACTGATTTCTCCTGAATATTTTGAGGCAGGCTGAAACCTTATGTGAATGCACGATATTAGGCTGCTTTTTCTCACCAGAGCAGAGGAAGGCCTATCTCTCTAAGCAAGCAGTGTGGCCCAGGGCAGTAGTGAAACAGTTAGCACTGAGCGCCCAACATCCATGCTGTCCACGTTGCAAGGAATTGCTTTGCATGAACTCCAGTCTAGTTCTGTAGGTTGAATGTCCTTTGTTGTTTGGAACCCATGAGGTGCATTCATGGAGAATTTCTGATTTCATCTCAAAGAGAGTTAGTTCAGGTGGTCCAAAACGGTGACTTTGTGTACTCCTGCCCTGAATTAAAAAAATAATGGAGCCACTCTTCAAACCATGGAAGGCGGATTTGGGCTATGAAGGAGAAACCCAAGAGGAACAAACTTGCTAGTGTGAGTACCTCCTTGAAGACCCTGAATGGTACAGGGACCCAACGTGCAGCAGGAAGCAGAAGCAGAGATCAAACTCCAAGGATATGGAAATAAAGACCACTTTATAGGAACACAGAAGGGTCTGCATAGAGCTTGCCTGATGCAAGAAGCTGCTCAGAGTTTCTGTAATGCATCCCTGTAATGAAATTCTGTAATGCATTTCTGTAATGAAAAGAACTGCTTGAAATGATGTCCACTATGCAAGGATCTAGTGGACAACTGTCAGATCTGTCTTCATGCCTTTTACTTAAGTGTCTCTTTCTCATCAGATACAAATTTCAACTATTGACAGATCTAGCTTTTTCTAGCTTGTTACTTTTGTGTTAGAATAAAAATTAAATGTGTAAATGGGAAGTCTGACATGCCTTTTTGTGTTTTCAACTAATGGTAAGGGACACATGGGTTAGGGTTTCTAGATCTGCCATGTTAAATTAGTTTGAGACATGTTCAGCCTGCTGTCATTTTGTCTAGCTTATGCTGCTTCTTGTCCCTTTGACTTTAGTAAAAAAAAATACAAGAAACAGGATGGACTTTCTGGAATATTTCTCTATGATAGTTTTCACACATGATTTCATCTGCAGGTTTTCCAGTATAAGAAAGGGTGTTCAGTGTGGCCCTCAGTTCTTATCCCTTCCCCACTGGAACAAAACTTGCTGGCAACAAATATCATCTTGTTTGAATGAAGGAGACTAAAAAGTGATGTCAGATTTATTTCTGCACTTTAAACAAACATTTTAATCTGCTGTGCTCTTTTTCATTTTAACAGTGATTGTATTCAGTTTATCATTCCAGACGTTTCTTCATGCAAACTCCCTCACCAGGATTTGAAAACACTTTTTTCTTTCAAGAGAAATATTTCACACACTCTCTCCCTTTGTCTGAAAAGCAGAGTCATGTGGGAACTGATTGCTATTCACTGAAATGATATTTTCACTCAGAATTAATATAGCCTTATTTAATTTATGACATCACATAACATGATAAATTATGAATTAAAAATATCATTATTCGGTGTGTGAATGCTTGTCATCCATTTTGATACCGAATTAATCCTGAAGCTTTTGGAAAAAAGCTTCCAGCAGCACACAGTAGCATCATTAGTAGCAGAAGCTCAGGAAGGTCTCAAATGTTTGCAAATGGGCAATCCTACATCATGCACTGCTCTGGCTTTTGTGATTTACTAGATTTTCATATGTAATATATTGTATTCAAATAAAAAAAAGATTAATTGTTTGACACTCAAACACAGCTTTTCTGTAGATAGCAGGATTTAAATATGACACGTGTTGCACATCAGTTCTAGCAAGGAAGGAGGTATGTATCCATCTACCAGTACTCTACCAAGAAGCTCATTTACAAATGACTAATTTGCATATTTGCCCCAGCATGCAATTTTAAATATTTTTAAAATTATTTCTGACAAATTCCTGTTGTGCATTCATTTGCTTCCGAAAGCAGCCAGACGTGAAAAATACCCTGCATACACCTAGGTGTATATCTGCAAAAAGCCTCTAGGTTCTGGAAAAAACATGAGAATATTTTTTTCTGTTATTTTAGTATTTCCAATTCTGATTTCACTAGAAATGATGAAATGATGAGCTAGAAAGAATAACACAAAGCCAATTAAACTACTTTGTATCCTAGACTGCATGAATTTGTCTGGATGAAGTGTCAAAGATTTGTGGTATTTCTTGTTTAATCTGAACTGATTCACCCATTCCAGTGAATCTAAGAATAGATTTTCTGTCTTTGTATGATTCTTGACTGCCTGTAATCTGAGGAAATGAAAAAGGGATGAAATTACTTTTACATTTGTGGTGGGACAGTACTTGGTTAAATTTTTTTTTTGGTACTCAGATTTTAAACAAAGGATCCTGGTAACAGCTTCCAGCTTATTCTGCATTACAAATAAACTGAATCAACAGCACCTCTAGGTTGAGTTTCTAGCTGTGCTTCTTGACTCAGATATCTCACACTGCATCTGATTTTCTCTTTTTACTGATTATAGCTGTTATGTTTTTTGTTTAACCTAGGCTAGCTTTTCAGTTACGGGGAAAACAAATCAAAGCAGGGGGCAAAGATCCAACATTACACAGGCATCATGAATTCCAGTAATCTGAACCAGATAAATATGGCTTAGAAAAACATTGTGAAACTTTATTGGTAAGTTTGCCTTTAATATGCATTGAAGAACTTTAATAGCAGCCAGTTTTGGTCGTTGTTCATTTCAGACAGGAAAGGTGAAATGTGATTAGAGCTACAGCTAATTTGGGTGGTCTGTGTACTACCAGTTGGTGTCTGCCTACGTTATTTACAGCTAGAACAGCTATATGTGGTGAGCGAGCTGTATATTAGAAAGAAAGAGAAGCAGCTGCAAAGAAAGAAAAAACAATAGTGACGGGAAAAGCTTATTCAGAGGTTTCTGCCAGGGGAAAAAAAATAGTTGCGGAAAGGGCAAGCTGGAGGACATGCTGAGGGTAACTTGCCAGTGCCCAAGGCTGAACATCCAAAGTAAAATGCATTCGCTTTAAATACTGTTGCTTATTCTGGTGCAAATCATGTGAATTGCACCAACGTCTGTGAGAGGGCAATGTGTTTCATCTGCTGAAATTTAAAGAGCAAGCCGATTTAGAGCTCAGTAGAGAGGGTGGGGTGGGAGAAAGTAAATAAGAGTTAAGCCCTGAGAGGTTTGCTTGGGTGACATGTATATAAACAAACACCTAGAAGATCTTTGGTGATAATCACAGACTGACAGTGCAAAAGGCTTTAGCATCTCTCTCTAAGACAGCATTCAACAGAGTATTTGAGCATGTACAGTTTCGGAGTCACAAGTAGACCCATGGAAGACAGGTTTTCCATAGTTAAATAAATGCATAGTTTAGGCAGCTTGCACTGCATCTGTGTATGCCATTCAAAGTGCCATTTGTAAATTCTGGACTCTAAGGAACAGTCCAACAAATATGCTAAAAGCTCAGATAAAATAAAGATCATTGAAAAAAAGCTTATTCTTTTGATATACATAAAAGCCGTATAAAGTTAGCCCTTTGGTGCAGAAGAAAAGAGAGAATGATCAATATAACAGTTGCTCCAATGACAGTTCAGTGAAATTTTAAAAATATTTATTAGATAAGTATTGCTGTTGTCTTAACTGGATTATCAGAAGCGGCACATATTGTGCCATTAATTTATTCTGTGTAACAATTGTTTAAACAAAACATTTGTAAATTGATCCTGGCTGCTGAACAAACTGCAGGTTACATTGTTAATAGGTAGCAGAAAGAATGCTTTTTTAATGACTCCAAGTAAACCAAAGGAAGCAAGTTAGAGCAAATAATTTTTTTTTTTAAATGAGATGTGTCAGCTATTTGTAACTCTTTTAAATTTTCCATTTTCTAAACCCGTAGTAAGAACAGGCTTTTTATTGTTAAATTTATGAGGGAGAGAAAAAGTATCATTCCCAAAGCAAAGACTGCTAAATTTATCTTTTTTTCTCTCTTTTTTTTTTTTTCCTCCCCTTCACTGTTTTAACAGAAGTCTTCAGGCTCATACAAGCAGTCTGTTCTGGTCTTGTCCATGTAAAACAGGAAGACATAATTTCTTACCAAGAAACAGCTAATACCATAAATACACATCAAATATGCAACCTAAAATCCAAGAAATGCTAACACTAACATATTGTAAAGCAAGGCAAAGCAGGATTTTAATGGCAGCCTGAATTCTGCCTCTGTTCCAGCAGTAATTCACTGTGCACCATATTGGCTATAAACAAAACATGCTATTTCACAATTTCACCTTCGATGACCAACAAGAAATCTGAAAAAACATAGGCCTGGTTTGAAGAAGGTAGAAAGCAATTCAAGGCAGAAAACTATAATCTTGATTATAAATTCACTTGGTTTTTCTAAACATATGCCAAAAGTCGAACAGAAAACATGTAAACCAACACAACACAGACTTTTAACAGAGGTTTGAATTTTTTTACGTTTACAGTTGTTGCTGTTGAAATAACAGTCAGAGCTAAATAGGGTCCTAAGAGCCTGACTAGTTTGTTGAAGACTATGCCATAAAATTAATTTCTTTTCTTGTTTTTTTTTTTTACAGTGTTATACCTGTGGTGGCTAGAAGACCTGACTCCTGACTCCAGAAGTTGCCTTGGTTCCTTTATAAATGTTTTTAATGATTTTGTACACTGCTTTCCCAGTTACCAACTGGAGGGAAGGGGACATCCTCTGAATCAGATCCAAACTTGAGATCTCAGTCAGTTTGCTAGAAGTGCTGGCTAATAACACATCTATTGAATATAGTTTCAGTTATTTTAAATGTTGCTACTCTTATTCAAAATCACTGCCCCATTAATGCCTATGCTTGCCATGCCTTGAGATCTGCTGTTGGAGTCAAGGCACTGTCATCAGAAAGACAATAACAAAATGGAAGCCCAAGTACCTGCATCAGGTTTTTGTATCGTTTTCATACATTTAACTATAAGTACATGTTTTCCACTATGTGCACTGCAAAGTAGAACCCCAAAGCCTTGCATTCTACCTCCTGGTTTTTATTCTAAAATCTTTATCACTGAAAAAGAGAGGAAAAGAATATTGTCTGCATCCAGGTAATGTGGAGCTGCAGTACTGGAAGTGAGAAGAATCTTGTTTAGACTTGCAAAATGAGCACAATTGATAAAGAAGTCACTGAGGGAGAATAAATGTGAAACACCGAGATATCATTTTTATAGCGTCACTTTTCTGATTATAACAGCCACTTAAAAAAAAGTAATCTTAGCAATAATTTTATTTCTCGTTTACATCTACTTTGAGCAAAGTTGAGACATGGGAATGCAGTAAATAGTACCAACAGCATTTCTGAACAAGCTGAAAAAACCCTGTATTTATATTCAGCAGCACAGGACAAATGCAAGGAATAACACAGCTTATACTTCTCATGTGTACATGTGGTCTGTATTGTTTTCATCGACTCAGACCACTTTACATTTTCACGTATAATTGGCTTCATATATTAAATGTGCTACAGATGGAAAATATGGAAAAAAAAAGGCAGTAAACCAGCTTGAATTATTGTAAAAATAGATTTGGAAAGTTGACTTTGATATCTGTTGCAGCCTAGGGACCTGAGGGGATGCAATAATAAAACACAGTGCTGGGGCAGTGTAAAAATCAGAGCAACTTTGCCTCTGGCCTCTTCCTGGTGTGGAAGTTTTAGTTGTTAAATTACAACAGTGCGGTAAACTCCCTTCCAAAGAGAAATTTAAAACCAGACTCCAGAATACTTTGGAATAGCTGCAAATTTTTATGAAGAAGCAAATATTTCAGGAGAAACAAGAATTTATAGCAGCTTTCTGAAAACCCAGTCTTCCTGTTGTTTGCTTTCGCTACTCTCATTTCTCCTTCTCTCATACTTTACTAAAACAATAACTTATCTTTTTAATTTTATAAAACTGATGAAAGTTACAGTCCTTACAAGCACAGGTCTAAAACAGGTATTATTCTTGAAAAGAATGTATTGTATGATATTGGCCATGCTTTAAATGATGAGGGTTGACCCAAACTATACCTATGGCTTCCTTCCAGCCTAAATTATCCTATGAATCTATAAAAAATGTGTTGTTAAAGTAATGATTATTAAAGGATTAAAAAGAATATCTTGACCTTGGTCTACATCCATGCAGGGAGCCTAGAAAGAAGCCCTGGAAGTGGTGGCTATAGACCAGTACTGCAGCCTTGTCCCTTTGGCCAGGAGCCTGAAGCCTGGAAGATGTTAGTGTTTTCCAGGGTCTGAACTTGAGAGCTGGGAAGTTCTGCAGCATGAACTGCCATGTGTTGTCTCATCATATTAGTAACCATTTGATTAAAGCTGGACCCCTCAGAGGTGCACCATAAAAATGTTAACAGGGCATCCCTGCCTTAATTTGTGTTCCATTGTCTTCACTGAGGTTAAAGACATGATAATGGCAGCACAAATCAGGCCAAAAGCGGGGTAAACCTCCCACATTTCTGACTCAGGAAACACTGAGAATGTAGTTATGAAACTGAATCCGTACATAAGCACTTTGGGTTTTGTTTTCTTCTATGGTTGAAGTGCTAGCAAAAGAACCAGGATCAAACTAAATTTTGAAATACAGAAAAGGAAGAAAAGTATTGCTCATTGCCTCTTACTTGTTATATTCAATTTTGTTTAGCCTTACCTTGATTAAAGAACTGTAAAATACATCTGATGGTCAAAACATCTGTCAAAATCTAAGCTTAGAAATTAAAATGATGGTCTCACTTTTAGGTTACTTTATGTTGGTGGACACAGATGTGAGGAAAGGATAAAGAAAGAAAAGACCAGGTCTTCATGAACATACACTGTTTTCTAATTATTAAAATGAAGAAAAAAAATAATAAAAGTTTGATACTTTAAGCTGTCAATAAAATAGCTTTAGCTTTTAGTAAAAATGTTAATGTTTTATTGTTTGTTAAAAGCACTGGGGATTTTCAACTGAATTAATTCTATTTTTCAGTTTTGGGAAAATACATCTTCCCTGGGAAAACAGTTTTCTTTCTTTCTATAAAAATCTTCTGATAAAGATATTTTAATCAGCTTCAACTTACAGGCTTCAACTACTTAATGCTTTGTGGCCCCTGTGACATGCAGTACTGTCATGGTTTAACCCCGGCTGGCCCAGCACCACGCAGCCGCTTGCTTGCTCCCCCTCACCCAGAGGGATGGGGAGGAGAATCAAAAAGGAATGTAAAACTCAAGGGCTGAGTTAAGAACAATTTGATAGGTAAAGCAAAACAAGGAATTAATTCACCACTTCCCACCATCAGGCAGGCGTTCGGCCATTCCCAGGAAAGCCGGGCTCCATCACATGTAACGGTTACTTGGGAAGACAAACGCCATAATGCCAGGTGTCCCCCCCTTCCCTCTTCTTCCCCCAGTTTATATACTCACCATGACATCCCATCGTATGGGATACCTCTTTGACTAGTTTGGGTCACCTGTCCTGGCTGTGTCCCCTCCCAGTTTCCCGTGCCCCTCCAGCCCTCCCGCTGGCAGAGCTCAAGGAACTGAAAAGGAACTTCATTTAGTATAAACCTCACCCAGCAATAACTGAAAAAATCAGTGTGCTATCAACATTGTTCTCACATCAGAGCCAAAACACAGTGTTGTACTAACTACTAAGAAGAAAACTAACTCTATCCCAGCTCAAACCAAGACAATTAGAATAAGTGATACAAGAAAATCATACTCCCTAATGTGACACATTATACTGAGCATCCTTTGTCAATAGAAGATACATATATATACTTAAGGATGTATCACTAGCGACTCTTATTATATGTGGAATTAATACACATTTTCTGATGTGGCACCTTTTGAAAGATTTACTGAAAAGGTGTGAGGAAGAAGTCTCAGTGCATCATAAAACCTGGGTAATGACCCTTGAGTATAACAAAAGGAGGCCAGAACTTTTGCAAGCAGGAAATGAAATGAAGAAATGAAATGAAATGAAAAAAGCCTAGTACATTAATGTGGACACCTTGAAAGACTATAGGGACAATAGACTTGCTTCAGCTAAATAAACAAACATCCTTGAACATCCTGCCTCCAGCCATCATCCTGAGGGATGTAGGTCTTCCAGTGGTCTCATGTCTGCTAGTTCCATGTGGATACCTTTTATATTCTAGGATACCTTGAACTGTAGCACAGACCTGTATCTGGGCAACTGAAACATGTTAAGAGAGCTTGGGGAGAAAGAAAGTTAATGCCAGTTTGGATCCAAACGCTCTTTGGATCTGGGGAACAGTGTAGCCAGCCTTTTTATGTGACTGGGGAACAAAAAAGCTTCAGTGAGTTCTGGTGACACTGATGTAAGTCTCTGTTAGTTCGTTCTGTCCTTTCCTTCTAGTAAATCTCTCCCTCATTAAGAAGTTCCTTTTCTAAGCCTATTGGCATCAGTCTTTGACTCCTCCCTTGAATAATCCAAAAATTGTTCAGGCAGTACATGTAAAACAAAGGTTCTCCAAGCATCTCCTACTTGTTTCATATGTACTTACCCTACCTGATCATCCCTACTTAATTGACTATTCTTTTTCCCATTTATTCATCATCAATTAGTCAAACGTTTTATGATCAATATATCAAGGAGAAGTAATTCCCTAACTGGCATATCTTACACTTATACATTTTTACTCTATTTTGAAACATAATTATGTTTTGGAAACCATGTGTTCATCTTATAAATACAGAGTTAACATTAGTTAAGAGTTATTGGTTCTTTGATAAAAAAATGAGAAAGTGATCCAAATATTCCCTCTCCAAAGTAATTTCCAGCATTTTTTATTTTCTGATGTTTATGTGATTTACAGTCCAGCTACCCCAAATTTCTGTTTTTTTTTTTTTATTTAATGATTAGATCTAGGAGAGTAACTCAGCACATACACACACACACAAAATCTCAATTAGATCACATTTTTTTCAGTGTCTGTAAACAGTACTGGAACATTCACTGGTTTTGCAGAAGTTAAAAAAAAAAAAGAAAAAAGAAGAAGTGTTGAGGGAACTAGCTCTAAAATTGGTATCTGTGAATAAAAATAAAGAATTTCTTGTATGGTCATCCAACCAAAGCTAATAATGGCTGACTCATCTGGACAATCACAATGAGACAACATAGATCGATAGCTGAATTTCAACCAATATATAATAAAAAGCTTTAAAGATGTTAAGCAGATCAATTAAAATAAGAAATGCTATTCATTAATAAAATCATGCCTTTTAATGAATTTCATGACTACCAATATCATGCTTCTTTTTTTGACAATTTTTTTTTCTTTTCAGTGGTAAAGGCTTGGTTTAGATTTAGTCTCAGAAAAACTGTGGGGACTTTGGGTTCAAATGAGTGACTGTTTAATCAGTTTTATGCAACCTTAGCACCTAAAGTTAATCCTTGCAATGAGCTGAGATGGTGGAAAAGTTTAACCTGCCTCAAACCCTGCCAGGTAGCTGCTGCTGCCCTCCTACTGGACAGTAGCACCTCTCTCGCGCAGCTGGAGTAGATAATAGTCGTCTGCACTTCCCTTGTTGCGGTTTAGCTAACAAATGTATGTTAAAGGCTTCTACTGTTTTAGGTCTACTGAGAGTTGTGATGTTTTTTCCTTCTTTGTCCCCTGGAGGAGTCACAGGCTGACAGCTCCAGATGTAGTCAGTAAAGATGGAGAATCTGACCCATTAATGGTCTGTACTGGAGCCATGAGAGTGTTTCCAAGACTGTGACTAGGAAGAGTCTTTAAAAAGATCCTTGGTTATTGCATTTGCTAAAACTGTCCTGGCATCTTTGTTCCTCAATTCTAAGTTCTCATTTAGGACTTATTTTCCTTCATCTGCACACACATATTTATTCCATATTTTTTCCTGTAATAAACTAAGCATTTAGTCAGAAGGTTTGTCCATATGTCCTTTTAAAAATGTTTTTATTGCTCTTGTTAAATCTGAGGTATTTTTCTCTTTCTTGGCTGGGATTCTAATTAGTGCTGTGACATAAACCTTCCTAGGTTTGTTTACTTTCCGAGGAGCCTCTATTACTGTAAAAAAAAAAAAAAAAAATTTGTTTATGTCTTGCACAGTTTCCTATCTTAGAAAAAAGAGGCACTTAATTTCTATCACATTGATTTAGGCCTAATTATATCCACCTTGACTGGTAATTGCTCTTTTTCCTTTTCTTTCATGCCCTGTTCCATGCTCCAAGCCATAGCCTCTTTTCCAGAAAGCAACATAGGGGCTATTGAGTAGATGGTGTTTTCTCCTAGAGGACTAATCTCTCTAAAGACCATATTCTTTGTGGGGTAACACCACAAAAGCACAATGAAATTGCAGTAGAGCCACATCTTGAGCCAGAAGTCAATTGAACTACTCTTGTTACATGGGTCTACTTCTGCTTTCATTCCTCATATAACTTAAGTTTGATGAAGGCACACGGAATAACCTGATTCCAGTTACTCCTGTTGTACTTATTGCTTGATTTATTCATATTAGTTTAATAATTAAATGGCAGAAGGAAGAGAAAAGAAGGATCCTTCTTGTTACATGATGCACATGGTACTGGAGATGGTCCCTGTGCTTTGTGGGATGAGTGTGGGATGAATGTGAGCCTGTCCTCTTCTTACACCCTCCTTGACAAGGGCAGTGGGAGGAAGTGGCAAAGTCAGTGAAGGGCTGTGGGAAAGGATGAGGTTGTGGATGATGAGATCATGCAGCTGCACAGCAGTGCTCAGATCCTCAGAACTACATACATTTCCTTCTTAAATCTCAATTTGTTCTTGTGACCTCAGCTAAGTTAGGCAATCTCGAGGCAAAGAAAGGCTGAAGTGTTTGTTTCTTTAAAAAAAATAAACCCACACATCAAACCAAATGAAAACATACTCTAAGTAAGCCTTGCTTCTACATTTCAGCACAAGCACAAATAGAGGCTGGGTAGAAAATGGATTGAAAGCAGCCCTGAGGAGAAAGACTTGGCGATGTTGATGGATTAGAAGCTCAACATGACCCACCAACGTGCACTTGCAGCCCAGAAACAACCATAACCTGGGGTGCATCAAAAGAAGTGTGACCAGCAAGCAGGTTAAAAAGGGTGATTATCCCCCTCTTTTCTGCTCTGATGAGACCCACCCGGAGTGCTGTGTTTGGCTCTGGGGTCCCATAACAAGGATGTGGACCTATTGAAGCGAGTCCAGAGGAAGGCCACAAAGTTGATCAGAGGGATGGACCACCTCTTCTATGAAGACAGGCTGAAAGCGTTGGAGTTGTCCAACCTGGAGAAGAGAAGGCTCCAGGGAGACCTTACAGCAGCCTCTCAGTACCTAAAGGGGGCCTGCAAGAAAGCCGGAGAGGGACTTTTCACAAGGGCATGTAGCGGTAGGACAAGGGGTAATGGCTTCAAACTGAAAGAGGGTAGAGTTAGGTTAGCTATTAGGAAGGAATTCTTTATGGTGAGGATGGTGAGACACTGGAACTGGTTGCCCAGAGAATCTGTGGATGCCCCATCCCTGGAAGTGTTCAAGGCCAGGTTGGATGGAGCTTTAAGTAACCTGGTCTAGTGGAAGTTGTCCCTGCCCATGGCAGGGGGATTGGAATTAGATAATCTTTAAGGTCCCTTCCAACTCAAACCATTCTATGATTCTATGATTTTATGATTTTACAACAGGTTTTGGAGCTCATAAAAACAAACTCCCCATATTATTGAGGAAAAGATTGATGGATGGGAAAGGATTTCACTAAAAAATGCTTCCATTGCAACCATTACTCTAACTTCTTTTCCCAGAGTGAGGCAATTAAATTTGGAAACAAGTAACCTGCTATGCTCCCTTATTTACACAACTGATCTATGCCATTATATCAGTGCCTCGCCCCCGCCCCCCCACATTTGACCCACTAAAATTCCTGACAAAGTTTATAAAATCCAGCTCCCTTGGTTCTTTTGATTCAGCTGCAGCCATTCAGAAGTCATTGCTGTACGATTATAGAGTTGATTATTTAGCAAAAGCACTAGATGAGAGTGTAACTGTGATAACCACCCTGGAGGCAAGTAATGTTAGGCCCATTTTCAGGGGCCTTCAAACAGTTGCTCAGAATTGCCTGCAGACTTTGTACAAAGCTGATCTTCGAAGTATGGGCTTGTCTGAGGATGAAAGTGGGCACTGTTATACGTTGTAAAAAAGAGAAGGTCAAAATCATTTAAATATTTGTTTTTAATGGGAAAAATATTGCTTGGATATATTTTTTATTCACTCAAAAGAAACCTTTAGACCATATGCCAAAAGTGATACTTCTACGGACATTCACCCAAGATTGGGACCAGATACGAACTACAGTTAAAAATACTAGGTATAAATGATTTATGTAACACCATTCTTAGCTGCAAATAATAAAAATAATATAACAAATTGAACGGTTTGAGGTTCTTCTGGCATTTTTTCTCTTGAATACAGGTTTTATCTGTATGCTGTCACCTAAGCAACATGAGCTCCTTTCTTTGCAGTTGAGAGAATTCCTAGGGACTTCAAACTACACAGACTTTTTATTCACTTAAAACTGAAAACTACAAACAACAGGAGAGAGGAGTTCCATCTCTTCGACTGCACAAGTTTTTGTGACTGTAAATTCAGTATCACCTGGAGGAAATGAGTTTTAAATAGACATTCATGTTATGGGAAGAGAAAAGTGCTGGTCGTTGTGTGTAATAAAACCATTGTAATGTTGCAGAGCATCTCATTGATAAGTCTGGGGTGGAAGTGTATGGCTAAGTGACTTATGCTGAACCAAGAAACTGGAAGGGAATGCTCTTGTGGGAGCTGCAGACCTCCTGTTTTTGCTAACCTAAATTCTGTATATGCACTTGCCTGGAGATGACAGTGCAATTGACACACATTATTAAGCATGATACGGTATTGTGAAAAAATATAAATCTATGGTTCTTCTGTTATTCTTTAAAAAGAAGGGTCTAACTAAACCATACAGAAATTAGTGTAGTCATGTAGCACTGAGAGAGAACAGAGGGTACTGGAAGTGTCATCACAAGCTTGTGACTTTGGCTCTGCTTGTGCTATTTCACACTCAAATAAGTATTAGTGTAACACCAACCAAGCAAAGCAAACAAAGAGACTGAAAGCAACCTGTGCTGAGGCTGAGTGGCTGCTGTCAAAATGGGGAAGCAGAACTTGATTCTCAAGTACCTAATGGGCTGTGCCACATCACATCAGGCAGTAACACAACTAGATGTGTCAGTCTATAAACTGTTGGGTTACATTGTGGTTGTTCAAAAGTTAAAAGGAATAAGAAAAGGAAGAAGGTAGCAAATGTTGTTGCCCTATCTCTTTGCATCAAGATCCTTTCTTGTATTTGGGCAGTTTATTGTTCTTCAAGCAAGCACATTGAATTAACATAAATAGAGAGTAGCCAGAATAAAAAGATTAAACAAATCTAATAGCTCTCTGTGCTTTTTTTGATGGTGGAAAACAGGTGACTAGCAGCTCAAATGACACCACAAAAACTATTTACTCCCTGAGTGAACAGGCTAGTTATGTTTGTGCCTGTGGAATATTCAAACAACCTTTTTGAATGTATGAAGGGTCACATACTCCACAACAAGGTTGTCCCTATTGCTTCTGATTCATTCTGTGGTGGATATGATGAAAAGCTTGCATGTATGCCATTTCCCCCCTCCGTTCTAACAAAGTGCAGCACTTAACAGACTGCTTACATCCTTTCAATAAACTTGGCCCACTGAGTATGTAAATCATACCAATATTTAAACTGAATGGTTAGGTTCAGTCAATGGCACCAAAATGACATGGATACCTATAACCCCTTGTGAACTGCTATAGATAGGGACCTACAGTTTTTTGAACATTTCTCAATTACTTTCAAATAGATCACATCCTGTTTCCAAATACCTGTGACGAGATGTTTCTGGAATACAGCCTTTTACCTTCAAAGATCTCTCAGGATGCTCGATCTTTAAAAGGAACTTTCCATTACCTTTATACAAAGAACAGGTCTCAAGCATTTTGCTTCTCTTCAAAGTAGCACTGTTTTAAATAATGAACAGTTGCCAGGAGCAATGACACAGGCTTATTTGTGGTTGTGTATTTCCCTGTCTGATCATTATTTCTGCTCTTTGGCCTTCTCTAACCCGGCAGGTACAAATAAATCCTGAGGGCTTAAAACCTTCCTACAACGAGTTATTTTCTCCAGTCACCTGTCAACAGCTCCTTTTGTTTATTTTTTTTCTTTTTTCTTTTTTGTTTTGATGTTTTGATGTACATTTTTTTTTCAGAGACAGGCCAAGCTATTGACATCTAGTGACTTCATTTCTGTCTCTTTGACTATAATTTCTGTGAATATAACTTGATGCTCTACAGATAGTAGTTGAAAAGCATGTAGAAAAAAGCATTTTTCTCACTATTCTTAAGAACAAAGAGAAAAAGGAGTAACAACAGTAAAACGGCTACTTGTTTTAATTTTTCATCTTTGTAAACACGCAGCAGGAGAGAAGGAAAGAGTATATGCATCAGTGATAAGCAATAATAAAAACATGTCATAAGCAAACACTATGCCTAATAATGGCACTTCTACATATCCTGAACCTGGTCTGCAGCTGGTGCAAGTAAGAATAGTTCAATTGAAATCAACACATCATTTTCATTCCTAGCAGAAATAGCGCATTCCATGAATCAGTGGTAGATTTGTATACTTCAATAAAGATTTGTCATTATACAACTTTTAATGCTACCATATTTACACTTTGTGTGGGTATTAAAATATTGAAACTGGGGGAACAAATTCTGCAGATCTGATCTAAGAGTGAGTCTCCACTACTTTCTTGGGAATTGATCCCTTGTGTCTAGGTTTCTCACTGGGAGCAGAGTCATTAGGCTTAATGCATGTTTTAACACATATTAGAAAGAGAGGCCTTCTGTCTCTATTTACAAACTTCTACACCTGGGAAGTTAAAGCTGTGTGATGGCGTATTAAAGTGGAATGCTCTTTCCTTGCCTTTCATCAGCAAAGTTCATGAGAACAGAAGGGAGAAAGAAGTTCAAGTGGGTAAACAGTCCATAGGATACTGGGAACGGGATACTGCATGTCCACATGGAGCTCTGAGGGGACTTTCACAATCTTAGTTCAGAGCCCTAGCAGGGACTCTGCTTTGTGAGTTCCTTCTTTCTCTACACTTGCTTCGTAAGAATTTGATTTTATTTTAGTGGAAATGAAAAGATTTCAAAATATTAACTAGAATTTGGTTTTCTGAAGGTCAATTACTGCTGTTTCAGAGGAGCAAAACTGCAAAGTATCTTTCCATCAGTGATTGCTGTACTGCTGCAGAACACACTTACAAATCATCTGCTTCTTAAACCAGTAAATTTGCCTTTCATTTGGATACAGTAGCTGCTCTGTGATATTATGGAGAGATGGCATTTGATTTTCTCCTATAATCTGGGAGGCTTGCAAGTGTGTTTTCTTTAAAGTTAACCTTTCAATGTTTCAAAACTCTGCAGAGTTCAAGATCCGGTGAGCTTGTCACACACAGTGTGAAATAACCTGAATTTAATTCTGGAAGTTATTGATCAGTTTTCAAACACTTCATCTCAATGTACTTAGAATGGTTTTCTTTGTAATTAGATCCCATGAGATGACTTTTCCCTGAAAATTTGCTGATAAGTGACACAGCAAATTCATTAATTTAAGTATCCTAAACACAATCTAAATCCACCAAATGATTACATATCTTAATTGGAGCACTGAAAAACTTTGGAATGGCTAGAATATTCGTATTAATTAATGAGTAATATGGTTTATGCCTGACAGACTATGATACTTATTTATGTGATCAGATTTGATTTCATAAGAAAAAAATTCTTGGCTTCTTACAAGTAAACTAGGACAGTTAGAAATACATTAGAAATAAAGGTCAATTTCCAACAGAAATAGGGAAAGCTAGAATCAGTCAGATGATGCAACCGGTTCAATAGTATTGATGATTATTCAGACAACTGCCTGCCAGTTTTGGAAATGTGCAAAGATACAAAACTTCCAGGAGTGTATTCACAAATCAGTATTAATCTTAAAAATTCTCCTAGAAGTAGCATATGCTGTAAATTGCAACCCTCTAGTCTTTATTCTCTAGCTTTAATGTTTTAGTCATGCGGGTAAAACTATATACTATGAACTATAACAACCACTAAATAATAAAAAGAATACATCTTAAAGAGACATATTCAACACTGTTTATCTCAAAAGTGTAATTATTGCGATCAGCACTGATTATAACAATTCATGACTAAGCCAGATATAAAATTACAGAGATTAATTTGATACTTTGTAATCTGGATTGTTGTAGCAATTCCTTAGTAAAGCAGAAAAAAAATTACAAAAGAGTGAGACCACAATTCCCATTGTATACTTCAGTTCTTTTAATACTGCAGCAATTGAATAATATTTTATGGAAGCACACGTGTCTCACTCAGTAGGCAAATTATCCCCTTATAAACCTTCTAGTGACTTCACAGAACATGTCAGGAAAAACTCAGCGTTTCCTTTTGTGTCTGAGTCACATGAAAGTTCTGCACATAGAACTGTAAATTCAAGCAAAACCATTCCAGATCTCACCTACTCTAGTTTTTTTAGCAACAACTTCATGGCTCTCTGTTTTGAAGCTTCAGATTTTGCACTGGGGAATAAAAATGGCTGAGAGCTTGAGAATAAAAGAACAAATGAATGCACAAAAGAAAGAGGAGTATTCTGTCCCTGCTGATACTCCAGGAGATCTGGGAGACGATTTTTAGAATTTTTGAAAGTTTCAGGCAAAATATTTGCTGATAAGAACGCAATACCCCCAGAAAATTATAATAGAAATAAGTGGTGATATAGCTGAGTTAACAATCAGAAAAGAAGCGCCCTTTAATTGCAACAAACTGATCTACTTCTCTTCAGCTGTTGAGCACATGGTTACCCAAATGAGTGTATCAAGAACATCCTTATACTGTTGGAAGTCATAGGCAGTTAATTCACATGGACAGTACAAAAGCAGGAAGAGTTTCGAAAGGGTAGAAGAACATTTAATGTTCTTCATTTTAGATTCACCTAATTCACTTCTGAATGCAACACATCCCAGCACATACATATGTATCGGTAAGAGATCGAGCGTGGTTTTGTCTGGACCCAGTCAAATCCCTTTTCTTCTGTTAGAGTTGGATATTATATTAGCAAAAGTCTTGTATGAATATTGGCAAACAAATATTAGTAGATGGTAGCCATGCCTAAAAATGACTTAGATGACTAGTCCAGACCTCATCAGTTAAATATGGAATCTATAATTTATTTTATTATCTTATATAGAATTAAGGCAATATTCAAAAGCAAATTAATAGTTTATCTTTGCTCTGTTCTCTCTACGTGATTATGCAAAGTTGGTATCTGATTAATTGAAGTTAGAAGCTGCAAAAGAACCTATTTTAGGTTAGACATAAGTAAATGAATGAACAAATCAATTAATGAATCAACATCAGGAAATAAAAAAAGAAGCCAAGAAGGATTGGGGTAAAGAAAAAGAATCTGCAAAAATATTGCCTTACAGTTGTATAAAGTGAAAGAATACCTCAAGAAATAACTGCCCAGCTCCCATCTTCTGCCTCAAGGTGACAATTCAGTTTCCTACAACTACTGTTCAAAATGCTGGGTGATAGAACTTCACTTCAAGCTGAAGGTGTATCATGATGTTAACAAATAATATAGTACAAATCGTGCTAAAGAAACTAAACGCTTTTACTCTTTGAGTCAGACTTGCAACAGGTTTTTATCATGCAGAGATCTTTCCTCACTTATTTTATTCCCCTTCCAATTAATATTACTGTGTACCAGACATACATCACACAATCTGACATATTTTTTGATTATGTCAGATAAAGCCAGCCACCTCAGCACATGTAGGTTATTTTCTTTTTAGTTGTGGAATGTCAGTTTATTTCTTCATGTATTTTTCAAGGCTGCTGAAACTTCTCACCTCAACAGTAACTGAGAATAGTTAGTTATTTGGCAAGCAATCCTGACTAATGGACCTTTTTTATTAAATTACTTTATTTTTTCCCCAGCTATACAATTTCTATGAAAATGTTAAGTTCCTCGGTGAGTCAGCCATCTTGCCAAATTATGTAAACCAGATCTCTTGCATACAGTGTTTGGTTCTCTAGATGAGAAGTCACTTACAAACACAGATTTTTGAATCTACGTAATTGTGATGTCCTTATAATGAAAGCTGGTAGAAAGGCCTCAGGATCATCAGATCTAGGCTCAGACATTGTTTCAAGCCTGCCCTCTTGCATGATGGTTTCTGAAAGCTGTAACCTTTGCATTTTCATGCCTTTTGAACTGGGAGGGTGACAGTGACTGAATGTGGACTGATGTCAGACCCCATTAAATGGTTACCTGGGAAGACAAGTGTCCCTGCGAAAATAAGATGACAGTTGAGCTTTCCTCCAGAGTGCTAGAATTATTACTCCATTCAGAGTCACTGAGTGTGCAATGTGTAGGTACTGAAAGAATTCACTGTAGCGTGGTACATAGTACACGGAGCTGCAAATAGGGTCATTCTTCTGTTCAGAGCCCCAATGCCCAGAGTAATTAACTTCACATGCCATGCCTGAATGCTGAGGCTGAGTTCAAGTGAAGTGGTGAGGAGCCCAGCCCTGAAGGGCATGGTTGCTTGAGTTCTTTATTACAAACACAATGAAAAAAGTAATAGTTTTTGCTACACAATTTTGCAGTGCTTCTGCCCAGGAAATGAATTTATATGTGTTTTGTATCTCATGAATTCTGCATATTTTATTCCCTAGAGTTTAGTGTAAAAAGCACTTTTTGTACTGCTGAGTAACATGACTAATTGCACAAACAAAATAAACTGGCCTCATACGTTATGGGGTTGAAATGTCAGGAGCCATCAGAAGGTCTCCAGGAAAGAGTGCCTATGTCTTTTTAAATAGTCTTTATACAGCATTTTCTTAAGGTAAACACAGAATGTTTTAGTGAATTTTTATTTTAAGATTAATAAAAGAAAAAGCTATTTGGGTTTAACTTCATTCTTTAGCTATCCCAGGCAAAGGATCTTCAGCACTGCAGGTATAAGATTTTCATGTAATAATTTGTGCATATCGATGTAAATAAAGTACAAAGTAAATAAAAAATGCTGAGAACTCATTCTCTTCTTTAAACAAACCAGCAATCCTCCCCTCAATATGAAACCATATGGATTGCCTTGATTTGACTAAATTATAGCAGTCCAGTCTGCATAATACAATGCTTTTCTTCCCCTCTTTTTCTAATTGTGGTACTGATTTCAATCCTCAAATTTATATTACATTTTTTGAATCGGGTTGGGAATAAATAACTTTGCCACCAGGTGCAGGGAAGGCAGTGGCCACCAGTGGGTATTTCCTGAAGGTGCACTTCATTTCATGTCTTCTGCTACTCATTCCGCTGTCTGTCTAAAGCAGGTTATCTCCATGTTCCCTTTCAACTTGTGCACTGATAATAGTATCTGTGGGTGAATTTTGAGTTTGAGCTGGCTGTTGTCTGTATTGAATCTTCAAGAGTGGACAATTTAGAAATCCAGAGTTTTACAATCCTGGACTTTGTTAAACTTTCCCTGGCCTCCTTCCCTGTAATCTAGTGGTTCCACTTACATACTGGAGAGGAGTATGTGGGGAAGTGGTTGAGAAATAAGAGGGAAGTTATGCAGACTTCTTTAACAAGCTTGTTTGTTGTAAGCAATTTTTTTGTGCTGCTCCCACAGGTATCAATGAGCTGATGTAGGCAATCATCGTGTAAGTAGGTGTACCGGTTATTTTGTCTCCCAGGGAAGTTTTGTATCAAAAGAAAAAGAAGTGGCTCACAGCAGAAGTCATCTATAGTGAGTGGTGAATGCGTGAGGGTTTGTCTTGCAGATTATCTTTATTACAGGCTTCAAACCTCTGGTTAGGTGTCCTGATGAGTGTGATAATTGGGTAACATCTTCTACTCTGAAAGGAAGCTGCCTGATGAATATTTTTACTATCGGGAAACCATAGTCTTTGAAGTCCTGTATTTGCAAAATATACTGGATGGAAAATGAGTAAATATTTTAAACAAATCATAAAAAGTTTGCCTTCAAGAGGCCATCATGTCCAGCCTTTGCTCAAGAGTAGAACAAACTGTATCTGTACTTTGTTTTCTGAAAATCCTTCATTCCTGTGGAGAACTACTTCACATACTGTGAGTTATGATTAAAAAGCTGTGGTGAATTACCGAATAGTCTGTCTGTGTCGGGGAATTTAATTTACAACCTACTGAAAAGAAACCTGCCATCTATAAAACAGGTTGAAGGACAGAATTCATTGTCCTTACCCAACCAGTAGCCTCTTAAAAACTAAAAATCAGAAATTTCAAAACAAATGTCTTCAAGGTTTCCAGGGAGGGGGGTTCAGTCACTACTCTCTGTAGCAGTAGTAAAGTGACCTGTGGAGTTCCGGGTCTTTCCCTAGGGCTCCATAAGCTGTTTAAAGTGGACTACTGCTGTGAACCTAAACAAAATTCACTCCATCCTAAGACTGATCCCCACATAGAGGTGGCTGTGAACGTCCTCCAGAAAAAAAATTCTGTAGTTTCTTCCTCAAAACTTCTTATAAAAACCCCAGAGCCATGAGCTGTGATTCAAACCACTCTGAAACACTCCAGCCTTCTGTTGTAAACTGTACAAGTGGATTTGCAGAGCTGCAAGATGGACACAGTTGCTAACTTATTCCTTTCATTCCCTTGTCATTAAAAAAAATGCTGCTTTGCCCTGCAAATAGGATCAAGCCTTGACAAAGGGTTTCTGTAAGCAGTGGAAACAATAGGTAACATTAGTCTGCTGGGCAAAACATATCCAATAACAGAGCCTCATGTGTATATCATGTAAATAACCAGGCAAATTATTATGACTAAAGTAAGAATACTGCTAAAAATACTGTTCTGCAAACTGAAAAATTATACAGTGCTGGTTATGGAAAATGGGAGAAGATCAGGAAAAAAACCCCCAGCAGCTTGATGGGTCTGAAGGGGAAGGAGAGGAGAGAGAGAAGAAATAAGTTAGTACTGCAGGACAGAGCTACGAAGAGTCTTACAGGTAAATACACAAAATTTGAACTTGATTTGGTTGATCAAGCAGAGGGAGCTAAAAAAGGGTCTGTATTTTCAGCATTACTTTAAAAAAAACCATGCCTTTTGAATGCATCGGAGGGGAGCAATTAAAATATCAGAGGAGAAAACTTCATCAGCACATTCATTCAAACACTGTTGACCTTCTCTTCCATTTACCTATTTACTGCTTGATAGGTACTTTGCATAATTTACAAGGCACAAATTAGTACTCCCTAGATCATCAGAGAAATATATACTCCCCAAATCAGTTGCCAAAGCCAGGCTGTTTCTCCTGAATGAATGAGCTCACTAAAGATATGAAGAGTGATTTGAAATTCTCCAACAGGTGAGTATGTGAAGTTAAGCCAAACTGCTGCTTCCCTGCCAGTCTTGGTTTTTGTCTTCAGGATAAGCGGCAGCCTCATTGAGCAGTAATACAGATAGCACAGTACTACCTAAAATGTTAGGTACTTATTAGATTAGTTACAATGGGAGAAAGATTCTATCAAACCATGACTCTGTTCATTAAATGACCTCTAAAATTATGGAGAGCTGAGAGAAAAAATTTTCAGCATACAAAAAGATGTCTCCCTATATATTAATTCAAAGAAGGGAGAGCAGATATTGCACGCGGTGTCACATTTGTAAGTCTCAAAGGGTAATGTACGATTTCATTATCTTAGATACATTCTCCCTGGATGATAAAAGAGTTACCAACAGTACAATTTTCAACAGCTGAACTATGCCTAATGGCACAGATACAGTACAGTGTATCTTTTTATAATTTACAATGTAGTGCTGAGAAAGCTCTAGCCCAGTTGGGAGATTCTCACTGTTCAAGTGGTTCTATTTAAGTCAATTCAATTACTTGTGCCCAGGCTTCTTTGCCTTTTCATGGGAAAGGACCTCTTGAATTCAGCTGATTGGTGCATTTGAATTTCAGTGATAACAGTCTGATTATTTATTAGGCTTTTTTAGAAGTGGAATAATCTTATGAACATCAATATAATTTTTTTTTGTCATTCTATACCAGAAGTGGGGCACTATTTTATTTTAGAATTGAAAGACTGGAGAGACTAATTTATTATTTGCTTTATGTAGTTTGTACCAAGGCATAACAAAATCTCACTGGATTAAATTATGTGAATTTCCCAATCCAAAGTTTATTTGAGACTGTTACCAACACTAATTGCATTTCTGGGTCGCCGTATTTTTTTCCCCCAGATTAATAGGGTTTTTTAAAAGTTCATTTTATATTTGCTCAGGGCTTTTCTGCCTACTGGGAATCATAGCATGCGTGATAGAGATGCCAAGATTTATATATAAAAAATCAGGAGAATTCATAAATTTAACAACTGAAACAACTACATTTGGAAACCATGATAATAACTCTTAAGAGAGAACACAGTTGAACATTTATGCTAATCAGCCACATTGCTATTGCTTTCCTTAAGTGTGAAAGGTGTTTTTAGAGCACAGAGTTCTGCTCCATGAATGATAGATTGAACATTAGGATAGTAACTCATGTCAGCTTTTCCTCTGAAATTTGGACTGTGTGCCTAGCCGCATGTACATCCATATTATACAATGCAATTAACTACTAAGTTAATGCAGGACACAATTTTAAAGGCAGCTTCAAGAAACATTTGCCATTACTTTTTTTATAATATCTGGTACTTTTGTACCAGAATAATGCCCATTACTCTGTTTATGCCATAAAGAGGGCTCTAAAATTTAGTGACTAACCTGTTCTGGGACATATAGTTGCATGCATGGCATAGAAACAGGTGGCAGCCGTTCGACAGCTTGGCCCACAGCTGTCTCACATCTGTTTGGTGCTCTGGTAAGGCTGGTGTAAACAGAGAAGCAAACACTTTGAAACTAGGTGAATGCAGAAATGAGTTGCAGATGGTTTGAAAAAGCCCCAGTTCAGTGCTGAGCTCAAATGAAGTGAGCTTATTGTCAGCTTGTTGAAGGTCTACTGGTTTGTCTTTATGAGACTTGGCTTTCTATACGTTGTTCCATACTCAACTGTGACTGCAATTTCAGACTGAATAGGTGCAATAATAAGAAAAGACACAACCAGAACCTGTGGGTTATCTCAGCTATTTTACTGGCTTTAGGCTGATGATGTGGTTGCTCCAAAGGAGCAGGGAGAGCGTAAGGTGAATGTCTCTCACAGCCTGCTGTCTGTGCTGGAGGCAATTACATGTCACAGGTGTTGCTGTTCTGGCGTGGACCCTCTTAAGTCCTCTGATCCCTAGTAAAAGGCCTATCTTTCACAGGTGCCTTATGTGCTGTTTCTGTCTGCTCCTTGTTCCTGCTTGCCTCAAGATATAACTATAATAATGAGGGGCTACCACTTGAAGTGACCATACCAGAGAGGTTAGTAATCAGATAAGGAGGAACAGGAGAAGAAGCAGACCTGCTAAAAAAATGCAGCGCCTCCTTCCTAAGGCAAACTAAGATAATTTAAATAATCTCACATTTAGAAAGAACATTACACTTCTAAAGAGAAACATGTATAATTTTTACAATAAAATAACACTAGTAAATATACCCATGGCAAGATTATTTGCAGTAGAAAGTACTGGTGGAAGTTTTACAATATGACTGCTATCTTCTACACTAGGAATATATCTTCTGGGTTTCCTACTTAGCTGTAAGCACAGCAAAAGATGCCCATTATTTTAATATGACTTGCTTTCAGCCATGCCTAGCATGTGCCTTTCTGTGTGGGGAAAAGAAACCCAAAAACCAGCATCCCTTTCTCTATTTTCTGGAGTCCCTGCACTAATGTCTCAGATGCTCAGGGAGAAGAGAGTTGCTATTGAATCCAGATGTTTGTCATTTGTCTCACCAAGAGCTGGGACTTTGGAGAAGCTGAGTACTTTCAGCTTTCAGGAAAAGTAGTGATTATCTCACACCAGTCAACAGGCTGACAGCATCATAAGTACTATACTTTTAGGAGACATTTTACTAGCCCTACAGCATTATACAATTTTGCACCTACTTTAGTAATCTTTATCAGTTTAATAGACCATTGCATCCAGCGCACCTGTTGTAATAGTTGCAAACCTATGTTTTGCTCAGGTACCTGTGCTAAAATTTTAATGCAAGCTGAAAAAATAATGGTTACAGTCTGGCCTTTCAGTGGCATGTGGTAATTGTTGCAATTTAATGTACAATGCAGTTTTACTGAAATAAGAATGTTGGACAGAAAAAAAAAAGCAAGCATTTCAGGGTTGTTTTTTTTCCTTCATATAGATTGCAAGCTTTTAGGAGAAGGCAGACATAATTGTATAAGTGCTGCTTCCATTAAAGAACAGCTGATAAGGCTAATACTTCTGAAACTGTGTAATAGGAGTTTGTAATATCTAAAAATAGTGGCGCCTTTTAGAGACCTCATTCTTAACTCTTAAAACACTTGGGCGTTAGTGACATATCTATACTAGACAAATAGTTTAATAAGTTCTGGAGAAAAGATGGACAACTGAACTTTGTTTTAGGCCAGATGACATTTTGGAAGATACTGTATGGGATATTCTGGAAATCTGCCAGAGAAGGAACAAAAAGGTCTAAAGACTAAAGATGTAAAGCGGTAGTCAGCATTTATATGACTATTCAGTAAACAAATACTTTATCTTCTTGCAGTTACAGCTGCAATGCTATAAAGGAAATGATATCATTACAGTGATGTTGGACTGGTGAAACATTGAGCTGTCTGGGGACAAACTACTTCCTTCCTCTGGAAGCATCTGACCAACATGAATTTATTGTAGACTTCAATGCAACAATTTTTTCCTGATCCCAGCCAAAATTTGTACTGCGTTAAAGTAGACAGGACTTTTCTCAAAACCAAGAGTCAAATGCTCTGCCTTTTATGCAGGAAGTTTGGATTTTGATGTAAATGTTTATATAACTCATTCTTCCATTCAGATATTCATTCACCTGCCTCTAGACTGTGTTTGTTCCAAATATAAATGTACACTCATATAATTTGCATAAATAATGTGCAGATAACACTTGAGATCAAGGCTAGTGCCTTACATCGATGCTGTATGTCGGCATAGCTCTGGTCAGCTCCTTTTGTCCAGGGATGAAGAGACCTGCTCAATTTTGTTATATAAGTTCTGCAATTACGCTCATCACCAAATATTTGAATACTATCCAGTATTCCATCAAGCTGGGTGACTACCTTGTGCTGTAGTTAAAATTTTTTTTCTTGTTTTCTTCCCAAGAACAGACTGTGAGCAATTGCAATTTTGCTTTCATAATGTTTTGATTAAAGAAGGTTCCTTCCTCATACACATTCACCTTCACCTTCACCTTCTTCAATAGTACAGGTGTTGTTAATTGTTCATTTTTTCATCTAAGAATATGAGAAATGGTTGAAGGATGTACCTTGCACAAGGAGAGGAAGGCATAAAAGGATCATGAATGATCAATTTGAATACCACATCAAAACTACAGGCAAGTGAAGATGCAAGTTAACCACAAGATGTGGGATAGTGGTAGACTTTACAATTATTGACACAGGCTTTAATCTCTGCACCTACATTTTCTCAGGTCTTATTTGTTTTTTGATTGGGGTAGAGGGTAAATACTCATATGCTGTTTATTTAGGAGTTGCCATTCTTATTATTATGTGTTAACCAGCTATACACATCACTTCTGGTTTGAAAATATGCTGTTTACAAGAAATATGTAAGCTATTTTCTGTAGCTAAATATGGACTGATATATTCCTTTGAAAACAGGCATGTGGCACCAATGTGGCATGGTTGGCACATGATAGGACACTACCAGAAAGACATTTTTTCCCATTCTGGCAAGCCACTTATGCGAACCCACTACATTTTATGTTAGGGATAGGGATCTGAGCAGCCCTTGAGCAAGCACCTTGCCACTATTACAAACAAACCAGAAGGGAACTGTGGAAGTCTATCAACAGTTTCTGTAAATATCATAGCTATTTTTCAGGGTCATGAAACTGAATGTCCATTGTGATTATGTCTAAGAGTCAAAGGTATTTAAACATAAGTGACAGTATTTATGGCATTGTGATTCACAGTCTATCTTCATACAGATATAAAAGTTTTATGTAATTAATTGCATTGTGCACTTTGTCCAGCTAGTTGGTTAATGTCACTTTGGAAAACTCATAAGGTAACAACGATGAGCTGGGTATGATAGTAATGTCAGTTGTCAAAGAACATTGTAATAGTATTACTGTGAAACCCAGAAGGCTCATAAAAAAGAGATGTATCCATGCCTGTACATTTGAGGGACTTAAAAAAAACCACCCAAAAACAATCAAGACCTCAGCTGTTTGATTAGGAATGTCATTTTTCTTTATGAATGATGTGGTCCAAAGGAATTAACCTGGCTAACCCACTTGCAACTCTAAAATGCTGTGAGAACTCCAAAATGCCGTGAGAACTTCGAAAGCCCCAAACATCTGTTAGCACAGGTGATATTGAAGGCAAACCATGTGATTGGTTTTGCTTCAGACAATGTCATGCTGCTTTGACAAGATTCTGAGAAAAGCACTGGCTTATGGCATGCTGCACGTCCAAGTGCATATGTCAGCACCGGGTAGGTGAGTTTTCCATAGCATGCATTGCCTAGCAATGTTTTTCACAGTATGCACTCAGACAAGATTATTTTTGTCTGGTATTTTATTCTTTTCTCTCTTTTGTTATGGAATTGCCAAAAAAAAGTTATTTGATTTAAAACCATCTCATGACAAATTGCAGGGCCATTACAGCAATCCCCGAAGAGTCTCTTGGAACATGCAGTGTCTGGGGGAACACAGAGCCAGAAATAGGTTCCTCAGTGGGAACCAGCTCCAAAGCATGGAGGAGCCTATGATGAAGCTGTCAGCTTTCAGGAAAACCTAGTCAGCAGGGAGTAAATCCCTGTCTTTCTTCAACAGCTCAAGTTTCAAGAAAAATGAAATGTTTCCATATATTGAGACCAGCTTTTCACAGAACAACAAGCCATGTTTCAATTCTTGACCTTTGCTTCAAGCTGCTCTGTGGCCTGGCCCAGCTCAGGAGAAGCTCTGCAGTCATTTTAAGATAACTTTCTTCCTCAGGCACATAGGAAGCAATAGGAAATCTCATTGGCACTGAAAGGCAGCCAGTGAAAGAATGAGAGGAGCTAAAGCATTGGTCAGAAGATGGGCAATGCCATTCTAACGTAACTAATGGCTTCCAGAGTGCCACACTTTCCAAGCTGCAGTTCATAAAGTTGGTCTCAGGAAGTGACATGAGCTCTTAAAGAACACAGAGACAGTTAGGACATGCCCAAGAATGTACTAAGTCATGGGAAATGCAAGATACTGACCTTGTTCACATGACCGTGACTTGCTTTCTACATTAAATGTAATCTACTACTTTTTTATATCTAATGATATTCTTTAATTCAACTGGTAAGAGATGGGTATTGTGGTTTTGGTGGTAAAGTTTCAGTCATCACCTGGGGCCAGAGGCTGTCAGTAAATGCAGCCACAGATAGGTTGCAATTATTAGTGGCCAGGATCTGTTGTACTACTTAAATATACAGGTTAGGCTCAAAAAAATAGAGGAAGTGGTGTAATATGAGAATGTGTAGGAGAAGGAAATCGCTGTCAGGCTCAAAGTTAGTCTAGAAGAGTTTAGATGCTAACCATCCTAAATTCTATTAGTATAATTGTTAAATGGGGAAATTTTTATAATACTTGATAGAGAAATCAGTACTTTTTCATTAACTTTGAATCTTTGGAAAATCATGGTAGAAACATGTTTTGACTTTTATTTATATTTTTTTCCCCTTGAAAATACTAATGGAAATTGTTCTGACCAAGAGGGTACTGTAAGAAATGGTTATATAATAACTAAGTTCCTTACATTTATTTCTCCTCCTATATATTTAGTACAGATGTATACTAAATTAATCCAGGTGGGTAAATATAAAATGAGATTTAATCTGAATATGTAATACTACTAGAGGAGATTAAAGCCATACCATAAAAAATGTTTCTGATAAGCCTATCATAATTAAAGTGGTAGATAAAAAGACATTGAATTTTGTATTGGGTTTTGAAAGTAAAAGACATGAGTTTCAGCAACAATTAAATAATGAAGATTGTAATCTGAAGTTAAATACATACCCTACTTCCATATAGAATAATATTGGACATGCTATACTTGCTCAAACCAGTCCATACTACAAACTGGACACTATCAGGTGTTTGAGACAGGTCTAAGAACTTGCAATGGTCAATAACCTTCTGACAGGGAAAGTTTATTTCTTGATCCTAACCACTCAGGTGACAATTAGTACTTAGAAGCCTGAGGATTACTAACAAGGTAGCTATGTTAGTCTAAATTAACTGGAAGTGCGGCTGTTCATTGTCATCTTATTAATGCTCGGTCCTATGCTGGGTTGCTCTAAGATATTGACCTCAATGCCACCCTTGTGGCAAAGACTTCTACAGGTGAGTTTTGTGTACGTAGAGGATTTCCTTTCAACATCTAAAAAATGCTCTCTCTCCAGTTTCACTGGATGCTTCATTGCTGTTTAGCGGACTGCTTTATGAGAAAGGACTACTAGGAGTGTTTATACTATAGCTCGTATTAATATATTTATCATGGTCTTTCATTCATTTTCTTTCTAACTAAGGCTTTTTAGTGAATCTATGTGGACATTTTTCTGGTGGCTAAATAGTCTTCTTGTTTGCTGTATTTGGAAACCCCTGAGTTACAATTCCACTTATAGAAAGGGATTAAAACCCATAAACTAGAGGAAGAAGAGACAATGGTATATAATTATGTTAAAATTAATTTGTACATTATGTACATGTATTTGCGTAAATATGTACATTTTATGTATATAGAAATGTATTAAGTATATTTTCCTTTTTTTGTGTATAAATTTACTATTTTGATTTTCAATAGTTAGTATTTCAACATCAATCTTGGGTCCATTTCTTTCATGCTTCTTATGATGAGAAGAAAATATCTTTGAGCTATCCCAAGTAATTCCTCTATTCTTCCTTGACACATTGCAATTAATTTGATGTGTATTAAATTTTTATGAGCTGAAGAGACAAGTCAATTCAACCTAGATCCACTATAATGTTTAGATGTCAAGTATAATAGGAAATCTGTTGCAGAACATGGATTTGCAACCAGGTTAGTACCAGCTTTATCTCTTTGGTTTGAAAGGACTGTGCCTATGAACTCTAATTGAAAACTTATGGCACAAATATGTACAGGAAATGAAACAGACAAGAAAATGTAATAAATTTTGACTCAGCATAGAAATATTGAACTAGCACTTTTCCTATGCTGTTCCTTTAAAAAAGAAACAAACAGAAACCCCACCCCCTTCCCCAACCCCCAACAAAGAAATCAATAAAGTCATTAGAAAAAAATGAACTGTATTAAGGTTTAATAGAAATTCAGCTGGATTATTTGAGGAATGGTCAATACTTTCTTATCAGAAAAATAAAAATGCATGTGATTTACTGATTGTATTGATTATATTAACAGAAACCATCTGCTATCTAATCTTGCAACCTAGAGTTTTGTTTTTCAGTGATGGTTCCTGAAGGCACACAGAGAAACAACTGGCAAAAATTTATCTGAAAATCATCAGTAGCTGATCATCTACTTCACAGTTGCATTCTTAAGACTCCTACCATAGCAATACTGTTAAAAGCATCTTCTTTAATAATTTTTAGTTGGCAGAAAAATCTCCATTGGTGTGTGATAGTATTTAACAGTCTCAGCATCATGTGTACAATGATGAATTACTAAATACAAATGTGAAATTCAGGAGGGCAGGTATCAGTTCAGCTGTTCCATCTTAGAATAAAATTTAGTTCTGATAATGTTTTAGAAGGAGCAGATCAAACTGAGGATAAATTTCTCTTACAGAAGATGTTTTGCTTTAGGTTGACTTAAAGACTATCTCAACTGACCTGGATCTGTTTTGTTTCATTGTTTGGTTGTCTTACTAACCTGTTCAGTTCCTTGTTACCTCCCTCTTGCATTTCTATTTCTTAACTTTAGACTGCTTTGCAGTCATTTCAGTGCTAAGATTTCTGGAGTAGGAAGCAGGAATTTGCCTTATCATATCTATGTCCTGACTTCCTCTTGGTATTAACTTCACACTTCTAAAAAATTCTAGCAGATCAACTACTAAACAGGAGTTAAAAAGTTAAATGATTTATGCAATTTGGATACTTGTCCATAGCTGAAACCACTATCCATGGAAGTACATCTATACTATTGCACATGATGAACAAAGTTTATTTCTCTCATGCCTCAGCTTTCTTGATTTGCTTTTGATTGTAAAGCTATTGTTGATGCTTCCATTTTGATGACTTGACTAACTTCAGTGAGTTAGAAAATGTTATCTTGCTAATCTCAACTGTGATTATAGTGGTATTGTTTGATTATGGCATAACTGATATACTAAATCTTACATTCTGTTATTTTTTGGTTTTTTTTATTTTGGGAAATAGTTTGCTCTGATACTTTGCCTTCTTTCCTTTTCTCCAGTCACCAATGAACTTTCTGTGAAAGAAGATGTCTGAAGGACGAGGTTTGTCTGTCTTTACCTGGCAAGACCCTGCAAAGGATCACTGCTATGATGGTACAAATACTAATGAATGAAAACCCCAACTATTATGAATATACTAATAAAAAGGACAAGAAATTTTCCACTTCACATAGATCATCCTTAATGAATTTCCATCAGGTTAGTCTTGCACTGGAACCTGCAAACTGGGGTATACAACAGAGAAAATCTTCAAGAGAAATCAGTGCATGGGACAGGAAAAAAAACTATTACAGCTTGACCTTCCTGTTACAACATAACTTGAGAGCATAGAAAAGATATGCTGTTCTTCCAGATTTTCACTGGCATCCTCAGCTCCTTAATACCTTTGCAGTGTGGAGACGGTTACGAGCTGGTTACTGTATTATGTCAGTTAAGCAAAGCAGCAACTGTAAACACATTAGGAAAATCCAATGTTGCTTATCTGAATTTAAAACAAGAAATTAAATTGAATGTGGGCAATTTTAAATTTGGTCATAATCTAGATAAACAATGATAAGTAAATATGTACAACATTTGCAAATATATGCAATATTTTAAAATATTTTCTTTTTTTAAACCAAATATTTGATCTATTTAATAGCTATCTGTTTATTTTTGCATGTGAAATAATTGGTCGACTCTCTGTATTTATTAAACACTGTGCTTAGAAAAGATGATTTTATACAAATAAAAACTCAACTTTGCCTATACCACACTGACTTGTTTAAAAAGTAATCATGCCCTCTTCATAATCTGGTGGCTTGTGTTTTAGTTTAGAGTAGGTAGACACATCTATGTGGTTCAGAAATATTTAATGATGTTAAAGTATATTCCATAAACTTTTAAAATATTCTGGCATATGTCTTTGTTCTCATTTTTATGCGATATTTCACAATAATTGTTTTCTTTCCTGCTCCGCACCCGCACCACCACCCCCCACCCCCACCCCCCCCAGCCAAGTAGAGCCATGGAGAATCTCTGGATTCTTGAAGAGTACTTATATAATAGAGTTGTCAGATTTTGACGCTATCTGCAGAAATAACTGGTACTTTGAAAGGTCACATTCAACTAAAAATAAAAATACATTCCACCTTAGTGTTTTCAGATCTTTAAACAGTATGTCCTGAGCTTCCACATCAGGCAGAAGTATATCTTTCTTTTCTTTACGTGCATCTCTGGGGTAAGTACCTATTCGTTTATGTGGGAAATGTACTTGCCTTCCTAAGGACAACCAGGCAGCTGAAGTCTTAGAAAGGTGTGTTCACTTGAGTGAAATACAACAAAATACTGAAATAGAAACAGAATCTCTTGGGACAAATACTTCTTATGAAAAATAAATACATTAGGCTGTGCAGTCAGATTCATACACTTGCAGTTTCCTGGAACTGCCAACACACCAAGCTGTTAATCTTATTCTGAAGGTCATCTGTTAACTGGCTCCAACACTTCATTTTAGTAGGAAGTATCATCACTGAAAGCTGGGTTTTGCATTCCTTTCTCCAGCAAAACTCCCAGCAGAATTTTTTGCTAAGCAAAGTTAACAGGATATTATACACTAGTACATACTCACATGATTAATACTTCCGACACAAAAGAATTTTAGAGGTAGCGGGAAAGGAGGGAGTACTGCAAAAGAGAAGGGCGTGCCAGTGGTGGTACAACATGCTTTGTTAATGGGCAAAGTTGTCTTCTGTTTTGATAGTGTGGTGTTATGACTTATTGAGCTATACCTTTTGTTTCCACTCTACACATGCTCAAGAAGAAGGAAAACACAGTAGGTTGCACCTGTGATATAAGGAAGGCCACTCTTCTTTTCATGGTTTGTTCTGGCTCACTGAGAAACTGGTCTAGTAGGAAGGGCAAGTTCTTTTCCCCAAGTTTTGTGAATAATGAAGTAAATGCTGTAAACACATTATATTTGCCAAGCCTCAGTATCCATTACAAAAAAAGCCACTTTGACAGAATGTTTTTGTTATTGATTGAATCTGTGGATGTTGTCTAGAAGATACTGGATATACATCTATCTGTTTCCTGGTCTGATTACCAATACATTCACTAAGACTCCTTATTTAGCACAATATTGGTGCTCAACTTTGGTGTTCAACTTACAAGGGGAAGTTCCATCACCTGTTAAATCTGAGAAACTGCAGAGTTCTGAAGGTGGAAAAAAAAGAAGGGGGGGGGGGGAGGGGGGAAGGAAGAGAAAAAAAGGAATGGATTGTACCTTTCTTGCCCTACACAAGATTGTGATGACTCAACTGGGAAAAAATCCCTCAAACATGATGAATTGAGGAACATGCACTCTGTCAGCCCTTGGGTGATCATGGCAATCTTGTACATTCAATTCTAATTACAGCTGAAAGCAATCAGCAGTCACCTGGTTTTCACAGCTGGTGGTAAATTTCCTTACCCACCTATAAGGAATAGGAAGGCTGGTAATTCAAAGCTATTCAGTCAAAGTGTTTCACCTTTGTCCTGAAACGATGCCTATGAGGTACCTCTCAGAAAGACAGGATGGTTTCTATATCCTTTTGAACTATTAAGGGAGCAGAAGTGAAACCAGAAACAGGATGAGTCCAGGTACCTTTGGACCAAAGCACATTTTGAAAATGTTGAAATATGGTTAGCAGACAGATTTTATACACCTGTAACAGGAAAGGCATGTCTGTTGTATGTTTTATGTCTCTAGGGAGTACAAACATATGAAATGATATATGTGTTTATTGTTGAACACTTTTCTTTTTTTGACGACCATAGTATGTTGTAGAAACACAAAGAACCACTTTGTATGAGAAAATAGCTTTGTGGCATAACTATGTGAATCTCTGTGCATTTAATAAGGCTTGCTGTGAGAAAGAATTGCTTTGGCTCTCTGGGGGAAAAAAATAAATAATTAAAAGAGGCTGATTATATAGCTAATACCACATTATGCAAATATGCAACCCAGGGAGGTTTGGCACACAATGCCTTGACTTATGCACTGTTTAAAGGCACCTTATCTTTCTGTTTTGTTATTTGTAGGCTGGACTATGTGTGTGTTTATGTGGCTGCATATCCAGAGAAAACTGAGGAGCAGCTACTTGCTTAGGTGTCTCAGCCCATATTTTGGAACTGCTTGAATAGGGATCTGGTCAGAAAGCAGGGCTTCGCATGCACTTGTAGACACCATGAGCTTCAGTCCAAGCTGAGAGCCCTTGGGCAACTTAGAGAGGAGGGATCGAATACTTCCCTTTTAGTATTTTTATTTGTTCTTTGGGTGATGAGTCAAGTGAAAGAATGTTTGACAAGGGTAATTTTACAATAGATTCCTGTTAAAGTGTGGTGGTGAGTCACCATATCTATTTATAGCAAAATGATAAATAGAGGTACTTTTCAATGCAGAATCTCTCTTAACAAAGAGGGCTGAATATAAAAGAGAAGGAAGTCCTCATTTAAAATTATGTCAGAAAAGATTATAAGATGAACTAATACAAATTCCTAAGTATGAATTTGCTTCAGTGGTTTGTTGAACAAGACGAGATTTCATCATATAAGTTGCATCATCAATTTGGGCACACATCCCTGTTTATGCTAGGTATAAGCAGGGAGTCCCACAGAAGCCTAATTCTGGAAACATACAGAATTAATGAGTACTTCTGGCGGTAGCCCTGGAGGCTAGCAATGTATTTTTGATCTTGCCTTTGATTTACTAAAATTTTAAAATGTGGTTTTCATCCTAGTTCATGCTAGTGTCAGTGCATGTGAGAACTAAATTAAAATTTGTTCATCCAATGTTGCTTCCACCAGATGGAACTGGTGACGTTCAGCCTGTCCTGGGGATATAGCTGTCATAGAAACAGTAAAGAGCCATCAGTTGGTGATGGCTTTTGAATATTACTGACATGGATCAGATCTGAACTGTGAATTGAAGTCTTACATTTTGTATCATTAATTTGTAACAAGTTATGTTTTTTTGGGTGGGGTTTTTTTGTTTGTTTGTTTGTTTTTTTAAACTATATTAACCTAAGTTGCTAATTTATGCAAACGTTTCTATACATGTATTACTCTTCTGTATATGTTCAGGGGAAAAAAACCCCACATTCTGGAATACTGAAGTGAATTAATCATAGATCCAGCTCCACAGATTTAGGAAAGCCAGCAGCTCACCATATTTTCCCATTAGGACAAAGAATAGTTGAGATTTATGATACAGTCTTTCACAAGGGTAGATATTTTAGCACAGTGAACTGAGATGCCAGCAAAAAGTAGCTGGAGACTGCACTGGTATCTTAGCATATGTTTCTGAAATGTTTTCTGTTTTTAAACAATGGCTCATGTTGTGAAGCGACTGATGGATTATCTATCAACCCCTCTACCATGATGAGTAAAAGTTCTGGAAAACAGTGATAAATTACAAGACATTTCCTTAAAATTCAACAACAGCAGATTATCTTTGAAGTGAACTTTCCTTAGCATTTTTCTGATTTTATGTGACTGGGGAGAAATCTCTCTTTATCAAACGTCTTTTACCCCAGGGCCAAGCTGTTGATGGCTGATGAAAGTGTTACAGAGCCTTGTTACATTCAGCAGCTTAAAAGCCAATGAAAACTAATTTTTGTCTCGTTACACTCTTTTTTTTTTTTTCTCCCCCTTTCCTCCAGAGGTCTTTGCTATTGGCAGGGTAAGCTATTAAATGCTTCTTTAATCTGAATCAGAAGACTTTCTGCACAAGGTTTAATATTTTCTTTTTAAGTAGACTGTTATCAATTGAAGGAAGGCTGAAGACTAGAGAAGCTTCATTTGTCTTACCAGTGACTAGAACCAGGAAAAAAAATAACGTCATTTCAATGTACTATTGATGAGTGTTGCAGCTTTCTGTGATTAAAAGCTGCATTACATGTGGATAGCAGTGGTGGACACTATTTTTTGAAAACTATGGCCATATACAGTACCTTAATTGAAATGTAAACACAAGTGATCAATACCATGTAAGATTTGTTAGAATTAAGATTTCAAGTGAAAGAGCAGCCAGGCTGGAAGCAAGGAAACCCTTATGTCTTTTTTTGGGAAGAAACCAATAATTCTGGGACTTTGGTCATCTCATCATTGTCCTGGGAGATTCAGGATCATAGAATTTAACCAGTGGGCTTGGAAAGTTTTCTAAGTGGTTTGTTGAGCAGCAGTTTTGGAAAATACCTCATTGTACTTCTCTCTCTACCTATTTCATTAAAAAAAATTCTTAGTGAGGTAGGATATTGCAAGTTGAGGATTACTTGCTCTCCTTTTCAGGCCTTATGTTGCAATGCTGAACCACTGCACAAGAACCTGGAGCATTTTAGGATCTACTAAGGTGACTACACATCAATGTCAACTTTCTAACTTTCCAATTTGAACTAATTTCCTACACTTTCTTAGCTCCATTCCTACCTTAAAGAAGACAGATGAATCTCTGTGACCTGCTTTGACAAACATTTAACTGTTCTTTGCTTTTTCGTGCGTCTTACTGCTTTTACCAAAGCTGAAATCTGAATATCCCTGCAGAGCAGCTGAGGACTGATAAGCCAGTACAACAAACTAATGCTGTCACAAAATTAGACTATAGGGCTGAGTTTTATGTAGAGGAATCTGTTTCTATTACTTGATAAGATGCAGATTTTTCCTATGCAGGCTGTATTAACACTGTTTTCTCCTTGAAAAATATCTGTTCCCTGTCTCCATTACTTGTATCCTGACTGATATAACGACAAATCTCATAATTTTCCCAAAGCAAACAGCTTTCAGGTGTGTTTCAGTTACAGCCAAGAAGCTTCTTTCTACCAAGTGTCTTTAAAAAACAGAAAAAAGAAAAAGTACTTTTTGAAAACTTATATGGTGAAGATAGCTTGAAATGAATTACAGCTGCTTAATTTTTCACCTAATATTTAGACACTCTTTGTCACAGCACAAGTTTCTTTTTACTTTTCACTAACACCCTACCTCTCTCAAATAAGCTGTAAATTAGTCCTTCTTACCTAATTTAGTCTTGTGTGTGTATATGTCAACATACTTCTTTATTTTTTTATGCTATTTTAATAAAATATGTCATTTATGCTCTACCGATGTTCCACTCAAAATTAAACATTATGTCTTTTAGCCTTTAGTGATTGCAAGCTGTCAGGTGACCATAGTAATTGGTAATGTGAGAGTCAGATTCACTGGCTACCTCTTACTGTATTATTACCCAAACAAAAAAAAAAACCCACACACATGAAATTTACTCACCAATTTGGCGCCATATTTAAATAATACTGACAGGGATCTCACTTTCTTGTGCAGGGGCCCTTTAAGCAGTTCTGTGTTCACTAATGTAGCTTTTGTGTGCTAATTTTAGGCATTAGCCACGTGGTTGGGATTAGAGGAATTTTGCTTTCGGCTCCTATGGCAGTGTGTACTTTTTTCCCCAAGTACTTCCTATTGTAGTTATTATCAGTAGAGGTGAACTGGTTGGAACAAGAGGGAGAGACCATTAATGCAGAGCTGATGGTGGAATGAGTGTTTGCTATTTGCTGCTGATAAACTGCCGGCGCTTTGAATGCCGTTGTCTACTTCTGTTATAATCAGTTAGGCACAGTATATTGGTGAGAATGCCAAAGGTCATCAGTGCTACGTTGAGCCTGAGCGTTTCGTTTCCTTAATTGCAACAGAGGCCATTTTAGCAACAGCTCTGTAGCAGATAGAGCATGACAGGCCTGTGTTTACTGTGGCCTCCTGACTGCAGATTTCCCAGTTCTCTAAAAGCTTGGGTCTTCAGTACAGCATTATTTTCCATTTGAGAAAATCTGCTTATACTGTTAGGGTTTACAGGCTTATTCTTATTGTGTTTTATTTCAGGCAATATAAAACAGCTGTTAAAACGATAAGTTATTTAAATTATATACATCGGTTTCTGTGCAAGTGACTGTATCACTGAAAAAACATGATAAAGCAAAATAATGCCTATTATTCCTACCTTTGGTGATATAAAAATTTTCTAGAACTACAGCATTGGTATCATTTAATCTGAAACAAAATGAGATTGCAACAGGATGGGAAGTTACATTTCTGCACATCACTTATTCAGGTGCTCTAGCTGTGAATGAGCTGTGCCATATATCATCAGTGAAGAACTTTCATGTACAAAAGCATATTAGATGTAGGTGCAAAAACAGATGAAAACACCTCCATGAGTTGTCGTCTCATGTATTTCAACTACTTACACATATAAATGTGAAGACCATCAAACCAGAGTCCCACGTGGGCTTGTGCAAATCCAAATGTCTTTGCATTCCTGAAACAATGACTTAATTAAACTTATTTTGGTTGGTTCTGTAGGGTAATCGTATTCTTTAGTTAATAAGTCACTGAAAGCTAATTCAATACATTTGATTAATGTTAGGAATTTTATGCAAACAGATTCCCAAATACAGGTAATGAAGGTTTAAATAACTCTGCAAATTGTTTAGGAAAACATTGAAGGTTGCATGAATTTTCTTTGCTTGTTGGTAAATTTAAAACCTTGTCGTAAGACTGCCCTTCTGAAGAAAACTATAACCAAAATGCCAATTCATAGTAAGATCCCCATCACACCAAAAAGCAAGCTAAAAAAGAAGCCCAAACCAAACCCTGCCTCCTATCGTGTCACAAGGGTGTATGGCGTTGTTGTGTTATGTGGGATTTACGATTGCACCAGTTCTGTGTGGATATGGAGACAAAGGTGTATATGATTATCTCTGTAATGGTCTTAGATGTGAGCCCGCAGCTCTGTTTTGAGCTTTTGGAAGACACTTCACTGCTGTTCCACACATGCAGCTGGGAAGTATCAGCTGAAAAAGAGCTCTAAATACCTCTCCCATCAGCCTAGTGTGGATGTTGTATTGGGAAATATCTTGAAGATATGGGGTTTGGGCATAAAAAGCAATAAATTTTTGCTATATTTGTTATATTACAGTGTTCTAAAACCCCAGGTGTCCAGCAGCCCAGGGGATAACATGAGCACAGCAGTGACACAGTTTCATCCATTTTTCTGGGGAGATAATGGAAAGGATAAGAAGTGGACTCTGAATAGGCTAGAAATAATGAAATGACACGAATTTGAAAAGGTGTAATAAACTATATGTGGACATGTTTCAGGCAAAGATACAGTCACAAGCTTCTCATTCATGGTTAAATTTATACACTAACAAGACAAAATTATTTTTTTCACAGTTGCAAAAAAAAAAAACCACAAAAAAAAAACCAACAAAAAACTTCACAAAGGCACAGCTGAGTAATGCAGTGAGTGGTATAGCTTATCTTTCCTTTTCGAGTATGTATGGACACAGGTGTTTTCCAGGAACGCTGATGTTTGGTAGTGTAACAGTTTATGGCTTGTATGTAGGAAGAAGGAAGAAAAAAGTGTGAATGAAAATGTTAACTTTTTTTAGAACTCAAAAAAGGCTCATTAGAAATTCAGGCCTTCTCTTATTTTGACTGATCTGATTAACGTATTTTTAATAATAGTAATAATAATGACTTGTGTGACTCCCTTGAAGTTCTTTGGCAGATGTCTGATCCTAAAAACAATGCCAAACCAAATTCTGTGTACTTAAGCCTGTCTGCTGTGGGCTTTTGTATCATTGTAGCCAGTCCCCTGGAGCTATTCCATGCCCTGGAGCAGCAGCTCCCCCCACCCCCCCTCCCCCTCCCCTCCCCCTCCCCACCCCCTCCCCACCCCCTCCCCACCCCCTGAGCTCCCTTCCATCTGTGAGGACTCCCTTATGGTATAGCTTCCTTCCTAAGGAACAGCGTTCTTGGGAAGAATATTTGACTTCAAAACCAATGGGAAGTTTAGCAGAAAATCAATGTCATCTTCAAGAAGACATGTTTGCTTGGTGCCTGGGCTTCCTAACAGTGTTGATCCTAGAGGCATAAGATTGCAGGTGCTTAAGGAGAAGTTTGAGTCAGGCTTGATGAGTCTTGCATTTAATTTTGGGCTAAGTGAGAAATGGAGAAGGAACTGGTTTCTGGTTGTTGTTGTTGTTGGAAATTTTCAACCAATGTAAATAACTACTTGTTTCTACCAGAGCAGCTGAGACCTCTGAAATGGTCATCTTTTCTTTTCTTTTTTTCTGCCAATGGTGAAATCTAGCATTCAGGTGCAAGGTGAGTTCCCTGCAGGAAAGCGTCTGAGCAGATGATGATACAACCCATGTGGAAGATTGCTGTGCTCCGGTTTCTCTATTACCTCTGTGCCATGGACGCAGGAGTACCCCTGTGTATACCATGACCACTTCCTGAGCTGGCTCTGAAATTTCTGCTGCACCTTTTGGTAACACATTAGGGTGCAGTCTGTAGCCAAGAAAAGGTTGGCTTTTGTTTCAAGTAGGACAGATGCAAAAAGTCAGTATTGTGGATGACCTTCAGGTGTTTTTAAAGATTTTGGCATTAAATTAAAATTCTCTATTTATTTATACCTATTAATAGACACAGACTACTTTAAGATTAAGTGTTGCCATTTATGACCTTGTAGAACTGTAGAAGCATAGAATCGTTTAGGTTGGAAAAGACCTATAAGATCATGGAGTCCAACCATAAACACAACACTGCCAAGTCTACAGCTAAACCATGTCCCTAAGTGCCACATCTACATGTCTGTTAAGTACCACAAAATAATAATATAGACTTAGGTAGAAAGTTTGGAAGAAATGTCCTCAAAAGATTGAGAAACTCCTCATTTCTCAGTTGACTAAAGTGAAACTTCCATATATATTTATATATAAATGTGCCTATTAATGTACATCTGGAATGAAATTTATATCAGCAAAGACACAGTCCTGCCACACTCTTTGTGTGAAGTGCCAGCAAATGTAAGATGTGTTAGACATTCAAGATAAGGCCTCAGATTTGAAGAGGACACCGATTACTGTGTGTAAGTTATGAAGCACTTCTATTGTTTCTCTCTGAAATATTTTTTCAGGTGAGTTTAGTGCACATGAAAGATATGAGAATGACAGCTTTGGAGAATGAAGGTTTCTGTTTATCTGTATAGTAGGCAAAAAAGCAGGCAGCTGAGGGGTGAGTTTCCTCAGCACAGTTCTGGAAGGAAATTTCTATGAGTGGGAACACAGTAACGTATTTTGAGCTTTATTAAATAACCTGAAGAAACCATACAGGCATTGTGAGTCCGAATAATCACATTCTTTAGACATATCCTGCATGCAAACCTAGTCATGTGCATCCACAGTTGCTTTGACTAATTTTAGAAAAAGACACAGTGGGACCCCGTAGAATATTCACAGATAACTAGAAAGGATATTACCCCCCTTTTTTTTTTTAATGTGCTACAAGGCTTCAGTTTTCATGCTCAATCAGCCTTTGACCTCTCTGTTTACACTGCTACAGAGATATCCATTAGTGGCAAAAACCTTACTTTTTCCAGATGTTTGCAGAAGCAGCCACCTCCACCCCAATTCCAAAAGCACTGCAGCTGAAATACAACCAATGGACTGTAACAATGATACAACAAAGTAACAGGAACTGAGCAACAGTTGTATTGTCACTAGAAGTGCACGCCACAATTTTAGTCTTTCTAGCTGTTTTGGTAACACAATGTCAGGAAGCCAGTTCATTAAGCAAGGTTGATTTTTTAGGGTTTTTTCTTTCAGCTTTTTTTTTTTTTTTCTTTTCATATCTTCTTGGTGTGTGGTGGTTTTTTTTTTTTTTTTTTTTTTTTTTCTGATTTACATCAGCAGCAGAGTACTGGTGACCAGTTTTCTCTGGTGTCAGTTCCATGGCAGTTATGCCCATGTCTATATTAAAAGCAAATAAATAGGCATATATTTTACATGTAGGTACTGTCTCAGTGCAATCCAGTTTTTCAGACACAACAATCATCCTTCTTTATACCTAATTCAAAGGCAAAGTTTTAATAGAGAGTGCCAGCATCTAGAATGCAAGCTATTATTCCCTAGAAACACTTGGATGAAGTATAAGACATGAATGCCACTCTCAGTGCGATTTTGCAAACAAGACTAAGCAAAAATTAATGGCAGTCACTGGAATGGCTGGATGTTTTCAGCAAAATATGCTCCAGGGCATATTGACATTTGCCAACTATCTATTCATCACCCTGAAACACCCCAGTGTGGACAGAGAAGAGAAGGATGGCAGCACTCCTGCAGTACAGCTGTTGAAGAAACCTTTAATTATCCGTATCACTCTGACTTATCAGCAATGTGGAAGGGAGGGCTTACCCTGCTCCACTTTCAAATGGATGCTTTTAGATGACTCACATTTTCCTCCACAACTTTCTTGAAAGACACTCCAGTCCCCCTTTCATCATCCTGTTTTGTAATCAATAGACTAGTGTTTCATTATCTAGGATTCAGGCATCTCTGGACAGTATTGTTATAAATCTTGATAGATGACAGAACATTAAATGAATTGCTGTAAATTTTAAGTGGCTGTATGCTGGCACCGCTGAAGAGACTCAGCAAGCATGTAAAACAAGATGGCAAATGCTAAGCAAAATGATAGTAATAACTGAAATCAGAGGTCTAATTAAATAATAGATGTGCCTGATTTTGTTGCTGAATTTTAGTTTCCCAAACCAAGGAATGGAAATGGAATATAGATGGAGAGAAATACTTATATCTTGCCATCATGACAATGTATTGTCTTGCATCACACTGGATTAGTTCCAATAAATCGCTTTCCTTCCTTTCTGTGGTTTAGACTTTGTGATTCAGGAGGTCCTTTGCAGACCTAGGTTTCTCTATTCCTTTCGTCTTTACTTTAAGAACAAAGAATACTTTCATTTTAGATTTAATCAATAAATACTCAAGCATTCTGACCACTTAGAGCTCATAGTAATTTCTGGGTGCCAAGCCTTTTTAAAATTAAGCTCTGACTGTGCTTTAGTGTAATTTTTGACAAGGATCTTTTGATGTGAAGTGTGTGATTTAGATGCACAGGTTTCAAAAGTATGGTGATAAGTATGTAGAAGTCTACATAAACATACCTTCAGCTTTAAGCACCTAAATACTTAATCTGGTTTCAAATCTCATGCCTGAGACTAAGGCTTACATGGAATAAACAGGGACTTCTCTACCACAGGACATACGAGTCCATTTCACAAGAATGAACGTAACACGCAGCAGTCACAAAGATGACATGTCATTTGCTTCAAAATAATGTATTCAGTGCTTTCTATGAAATGTTTATGGCACTTCTTGCCTTGAGGCTTCTGATTCCACTTTCCCACTCACCTGGTAAGTTCCTCTGCTTGGGGCCCACCTGTCAGACCCGTTATTTGGAAATGTCATGGGAGCAATGGGAACCAAAAAGCTGACATACAAGGCTCCACTGCTCATGAATGATCTGTGATAGGAACCTGTGATAAGAACAGCAGAACCTCTCTCTTTGAATAGGGTGGGATCAATTCATCTGAAAGGGATAAGCTCCTACTTCCAGACTTGTGACATATTTTATTGTATCCATCAATCTACATGAAGATTTGAATTTGATTCACATGTTTATAGCTCTTTTCAGCCAGTATGACTGGATTTCAGTGGCTTGGTCTTACTGCAGATTTGAGCGCCAATCACTAATCTGTTACACTCATTTTATGTTAATGAATTGAACCCTAATTGTGAAATGATATCTGCCATCTTTTTATTCTACTGTACATCACCTGGCAGCTGCATATGTAGTTGCTATGTAATTTATGCTTTGCAGGTGTCAGTAACACCATATCAGAAAACAGAAAGATGCTTGGATATATTTGGTAATTACTGTGTTACTAACAGGGTAATTGCACACTTATTTCTGTCTACAAATTACATGGTAGTTGCACTCGGAATTGCCATTAAAGACATCTTCAGTAGTTGCCAGTGAATAATTGCTTTTTAATTACAATATAATTACATGCTTATTACTGTCTGATAGAATAAAGCACTGCTTGATTTTGTCTACTTTGTGGCATTGTCGCAGCAGCCAAAGGTCCATAGATGTCATTCTCATGAACACTGTCTGTGGCAACTCACCAAAATTTTTTAAAGTGTTCTTATCTGAGAATAGGAAATGTCTGTCTCCAAGAATGTGGTACCCCTCTTTGAGCAAACAGTTTATCCTGTTAGTAAAGTCTCTCCCAGTTAAGGTTAAGTCTGCCATGCTTTTCAAATGTCTTTATGACTTTTCTGTTTTAACCTGACAGGAATGGTGTGCATGGATGGACCAAGGATAAGAGTTTGCATAGGGACTTCCACCAAGAAAATTCCAGCCCAAAGCTCCAAATAATTGCACAGCACTTTCCCACTGACAGTGGTGAACTCTCATCCAGTGGTTGGCTCTAAGCTGCACTACCATAGCCTGTTTAGGTATGAGTTCAGAAGAAGATGTAAACCAGAGGTTAGCATGTTTCTCAGAATTGACAACTTCTGATAAATTACAACACGTAAAAACTCAGGGCTCTAAAGATATAGAAAGAGAAGTATTTTATTTACTTAATCATGGAATTAAAAAAAAACCAACACAACCAACTTTAATCTTTACATTGTCTCTGTTTATAAGCAGTGGAGAACAGCAGAATATTCAAAAGATGGATCTGGTTTCAGGGAGGTCCACCTAAACAAATCCCAGGGAATCCAACAGAATCAATCAGCCTATGCCTCATGTCAGTAAAATAGCCTACTCCAGATCTTCTGGAGAAACAAGCCTCTCACTGGCTTGAGATCAGATTCTGCTAAATTTCCTGAACTTTCTTAGCCAGGGGTACTTCCCCACTGTGCCTGGTCTAGAGAAGCCACAGGCTTTTAGCTAAAGGATCACCTTACCAAGAACCACAGACTTGCTGAGATACTGTTAATCAAGATTAAGTACTTTACTGCAAGATTTTAGAGTCTGGTTTATTGCAAATACGATAGGCAAATTAAATGAGGTTCAATTAATCATCAAGGTTTGGATAGCTTGAGTTCTGTGGAGTGTTAATCACAGTTTAAACAAATAGGTAGCATTTTCAGGCATTTAGAGCATACTGTGCCATTCAACATGCTCTACAAATGAATGAAATTCTTCCTGTGATTCTGCATGGAAAAACAAAACAAACTAAACAGAACCAGGCACCTAAGAAACTCAATCTCTGTTTTGACTTCTGAGTTGTAAAAAACCTTTGTTTGCTAGTTTGTCATCCTCCCTAGTGGCACTTTCAGGCAGTGCTTCATCACATGCCTTTACACTTTCAATAATGCACTGATTTGCAGATAATGGGGAAAATATTTTCTATCTCAAGTTTCAATCTGAATCTGACCTTTAATACAGGCAGAAAGTGAAATGATTAAATGTAATAGAGACGTAAAGGTTTCAACTAGTCATGGATATTGAAAGAAGAAAAATACTTTCAGTTAGCATACAGCTACGTTTTTGTAAAGTCCTTCTCGTTGTCCACTGCTTACATTTTTTTCCCCCTCAAGGTTAGTTTGTCTTGCTCACAAATTCTCTTATTAATAGATGAAGTTAAAATTAAAAAGCAGTCAATAGTCACTGTAAGCACAGTCACTAAAAGTATTTTCTTTTTCACATACTCCTTTGATTTGAGTTTGTTTAAATCTAACCTGAAGGGCTGCAAGGTAACAGTAGGCTAAAATAATGAATTTATTTGTGCTTAACTAATAATGCATTTTGTTTGAGGTCAGAATTTTCAAAATAATTTAGCATGCATGACATATTGGCAGTCTATATTTTCAGAGACTTCCTTCTTAATCTAAAATATTGCAGTTTATTTTGAAACTGAATTGCTGGGGTGGAGAACAAACTGCAGACCACTCAATGGTATTGCAAATAATTAAAAGGGAAATGCAGTGCTTGAAAGCAGTATCATTTGCTAAAGGACGTTTGCTAGCAGACAGAAGCATGAGACAGAGCTACTGTCTCAGCTGAACTCTGTAGCACAGTAAAGGCTAGAGCATGTGTGCTGAGATTTAGAAATTAAAGAACTACCGAAATACTGTAATGAGATTTGAGTTTGTAAGTAAACAAGGAATGGATGGACTCCCAGTATCTCAGAAGCCAACATCAAATGGATAAAACAGTGCTTTCTTCATGGTCTTTGGGATGCCTAGCATGATTTCACTGAAGTGTATTTATGCTTTCTGTATATTGGAAGTTTTCAGTAACTCGTCTTTCTAGTGTTGGAAACAAGTTTTTGAACTTTTGCTTATGATACATCCAGTACATAAACCAAGATAAATATGCATCATGGTTTATAAGCTTGGAAGAGTTAACTGGAAATTCTGACTCTGCTGGCAGAGTCACAGTGGCTCCCCATTTCAGAATTATATCTTCAGTTAGATGATGCACGCTCAAACACACCAGGTTCTTGGAACGAACTTTTTCACCTTCAAAGCTTTTTGCTGAAATAGCAATCTTCTGTCAAGAGCATTGAAGCAGAGGAGTGTTATATAGAGTGGAGAGAAGCAGCAGCTGATCTGGAAAAAGGTCCATTTCAACTTGATGCATTCATCCTAAAAAAATCAAGTAAAACTTTCATACTACATGCTCTTGATTCATGCATGCTTCATTACTGGAATAATTGAACCTTGAGTATTTCCACTAATCAAAAGAAACATAAAATCAAAACATAGGAGGAAAACAAAGAAGAAGATGGAAAAATCTGGTGGGCTGGGGCAAAAGGAGACCTGAGTTTGCAGCTTGCTTCTGTCTTACATTTGAACACATTGTTTAAGCTTTCTGTGCTTTGGTACCCAGGTACAACACAGGAATAGCAACTCTTCCTATGTTTCCCTTTTCTACCCTGTCTATTTAACCTGTCAGATGTCTGGCACGTGGGTTCACCTCTCAATGTCTATTTACAGCATTCCAGTTTTGATGGGGATGTCTGTCTGACACACATAATTGATGCCAATAACATGAATCAGAAGTGTTTTACATGGACCTTTCCTGTGTGGCCAGGATTTACAGCAAGTGATTATAAATGGCAAACACAGTGTGTTATTCCCTCATTCCTTCTCCACGCAACCATTAAGGCTGGTTTCTGTTAATTTGCTGAACTGTCTTAGCATGGGGTTAAGAGCCTCCTTTTTAAACTCTCCTTTTGATTTGATCCATTTGTGCCTCTGAACATAACTATAGGTTCAGGGTTTCCTGAAATTTTAACGCATCTAGACCTGCTGTTTTGCAGATGTGCCTCCTTACCTAAGCATAATATCACAAATGTTCCTCTAATCCCATTAAAAGAAATAAATAAGAGAACAGTGTCACGTATATAGCAGGTTTGGACTTTGCTATTAACATTAATAGAGAGCATTATTTACTTAACAGTGTCTGTGTGCTGTATCTGTGCACGGTATGGAGAAAGGTTCAGAAGGAAAGGATATTCAAAAGAAAGCTGGTGTGATTTGAGTTCTCTGTGAAATACAGATGTTGTGATACTTGTATCTGGTTTATGTGTCAGACATTTTATGGGAGGAAGTTGAAAATGCAGCTGGAGATGAAGAGCAGCATGGAAAAGAGGGGTAGGAGTAAAGCTACAAGGGTGGAAAAGCCTGAAGAAGTGAACGAAGAGCAGCTAGTTTGGTAGGCTGTTTGTCTGAGTGGGCAGTGATGGGAGGCAAGAGATTAGTGAGGGAAAACTGGAGGTGAGGATGAGTGTTTTTATTTTTAATTGGATGGGGAATCCAGGAGGAAGGTGCCAGCAAGTGGCACCCAGGCAGCCATTTACTTTCAGCAAGTTCTTCTTGCCCTTTTCAAAAAGCTACCCATCCTGACCAAATGTTCAGAATTTCTTTTACAGACATTGTCACAAAGACACACATGATCATTTGTCTCTAAGTTGAAGCGTGTCTATGATATTTTTCTGGAACTGTGGATTTGGACACCATAGAGGAAAAAGTTGTATTGCATGCACACACTGTACAGAAATATCTGGTTACAAACAACTACAGGCTACCCAAAAAAGAGTGCTATATCATATCCAGAAAGAGAATAATTTCAGGCTGACAGCATCATTCAGATTTTATTATAACATGCCTCTAAAATGTGTTGTGACTAATCATATGAAAAGTTAACATTTATTTTTGAATGGGTGGACTTAGGTAGGCATGAGAAAGAATGCACTCTCAACTAGCAAATCATTTTTATATTAGCCAAAGCAAAAGCTTCACAGAGAATGTATGTAAATCACTAACTTTCAGTGCACCGAAGGGAATGTACTTCATGCTATAACTTAAATACTAATGAAATCGAGTGAAAATGATAGTCATTAGTCAGCTGTGCCTTGATAGGGTTCCCTGTGGACTGATATAAATTCACCATTAGAAATGGATTCTCTTACAGTCCACAGTGAACATTTAATCCTTTGGTAAAGCAGATTTAAATTTGATGTTTAATATGTGTTTTTTTTCGTTTCAGGTCTCTTATGTTTCCGTATTTGCAGCTTGTGTTTAATCTTTTTTAAGTCACTCTAAGTTTTTTATCTGCATTCTCTCGGTTTTATGTGCATATTATTGGCCTGCGCGAATCATACAGCCACAGGTATTAATGATAATCAGTGGAAGTGAACTAATTAGTGCACAGCTCAAAATAATGATGCGTCTTACAAGCCAAATGACCCACTTTGGTTTCAGTGCATAAAAGGAACATTACCCGACAGAAATTTAGGGTAGCATTTTCAATGGTATCCAAGAAAAAGACAGCTATAAACATTTCTTGTCTCTTCCATTAGGCAAAAATAATTTTTAATACTTTTCCAGCATCGGATTCTGACAGATTATTTGAAAATAAGTCAGCAGAGGCTCACACACACGTGAGCACACACACATTCACACATGCATCTTCTGAAACGTTAGCTGAGGTCATTTGAGAAGAGTGAGGAGTGAAACTCTTGCCAGCATTCCTGCAAGTCAAATCCTGCTGTGTGGCACCAGAGTATATGCTACCCACTCAAGTACTGTACTCATGCTAGCTCCTCATTCCCTTACACTTTTGTCAGATCTGCATAGGAAACACCAGTGGAGCAGCACCAAGCTTTGATTTGAACAGAATCTTTACTCAGAGAAAACTCACACTGAAATGAATAGGAACCCTTCTCTGAATAGGAAAAAAAACATAAGAGAATGGAAAATCCATAGCATTTTTTAGGAATATTGTGCTCCATGTTTTCTTTGCTTACTACTACATGTACAAAATATTTAGGGTGAGGCGTTTGCCAGGCTATGGAAGAAACAAAGCACAGTAGCAGTGTTCTGCATGCACTCTGCCCTTTGTAATTGGAAGGGAAATCTCTAGGAGTAATGAGATTTACTGTGGGCTGTGTGTTATGTAACATTATAAATTACAAATCATAATACTATAAGAATGAGCTCAAGCCCAGACTACTGATTGTCTATATGCTTAACAGTCAGCATGTGCCCTAAGGTTTGGCTCTTGCCAGCCAGCACGTTCCAAAGAATACTCAGGCATGGTTCAGGGCATGGCTATATCATTCCCAAAAGGCAGTATGGTCAAGATAGCACAAAATTTGGTTCTCTCCAAACATCCAGAGTAAAGTTCAGTCCCTGAAATGCCCCTCCATACCCTCATTTTATCCTTAGTCATGCAAAGCATGCCCTCCTTGCCCCCACCTTGTCCCAGACTTTCATTCTACCAAACTGGTCTTTTGTTTGTTTTTTTTTTTTTTAATACAGATGTACATTAGATGTCTTCTCCCTAGTCAGTCTTTAAACAAGCTCCCTAAATTATTTAAAAAAAAAATTATAAAAATACCTTTTTGTACTGGATTTGAAGCAAACCATGGTACTGCTGGTGTTGAAGACACCACTGTGGCAGACAGATGTACAATAGCTGTTCTTTGCTTCTTTCGTAAGTACACAGACCCGATCTGACACTGCATGGCAGCCAGGTGCCGGAGTGCTGCTCTCCTGCTCTGGTGATGGTGTCGTACAACAAGCAAGTTGGTGTGACTTACTTTCCTCCTAGAAAGCAAAATCATACCTCTTCTCTAGTTGGTCTGCTTTTTCAGTCTGATTACAAGCCAAGGGCGTTATTGGTCTAACCAAGCTCTAGTTAGGAGTTCCCCAATCATGCTTTAAATTAAACAGTTTATACTGACTATAGTGGACAGGAATTAAGCTAATTCCTACTTACATATCATGGCGAGAGAAACTAGTGGAAAGCACCTTCATGCATAACTCATGAAATTGTGACATTTGAATTTTACTGGCATGGGAGAACCAGACAGTTTTTCTGTAAATCTATTTATCTAGAGATTTTGGATTGAAATTTGAAAAAGTTTCGTCTTTAACCTAGCAGACTTTGTGTGCAAAGGTATAAACTTTCAACCTGTTGCTAATGTTACTAAAAATCTTAGCTCAAGGTAGTACACAATTTGCATGCAAAATCCAATCAGAAAGCATTAAAGAGAATACAACTTAGATCAGCCGGCATTTTCAGCGCTGTCCTGATTTACACAAGACAGATCAGAAGCTGTGGGTTTGACATGTGACTCCACCTTCCTGTCCCAACGTGCGTCGTTGTGCTTGTGCTGTGCAGTCTGTCATCTCACTTCCCCAGGGCTTCATCTCCACGGTGTTTGTTTCCCACTCTTATCTTTCACAGTGTTCTAGCCTCTGCCCTGAGGAGTACTGTTAGGTGGGAAAGCGTGGGGTAAGGGAGAGCAGTGAGTGCTTTCGAAAACATGATGAATGTGCCACTTATGTTCAGATTACAATTAAACAATGTTGAGGCTAAGTGTGCCATTTTATGACATGTTTTGTTTTCACAGTTACTGAGCAGTGGATGAAGTGAAATTAGTAACATATCTCTAAATCCAAAACAGATAAAAAAAAGCAAACTTTTTTTTTCTTTTTTTTTCTTTTTTTTTTCTGGTGTATGTGTAACTGCCCTTTCTATTAAATCTGGAACTGATGTCTAACACTTTATGTTGGCCTGACATTAGTTTCTTTTCTGGATGAGTCTGTTGGTCTAATTCCAAAGACATCTGCCTGCAAAAATACACAGAGAAGAGTGTATTAAGCTTAGGCAATGATTAGCAAATACTAGAGGAAGGAATCCTTAGGTCAGATTCTGGTTCAGCGTTGTGAATCTACTGGATTTAAAAGACTAGTTTGACTGCTAAAGCTCAAAGCCCCAAAACAAAGAGTAAGAACTAATGACAACCAAGTACTAAAAAGGGTTAATGGCAACTCCTTCCTCAGAAGAGGCTATCAGGTTTTTGGAGAGCCCAATCTTTGCTGTGGGCATGTGAAGAACCTGAAGGTTTAGGGAACCTGAAACCAGCAGGTGAGAAAGCTTTTTGTAAGAAAATGAGGAAGTGCACTATTGGTATTTTAAAATGAAATAAGGCACTGACAAGGCAGCGGCTTTGTTGCTACTGATGACACACACACCTTAAGAGGGTTTCCAGATGGACAACATAGAGGTTGCTGAACTCACTTCAACCTATAGATAACTACCCCTCTTTATACTTGATATTTTGGTCCAAGGCACTTAAAATGTGATCATTTTAAGGATTACAGAATAATAACTTTGGTGTTATACATATGTTTATCAATAATATCAATCACAATATCCTCTTTTTAAAACCAAGACTTCAGGTTTGATACAATTACTTTTCTTGGTGTATTTCATAGCTCTGATGGTCAAGAATTCCATCAAAACAGAAAAATAAAAGGAAATGGAGTCATAGAGAAGGCCAGTTTTTCACAGCCCACTGTAAGACCTATAGTACACAGTCCCTTTCTTTTATATCTAGCTTATCTATAGAAAGTAGCGATTTCTAAGATGTCATACCTCAGTCTCAGTTACTTGTCACAGCCTCTCCCATTTGCAGAGCTGTGATGCCCAGCGTGATTCCCTTGTGGACAGTTGGTCTTTCCACCCTCATGTACTTCAGCCAAACTGAGGTAGCAGCAGCAGTGGGTACCATGAAGCTACAGGAACCACGTGGGCACTTGGACAGATGCGCCTAAACTAAAGCTTTCTGGGGAGATGTTTATGGCCTCTAGAAGATCCCTTCCAATAAATCTGGGTTGACAAGGTACAAGGGCTATGTCTTTGGCCTTTTCCACAGACTGAACAGGTTCTTCTTGCGCCTGAGCTCAATAAAAAGGTGGAAAAAATCTGATGGTTAAAACTCTCAGGAATTATCTGCAAAATGCTCTCTCTCCTTGCTCTCCTTCTTTCCCTCAGGTCCTGCACACAGTTTGAAATCAGAATTTACTGCCATTTTGTTGATGATTCAAGAGGCAGTGACCTTCTTTCCCAGAAAAATAATGAGTCATCAGCACAGAGCACAGTAAAATGTGGTCTTCGAGTGGCCCTTTTCCCATGTCTGGGTATTTATTTAAGGACTGTGAAATACATCATAAGCATTAATGCCCATAAATTAACTGGCAGAAGGTGTGTTGATACTTCTAATCCTGAACAGATTCCTGATGCCTTCAGTGGGATCCAGTCTATTTTAGCCCTGCCACCTTTTGGTGTTTTTAATTTAGCTGATGAAGACACACTAGCTTAGCAGTTTTTAGCAATGTGCTCAAGGTCCTGCATGAGCACCGTGGCAAATCCAGTAAATGATTGCAAAGATTTTAAATCCCACACCTGTTCTTCAGATAGATTTTTTTGGTATGCTCCATGAATGTTGCTCATAGTAAGCATGTGATAGTCATAGGAAGCAGATGTTTTTGTTGGAACTGACACTTTTCTGGCAATAACTTCATTTCAATGAAATGGTTATTTGAATAGCACAGATAAGTTGGAGCCCCATGATGTCCCTGTGCTTTTGTTACATTTGTTTGAGAGTTTATTTTCTGAATTTTAGCTTGAAATTGTATTTTAAAGGCAGCTTCTGGCACCATTCATAGTAGCACAGCAGCTATTAATTCTAGCTGCCCTGCTTCTCTTTTCTCTTCCCTTTAACAAGTTTTTCACTAGATTTCATTAGTGCAGATAAGGCCTGTGAACCTAGCAAATATAAATCAGATTTGTGAGGCTCACCCATCAGATACATTTTACATAAATGGGGGTGCAGCTTGCCATGGTGCCAAGCCAGGCAATGCATACAAGTGAACAGCACAGCCAGTAGTCATGAGAGATGGGAGCTGGGGTTTGCTCACTGCTCTGCTGTGTCCTCATGCTGCCGCATGCTTTGATGATTAACCTGCATTACTCACACAAGGCTAGACACATGGAGAAGGCTGTACGGTAGGTAGGATTCAAACATATAAATCCTAAAGCTTTAACTTGAACTATGCATAGCTAACCTTAAAACATAAAACATCTACTTAGGCATACAGCTCAGGATCACAATGTTTGTTATGCTTCCAGAGTCAAAAGTTTTCTCTTTCCTTGCACAGTGATGTAGTTTGATATGTAATGAAATAGTATGTGTTGCTGGTCATGTGTGTCTGTACATATATCTTTATACATACATCTGTATGCATATTCTGTACTATGTGTGTGTCTGTGTATGGACAATCAATGCACCTACACACAAAGTGTGTGTATATGCAATTTATGCAAAGTTTGTCAGATTTCTCTGAAGCTCTGTAAAATACATGGCTTTTTTCTTAACTAAACTGAAGGAGAAAAAAAGAGACCAGTATGATACCTTTTTTCTCTAGCGTCTTTCTGATGAAATAACACAATGTGAGTGCTGCTACTAGTTGAAAAAAAGTCCTCACACATCTGGCTTGTACCATCTGACATCCAATGGTGTATATTGGATCACTCTCCCTATAACCCTCTTCATCTGCTCGCTTCCCCGCTATTCCTGTATGTGTTAATTATTTGGCACACTAGAAAAGGGACCTGGGTAATGACCTTACTAGTGTTAATGAAATATAAATATTTCCTAGATAAATTGATAGTGTATAACATATTTTACAGATACTGGAAGAAGAAATGTGTCCCTTATTTGGTATTTTGACCCTTCTGTAACCCTCCAAGTTGTCTGTAATTTTCTTTCTTATTTTGTTTTTGAAAGTTCATAACTGTAGACCTTGTTTACATCACAAAGACTGCAATAGTAATAGAGAAAGATACAGCATACCTCTATTCCTAGATTAAGTAAACTTAAAATTTGATTAATTACATCTCTTTTCACATTAAATCTGCTTAAAAATTCTATTCAAACTATAATGTCATCATTAAGGCTCTTTCAGCATAGCAGAACTGACAATAGTCAGTTCCAGTATGTAATTAGGACATATAAAAATCTTCACTATAAACAGAATTTTAATACCTACGACATCATCAGAGGAGAAATTTTATTTTATGGATTGCTTTTATCCTACTTTGAGCATCTAGCATGAATTGATACCTTAACGTGCAATGAATCAATGAGAAGATCAAGTCTATCGGCAACCAAACTATCTTGTGTCAGAAGTAGTTGTGGGCTTATTTCCCCAGCAGCCTTACATGGTTCTTCAGTGCTAAGGCAATGCTGCAGCAGTTCTGATACCATGTGCAAGATTTAATAGTTTAGAAAATATTCTACTCTTATTTAGCTAGTTTCCATAATTTATTTTCCATTTCTGATTTATTTCTTTTCACTAGATGTGAAGATAATAATAGAGCTAACTTTTGTTTTGAATGGGTATTAGAAGGGTATTCTTTATCTTTCTGTCCATACGGATTTAGCTAGCATTAATTTTCATTTGCAATCCTGATTGCAAAAGACACACAGAGAAATCTCATCCTTATATTGCTCAGTGTTCTTACTGGAGTACAGAGGTGTCAAATACTATCAGGTACTAAATTAGCAAGGACATTTTCACTAAAATTGATTTCTTGAGTCTTTGGAATCCTTGAAATCCCTCAAAGTCCTTGTTGCTTTTCAGGTACCCTATTAATCTTTATAGGGTTGTATTGACATTGTTGGCTGCAGCTTTCCTGCTCTGCTCTCTGGGCAGATGTGAACAGACCACAAAGGGGCAGGGATCCGCTTCTAATTCAAGAAGAATCCACATCAGGTCTCTAAACTAAATAGAAAAATCATATGAAAAGCAGTCATAATCACAAAGTCTAAATGAGATGTAGGGTGCTGAATTATTTCTGGATAAAGATAGTGTTCGTGTCAATCTCACCGCTGACTTGGCTTTGCTTGTGTCTAAGTGTGGCTTAAAATCTAATAAAGAAGTGGTTCAGAGCCAGGTGAGTGATTCTTATCAAAACTCAACATCTACCAAAAATTAATTGGGGTGGGGGGTGGGGGGGTGGGGGCACAGAATGAAAGAAACAGAAAGGAAAAAAGCTTGGAACAAGGAGTAGGGAGTCTGGTAGAGGGAGGGAAGGAGGTGGACTGCAATTGTAAGACCCCATTTGCAGGGAAACAAAGTGCAATCAATGTAATAGCAGTATAAAGGAGTCAAAAAGGACAAAGGCTGCAGTCTGACATCTTTTATTCCTGAGCCCAGGTGGAGCTATAATTGGCAGTCCCAGCTTGGAGATGAATACAGTGTAAAAGAGCCCTCCCCTTGGAAGGGCAGACAAAGAAGGGTCTTGGGTTTTTAGAAGAATGGTCAAAGAAAATCTCTAGATTTTTAAGGGGGGGGGGGGGGGAATAAAAAAATAAAAAATTCAAAGCGGTCATGGAGGGATAAAATTTTGGCATGTTATGAAACCTGTGGCTGGAATCTGTAAATTCCACGGCTGCTTGGGCTCCCTTTACCTTCCTGCTTGCAGTCCTTATGAAGCAGCGAGAAGTCAGCTACAAAGTGCCTGACATCCTTGTAAAGTGTTGCTGGCCATATCTGCTAATTTGGGTGCCAAACGCTGACCCTTCTGTTCACAGTTAACAGGAATGGCAGAAAATCTCGGCAGCATCAGTCATGATCACTGACATTTAGATTTAACTAAGGCAGAATGGCTCTCTCCTGCTACACAAGAAAAGGCAGTTTGCTGCTGAATATCCCAAGCCACTGCTCAGAATTTCAGCTATAGGCCTCTTCTACAGAGAAGTACACATAGTGTTTTTGTTGAAAGGTAAAAATGTTAAATATAGGCAGACGGGTAAAAAGTATTGATGTCCTTTTCAATGTAATTTACTATTAATTCTTTGCACCTCTATGTTTTACTGGCTTCAGCTCTGTAATATTTTTTTTTATTAAGTTCATGAAGTACCTCTGAGGTACAGACCCCAAAGTACCTAGATTTGGCATTAAAGAGTGCTTTATTCCTTTTCTGAAAAGCAGCAACAGACCTCAAGAAAAACATCTGAAAATGCATAAAAGACAACGGCTAGGGAAGAAGCGCAGCATTTACAGCCTCCCCTAATAAACTAGTTTCTCAGGGAATAACTGCATTAAAATTAATCAGACACCTACACTTCAAATTAACCAGCAAAAAGTGCTCATTTTCTTTTCAGCCACTATATGCAAGTGTGCTTAACTATCATTTACTCAGTGGGGGACATGGATAAAAAGGCACATAATATGAATGCATTGGTTTACTCCTTTCTTCTGGCCAAGAATAGATCAGGAATAAAGACTTAGTTCTCTGAGATTGTTACTTTGTAGTCCTTGACCTCCTGTTTCAAGTTTTAATTTGATTTTTGGGTAGATTTCTTTTTTTACTTCTAGAAAAATCAGTTAGTTAGAAAGCCTGTACATTTATGACCTTAGAAAATCTTTTAAAAGCATTTTTTTATGTGTTTGGGTGTGTGTATGTGTCTGTCTGTATCTATGTTTGTATATGTACATGTACAGATACACAGTACACCTTAAAACATAATATAGTGACCATATTGGTCCTGCTCTAGTATTCTATCGCCAGTACTGGCCATCAGGAATGCTTAGAGTAAGCGCAATATGAACGCCATGCTTGCATCTGATATTTTCCTAACATGAAGTATTTTCAGCTGAGAGAATTTACTAAGCTGGATGTGGTTCCTGTGTGCTTAATAGTACTTGATGCGTTTATCATTCAAGCATTTATCCAGTGTATTGTTGCACTCATATAAACCATTAAAACTTAAAAGCTCTTTCCAAAGGAGCTAGCAAGCTTTTGGAATTTAACCCATTGGTTAAATTCTGCTTGGCTTTATATTGCAAGGTCATGTAAAGTTGTTCTTAGGAAGCTAGTCACCTGTTTCCATATAGCTAGAAGACTGACCTGCCATCAAATCCTAGTGTCACAGCCAGCTGGCAGGGGAAATACTGTGACCACATAGTTATATTAAACATTGCTGGACCGTATTTTTCCACTGATGCCACCAGGCATTGGATACCCAGAATCCATATAGCAATGCATTTCATCCTTCAACACAGGGTCATGCTATCTGTATTGCCTACTGGGATGAGTCTTTGTCCCAGCTAATTCTCAAAATATGCTAGAAAAATGTTAGAAACTGCTAATGTAGAATCACGCCTGATGGCTGGGACAAAAGTATGCCAGAAGAGTTTCTAGAAGCTTAATAATATAGAGGAATGAATTCCAGTGCTCAGGAATATGTCCACACACCTTTGGATTTATTACCATGATCACAGCCTTTGAAAAGCAGTAACTGTTGGGAAAACTTCCTTGCTTTGTTTCCTGACCTGTCATCCCAATCTTAATTGCTGTTCCTGACCATTTCATGCAACTTGACTCTCCTCGTGCCTACTCTGCCATGAAACTCATCTGCTTCTGTGTCTTCAGCCTCACCTCTGCCTCTCCCCTTTGGCATATTGTTTGTGGAGTTCATAGTTAAGGCTCCATGCAGCTTTATAGCCACAGTATTCAGGATCCATACAAACAAAATGATATCCCAGTTAATTATTGTCAGTCCAGATTGCGTAGTGTGATCGGTGATGGTCTTTTCCTGATCCTCACCTTCAAATGTATCTTGTCCTTTGTTACAAGGAGAAGATTCTTCAGAGGAAGTCACTGTGAAGAGATGCGGGTGTAGATCTCATGGGTATTTCCTCATGGTAGGAAGATCATGCAGCTATGTCCTGCACCTAAAAAATCTATGTCTAATGAGTACATAAAATGCTTCAGAGATTATTATTTGCTCCTCAGGGCAAATGGTATGGCCTGGGTTTGTGTCCACATAGCTTGTGTTTGATCCACTCAGAAGGCAGCATGACAGCTTTCAGGATGCCTATTGGGGACAGCTCCTGACAGGTGCCATCCCCCAAAACCATACCTAGGCATCACCTGGCATGTGGCAAAAATATGCTAAAGAGTGTGATAATGATAAAAGGTTTCAAAGACCTTGGTATGGTACTGTACTGTATTTCCAGCTGTGCCCTGGCCTTGTTTTATACACTAGATTAGGTGTAAGCTAAGTCATCCCTCAGTTATCCTCCACAAGTGGGCTTTTGTCAGAGTTCAGTCTACAAAAGTAGCAACATCTGGAAAAAGCTGCTTTCTCTGCCTGAGCTTCTCTTGACTGCAGCAGTAGATGGGGTGTCATCACGCCTTCATTGTGTATTCCTATTTCTGGTTTAGATCATTTAATATACATTTCTCCATGTGTAAAAAATAGGACATTATGTGTGAATATCTAACCAAATACATAAAGTAGGTGTCAATCTTCTAAATGATATTGCTTGTGAAAACAAGAACAGGGAGAGCATGGTAACAGTTGCTACACATGGAGATGTTGGTGAGCAGCCTAAGCACTGGATGCATAGTCCACAGCCTGTGTTTTCACCTCAGATATGCACAGCCTGATTTGAAGGGTCAGCTCAATGAATTCAATGAGACAAATCTGTTTTAAATTCCAGGGCATTTTACAATAGGGTAGTTGATTTTTTCACTGACTCACTTTGCTACCGGGTCTTCTGTGATTGCTAGGCCTGAATGTCAGCCTGCACTTGTTTGCTTAATGCCATCCATCAATTATAAAATGGCATCTCTCGTTGGAATCAATGTAGCCAGGTTGATGAAACATACACCATAATTACAATGAAAATGAAGAGGAGCTTTCTAGCAAGTACATACATGGACAGTGATTCAAGACAGTCACTCTCTCACTCATTTTCAGTTCTGCCTTTTGTGACCCATTTATGCAGTTTTCTTCAGCCTGTTTTCCATTCTTACAAGTGTAAAATACAATAATGATGATGAAGTGTATTAATACATATTAGCTGTATACATGCAATGAACTGAGATGTGCAGGAAAAACAGCTACATGTGCTTATGTTTAGATGTGTTCTGGTATCCATGCAAAGCTTTGTGATTGCTGATAGTCTTTCTCACTAATTTTTAACTTTTTATATAATGCATGCACATACAGTTTCTAAGCATATCTAAAATTATTATCATATTTATTTTATGGAATTTATCTGCATGCAAACATAAATTATTAAATTTCATACCAAAACAGCTGAAAAATCACATGCTAGAGCGGGATGCTAAAGACAGGACAAATATAAAGTCTAGGTAGGGAGTTGGGACATTTGTTTTCTGATAAATTTTATGCATTTTTTTTTCACTCATCCAGCCCTGTGTTATTTATCACTTCTGTTTACCTGCTGTACTTGCCACACAGACTGCAACTGCCTGAGGCAGGGACTGTTTTCTTTGTTATATGCTTGTGTACTACACAGTACAATCGATGCTTGATTAGGTGCCTAGGCAGTAGTGTGGTGTAAATAAATAAAAACTTTCCAGTGCATGGCCTTTTGTGACCAAATTAAAGACAGAATGGGACAGTGAAATGGCTATATTGTAAATTGAAGTCAATAAGGACAGCGGACAAACCTTGTTGTCCCTGAATATCTTATAAAAGTAACATGCAAGAGGTTTACAGTAAAACTTTATTTTGGTTCAAAAGGGCCAATAACTGGCAATGACCTGTATTCACTTTATTTCTTCATCTAGTTGGGATGACCTTCCATACTCGTCAGCCAGGACCCAGCTGGATTTGCTACCATTGCCTTAAAGAATGACAGAGCTGAGTGTTCTTCATAACCTATTAAGCCTGGTGAAGTCTACCGGTATAAAAAATGGCTGTTAATTACTACAAGCAGTGGAAACAGCATATGAAGTAGACACTTGTCCACTTGGAAGATATTTGGAATAACATACTCATAGGAAGATACATTCATCATAGAACAGCACAGTTGCAAGGCATTTGTGGTCTTGTACTACTAATGTAAATTTTTAAAAAATGGTATTCTCTCAAGTTTATGTTGAAAGAATATTGAACTAAGTAGTTGGCAGCTTGAAACGAAGGTCAGTGGGCAGCAGACTAAGTATGTGGCTGGGCCCTGTGCTATTCCTTGATGGCCGGTTATGCAGCATCAAGTAGCTGAAAGGGGGAAGAGTTAAGGCTGTGAAAATCTGAGTTTAGTCATCATAGAGTTTCTGCAGCCAGTGTTAGCAAGTGTGCAATAGCTGGACTTCGCTGTAGGGAGGGGTGTAGTTTCTTAGGTACTCAGGAGTCAGCAGAAATGGGAGATTTAAAGGACAGTATCAGTCCTTGAACAGCTCCTGAAGGTGGATCTTAGGGCCACAATATTCCCTTCTAGAAAAAGTTTCTGCCTCAGAGATCACGAGGTGCATTTTACCAATCTGTTCTGTAGGTCACAGTGGCACCAGTAACTAGGATGAGCTTCCAAGCTAAAAGAAATTGTTGAAACAGTTCTGTTGATCATAAAATTGAGAAAAGAAAACACTGAAAGGCAAGAAAAACTCTTAGGAATAGAAGGCAATAAAGAATATCATTATATATTAAAATAAATTATGCTGCAAATCTTACTTCTCAATTTCATGGCTGCCAAGGTCTTTACAAAATGTCTCTAGGAAACTAGCTTTATTTCTCTTTTACCTTGATCTTGGCTCAACCAGTCTGTTCTTACCCAAGTCTCTATTTCAGGAAAATATTAAGGCAAAGGTGTCCTGGGAAAGGAATTCAGAACTGCCCCCATGACAGTGGTGATATTACCACCTTCATGATGATTTGGCTAAGCTTATCCATTGCTTTTGACTGTGTGTTGAAAATGAGGGCTACCACAGAGCCTTATGGCCACTGTGAGGCTGAGCAGTTGCCTGATCTCATTCTTGGGAAACTTCTGGAAGCAAGGAGCTGGGACAGCAAATGAGTACTGATCCCATCCAAGCCTGACACTGTCTGACAGTGTAAAACTTGCCCAGTTTGGAGCTTCATGATGACCTGTGATCACTTTCATTGAGAGGCCTATTAACATTTTCTGCCTGACCAAACATTTACTCGGTAGAGTTTTGATATGACAGAGATAGATTTGGGTCATTCTGAGTGATCTGTATTTTTTAACTCTGCAATGTTCACATTAGAAATAATAATTGTGAAAAAAGCGAAGTCTGGAAATGTCTTGAGATGTAGTGCACATCTTAATGTCTTCCTATAGTATAAATGTTTACACACTGTTAGCAAGGATCAAGTAATTTTCCCTGTTTTCACATTTTTAAACTTGCATTAAATTTTAGGGCAGAAATATAGCAAGTCTCCCATAGCCATCTGGGACCACCTTAAATAGTGTGTCTAACTTGCCTGTTTCACCCTGTAACAGCTTTGAATTTGCTCACCAGAGACTCAGCAGTATGTATGTTGTATCACATGTGGCTGTCAGGGTAGAGAAACTAAAAACAAGGCAGCAGGGGAAGTGGGAAGGCTCATAAATAAGGATTCTAGGATTTTTTTTTTCTCCTGGATGACATTGTTTCTTATGTACTTGGACTTATGTACGCCTCACAAAGTAGTTTGGGTTCACAAAAGCAGTTTGTGCTCAGAAGTACTGTTTTTTTCCTGTAATGTAAGCTTACTTGCCACTTGGAAAGATGTTTGAGCTAATGCAAAATATTCCTAGGTAAAGAGAATCCAATGCTGTTTAAGTGCAGTGTATTGAATTGGGGGATGTGTATGTGTGTGTAAGTGTGTATGTGTGTAAGTATATATGTGTGTGTGTATTATGCATTTAAATAGGATTTTCCTCTTTCCTCCTTTCAGCTGCTTTATTCATGGAATCTCAGTCTTGGCTCAGTTACTGATCCATTTTTACATCTTAGGTAACATTTTCAAAAGTGCCATTGTATGTAAGAAAGTAAATGGCATTCAGGCTCTGAAGGCAATTTAGGTGCTTTTGAAAATGGGGTCAAAGTTTCCATGTCATTTGGATGCATAAAAATTTTTACTTTCTGTACTTACAACAATTTATTATTAGTATCACAGTAACATAGAGGAGGCCAGTCATGGGAACAGAACTCCATTGTGCGAGGTTTTGAATAAAAATATTCTAAATAGACAGCCTCTGACTCAGAGGATTTAGGAATTAAGTTTTTTTCCTCTGTCTGTCCCTCTGTTTCTTTTTATTAGTTGCTTTCAAGCAGAATGCAAGTAATGTTGAAATTTAAATCTACAACGTTGGAGTGGTTTGGGAGGAAGCAAAACAGAATGCACTCATCTACGAACTTTAGTAAGGGAAAAGATCAGTTGCAAAGCTAAACTCTAAGGAAACCAAAATGACAAAAATCTGAATAAGCAAACACTTGATTGAACACGAAAAAAACCCTCTCCTGTTCACAGAAAATAACTGTTAGCATTAAGAAAAGCACATCTGTAAAAAAATCAGTAATTAATGGTTTTGGCAATATAAATTAATAATCATTGGATATTTCAAAAGACCATAGCATTTGATGTAGTTTTGACTAGTTTTTCTGTGCCTTGACTGTGGTTGCATGTGAAGTGAAAGTGATTTATGAATCTGTATGCAAGTACGGCTGAGCCGCTCTGATTCCAAATCAGCGCAGCTATCTGCCTTGTTCTTTTGGTTTGCTTTCATTGAGGGAAAATATTTCAAGGAAATATCTTAACCTTTTGTTGTGGGAACAGAAAGGGAAAGAGGGAACATTCCAGTATTCAATGGTCAAATTCATATCTCCAAATCAAGTTCAACATGGATTTCTGAATCACATAGCTCATATAATCCTCTAGATGCTGTTGAATGATCACAGAGTTACTCATTTGCTAAGAAATAAAAGAAACCCAAACAACTCAAAACAGAAGGTATTTTAAGAATCTGTTCTGTGTCACTCATAGTATGAAACTGCAAATAGCACACAATCATGTTTTGTTCTCTTGGTTGCTTGAATCATCCCTTAGTTTGGATGGTACAGCCAAAAGCTGAGTTCTTCAGCAGTTCTGTTTTTGCTATTTTGTACTGCTGTTAATGACCCATGCAAGCATTTATGAGATGTTAAAAATTCCACTTTACTACATAATATAATTCATTAGATTTTCAGGTATTGAACATTAACAGAGACACCTGTTGATTTACAGGAGCGGGACTGTGTTTATTTATAAGTATCAGACCCATTGGCTTCACTTAGCCTCCAGAAGCACTTTAAAGGACTCTGTCTGAATAACTGTGGTCAATATGCTTTGCTTATGTAGGTATGTACATTTGTCAGCAGGGTATAGGGACTTTTCTCCCTTGTCCTCTTTGCATGGCCTGCCTAAAAGCCAGCAAAGTTCTAGTCTATTGTGGCAAAATGTTTCTTGGGAACCTCAAGAAATGAATGGTATTTCTATCCCTACCCTGCTCTTCGATTAGTGCAAAAATATCACTGATGTCAGAAAGTCTGAGCTAAATCCTGAGGAGAGGGATATGCAGCTAAGCTCAGATACTCTTCCAAAATGACTGGTATGCGTGTGCTGTGGTGTGCTCAGGTTCTCATCCTCTGCCATCAGGAGAGCACCAGAACTCCTTTCTCCATGTTTCTGGAGTTTTTCATCACAGAAACCACCATGTGCAGAGGCTGGAGTTTCCCCTGATTGTCTCACAAAGTGAAATGTCTGGGACGTTATATCTGAACATAAAAGCTGCTGAGTCTCCCTGGAGATCAAAATACCAGATGCATTCCTCCATATCCTTAAAACCATAGAGTATTGAGAGAATTGTTCAGAACCTAATTCCATTGTGCTAAAGGTATAAGATCTCAATTAATTCTTTAGCTGTAATGTCTGTGGACAAATAATAAGTGAAATTTTTCTCTTGCATTAGCAGGTTTCCCGACCGGTTAAAACATTTGTACAGATATTAAACAACTGTGACTGAACTAACTCTTTGGGAAAGGAGAAGTTTAATATATGCTAACCAGTTTTGGGGTATTATTTTTTGTGTATGTGTGTTTAGGGGGAGGGGGGAAGAAGAGTTGTTTTAGTTGTTTTTTAACCTGGAGCTGCCTATGAACTCACAGGATTGAGCAGATTGTGCAGGACAGACCTGAAGAGTAGTGAAATAGAAGGTTTCAAGAGCATTTTGGCAGATAAGTAAACATAAACAAGAGAATGGAAATATATTCATAAATGGAGATAATTTCCTCCTTCATTCTCCCCACCCCCCTTTCTTTAACTTCTCATCTTTTTCTATCCCTAAATACTGATTATTGAAATAATCTGAAATCTAGCACCATGTTTAGATTTTCAACTGCTAAGTGCTGAAACAACCATTTACTAAGTAGTTTTCAAATGGCTTCTATCTTCGCAAGCTCTGGTGGTCTTTTGTTATATGACTGAGACAGAAATGCTGCACAGAATGACCCACACACAGAGAAACCTGCTAATCAATAGAAAACATTAGTATCAAAGATTAATAAAAGTGTCCTGAAAATCAATGCATGATAGGGATTTGAAATGTTAGTGATTTCACCAGTGTTTCAAGATCAGCTTTAGAGTCATCTACCAATGTCAGCTCCACCTTCACATTAAAGCAATTTCATTTGGCAGGAATCAGTTAAGAGTTCTAAATTTTTTAAAATTATCAAAGCCTTTTTGCTGAAAAAGCATTGTATCTGCAATCAAATGTTCCACTGTCCTGGCTCTATTACACACACTCATACACAAAGGGCAAGATTCTTACATTTGAGCTCTGCTCCTTGTAAAAGGTATAGTTGGAGCATTAGGCAACCATCTATAGCTACTTAATCTATAGCCCTGGTCTTGGCAATACTTACAGCAATTACTGTGCTCACTAAAATATGTCTACTTGTATCAGTTCTATGATGGAGCTAGGGTTCCTCATGCCCAATTAGACTGCAGCAAGGTTCCCTTCCTGCAACAACAGGCAGGCTGTAAAGAACTGGGAAAAAGCAGCTGGTACTGGCCCTTGACTCAGCCCAGCTGGGTGAGTTGCTGGTTTATCAGTGGTATTGCACTGGAATTTCCCAAAAGCCTGCATTTTTCTTTTACCTCAGCAGGCTGATGCTTTAAACCAGGAAGTTTTAGAAAAGATATTTCATATGTGAAAGTCTCACATTCACTTTTATGTCCTATTCTGACATTTATAACGGAATTTGTGATGTTGCTTTCTTCGATTCTTTTCATCAATTTTCTGTTCATTCATACTAAAAGTTGTTAACTGCAGCAAAAACAACACAGACTTTTTTTGGAGGGATGAAGAAACTTCTGGTTTGCAAATGAAGTAAGGAAAAGAAATTGAGATTTCTTCTGTGTTCTTGAAAGTATTTCTTTGTCAGGAAATCCATTTCTCCTCCTGATCTATTTCTCTTTGCAGAATAATTCTTTGCCTGACCTTTACATCCACTTTCTGACCTCTTTGCCTCATTTTAATATGTGTGTGCACATGTATATTCAACGCTCAGAGCTAGCATACTGGTACTTTTTTCTCATCTTTGTGCTAGATGCATAGACTGCATGCTAAGGATTTTCTTTTCCCTACCATGACCACTGTGAATATGTATACACATACACAGAATTCCATCCTAAGTCTCTTGTTTCTAAAAATGTTTAAACAAGAAATAAAACCATAAAAATACTTATAGATTGGAAAGTTAAGAGAAGTAGCTAGGAGATCCATCTAGTTTATGTGCAATCTTTCATCTCCTTCTATTAACTCAGGTCTGTTTTATTGATCAGTCAAACTTAGCAAAGAACATTTCCAAAATACAGGTATGTGACTTTTGTTCTTTTTCTGTTTATTTTTTCTGTTTATTTTTTCTATGATTTTATATTCTTGCCCCAAGCATCTGCTATTAATGCCAGTTGTAAGTATGAATGAATGAGAAGAAGCCGACAAGTTTTGTAAGAACTTTTCTTCTATTTTAGTAAAGAAAGTGAATGCTGCATCTTGATTTTTGATTAGTCAAACCTATCCCTTCCTAAAATAATTCCTCATGACTGGTCAGAATTAAATCTAACAGGAGCAGCAAATGCCAGTTCGGTCTCACTCAATCTCATCCTAATCTGACGGTAGATTGGTGGCTTGTTTCGGCATGACCTTTATGTGTTTCATTGTTCTTAAATGGCTAATTGTGTTTACTTATTTAAACATTATGCAAAATCTAAAACACAAAAGTTAACTTTTGTGTAAGTTAACTTTTGTGGTTTAAACCTTTATTATTACAGAAGTGGAACATCTCCACAGACAAGCAACAAAGAAGTTCTGAAATATGGTAGTCATGTTTTTGTAAAACATGGTTTATTCTGGATATAAAAGACCTAGAGGGATATCAATGGTAAAACTGGCACTGGCCCTGTTGAGAGTTGAGCCAGTTCAATGCTGATTTTCTTTGAAGGTACTGTTTTAGTTTCTAGGTGTCCTTCCAGAGAGCTTTTTTATGAAAGAGGAAAAGAGGAGAGGGAGAGATTAAAAACTGATACTAAGGGAAAGATTTATGTAACTGATGAAAGGCTATAAACTTTTTTTACTTTCATTCCTATGCTGTATTAATACAGTTTTCAAATCCAAATGAGTTAACTAGTCATGGGTTTAAATATTCAAACATTAACCCACATATTAGAAAAACAAGTCAAGGAACTGCAAGACGTCAAAAAATTAGCGGAACATTTGGAAAGAGAAGACAGACTTACCTGGACTCTAGTGTATGAGCATTATTTCCTAAATCTTAAATAGTAATCTTTTTTGGTTTAGAAAAATTTTCTTAAAGTTTCACATACTGATATTCTAGTTGCATTAAAACCATTTTTTTAATCTGAAAATTTGATCTGATTTTGTCATTTTAGTATTATTAATCTTTTAATATTGATCTTGATTTTCTCGAAGTAATTTGAAATTGTAATTGTTGTTAGCCTTTAATTTTTTTTTTCAAAATTTATTAGAGGCTAATAGGAATAGTAGTATAGCAAATTATAAAAAACCATATCTTTAATTTTGTCTGGAACAATTTCCACTACCTGCCCTTGCAATTTTTCTTGAGAAATTAACAGCTAAAAGTGATAAAAAACTATTAAAATACATCTGAATATGTGAAAACTGGTTCATTGTTAGGGCCTCTACATAAACAAGGAAAACAATACATGTTTTTGAGTGGCTTTACATGCATAAATGGGGCTTGTATGAGGTATGGGTAATACAGACCAAATCAGACTACTTCTCTTTTGCTAATTTCAGGGTTTGGTCCCAGTAAAGATGATCTGAAGACTGAAGACAAAACCAGGCATATAAAAAAAAAAAATCTTGTTTTGATCTAATTAGTAATCACTTCTTGCTTCTAAAATTTACATGCACAATAGCTTATTTGCAGAAATGGGAAAGACTTTACTGAAGGAAAAAAAAATAATAAAAAAAATCTGGTTGTTGGCTGATGGGTTCTCTAAAGGAAAAGTGTACCAAATTCTGTCCTTGATGAAACTAGAACTTGCATGCCTTTCCTAAACAATTTTTAGGATGAAACTGTCCAAGAAGAATCACAAGTAAACTAGCCTCTGCCATCAGATCCTTGCTGTCAAATCTGCCAGCTAATTAATCACTGTTCTCCTTCATGGCCAATTCATGCTCTGACAATGTCCCTGTATTCTTTGCCCTGTCTTGGTCACCCCACTTCCAACAGTTCAGTATTAACAAGGTAAGATGTGGAAAACAATTTGGGGAGCGAGCAATAGTATGCTTCTCTTTTAAAATGAGGAGATTGTTACTAATTTTTGGAGTTACTGGACAATACTGCACAGTATTTTCTGTGCCACGTTTGCTAAGTTTCACAGGTGTTTTGAGAATTTAATTCCTTTTTGGACCACTTGAATTAATAATGCTTATAGTGCAACCAGGCAGCTTCTGTAGCCATGCAGATTTGCAAAGCCATAGCAACTTTCAGATTCAGTTGGAATTCTTATTTGTTTTCTAATGAATTTTGAAATTAACCTTCTCAGTGGCTTTAATTTGTAAATTAAAACAGTTCCTTTTTTTTTTTTTTATGTTAAAGCAATGGAATCCAGACTTAAAAAAAACCTGTGAACATAGAGAATAAGAAAATAAAAGTATAACCTCTATAGTGTCACCACATGAATTTGGAAAATGCCCAGGTCCTGTGCACCTACTCTTAGTTTTTCGTTTATTACTGTGGCAATGCAGAAGGCCAATAAAATCAAAGCAGAAGGGCACTAAATATGTGTCCCTAATTGTGGTTTGACTACAGGATTCATTTGCATCCAGTCCCCACTCCAAAGACATTCAGTTATAACGTTAGACAGATGAGTTGGGACTCCCATATCTCCAAGGGATTCAGATGTGTGTGCCCACCTTCCAGCTCTTCCGTAATTTGTACTTGTGTGTCAGAAGGTAGGGAGAGTTTTGAGGGAAAAGGCTGTTGCTGTGTTCCTCTAAGATGTGGAGTTGTTCTTTTCTGCCACAGAACTTCTGTACAGCTCCCAGCTGGAAGTGTTTCCTCTTTACTGAGGGGCTGTGTCATGCCTGGATGCCACACTGGAGGGGCAGCCGTGGGGCCAGAGGTATAAACCTGCCCATTTCACTTTCAACATGGCGACCGGGGAGCCACCAGGCAGCCCTGCAGTCCATCAGAAGTATGGGGAGTTGTTTGGAGGGCTGAAAGCAATGTCAGATTTTTTTCCATAAGCTGGATTTACTGGTAAATAAAACACTCGGCTAACTAATAAACTATCATCTATATCATGATATATATCATGATATAAACTATATCATCTAATAAAATACATCCACATTGTTTTTCTCGTTCAGCCACACGTTCCCTAATCAAGAGTTCATTACTTTGGAGCCCATAAAGAATTCTTTAGAAGGGGAATTTTTGCCTTTTATCTTCTGGATTCACCTGACTACTATAATATGTCAGGAGGATAAATAGTGTTTCAGGTGAATTAAAGCTGATACTGTAAGGAAAAAAAAAAAAAAACAATCTTGTTGTTTTGCTTGAATTTATCCCTTCCTCATTTTTCTCATTATGGAGATATTACTCCCACTGAAAATCGTTAACAATATGTTTTACCTAAATCACATTTTTCTATACGTTTTTGAAATGCTGTTCCACTCAGTTTTGCAAAATTAGAAAATTACCATAGAAACTGTTCCATGTTTTAAAAAAGATGACATTATGGTAGAGAGAACATAAAAATAATGCTGACCTTCCAACAGAAGAAAATACACAGTTATTTACCTAGTTAATTTTGCTTCCTGTTTAAAAGTAAATGTTCTTACAACTAGTTCATCTTGGTAGCCTCATTTAATTTACATATTAAGAAATAACAGCAGATTCTGACTAAACTGTGGCTCTCAAATGACAGTGCTGGAAGGGACCTCCAGAGATCATCTGGTCCAATCCCTCAAGTTGAAGCAGGGCCAGATAGAACCATTTGCTAGGACTGTGTCCAGAAGGATTTTTAATATCTCCAAGGATGGAGACTCTACAGTATCCTTGGGCAACCTGTTCCGATGCTTGGTCACCCTTACTGTAAAAAAACCTTCCAAATATTATCACAAGGTAAAATGATATTTTGAAAGAGAGACCACTAAAGTGGAAACTAAGTACACATCTGTGGGAATCTTAGGATCTCCTACATCCTTACTTCCTGCTCATTCAACAGAAGCTGGTGGAGTTGATAGATACTCAGAACCTCAGAAATGGTTTTCTTTACCTGCCAGAACAAAGCCCTTTGTATTTGACAGACACCCTTGTCTGTGTCCACTTCAAGGGTTCAAGAACACATATACTCCTGTTTGTGCACTCAGGTCACGTAGGTATTTTATTCTGATTGTTCACAATTGTAAGCCAGGATGCATCTAATTTGAAAATATAGCTTTTAGAGTCAGGGTGAGTGTTTAACATATTAAAAGTTCATCAGCTCCATGATCTTTTCTGCACTGATGGCAGAACAATTATTTTTGGAGAAACAGCATGAGATGTCATAAACACAGGGTTATGACTTCCCTCTGCTAAAGGAAAAGCTGATTTGTGAGAAAGCAGGCTATTCAAACACTAGTATCTTTAATAATAGCAAGGGGAATAAAGAATGTTACTATCTAAGGAAATTGCTTTTTATATGAATGTGTTTAAGTTGTGATTTTTTTAATGCGCTCAGCATGGAAGTCTTCTTTAGAGGAAATCGAAGGAATTTCTTCAGGTTTTTTTTAATTTTTTCTTTTAAGTTTTAAGGAATTTGTGTTTTTTTTTTTCTCGTCAAGGAAATTTCAGACAAAAAAAAGGGAAGGTAATTGGTTATACCCAGCCCCCATTACTCGTTGTGTATTTGGAATAATTATAATACTGATGTCATTCACTAATCCTGAGTGCAGTAAAGTACTTTGAATCTAAAATCTAAAGACAAATTCCAGGCTTTCTAGTCAGACAGGGCTGTGAGTTACGGGTGTGAGTTTCCTTTGAACAAGAACTAAAAAAAGATGAACTGATAGAATCATCAAATTGTTTAGGGTGGAAAAGACCTTTGAGATCATCAAGTCCAACCATTAACCCAGGGCTGCCAAATCCACCACTAAACCATGTCACCAAGCATCGCATCTATGCATGTCTTAAACGTCCCGAGGGATGGTGATTCCACCTCCCTGGGCAACCTGTTCCAATGCTTGTTCACCCTTTCAGTGAAGAATTTTTTCCTAATATCCAATCTAATCATGATAATCCAATCTGATCATGGTAAATACTTCATTTGGTTAATCTAATTCCGTTTCTTATACTTGAAAATTTTTCATAGGATGAGATTTTTGGCTATTAACTGGTGTGTTTGTGTGGAAAAATGAATACATTTTACATTAAGGTGTCTTAGCCTGTTATTCCAAAACTGTTTCCTTCAGCTACTTGATATTTATTTTTGTTAGTAAGCACATGAAGGCACCAAAAAGCGTTAGGTACAGTATGCAGTGCAGGCAGAGGCGTAGAAGAGAATTTCAGTTGCTCTGTTGACCGATGAGGTGCATGCTCTCACGCCTGCCTGCACACCTCAGGGCTCACATCAGGGCTGCGCTTACACTACTACACAGGGGGCACGATCGATGTCGCCAAAGCTAAATGAGTGGAGAGGAACAACACAGCTGAATAACTACAGACTTAAATAGGAGGAAGCAAATCCACCTAATTATTTTCTCTATTTACGAGTGCTATTTTTTCCTGTCTTTTCATTCAGTTTTCAGAAAATTGACTAATTTCTTGGACGCTTTTTTTGGAAGATAGTTCTCAAGGAGAGATTCACTTGAATGTGTGAAGGAGAGAAAAGTTTAGCTGGGAGACAACAGGCTAACATAGCTGAAGTGACAGGAATGCTTGCATTTGTTAAAGAAGCAAACAAGGCTGGTGTATAGATGGAGATGAGAAGGTAGTGCATTTGCTTTTGAAGAGAACAGTGTTCATAAGCAAGAAAAACCTGGAGCTGTGGAGATCTTTGAAAGCCGAATGCAATAGGAATATTTTGTACAAATTAAAGTATTGAAAAATATTCTCAGAGATACTGTTATAGTAGTTATAGACTGTGGAATAGCATGAAACAGACAGTACCTTTCTTCAATCATTTCAAAGTAGAATGTAACAAAAATATCAGAAATATTTATGTATATATGCAATACACGAATGACAATATAAGTAATAATATAAATTTATATTCCTTATTACAAATGAAAATGTAAATATAACAGAAATAATTCTTTGATATATATTCATAATATAAAAATATTTATATATTTCTCATAAAATTCCAGAACAGAGCTTATTTATATTCAGTGGTCAAAATGGAAAGCTGGAAGTCCCACCACCTCATTGAAAGCTATTCATCAATGTCCAGAAAGTGTCAGTATCCATGATTATGGTTCTGAGAAGTGCTGGGAAGGCATCATACATCAGCCCATTTTGATCAATGGTTATATTGCCTTCAGCTATAAACTACAGCAGTTCTTTTTCCAGCTGCAGGAAAGAACTTACCAAGAAGCAGCTGCTATTATAAGATTTTCATCTGAGTTGTCGTTGCTCCCATTTTAGCATGCAGCCTTTGGATAACATTTGGATTATCAATCTTTTGGTTGCTTTTCCAAACAAAACCTAACATGTTGAGATTTGTCCTTCACTGTTGATGTGAATGTGTTTTATTAGTCACATCAGTTAGAGTACTTTTAATTATTGTCATTATTCAGTAATAACCTCATGTCTGAAAGGAGACCACTGCGTGTTGAACACCTTATGCAAAAGTAGGAAGGTTACTGAGTGAGATCTATTTTAGGAAGAGGAAAAGAGCAGATGAAAGGCAATATTCAATGCCCTTCATAATAGATTTATAGCTTAGTAATAGATTAATAGCTATTAAGATAAACACATGTGTGGGTCCTGAATTCTGATACTATTTTCCTGTCTGTGAATTCCATTTAAATGTGTATCTTTATCAAACTTTAACAAAAAAGACAGGCTTTTCTAAAGCCCGACTTCCAGTAATTTTGAACTTTCACTTGAAGCACTTGATTAAAAAACATTTACTGAGTACAAGTTTTCTCCATGGGAGCATAATGAAAGAATCAGCCAAACCAATTTCAATCTAATTTGAGAATGCAGTGGTAATACCTCTCTGCTGAACCTGATCTGTCTCACCTTGTACCCTACTGTGTTAGGGATGGGGAAAGAATGTGTTTAAGCACATGTCTAATGGGCTTGAATGGTGTAGGATTGAAACCTGTTCTGGTAATGGAGCTTTATAAAAGGCTCCATGGTCTTTGAACCTGGCTCTTTTCCAAAGCAGAGGGGCACTGTTGTAGCTTGCTTGTCATTTCTGCACACTGAATTAAAATGAAATCAGACTCCAAAGTAGCTTCTTCCCAGATCACCTTTGAAAACCATCAAAGCACACTAGCAGGGGGCAGCAATGGAGGAAATTAGAGGCCAGAAGGTTTATTTCAAATATACTGCAGAGCTCCCATGAGGAGTAGAAGGGAACAGATGAACTAGCAAGGGGCATAACAGAACATTCAGTGAGGAGTGTGTTCAAATGGTTAATGTTAGAGGTGAATAAATTGGACTATGTAGGCTCGTGTGTGATGAATTTCCCTTCTGTTTGTAAATTGTGAGCAAACAGGTTGTCAGGGGCTGGTATTTCTTGCTGCACACAACACACACAAACCGGTGCAGCTGAAAAAGAATGGAAGAGCAGTCTAAGTATGTGCACTGAAAAGTGTATATATTTTTTGCCATTTCATTTCTATTTCAGAGAGGTTTTGACACAAACCATGCAAGGCATGGCACACTGTAATGGTGTTTTTCACTGAGGTTCCAGTCTTGCCAGCACTAAATTCAGTGGGATGAACCATGCTCCGAAGCTGAACTTGCAGGATACATACCCTCACCATTCCACCATGTAAAACGAGAGAAGCTCAGCACCTCTTCCAAATACTTGGCTCCCTCTCCTGCTTTACAGATGCCTCCCTGGACTTCAGGAATTCCTCTTTGCAGGTAATTTCTAATTGCAAAACTGTACTGAAACAAGCATTTTAGAGTGTATTTGAACATCAAAGCAAAACAGACTATGGTAAGAATCCCGGAAGGAGAAAGTTATCAGCAGCCTTGTGCCTTTGTCTAGTCAGAACTGAATGTTAAATCCTCAATTGCTTCAGATCATGTAGAGCATGGGCTATGATCAATCATATCTAGACTATCCCAACCACTTCACAAAAGAAGTTTTTTGTTTTTTTTTTTTGTTTTTTTTTTTTTTTCATGCAGGTCTTTTTCTTTTGTTCATATAAACTAGCAAGTTTGTATGGACAGCTACTGCATTTAGGCATCCTATTAATTGAAAATGACAACTTCAAGGGACAAAACTGGGTTATTTCAGCCAAAATGGAGAAAATACTGTTTTGTTTTTGGTTTGTGGTTTTTGTTTTTTTTTTTGAAAAGCTGTTTAAAATGTCTTAAGGGATGATTTTTTTTAAAGGGATTGCTGTAATTTTCTTCTTTAAACCAAGAAAAAAAAAAAATCTTCAGAAAGCTCCAGTATAGCTGTAATACCAGACTCTGTCCTGTGTATAAGAAGTCACAGATGGAATGTCCCCTGATATGACAAAAGACAGAGTTTTATACTTGCTAGCACTAAGTTGGTCCCTCATCACAGATGGAGCTTAATGCTATAATACCTTATCAACTTTCTTCCTTTTTTCCTGTCTGCATTAATTGCAGAGCCCTTTGGAAGAAATGAGTGTGGCACCAATTACTGCAAAAAATCTGTGAAACTCTGATTCGTACCTGTGATTCAGGGAACCATGCTTGTGTTCAATTTCTTTGAGAGCAAAAATCAAGGGGAGATTGATGTTTCATTCCCCCTCTCTTTTAGATGTAAGTACATCAGTACATTATCCGCTTCTCATCTGACTCATAAAAATCATGTTTCAAATCATAATGTTGTGCTTTTTGTCAGAGAAAGGGCTATTTTCTACAGGGTTCTGTGAAAAAAATTCATGAGCAAACCTTTAACTTTGCTAAGCTTGCCTGATGTTGCGTATTTGTTACCATTTGGCAGTTCTGACCTTTCTAAACAGAGTCACTAATTTGCATAAAAATTAGTGAGGGTCTGGGCATCATCCCCATTCTAGATGTCGTGCATGAAATATTGCAGCACCACTGACTTATGAGCCTACAAGCCATTTTCTATGGCACTGAAGAAAACGCCATTATAGGAGACTGAGAGTGGGACAAAGAAGCAGTAAATAAGGTTAGGAGACTGGTAGAAAGAGAACACATTAATTTTCTAGCCCACATTTTTCGTTGTGATTTAAGTTATTACATTAATCCTATTTTGTTCATAAGCAACCATTAGCTTTTCCTGTTACTGCTTGATTTTAATGACCAGGCAAGGATCAGGTACCTGGGGTTTGAAGGTGGGTATGAATGCTGTGAAGAAATGCAGTAGAGGCTGTCACCTTCGTCCTTCTCCTCTCCATTCAAAGATAGCTGCTAGAAACAGTGAAATCATTGAAGAAACACACAAGCACAAAGGAAATGCAGGGCAGGAATTAAGGTCAATGGTTATCTGCTGCTTCCACAGTAATTTTCACCTTTTTGAAATGAGCCCAAAGTGGTGCTAAACCACTATCAAGGCCAAGCAGTATCCATTCACATCCACTCTGCACTCACACAAGTTGCTGCACGAGTTGGAAGATACCAGAGGATCAGGGACCTAATCTCTTTATCCTAGTCAATTCATGACGTGTCTTGGACAAATTGCCAAGCCGCAGCCCACTCCTGCTGAGCCCACAGAGGGCTAAGCCATGCTGTGAATGGAACATATGGCCCTTCTGACAGCACTTAGGCTGTAATCAAGTCTCAGCATGACAGAAGGATATCTCTTAGATCCATTAAATATAGACTTCAGCTCAACCGTTCCTGTTTGTTGCTCTGTCTTTTATAAACTAGGAAGGATTTTCAGTTCAATAAGCAGGATGCACATCCCCGCGCATTATGGCCTGAAACATGCTACGTGTTTATATTCACAGCGAGGCTCTGCAAGCGTGGCAGAGCAAGTTGTTAAGCCTCAGCTTTCTCCAAACACAGCATTACTTATAAGGGGCAGACACTACCAGCCCTTCTCAATGCTAAGGAGTCCTCAGGTCACAAGGGAAGGACAGCATTGCTGATGGTCATATGGAGGTCAGGATTTTAGGGTTCTAGTCAAAGAGCATGGGCATTTTGGTGATGTTTCATTTGGACAACAACCTGAAACAGAGTGGAAAGGAGGTCCCGGATTTCTTCTCAGAGCAGAGACAACTAATGAATGTGCCAGGGCACTTGAAGGGACATGACAAAACTTCCAAGGCAGCTTGATGTCCGGTCCAGATTGCCTCCAGTTTCCTCCACAGGATGGTACATCTTTGTGCTGCCTTTTGCTGTGGGTTGTGGTCAAAACCACAGTGCAGCCCATAAATAGGGTTTCCTTTCTAGTTCTATGCGAGTCTGCACTAGCAACATCCTTCTCCAAAGTACTTCTGAGAGTTTCAAAAGATGAAAGAAATTATGTCTTATCGAAACATAATAACAATGGTAACGATAACGTGCAAGCAGATAAGGCTGTCAATTTAGTACCATAAACTCCATGACATTTTATTTTTGTGATCTATCTTTACAAGGCTATCCAAGTGTAAAAGGAAAATGTTTGTAATAAAATAGGGGGATCAGAAAGGAATAAAAAGTACAGGGAAGAAACAAAACAATGGCAGAACTTTAGGGAATAAAATAAAATTTAAAAATGCAGAAAGACAGTCCGCACTGATGCCAGGTATCAGACAAATCTAAGCACAGTCACACCTGCATGGTGCTCTCTGCCTACAGTTTGAAGTCAGGCTGAACAAATTAGGCAGTAATAAGCACTTTTAGAAAAATCTATAGATATCTGAGAAAACAATTGGGAGTGAGCAGCTCAGAGGGAATTTCTGTTTCTGCAAGTCCTTGCACCTACTTTAGTACTGGAATGCTAACTGTATCTAGGGCCTCACAGTAGGGATAGTCAATTAAAAAGAATTTCTTGAGCATAACCAAGTTCCCTGTGACACAAAAGTTAGATGTGGTATGGTGTGTTTTCCCAAGGATGTCTGTTCAAACTTGCCCTTGAGCTAGCAATAGTAGGTGCTGCAAGAAACCAAGATTCCAAGAGGCCCAGGAAGATCACAAGAGTCTGTCCTACAGCTTCTGTGACCACAGGCCGTAAGGTAAAATAAGAATGATTCTTGCTCATTGATGACTGATGCAACCGATGTAGATTTTGACCACATCAGCTAGGAATGGTGCAATGTGTCACTAGTGCTTCCAGGTTCAGGCCAGTTCCTCTCCTCATCCTCTGAATATGACCTTATGGAAAGGTGAATATGCAAGACAGGGGAGGAGGTACAACTTCCATGTAACCTACTTATCTATCCTAGTTTTATGGGTGACTAATGAAGACTGCCCTAGCACTCTAGGGGAAAGAGCAGGTGGATAAAAACATGCTATCCACCAAAACGGGAACAGAGACACTAATATGTTTTTGTGTGTGATCACAAATGACAGAGCTGACCTTTCATGAACTGCAGTTATGGACAGGTCTGCAGAGCCTGAAATTGGGTTGGACAGCATGTCTGCTCAAGCTAATAATGCTGCTGGTACTTGTCAGTGGCCATGTCACTCCTGCTCTTCTAAACTGCAAACATAAACTTTGGTCTGGGGAAACTTAGTGACCCTCAGAGACACAGCTTGATAAAACTTCACCAGTATGACTGCTGGTGAGTTTTGATCTATTGATATCTTTTGAGGCAACCCTGTCTGGGTGAAAATGCTGTGACGTGAAGTTACCAATAGAGTTATGTAGCTGAGGACTGTTTTTATCAAAGAGGGACCTGAGTACCTGTGGAAAGATCAGAACCTGGAATAAGTGCAAGACCAGAGGATTATTTTTATATTTGAAAAATTCAGATTTTACCTGATATAGTGATGCTGAGAAGGTGGGAACTGATGTAATGTCAAAAGGAAAAACATGTCCCACATTGTATGTGAGCCAAAATGTATTTCTACCAAAAGGGGGAAAAAAAACCCCAAAACCCCAAGGGGGGTGGGGGTAGCAGGAGGGGAGAAGGAAGAAAGAACAGGCTATTAAGAGAAAATTCCTGGAAGGAAATAATTTATGGAACTTTGAAACTATTTTCTGCTAGGCAGAAATTTCCACTTGTGAATTAGTCGCATTTTTCATTACAAGGTATTAACTTTCCCTACAATGCAGTTATATGAAGTGCACAATATATATCGCGATGTAGACTTTATTTCCAGGGATGCAGTCTTTGAAACAACCTTCAGCTTCATGGGGGTTATATATTTGATGAGTTCCAAACCTCTAGACTGGATTTGAAGAAGCTCTTAGAGATTCAGAAACTCACAGCTGAAACAGGAGACGATACATTGGTGGAATTTGTCTGCATTCGTTTACTGGCAGAACAGTGTCAGTGGTCAGCAATTGCTTTTAAGAAACCTGTTTGGGCCTTAGAGAAAACAATGATGGACAAAGAGTTCAGAAGCTGGATTCCTGTCCCTACTTTTGAAAACCGCCTATCATAGTAAGCCTACAAATCACTGATCCTGACTTCATTATGATGTCTTTATACAACTGTCTCCAAATATTCTATGACAGATTCAACTTTCCAAATTTTTTTGTGGATTTGTGGATTAACTCTTTCATCCCTCAGCATGATAGTCATCTCCATAGAGTACACCTGGGTGTAAAATATTTCACTATATATCAGACCGGGGATATATCAGGTACGGTTGTCTTGGTACCATTGCCGTGTCTGCTTTTATAGAATAGAATCACAGAATCACAGAATAGTTTAGATTGAAAAAGACCTTTGAGATCATCAAGTTCAACCATTAACCTAGCACGGCCAAGTCCACCACTAAATTGTGTCCCTAAGTGCCACATCTGCACATCTTTCAAATAACTCCAGGGATGGTGACTCAACCACTTCCCTGGGCAGCCTGTTCTAATGCTTAACAACCCTTTCAGTGAAGAAATTTTTCCTAATACCCAATCTAAGTCTCCCCTGGTGCAGCTTGAGGCCATTTGCTCTTGTCCTGTCATTTCTGACTTTGGAGAAGAGACTGACACCCACCTCATGCCAACCTCCTTTCAGGTAATTGTAGAGAGCAGTAAGGTCTCCCCTCAGCCCATCTTTCTTGTAGTGAGGGGCTCAAAACTGAACACAGTATTCAAGGTATGGGCTCTTCTTCCAAATATCATAAACTCCTTTTTTACCCTGAGTTCCAGCCAAACTCACTGTTCATCTAGGCCAGTCTTCCCTACTGGCTTGTCTTTTGGCACATGGGGATGGTTTTCTCCTGCACCTTTAAGATTTTCTTCTTGAAGAATGTCCAGCCCTCCTGGATTCCTTTGCTCTTCAGGACTGCCTCCCGAAGTTTTCTCATCCAGATTCCTAAACAGGCCAAAATTGGCATTCCAGAAGTCCAAGGTAGTGGTTCTGCTGACCCCCTCTTCTCCAAGAATTGAAAACTTTATCATTTCATGATCAGTGTGCCCAAGATGGCCTCCAGCTATTGCATGACCCACAAGTCCTTCTCTGCTAACAACAAATCCCATGGGGCACCTTCCTTAGTTGGGTCCTCACCAACTATGTCAGGACGTTATCTTCCACACACTCCAGGAACTTCCCAGACAGTTACCTATCCACTGTTGTATTTCCAGGAGACATCTGGTAAGTTGAAGTCCCCCAAGAGAAAAAGGTTTAGATTGTGAGACTTCTCACAGATGATTATAGAATATTTAATCTTTCCTTTTATCCTGGTTGGGTGGTCTATAAGGCCTATGGACTTCCACCATGATATCTGCTTTGTTGTCCTTCCCCCTATTTCTTACCCATAAACACTCAACCCTATTGTCACCATTGATAAGCTCTAGACAATCAAAACACTTCTGAACACACAGGGCTACGCCACTGCCTCTCCTTCCTTGCCTATCCCTTCTGGAGATTTTATACCTTTCCATCACAGCACTCCAGTTGTGTGAGTCATCCCACCATGTTTCTGTGATGGTAACGATGTTATAATTTTCCTGCTGCACAATGCTCCTCTACCTCCTCTGGTTTGTTGCCCATGCTGTGTGCATTGGTGTAGATCACATGATGAATTGTACACTTTGTTAATGTGATAAAACAAATAAAAAACAAACTTGGGATATTTATATTCCCCAGTTAAAAATATGGCTTGGCTTAATTTTTTTACCATTGCCTGCTAGTATTGTGAAAAGTCTCTTTCTCAGGTTGGCATCACTACACTAACAGAACCATTATGAGATGAGTTATGCCAATGTAAATTTGTTTTTCTGACTTTGCTTATAACGTTTGGAAAGTCAGTGGGGAAAAACACAAACAAGCAATCAAAAAGTGGCTGTCGGTGGATGCCATATTTTTGCTAGAGCTAGAAGAATGTAGATGAGCCTTTGAAAGCAATCTTACAAAAAAAAGCACATGAATGTTTTTGTCACTCTGGAACAGAAAGCAGTACTCTCTTCCATTCCAATTCTGCAAAAGTGTAATGCTTCAGGGGAAGAGACCATGAATTCCATAAAATTATTTTCCTTGTGTGGCTGAGTAAATTTAGACCTAAAAATGTTTCCAATAATAAAGTATTCGGGAATTATATGGAATACTTGTATATATTATATAATTTAAAATATGTGTTTTCATGAAAGAGTTAGTCCTAATAAATGCTCCCCTGGGAAGACAAGTATCTTCATTCCTTTGCTACGTTTTGCAGAATGGGAAGGTGACATGATATTACGTTGTTCTGAGATAACTGTTCTGGAATTCCTGATTCCTGCTTCTGCATTGATTCCTCTAGACCATGCCGATTTTCCCCACACCCACAGTTTTGTTAAGATTCCCACTTGCGATTCTCCCTTCTAACCATTCCACCCGAAAGTAGGTTTGTATCCTTTTCAGAAAGACACATGTGACATATGGACCAAGAGAAACATAGCAAAGAGTTGAACTGCTTGCAATAGGTTAAAATGTTCTTTCTCTGGCTGTCCTCTGCATCTACATTAAATGATTAAGATCACATTCTAGTTCTAAATTTGTAAAATAATCTCTTGTTTATGTTTTCTTTTGGAGATAAAAGTTCTGCCTATTTGTCATTGGAAATGTGTCACTCAGCTAATTCTGGCATGGTTTCAGTAGGCTGAAATCAGCAAAATGAGACCACTTTTATTTCTGTTTCCAACTAATTTCTACAGGCAAAGAAGTAGTATGTTGCATTAAGTAGGAGTTTTATTTTTTTTCTCTCATTATCAATTCAGTGGTTAATTTTACATGCAGAGGTGTTGATTCTCTGAAATGTAATTCATCTTCCTTGAGTTTAGCACAATAAAAATAAATGTCCTGGGAATTGTTACTTTTTTTTGGCTGCGTAAAAGATGGTCTTAGTGTACACTTGATGTACTAATGTGCTAACTGTCATTAATTTGAATGAAAGAAGATAGTTTGGCATGTGACCTCTGTACTTAAGAGCTAGGTTATTTCAAGTTTAAGAGAAGGAAAAGATTGTGTCTCATTTTTATACAAGTCTGGTCATCTAGTAGTATTACAGTGCTAGATGGGGTCAATGCAGAATATGATCCTGAGATATTTGGGAAGTCTCCATTTTGGATGATTGGTCTACTGCCTGTACAAACCATATTTGAATTATCACTAGGTAAGAAATACATTGCTTGCTAATGAATATTTTTAAGGTGAGCAGAAATGGTTGAAAATGAAATATAATAATATTTTATAGCCTTCTATGATGGAAGGACTGGCTGGGTAGATGAAGGGAGAGGAATGGAAGTTGTCTACTTTGACCTCATCAAGGCTTTTGACACCGTCTCCCATAACATCCTCATAGGAAAACCCAGGCACTGTGGGTAAGATGGGTGGACAGTGGGGCGGATTGAGAACTGGCTGATGGCAGAGCTCAGAGGGCTGTGATCAATGGCACAGAGTCTACCTGGAGGCCTGTAGCTTGCGGTGTTCCCCAGGGGTCAGTACTGGGTCCAGCCCTGTTCAACTCACTCATCAATGATCCAGATGAAGGGACAGAGTGTACCCCCAGCAAGTTTGCTAATGATGCAAACCTGGGAGGAGTGTCTGACACACCAGCAGGCTGCCCTGCCATTCATTGAGACCTGGACAGGCTGGAGAGTTGGGCAGAGAGGAACCTCATGAAGGTCAACAAAGGCAAGTGTGAGGTCCTGCACCTCCACACACCAGCACAGGCTGGGGGCTGACCTGCTGGGAGACAGTTCTGTAGAGAGGGACCTGGGAGTCCTGGTGGACAGCAAGCTGGCCATGAGCCAGCAGTGTGTCCTGGTGGCCAAGAGGGCCAATGGGATCCTGGGGTGCATCAGGAGAAGCGTGGCCAGCAGGTAGAGGGAGGTTGTCCTCCCTCTCTGCTCTGCCCTGGTGAGGCCCCATCTGGAGTGCTGTGTCCAGTTCTGGGCTCCCCAGTTCAGGGGAGACAGGGAACTACTGGAGAGGGTCCAGTGGGGGGCTATGCAGATGGCTAGCGGGCTGGACTCCTATGTAGAAAGGCTGAGAGAGTTGGGCCTATTTAGCCTAGAGAAGAGAAGACTAAGAGGGGATCTTATCAATGCCTCCAAATATCTTAAGGGCAAGTGTCAAGCGGATGGGGCCAGGCTCTTTCAGTGGTGCCCAGTAACAAGACAAGGGGCATTGGGCACAAACTGCAGCACAGGCAGCTCCATCTGAGTATGAGGAAAAATGCCTTTACCTTGAGGGTGACAGAGCAGTGGAACAGGCTGCCCAGAGAGACTGTGGAGTCTCCTTCTCTGGAGACACTGAAAACATACCTGGACATGATCCTGTGCTACCTGCTGTAGGAGAACCTGCTTTAGCAGGAGGTTAGACTAGATGATCTCTAGAGGTCCCTTCCAACTCTGACCGTTCTGCAATTCTGTGAAATATGATGAAAAGTCGTTCTTTAAGAATTGTCCATTAAATGAAAATTCTGAGTGGTGAAGTAATGTGTGATAGTTTGGATTAACGATATAATTTTGTTTTGACAATTTCAACCTGATTCAACTTGATTTCTCAGAAATATTTTACTGATTCTAGCCTGAGTTATATTGTAAACCAAAAAATATTTTCACCTGAAAATTTGAACCAGTTTTTGAAAAAGAACATGTCATTTTTTAATATATATTTTTCATCAGAAATGTTACTTGATTGGAATTGATACTATTCTCTGTTTTTTAGATGAAAAAATATAATTAAAAATTCCCAGTTCCTTCTATAATCCATTATTCCTTCTACTCTGAGGGAGTCATAGGTAGCCACTAGAAACAAGGGCCTGCCTGCCTAATTAAAAATGTTCTGACAGATTCTTTTAAGTTAAAATCAGCCATGAGGAAGTCTTACTTTTACTCTTGAGATGGTCCTTGCTGTGCCATCTGTAACTGAAGTTAAAAAAAATGCAGTAAGTCGAGATAGAGTTCGTTCACTGCTTGGGCACATTACCCTTTCTGCATTATCTAAAAGTTGTCATTCTGCACTGTCTGACAGCACCATCTGGTTCAGAATATAATATCTCAGATATGGCCATTTCTAGAGCTAGATGTGCTGCCACCATATATAACATGAGTGGGTTTTGCATTTGTGCTATATCTTCTGAAACTGTAATGCTGATGCTGTATCTTCAAATGGTCTAAAAAACCAGACTGTTTAAACAGAAGCGATGAATAATTCACATCAGAAACAGAGAAAAGCAAACAAACAAAAGTCAACGGGCATCTCCTCATTTTCTGGGAAAGGAGGGGATACACAATATGTGCTGCTGTCATTTTCAGAGTATTTAGAATAACCTTTGCCAGCTGTGGAGAACTCTTGGGAGCTCTGCTAGCAGTGGCAGATCATTTAAAGGGTCACTGATTCCATCCCACCCCTCCTTAATGTGTCAACCAGGAATAAGCTATAGCACACAAAGATCTCTCTCTACAGATGCAGTCTTCTGGGAATCATAATCACTAGATATAAGGGCTGTAGTTTTGGATAGAATTGCACAGTGTTTCAGACTGAGCCAATCTTATTTCTTTAATCAGGAAATAATAGTTAATACTCAAAATAGTGATTCTTCTATTAGCAGGTGGGGAAACTTTAGGAGATGAAAGGAGAAATTCAGTGGAACACTCAAACTGCCTTGCACCACTTTCTGACAAAAAGCATCCATAAATCTGATTTTATGTGGTGGCAGCAATAAGCTTCTGACTGCTTTGTCTCATTAGAGTTGTGGAAAGAAATTGGAATATGTTCCTAGCCTGGCAAACCAGGCTCTCTACCTGTAAATTATTAAACCTTATGTGTGTCAAGTGTGCTCAGAAAGAAATAAGCCAGAGAACGGAGACTGCATAGTTAGGTGCAGGAATCAGAAAGAGATGAAAACGATCATATTCTGGCTTGCTTTAGCTTTATTTGCTTATTAAGAAGCATGGAACACCACAAATATCTATGAAAGGTCATGGTAACATTGGGAAAAAATACACTGAGTGAAATATCACATGTATACTAATATGGCCACTGATTTTGAAGAAATACTCAGAGATAGGGAGTCATGCTCAGTTCCTAAGACATCATTTTTTCATTGTACTGGAAACAGGAAAAGATGCTCGCCAGAACTATACAGAAAAATATAGTGTGATCCAGATTTGTGTGAGTAAATATTCTTTCTTTTGGCACAGTGGATGCTCGGCAGCAATGAGTTTTTCACAACGTTGCTGTACCCTAATGACTCTACTTAGAATAACTCTCTTGGCAAGTGTCATTTGCTATCATGAGTTGCAGGAGCCCTGACCCACTCTTGATTTGGTGGGTGTGTCAGATTGACCCTGGCACCCTCATGCATCACCAAGGACCATGCACAACTCTTCTGTGGGTTTTATGTGAAATGATTTTAGGCAATCAAAATCTGCCTTGCCTGGGCTCCGTGTTACATCTTTGACTGCATTTTTTCAGGTTGACTGAACACATGCTTTAGTACATGGTCTGTGAGAATAAAAATAAGAATCAAAAACTTAAACAAAAACAGTAGTCAAATGTAAAATATCTAAATGACTGTAGTTTCTGAGAAAAATGAAACTCATGTAAGCATCTGATTTAAACTTGGATTGTATGGATTGGACAATGAAGAGCCTGGACTGTGATGGCTTCCTAGCAGAAGTCTGAATAAGGATGTGCCCTGACATTTTTATTTTAAAGGTACTCCAGAACAATGGCAGTCATCTACAAAGATACAAGTCTCTATAGCATAATATCACAGATTTAGCCATTAAGTGCCATTGGGAGTGATGCTGTCACTCCTAGGAAAAGTGCCATTACTGCCCATAGATAAAACAGTAAAGAACTGCATTTATCTTCTACATGGTGTTATTTAGCAATCAGCTTCTTTTCTCCTTCAAAATCTAGAATAAATGAGGCACAGCTGGGGATAGAATATAGGGACTGACTGTTCTGAAGCTTTTGGTAAGAGGCATGGAAGAGACAGCTTTAAACTGTGTGGGAATCGCACTGCTCTGGAGGGCATGGTTAGCTGGCCTAGTTTCTGGCAGAAAATGGATGGCATTTGTACTACATATACTTCACCACAATGTGTCAGTTCAAGTTGGAAGCTCTATGGTCTGGCCAAGAATTCGCTTGCTACAGTTCCACATGCATTTTATTTACTGTAACAATAAAAACAAGACAAACTCCTGCCATTATAAAATTTTCATTAACACAGCAAATGCAGAAATATTCGTTCAATATACCAGCATGAAATGATTTGTAACAATACATGAGCACAGAAAGGGTGACTGACCAGTGGCAGAGTGAACTCTAGCAGCGTGATTCATTCCAGACATTAAATTCTTATAGCTCTCCTGCATCCTCGAATCAAAACCCCATGCTTTCTGTATTACTCACTAGACACCAAGAATAACATGATCATTTTGGAAGTTCAGTCTCGCCTGCAGGCAAGAATTTGTCCCGTCATAGCAGAAACAAAAGTAGCACAGCAGGACCTTCACTATTAGGAACAGCAGCAGAAATTGTCCTCATGAAACAGCAGGTCTCTTAAGTGTGAGCTTAAATGTGGATATTTAATTTCTATGAATGTCATTGTCAACTCTCTCTATATCAACCTAGATACATAATAAGAATAATCATTCCTGGCAAATAATGAGGAGTATAGTTCCAGAGAAAATATTAACAATTTGGAAACATTTTACACAAGTACAATGAATAATAGGGAACAAGGAAATGAAACCACACTGAATTTTCCCCAATGAACCTGCTCTGATCACTTCGGTAACACCTCTAACAAGTGTATCATCTGAAGGGATACCTTATGTGGTAGGAGAGACACTGCTGCTCAAGCAATGATCTGGGACTTTTCAGCTATATCCCTTGCATGACCCTGTGCCCCCTGCCATCACCGCACACACACACATACATACACCCCCGCAATCTACTATTTTTAAAGTTAAATATCAGTCAAAAAAAATCCCCACAATTATAATGGGTCAGAATGTGAATGAACATAAAATCTTATGAAATATATCAACACAGCGATAACTTTTCTTATAACACACATTTCCTTAATGACAGAACTGCAACTGTCAGCAGCAAACCCAATTTGTCAATAAATTACATTTACACTGGTGGCATCTGGCTACCAGTGACTAGATGCTTTTTAAAAATAGAGATAGATAAATTAGCTAGATTAAATAGATAGATGTAAATGTTTGGGCTGAATAGCCATGAACCCTTACTTAAGGGATTTATCCTATAAATTCTTGTGTAGCAGATTACTTTGTACTGATGGCTTACAGCTATCTAGGCTCTAAATCAAAGAACTATTGGCTTGCATGAAGGATGATGCATGAATCATATTGTGTTATAAAGAAACACATGATACCTAGTTGTTCATTTTTTAATTTGCTACATGAGGAAAATACCCTTCATTGTCTGACCAATTCTGTAATGAATTGCAAAATGACAGAAAGTAGTATAAAGATATTTAGTCTTTGGCATTAAATAGGCTTTAAGGTCTTCCTGATGAACCATTAGTACCCGCAGGCTACATGCTGCCTCAGTGGGATTCTGGTGCACTCATTTTCTATACTTCACTCTAGTATAGTAACCCTTGTGTAGCTTAAACGCAGTAACTACTCAGCAGGCAGTGGGATGAGATGCTCTGAGCCCAGTCATATAGGAAAAAGAGAATAGTTAGAGGAGTCAGGTCAGAAATCACAGGATTATGTACAGCATTAGCTCATCTGCTGTTTGAAGTGATTAATGAATTTAAAAATGATCGTGTTCTAAACACAAAGATGAGTAAGGAAAAGAAGAACAGTTGTGGGGCAGTAATAACAATGCCAAGGCATGAGATACTTGTGGGAAATGCTAGAGAGTATTTGTTTATTTCTGTAGAATGTTCATTCCTCCTTTGTTCTTCCTGTGGTAAATATAGGGTTTGCTGGTTTTGGCCCTCTGCACTTAATGTATTGGGATAGGGTGTTGTGAATCTTTGGTGATTCACAGTCCATTGCTGCGGACCCGTGTGAGGTGGAGACAGTTTATCTGTGAGGACAGGGGACAGCCCATGCGGCCCTCAGGTTATGCCTCCCAGCACTGTGCTACTGCGCTCAGCCTCTAGACCGGGTCCGATCTGCCAGCTTGTTGGTACCCACAACCCCTACCCCTTTTGCTGTTATGCAGACAAGTTTTGCCCTGAACTTGTGCTTATAACCTAACCACCTCAGGTGCTTTGCTGCTAATTGTATTTTGTACTTACCAAGACAGAAACAATGCTCAAGGAAATGTCTCATCTGTGGAACCCAATGGTTGCCCTGATCCAGTACTTTTGCAGCTCTTGGATAAAGCTTTACCCTTACACAAAAATTATTCTCTGTAATATAGGCAAAAGTATCTGGAACAGCTAGGACAAAATGTGTGAATGAAATGTATTTTTTTTCATTATTTAGGGTCTACAGGACTGTCCCATAAAATTGTTATATTTTTAAAATAATATTTGCAAGCAAGTTGTCCTCTTTCTTGAAATATGCTTTATTAGTTCTTTCCTCTGTTATTCTCAGATGAAAAATATGCTGATTATTTAATAAATGATTCATTGCTTACATCAAATTATAATTTTTTTCGCTTCTGTCCTTATCACATGCCTATAGCTAAACTGTATATATGGGGTCCTAATTTTCAGAATAAGCTTTTAGATTGTGAATTTGTGTTATTTGCATTGATATATTTTGGACATTCAATCCTTTATTCTTAAAGCTTCTTAAAGAACATTGCAAACATTTGCTAATTAAGCACCATAACAGTCTTAAGCACCCACAATTAGCAATATGTAACTAATAGTGAGCTGTCACTCGTAATTGAAAGTTGGATGTGAAGCATAGTAGCCATATGAAAGGATATGGTAGTATTACTGTCCAGCTCAAAAGAAAACAATTGTGTCTTCTTGAAACTGTGTTGGTAAGCTGGGTAATAGAACTTGGCAAAAAATCCACATTTGGCAAGGATACTGGGGCTGACTTCACCATTCACTCAAATATCACGTTGTAGTCCTATATTTTGTTCAAAATACAAAAAAACTAGCTTCTCTTCTCTTTTATTCACATATTAACTTGGAGTGACATTATCTGAATGTTGTAATGATGTTGACAAAGGTAGTTTCCAAATGCTGCAAGAGTACCCAGTTATTCTTTCAGTTATGACCTTAGGTGGCCATGATAAATGGACTGGAGGTCATCTTCAAGGTTCAGTGAGGTTAAAAAATCTTACCGAAAATTACTCTTAAAATTGGAGATGGATGACACGAATGCCAGATTTTCAGGGGTGTAAATTTCAGCCAATTCACTGAGACTGGTGGGATTTATTTTGCTTTTAATTCTTATCTATCTCCCCTTTTAATATACGCATAATCAGCCTGTATGATCCAAACACTGTTACTCTGGAAGATTAGTAACAGCATACAGTAGAGTAACTTAAGATATACATAGGTTAGAAATGTGTTCCTCTTTGAGGAAAACATTTTCATCAGGTTTTTTGCATTTCTCATCTACTTTAAGTATGAAGAATGTGTCATATAATACATCATATATTTTCTCTGTTGAGTTATCAAGATCTTGATATGTTACTTACTGGTATTTTTTTTTAAATTTATTTTAAAGATGGCATTAAAATTCACAGCTGTTTCAAAAGGAACATAAAATCTACTGAAAGGACAGATTTACAGAATTTTAAAGAAAATTTCAAATGCTCAGCTGTCATCATACCATCCGTTGCAATGAGTATAAATAACTTCCCTTTAATACATGAAGAATTGGGAGGGGAAAAGAAAAAGATATTTGCATTGCAAGAAAACTCCACGTGCTCCCAGAGTTATCTGGGACATTTTCCAGTTGACAATATGGAAATACTGTCACTCAGACCAGAAAGCTTGTTGCTATGGGGACACAATAACAGCATCATTTGACAACTTGGCAGTTTTTTGAGTTGGCAGAGAGAAACTGAGAGGGGGGCTGTTGGATGATTTCAGGTGGCTGTGCACTAGGGATGGATGGGTGTTTAGGAAGAAAAAACACCAAGAAATTCTTTCTAGTTTACAATCTTTCCTTAACATATGTGTAGTTGTTTGTTTGTTTTTTTGTTTTTTTTTTTTTTTTAATTTTATTTTTGGTTTTGTTTTTTAGTGGAGTTTTTGGTGTTTTTCTTTTTTTTCCTAGTACAGTATACCTGCTTAGAAGCTTAATATCTTTGAAACAAGGATAGAAGACCCATATTCAGACATCAGCTAGCTGTGCATCCATCCTGGGATGGATATATATTGAACTGCAAAACATTATGCAAGAGCTGGAGAAGAGATAAAGCTGCAGAAAAAGCCAGTATGATTTTGGCTGTTCCCTCTGAAGAGTCATATCATAATCCAAGAAGATTATAGTTCCTCTGTAGTTCAAATGTGATGGTAGTTAGAACATTATAGTAACTGCAGCTCAGTACATAGAAAGTCAGAGATTAACTAGGGAGAATTTAAAAACAGGTAGCAGTAATTATCGAAAACGGGAGACTGCTTTATAAAGATGAAAGTACTAACAGTGTTTAAGTTGGCTGAATGTCAGATAAGATGTATGTCACTAGTCTGCTAATATTTCAAGAGTCTGAACATCAAAGCAGTTAAGGAAATATCTAGTCAAATAATAGTATTCTTGGAAGAAATTGGGGTGGAAGTGAAAATATATCAAACTAGATATAGGAAAGAATCCTATTGCTGAATCAATTACTATGTTACAGAAAGATCACAGTTTCTGAGGAAGAGTATTCTACACTTGGAATGTCCCAAGTGACATTGGGAAATCATGGGAAAATGTGCATAAGGCAGAAATTGCGCACTGTGTGTCAGCTGAGGAATATATGAATCTTTGTATTTCTAATACTAGGAAGGGGTGAGCAAAATCTAGTGACTGTATTGGAGTGTTTTTCTAGATAAAGTAAAGACAAAAGGACTGAAAAACAATTCTGTGGCAGTGCATGAAGAATTAGAAATGTGCTATATTTGAATAATGCACTTATATCCTAAAAAACTTCTGGGTTGCAATGCTGTAGGAGCATGTAGGGTGAGAAACCATATCCCAACTCAGTCATAGATCAGGAGCAGTGAAGTTTCTTAAACTCCTGGGTGGTCTAAATATGTTAATGGATGTGGGCTTATATTATTGAAGGCATTTGGGAAGATTTTGTGTTCAGGAATAGTTTTTCAGGGGAATACTATCTTCCCTGTCTTCACCAGAAGAAAGAAACAAAACAATGAATGTTTTCTATACTGTTAAGGTACAATATAAATATTAGATGTGATCATAGTTTTTAATCTTTGCTCCTACAGGCAAAGTGCCTCTGTTTCCCTTCTGGTCTCTCATGATCATGCCACCCAGACTGTTTTCTTTCTTTGTGCAAATCAAAATCAATTAAAAATATCCCCACAGGACTTGATTTTCTGAGAACCTGCATATCCACACCTCTAATTGAAGTCAATGATAGCTGCAGGCATGTGCCATTTCTGAAACGCAGGCTCTATAGAGCTAAGTAAAGAAAAACATATGGATTTTGTAGGTAATATACCATGGGAGAAATCTCTAAATAGGTCCTGAAATAATGAAACTACATGTTTTATGCTACAGTCCAACTTGCAATCACTAGGCCATCTCACCACAGGGGAAAAAAATGGATATTGAAAGTTATTGAACATTGCCTATTTTTGCTGTGGATCAGCTTGAAGTTATTTAGCACAGATGTTTCTGTAATTGTGACACACTGGGAAAATCCACATGCTCAATAGCCCTCAAACTTGCACTTCCATCTGTGCAGCGTGATGGTCTACAGTTACTGCACACGGCTGCAACATAAAATATACAAGAATACTGTCTGGCTTAAGATCTGCCGAAAGATTTTTCTTAGCACCATCTGCACTTTTTATCTACCTGTCTCCCTGTGGTTCTATGTTTCAATGTAGTACAATTATAAGACGGTAAAATATATGTCTAGTGAAAATAAGAATGTGTAAAGAACTGTACAAAATTTAACAGTGTGGTTAGAAAGCTCTCATGATGTGAAATGGCTCATAGGAATTTAACAGTATACTGTTAAGTCCAGCAGTATTTCTATTTATATTTCTGGGTCAATTTTGAGCCATATTAGTAGCAACTGACAGATAAAAAAAGATATTAGAAAAAGAGCATGATTTGACCCACAGTGGTGAAAATATGGGTTCTGTAAAACATCTGCTTATCCTAATACCTTCTTAGCCTTTGATCATGTTCCAAAAAGTACAGGTAAAAAACCCCACCTCTTCTCATTTAACAAACATTTTGGAATCAAAACAGTGTGTACTAATCCAGAAAATTAGAGGAAGACTTCTACTACCTTTGAAATTTAAATAGGCTAAAGTGTTAATTATTCATAGTTTATTTGTTCAGCTCAGGCTCAGGCTACAAAGAAAAGAGATATTGTTTCAGAATTTAGGCATGTGCAACTCAGTGCAGAAAGATGTTGTTGTTGGTACTAAACAGGTAGGGTGAAAGCTCTGTTGTCATATGTTTTTCCCCTGCGTTTCTCCTGCTGTGTGTCCCGTTACCTACCCTTATCCAGAGAGAAAGTGGAAATGTTACCCCAGCCCTTGATTTTATTGCCCTGGTAGCAGGGTGGGCTTGTCATTTAACTTTTTCTCTACAGTGAGCTGCTGCTTCTGTTGCGCAGCTCTTCCTTGTTATCTTCCGATGCAGTTTGCTTCTATAGCTGGTTGTTGAGCTGGGAAGTGTAACAGTGTCTACAAGAGGACTCTGTAAAATGTTTCCCGTTCTGCAGCCATGCTAACTCATGCAAGTGAATTGCTGGGTTCTGCATTTAACAAGAACCTTTCAGACTCTGAGAGATTAAAGAAAACTATCTCACTTCTAAAACAGGCCCTAATGTCATACAATTATCTGCAACACTCATTTAATTCTGTCCTATAGAAACCAGGAATATTAATGCTGGGAATCTCATGGGATCTGAAATTGTCAGAACCTGTATTTTACATCTTCCCTTCTTCCCTTCGAGACTTTTACTTTGGCAGCTCAACTTCATCATGATCTGAAGGAAAGAGCTAACTGTACATCAGTGTTGCACAACTAGTGTGTTTCTGGGCTGTGTTTTGTCCAGCTCTTGAATCAAACAATTTTTATTTGGTTTTATAGATGGTAGAGCCAAAGGTAGATAGATGTACAGCCAACACTACTGCACATCTGTCACATATTTACATAATATTTTCTTTCTCTAAAAAAGACAGAAAAGGGCTTGTGCTGTAATACATAATAGCAAGACACTACCCTCCCTGGCTGCAAGAGTAACTTACTATCCAAAATGCATCAGGAGGATTTAATACACAGATATCTTGAGGAAGCCCCTGCAATGGGAATGACTAAATGTTGTATGTTAAATCTAAAACCTCCACAAAATCTATGAGGATGAAGAATGCCATATTCTCAATTTTCATATCCTTTCCCTTACAATATTTTCAAGGTTAAATTAATGATGTCAGACCTTCCTTTTCCTTTCTCCTTAGTTAATTTTTCTTTCTTTCTTGCCTTTTTGGAATGTCTTTGGGGAGCCTTAACAATATATGTCAAAATATAAGGTCTGCACTGCATTGTGAACTGTTTCTCTGCTGACTCATCTGCCACAGCTAATCAAGACTTTTTGGTCTACATACTGCAACTTTTTAAACCTTTCAGCAGTGAAGAAATGGTCTTTGCTCAAAAGATTTTAAATTATAGCACATGGTGGGTGGCTGATAAAAATTTTTAGTTTTCTAAAATGGAAACTCTTTTCTTGTTATTCCTAACAGGTCTCCCATTCTATTTATCAAATCACAAGGTTTCTGGTGTCTATTTAAACTACTTTCCTGAGCTGGGGAAATTGTTTCTTATTTAGGCAGCCTCACATCTTTTCAAGTTGAATTCAACTGCACCTGTTAGTGACACACAAATTCAGGTTATTCTGTTCTTGTCCCACAGCCACCGAGGAAGAAGAACTCAGGTCCTACGTCTGCATGCTTTGGGAATGAAGTTTAGGACAGGAAAGATCACCTGGGTCTTGTTGGGTGCAACACATTCAGTTCAGTATAGCTTCTCAGCTTCTCTGGCAAGGAGACAAAAAAATCAGCACTTCTGGGATTTTCTAGAATTTATGATGTCCCTGTTGCCTTTCTGTGTTGTCTGTATTGTCCTCTTCTGTCTGAAGGTGTTGGCAAGTACTTTCCACTCCAGCAGGTTCCATAGGCAACTCACATGACTTGGACTCACTAGTTTTCCTCACCATTTTGGCAGCTGGGGAAAAAAGCACAGTTTGCAGAGGAAGAATCTATGCAGCTTGATGAATGGTACAGTCTCTGTATGTTGTTTCTAAAGCAGAGCTCAAATGCTGTGTCACTGTTTTCTGTTCTCAGCAGTTTTCCTTTTCATCCAGTTATCACTAGGCAGATCCTTCTTCCCAGATGAAACAAGATTAATATCTTTTCCTTTGGATTTCACAGAAACTCAGATAGAAGCAGCAGACTGTATTTAGGACATATATTGAGTAAGCTCCCTATTTTGCAGTGATGTTTACCCATGCATTTTTCAGTACAAATCTTTGACACTTCATTAACAATTCACTTTTTCCATTTTGGGGCTCACAAAAGTAAAGTCTGTAATACAGAACTGATTTAAGAATGTTATAGAGATATATGTATTAAGAATTACAACACAAAATCACTCAAGATTTTTTTTAAAGGATCTAGTCTTTGCTTCTGACTTTGTGCTTACAAAAAATTTAAAGCGGTAATTTTGCACAGGGCATTTAAATTCCTATAAGGTCTAATATATCACTTTCACTGAAGTTATATTTGTATAGGAACTGAACCTTTAATAGTTTTTTTTAAATTAAAATTTATTTAAATTTATTTAAATTTATATTTATTTAATACTTAAAATATTTATAATAATAAAAATACTATTAAAATCCCAAAACAATTTCACAATGATGGGGAAGTCCAGTTGATTTGCAAATAAACTGCAATATCAGGTAATACTGTTCTTATAGAGACTTTTCATGGTGGGACACTGAAGAAAATGGTAAAATTGATACACTGTAAAGTTCAAAGTTCAATAAACTCACAGTAAGGATCAGGATCTTTGTTTTCTTATAATATTTCTGGGGTAGAAGTCGGCTATAGATGGTACAGTACAAGCAGACTTAAAAAAATTCTTATCCAGTAAATTACATAGACTGTGTGCTACTACTTAATGGCGATGTAGCTTTCTGGCTCAGCTGTACTCATTTCTCTCCATAAGTTCGTATAATAAGAGCTCTGCAAAGGTAGAGATACCTCTATTTTTTATCTTGGTGGTATTATGTTTTTTTTTCTGGTGTATCTGCTCCACAGTACTATAGTCCAATTTACTTCAGTGGCTAGGAATCATGAAATCCTAGGACCAGAAAAGAAGTTCAAGAAATCATCTCATCCGTTTTGTTTGTTTAACTGTTATTTAAAGCAAATGCCATCCTTTGATCTTCTCTACTCTGAATTAAACAGCTAATTTCCTTTAGTCTTTCCCCATAGGCCATATTTTTAAATCTCTGATCTTTTTTTTTTTAATTCTTCTTTACATACACACGCCCCCACACCCCTAGACTCTCTGCATCAATCTATGAGTTTATTGAAGTGTAGTGCCCAGGACTAGACACAACAGTCCATCTAAGGCCATAGTGTTGAATAAAACATTGAACAGAGCGGAGGGATTACTTCACATTTCCTTCCAGTCATACTCTTTCTTATACATCCTGCTGTACATATTTTGAGGCATTTGCCTTTTTCGCAACAGCATGACACTGTTGACTCATATTCACTTTGTGACCTCTTACAAACCCTCATTTATTTTTTTATAGAACTCTGTATAGCCAGTTATTCTTCATTCTGTATTTATGTAGTCAATTAATCCTGACCAAGTATGACATCTTGCATTTACCATTACTGAACGTTGTTGTATTTTCTGTCTATATCTCCAGTTTATGAAGATCATCTTGAATTCTGTCCCTGCCCTCTAAAATGTCCCTGTCCCAGAAAATGGTATCTGTAAACTTAATAAACATGCTTTCTTTTCCTTTCAGGTCATTAATGAAACTATTGAATAGTACCAAACCCAGAAGAGATGGACCATTAGAATTTGCCCTGCTATGCATGTATTTCTGATGAAAAAGAATCTGAGGACACAATTAATTGTATCTGTAGCTGAGCTACTGATTAGCAAAACTTTAGATCAGTTACCAGAAAGTGCAATGTTACTTGACAAAATCAGATGAAAATGGAAAGAGGAAAAGTGGAGTGATTTCAAGGAAATCTCCCTGACAGTAAAATCTGAGCTCTCAAGGGAAAATCTTCATGTGCCTGCCCATGGCAGGGAGATTGGACTAGATGACCCTTCCAGTCTAAACTGTTCTGTGATTCTATGATTCTGTGAACTTCAGTGCTCAGAATTTTTCAGACTTAAGTGAGCAAGTATCCCACAGGGACCAGATCTGCCCTGACAGGCCAATGGGCCTATCTGAGGTCAGAGAATTAGCGCAGGCACTTCACAAGTCTACAGACGCTAGTGCCAAGGAGCACATGGTCTCCATTAGGCACTGCAAAGGAGCAAAGGGAGTCTGTTCTCCTGAGCTCGGTAGAGTTCAGTGCCTGAAACAGTCTGTAACACTTAGTATACTGTGGGGTTTTTTTAGATGTTTTGTTTCCTTGAGATAGCCTAGTTCTTACTATAGTATGCTTATTATAAACCCTCACAGAGAGAGAAAAATCACCACTATTTAAGTTTTAAACAAAATCATTCCTCTTTGTGAAAAAAGAAAGAAAGAAACAAAAAAAAGAAAAAAAGAAGGAATTAATACCATGCCAGTGACTGTAGCTTGCAGAATCTGCTTTGAACATGTGAAGGAATAGCAAGCAAACAAGATTTTTTCATATATGCCTGTTACAGGTTGTTTTCAGCTTTTCTCTTTGTTTACACCAATGCAGCCAACTGAGCTATTCTCCCTACTCTTTATATGCTATTTTATATAGATAGTAATGAAGTATTAGAGGGAGAACAAACCGCATGTGACAGATGGTAAAGGCACACTTAATGTGCTATTGGGAAAAGTATTACGGAAATTAGGGCTATTCAGGACCATACAGTGAAAAGTAGTACAATACATATAGGAGGACAAAATTTTTCTGAATTGAGGAAGCGTGCACTTAGCCTAGCTCCAGATTAACTGTGGCCCCAGAGTCACTAATGTGTGTTAGCACTTGCTGATTTCTAGAGGGAGGTCTTGCAGGGTTAGGGAACCGCAGCTGGAGACTGGGAAGAAGGTGTTGAACTGCAAAAAAATAGGTTGGAGCTATTACCCAACCCTCTCCCTTCCTAGCAGCAGAAAATCTGGCAGTCAGATATATTCATCAGTTTTTGCACAGCTCTTCCTCAAACCTCAGAACTTACTTTTAAGGAGGGAGACACATCCCTGCCAGTTGGAGGCAGCTATCTTGGGTCAGGTCGAGATTACCAGGAACCCACACAGAGATGGTTTTCTTTGGTGGATGGATGTCTACTTCTGGACTCTACTTATGGACAGACAGGAGAAATTCCTCACTTTTCATATCACTTTTGTGTTTATCAGTCTGTGACTGAACATCCTCTGTGGTAATAATACTTTATTATTGTTTAAGGACATCTGAGCTCTGATTTTCATTTTTTGTAGTTAAATTTAGTTTGGATGAAAGAGAAAATGAGAATATAGGTAGGGAAGTTAAAGAAGGTTTTCATCAGGAGGAATTAGTATATGGGATCTTTGTTCATATTTGGTTTGCCTAATATACAGAGTAAGTAATTTTCACTGAAATTGTGCTTCGGTTAATTCACAATAATTTTATTTAACGTACATTTTTTTGAAGTTATAAAGGAAATTCATGCAAACTGAATATGTATTTGTTCTCCTTCTTGACCTTTGCCTGTTTACATGATAAGCTTGTCAGAAAAGACGATATTTTACTAAGTGTTTGTATGCAGTATGACAGAGTGGGTCTCTGATCTCAAGTTGGACCCTAGACACTACTGTAATACAAATAAAAAAAAAAAGATTTTGCCAACAGAGAGCCTATATGTATTTATATATCAGGATTGGTCTCCTGTTTTTTATTTTTTCCTTTAGAAGTTTAGAGTGTTCTTTGCTTGTCACTCAAGTACTAAATATTTAGCATCAATTCATATGAAAGTTGCTTTGATCTTCGTGTAAATAAACAGGCTCTCTTTCTCCCATAGGACTCTTTTTTGAAAATGATTTCTTTCATCAAGTAGTTTGTCGCATCTCTGTGAACATCAATACTGTTTCCTTCAGAACTTCAAACAAATACTTCCTGCACGTTTACAGGAAACGTATTAAACACTATAAATGGCAACCTGCCTTGCACCTGATTCAACAGTTAGAGTGAGACTTGGGCAACTGAGTGACACAGCCTTCTCCTGACATCATGGCAGACAAGTGTCATATATGCAATGTTTCTTCTATAATAATATTAACAATCACACACATGTATATAATATGTGTATATATTTTATATACAATTATACACACAACTATGTATTTTTATAAATATATGTATTTCTATATATTTACAGACATAAGAACTCTTTAATTAATGTAGCTTGAACTTTTAAATACTGATGGTATAAACTTTGTAATCATATTTTGCATTTAGTTACTTGTAAGGTTCCTGGAAAATCCCAGAGCACAATGACCACAACTCTAAGACTATCACTCAAGTGAAGATCCCTTACAGACAGAAGTGTAAACAAAGAGAAATGTAACAAGCTGGGAGGAGATGGAGGATAGAAAGCCCATCAAGATGGAAGTTTACCTCTACAAAAATTTCAGAATTTCCCCCCCCCCTTCCAAAACGGACTGTAATCTCTGAGAACTCATCTGAAAGAAAGAAAAAAAAAAAAAAATTGATCTTGCCCTGCCTCCCAAAACCATCCTACTCCAAACCTCTATGGACCTCAGTTTGCTGGCCACCTCACAGATGAATGCTTAGTATATATATATATATGTTGTTTTTTTTTTTTGGGGGGGATTTTACTCAAGGAATCCGCTCTTAAAGTTTGTCTGCTCTTTTTACACAAGATTTTCATTGATACCATTCCACTGTAGAGTGCTCCTTATTTACTTTATTATCTATGTGTCCATAGTACAGAGTCTGGTCTTCAGTGTCTAAAATGTGATGTATTGGGCAGAAAGCCATGGATGAGTCTATCCCTAGAAGACAGTTTCAAAATGTATTTTCTACAGAAGAACTAATTTTTTGAGACTCTGAGAAAGAAGAAATGGTTCAAATGAATGATTCTTTTCCCTAGCCAGATTCCTGGCACTAATTTATATGATTGTCCTCTTCATCTTGTCATCAACTCAGCAAATTTTGACTTACCAGGAGGTCATTTTGGAAGTTTTTGATAGACCTCCTGCTTTCTTATAGGACAAACCATCCATGTGTGAAGCCAATTTTCATGGCTTTACTGGCTTTGAGGGCCCTTTTTTGCATTTAGAAAGCTCTGAAATAATTTTAATTGAATCAGAATAATGAATTATAATGTCTGGGAAGCACTGCAACATAATTGTGTCTCTTTGTGATATTTACATTCTGACTCTGTCCTCTCCTGTGTCCTGCTTTGGAGCTCCATTTTGACAGTGTTATTCATGCTGCAATTGTATGCTTCGCAATCAGTCTAGGCCCTGCTATATAATTTTAATTTTGTTAAGTGATATGAATATTGAACAGCTAAGCTTTATTATCTTTGAATGAAGGCACTCTTTATTCTTCCTGTCTTAAGACTCAGTTAATATTCCAAATAAATACACAGCTTCCAAATAGGTACACAATTGGCCTTTAGTTAATCTTCAACCAAAGAGATTAAGGAAACTCAAGCCTGTTTAACCCTGCAGTACATTTGAATCTACAAACAGTTTCAGAGCTTTCCAGTTTTTTTTTCACAAGAAGCAGCTTTTCATTTGTCACTGTCCAACAGGGAAAGTTCTCTCATTTCTGAATGAGTGGGCACACACAGAGAATATGCATGTTTTTGTAGAATTTACATACTTAACCAACATGACTTACATAAACCTCCTCTCTTTTTGTTGCTAGGCTGTGTAGATAATGTCTCTATCGCATGGCTACCATTAATTCTCTGTTTTATTTTTCTATTCAAATGCTGTTTATTACTTGCACAATGGATCCCCAAAATGCTATGGAGACAGGACCAATATTGACTCACAGACCTGAGTCCAGAAGTAAGACTTATGAAGTTGAACACATTTAGGAAAAGGATGCTCTAGAGTGCTAGATGTGCTGTTCCCAGGCAGAATACTAAAACAGAGGCTTACCATTTTTTGGATGGTACCTGCCTTCACAACAGACATTTACCTTCATCATTGTTTGGATTACCACTAAGATGAGATAGGAGTGAGGTGTTGGCAGAGCTGCTGAGGGAGCACAATGAAGGCGTGACAGCTGAGCAATAAGTGAAGCACTTCAATATGTAAATACATTGTTGAAAATCTGAAAATTTTTTAGTATATGTTACAAAGATCTCTTCCCTAGAGCTAATTTGGATTTATAACCATTGATCCACTGAAACACTTGGAAATGTAGGCTATGGTGTCACCTACTAGTCATGAATCATAAACTCTTGGGTTTTATCAGGAGCAGGACACAGCCCTGGAAAAGGCTTTGAATTGATCCAGGAAAGTAATCCCAGCCTTCCTACAACAGTGTAACTTAGAGGCTCAGTATCCTCTTGGAGTTTATCTCATGGGTTTTGGTGGAGAAAAAATAAAAATGACCTCACTTTCCAGAGTTATGAAAGCGTGTTAATGAAACTACATATCTATTAGCTTGTCAGTTCACAGTATCTCATTTTAGAAACAATCTTGTTATGAGGTTGACATGCTGACATATTTGACATTAAGTTGAATGTTTGGAGTTGTTTCACTTTCTCTCTGATGAATGCTTCTTAAAAATTATGTTCAATATTTGCTCATATTAAAGTCTGTGACTAAAAATGCATGTCACTTTATAGTACTAACATGTAAACAGAGACATTGTGATTGTTTGGATTCTGGTTGGTTAAATTTCAGGGAGGGTTTTGCAAATATTATGACTGTACTATACATTCTCATTCATCAAATGCACATTGTTTATATATTTATTTAATAGACATCTGAAACTACTGTAATGCTTCCTGAATTTTTGCCTTGTCTTTCTTGTATTTGCACTGTTTTCCTTTTTCTTACACAGCATTCTCTGACTTGCTTCTGCTGATCTGTGAGTATGAAAACACTTTCAGCCAGATTAGTAAAATGCAGTGAAGACTGAATTTTCAGGAAGAGAGGTTGAGTTGGGTAGTTGGTGGTCTTTAACTGAAAGACTAGTCTGCTTTATTTGTTAAACTCTTTGTAAAAGTCTTTGTTAGACAGTAAATCTCCAGTTAACCTGGTTTCTGAGGCCACTTAACTGACAGCAATTACACTGATGGGCCAATGCTATCCCTAGCATAACTCTATTAAAAGCAGTTGGATTACACCACTGTTGGATTAAATTGTGGTGGATTAATTTATGGTGGATGAAATAATTCCTCAGTATACTTCTGAAAAGATGCATCTCTCTCAACACACTGGATTCAGGGGGTCCAAAGCAGCAACTGTTTCAAAACTACATTGAGGGAGAGGTAATGAACCCCTGCTTTTTAGCCTCCTACATCCCTGCTGCCCCCTCCCTCTCCCCATGCCTTCTCAGTGCCCTCCTTCCTCCCTCTCTCCTGCTGCTCTCAGCACAGTGAAGTAACTGGGTCAAGCCAGTGGGTCACCGACAATGCAGTATGCACCTTGCCATGTGATGCCATGAGCCATACAGGATTACATGCTTAAGTTTCTCAAAGCCTATTTTATAGGCCCTAATAAAAATCTGCTCTCCAGGAGACAGTGGAAAGAGGCAGCCAGTAAAAATGAGCACATTTCAAAAGTGATGATATTTTTCAGCTAACAGATGTAAACTAAATATTAGCGATATTTTTAAGTGCAGCTCTTATGGAAGGACTTTCAAACAGAGTGTTCCTTTGTTCCCTCTGTTTAAAGAGAACGAAAAGACCATCAAAAGTCCAGCTGCTTGTAGATCAGGATCCTCATACTAGAAGGGAGAGAGATCAAATCTTTCACATGCCATTTGGTATCAGTCACATCAAGTTATGCAACATGACTGCCTTGTCACAATGTAATGCACTGGGGAAGAATGACAAAAGGTGTTTCTCACAGTTACGTTTGAAGAAGCCACAACACTTCAAACAGGCAACAATGTATTGTCTTGTTGAAGGACCTGCTTTAAGCACAGATTGAAAATGTACTCTCTTTTCCCAAGTCCATCTTTGGAAATACACAAATTATTCAAACACGTCTGCATCATATATATGAACATGGTAAGACATAACTTCTTTACACAGGAAAAAAAGTCTGAGTGTAGGTACTTATAGGTGAGTGAGGTAGGCTTATATAACAAGCAGGATGGTCCGTGCAACATACCGTTACACGTGCTTGATATCTATGGATTAACCTAGTGCAGCAAGTAGTTTAATACTTTTAACAGAAACATTCAAGTTGCAGTAAATTACGTGGGTTTATTGCCATCATAATGAACTGGGGATGCTTGTGTCAGTGGGCATTTTCTCCATCCCACAGTTCATACGATAATGGTCACAATTTAGTTTTCCTATCTATCAAAAGCCCATTTCTGCCTGGTTTATGCCAAACCATTTTGCCCTCCCCTTCCTCTTACCTGCCCTCCCTACCTGTCTTTTCTGCTCATCTCAGCGGTAACTCTGGCTGCCTTCCAGTGGGTTTAAAGGCTTCAGTAAAGGCCTTTGTGTTAATCCCAGGCAATGTATATCACAGAAACCAGATGATGGCGTTAGCGGCGTTAGTTGACTTGAGCCTCCATCAAGACTCCAACACCGGAACTCAAGTTATGTCTAGCGCCAATGTTCCAAGGAGTGCCTGTTCTTTGGCAGCTTCATGGTCTTGTCACCTTTGACTTATCTTTCCAGCGGTGTTGTGTCCTTTGCCATGCTGAACTGCCATTTCGGGAAATGTCACCTCCTCAAGCAGAGCAATTATGGATATAACATTTCAGTGCCAAGAATGAATGATTCAGTAATTCACTGGTGCTTGAAAATGTCAGTTCTAGAAATACTCATGCTTTCTTAAAGTTTGAATGTGGCTCAGGCATGTTAGTCCAGAAAGGAGGGACACAAAAAGTGAGAGAAACTGCTTAGCTTGTTATCTGCAGTCTTTCTGGGAAGTGCTTTTTTCTCTGCTGAAGCTCCTTTTCCTTGGATCCAGAGAGTCTGAGGGGATTAGGAAGCCTAATTGTGTTGATTAGCAGCAGCATCTAATGATTCTGCCGGATGTGGATTTTATCTGCTAGACTATGCTAATGTTAACTATGATCTTATGAGTGTGCAGGATGGCCTCGATACTTTTGGTTATGCATTGGCATTTGACTTTATGGCATGAAATGAACACCTACTGCTAGTTTGCAATAGAACAGGATTCAGCCTTCTCTGGAGTAACTTCAGATTTATAAGAGTGTGAGCATAAAAAAAAAAAAAAAAAAAAAAAAAAGAGCTCATGTTCTAATAATAAATGGAACATTTTGATATTCTTAGATGTCACACCTCAGGAAAATGGGCTATTAACATTACCAGACAAAAGTACATTAATTTTCACACACCTATGTCAGAACTACATGAAAACTTCCAGTTTGATAGTCATGATTAAATATTTTATTTTTCTTTACATATGCTTGAAGTTGCAGATGTAAAGAAAGAAATAGACATCAATTAAAATTGCTGTAGAGAAATACGGATTTCCATTTTCCCTTATGAAAGTAGGGTTGGGACAACTACTGGCTAAGTGGATTCAGTATTATTTATTGTTACTGAAATCTGAAAGGGTAGTAATTAGAATCCCTAACCTAAAAGACATTTTTCATTTTGCAGCTGGGAGAAACTAGAGAAATACTGAAAGTTCTCTATCTGACTTCAGCTGGTATCTTGGCTTTAAAAATACACAAACCCCAAGAATAATTGAACCATAGTTTGTGTTTCTGGGGTTAAACAATGAAAATGACCTACGTATTAATTGTTAGAGTTTTTGTCATCACAAAAGTCATTTGATTGCAGACAGGTTGTTTGCAAGACTGAAGCTCATTGCTATTGAAGTAAATGATTCCAATAACATTAGATAAAATCTGCTCACTTATTTTCAATTTCAACTAGTTTAAACTCAGTGCCAATTTTCTTTCCTTCAAACATAGCTGAGATTCTTTTGCATTCAGAAGGTAAATTTTAAAGGGAAGACGTTGTCTGTGGTCCATTTTTAAACTTTCAGTATGACTAGTAAAAATAAAAACGTAGCAATAAAGAATGTCTCCATATTTTCTCTCCAGCTAGAGGGGAGGGAAGGAAAAAAAAATTCAGTACTTGGCTGGAATCATGAGCAGCTTGTTGGCTGAGTAAATCAGTCAGGAGCCTTGCAGCTGGTCAGCTTCACCTCAACGATAAATGTCACAACTCACTGCTGTCAATACAAAGCCCCAGAAAAGGTTTCCCAGAAACTAGGGATGAGGGAGCTGTTTTCCTTTGAATGAATTATATTGGCCAAGATAATACTGAAACAAGATTAGAATAGGTTTCTGTGATTGACTAGGCAATTATTTAAATGTTCCCTGCAGGTAAGACAAACTGTGGAAAAGAATGCAGGCCAGGTCACAGAACGCAGGAAATCTGTGACTTTAACAGAGGTTTAAGAGGTTAAGATGTGTTAAGTTGCAAGACAAGTTTGCTTTAGTTTTCAGTGCTAAGAAGGGTATCTGAGGAAGTGTGAGTTTTCTACGTAAAAAGAAGAAGGTAAATAATGTTTGAAGTTACTCCGGAAAGATTTCTTCCCGAGCCGCTCACAAGGTGCTTTGTGCAGCTCCAGCAGACTTCCTCACGAGAGGGAGCAAAAGCATCTCCCCCTCACAGGCAGGCTCCCACGACCCCCGCTCCAGGAGCAGGAGGCAGCCACTGTGTGCGGGGCTGTTGTATTGCCCCCTCAGGACGAAAGGAAGGCTCTGAAAACATACAATGAACCCAAATTAGTTTCAGTCGCAGAGAATAAGGAGCTCCCAGCAATCTGTGAGCCGGCTGGGCGGTAAGCGCTTCTGACATTTGTTACCAGAAATAACAGTGAGTGGGTAGCTGCCTTGAAACAGAAAAGCACAGATTTTAATCGCTGCTTCTACACCTTGTCCCCATGTGTTGCGTGTTAGGCTGCACCCAGTTGTTACCGCTGGACTTGACAAGATGTTGACATGGCAACGTGTAATTTGGGGCAAAACAATAAAATAGTAAAACCTGGAAAAAATGTTATTTTTATATACCTACAAAGCACATAAACAACCAGATTCTACCAGCAGTTACTTATTCTGAAAATTGAATGCCCTTTACACAGAAAACTTGGACCTTGGAACTAAGGAAGAGGTTATGATCACAGGAAAAACTCCCTGGAAAACAACACAAAAGTCTTCTTGCAAAAAGACTTTCTAAAAACTGAAATTGGATGTTTATTTTAATTGGAATATTTTATTTTTCAATGATGAATTATTTTCATTTCAATAGTATTAGTTATTTTTATTCAGTGAGGCAGAAAATGGAACTGAAGAGAGTAAAAGTATATTTTAAAAAAAGACGTAAATATGACTGTCTTTTTTATTCTGAAAAGAACCTGAAAAACTCGTAACTAACTAAAATGTTCACTCACTTAGGATGGTTATTTTTTTAACACAGTTTAAGAAATAATACTGTATTATTAAGTATACAAAAATAATAATAATACTCAGAAACATGATTTATAAAAGAAGAATGTCAAATGCCTAAATGCAAAAATGTAAAAATGAAACACTGCAATATCATATTTTTTTCTTGGTGGCATCAACATGACTTTGTGAAACATTTTGATTTTGAGTGCCTTAAAAAATAGAAAATGGTCCTGTCAAGTCTTTCAAGCAACTCTATTTCCTTATGTAAAAAATGGTAATACACTTAACATCTAATCCAGCATACCCGCTTAATCCAGACATTTCCCTACAATATTTAAATTAAACCCCAAATCAGAAAATAAAACTTTCCATGTCATTTGAATAATATCTTTTTAATTTATTCAAATGAATTGAAGGTATAATAAAGTTTTAGACTTTCTTTCCAATTGAATTGAGCACCAAAATGGACAAGTACATTATTCTGATTGTAGTAAAATTGCATTTCTCAGTGGAAATAAATGTTCCAGCACTGCATGGAAGAAGATAACAAAACAAAGGATGCAAAAATAATTATTAGTATGGCAATTTGTTTGACATTGTATCAGGTTCTGGTATACTTAGGCCATTTCCTCAATTATCTATTAAAACTATCTGGCTACCACCTTCTTGCCTTTGATATCAGATGGAAATAAGCAAGATAAATTATAATCATGATACAAACATAGCTTCTGCTTAGAGTCCTGTGGCTTCACTCTGCCTGTGTTATTGCTACCAGTTCACTGCTTTTGTCTGTGATTTCTGGGAATCTGGCAGTCCAGTAGGAGCCATAGTATCAACTGGTCCAGGCTGGTACCCTGGAGCCCCTGGCATATGGCCACTGCATATGTGCATTTCCTCTGAGCAACAGGGGCACTGGCATTCCCCAGCAGGTACCAGGTTCCTTGCAGTCCTGCAACAAAGCAAGCTTGTAGGTGTTGCCCATAAGAGATGCTGAAGAACGACAGATACAGAACCTTCCTGATGAACAGAATTAACATCCATGCTCTGTAGAATACCAAAGCCTTTATCTCCACCTAGTTTTGCAGACAGAAATGCAAGAACTTGGCATGTACACTTCACTGGCCCATGAGGTGGTAGCAGCTACCCAGCTCCTCCTTTTGAATCGAGTTTGCATCTACCATGATGTGATAATGCGAGGTATTTAGAAAGACGTTGGCAAAACTTACGAGTAGTTAAGTGTTGTGCTTCCTTTGTGCTGTAAGGTATCCTGATCATACCTGTTAATCTTGCTCAGTATCTTGGCATGTGTATAAAACACACTACACAGCTTTTAGGCTAGACAAGTTGTATGTTACTGAGTAGGCAAGATCAGATACACATTATTGGAGAGCTGCAACTGAAATGCAGTGCTTTAACCAGATTTATTCAGCTTTTTTGAAAGTATACCATGAAACCAGGAATATATAATCTCGGCCAGAAACCAGGAATGTATGTAATATTTTTGCAGAATTGGTTAACACCTGGTGTGATACTACATAAAGAAAAATTAAGAATAATCAGTAAAGATTTTTTTTTTTATTACATACTTCAGCTTCCTTTATCTTTATTCTGTTCTTTCTTCAGCAAAACTCTTACTCCTGCATGTACATTGATATCATAACTTGTTTGAGAAGTCTTTACTCCAGTAATTTGTCAGGAAATCTGTGTTTTATGGCAGTCAAGGACACTTCCCAGCATCCCAGATGACAAAGATATCTCTTTCTGGGCAGATATGACTACAGGGTGCATCTCCTTACGTTGTAAACCAGCTCACTAGACACCATACCAGATACCACCTGTGGGAAAAGTTTATAAATTCAGAATGTACACTCAGTGGTTTAGTGGTTAGGTGAGGAATAGATTTCTGTGGGCAGACGTCACTGATATTCCATACTTCTATTTGTTTTAAAGTAAGGTATGTTCACTTAGTTTTATAATAATGGAAGTCACTTCAGGATCCTTATCTTGTCTATGCTTTTTATGTTCCACGCTTGGGAAAAATATTCTTGAAAAATTGTTTCCTTATATTCCTCTTAAAAGCACAGAATCACTTTTAGCTCCTTTAAAAAAATATAACATTACTAAAGAAAGTTGCATTGAAAAAAAGTTAAAATTACAAAAGTCCAATTCCAAAAAATTAAAAAAAAACACTCTTGAATTCACCTACTGTTTTTAGGAGCATATGACTGATAATAACTGTTTTGATGGATCTTACCTGTATTTCTGTTCATCAGTTGCTCATGGCTGGTAAAATTCCTGAATGTATTGATTTTCCAAAATGTTTTAGATGTGTTCAGTACTTAAGTCAGTGTTTTCAAATAAATCACAATTAATTTATTGCAAATACTTGCAGTGAGCTGTATAAACCACAATGTGTGGATTATACAATGTTTGTAAGTAGTACAGCTTCATAAACAATTGCTATATGTTTTGGTCAACTTTCATATTTTTAAAGTAAAAAATTTTCAAAAATACTTGTATTAACTAGATGAGATACAAATTGATGATTATAAACTACCTGTTTAAAAAAAGGAAAAAGTGTCATTTTAACTATCTTCATGTACAAATACAGAATAAAAAGTAAAGAGACAGAAAAGTGAAAAAATACAAAACTTCCTTAATGAATTTCATAAATGCAAAGATAAATGATGGAAATATCACTTCCTGGCTCAGTAGAAATATCTGTGTGAACATTGTGGGTCTTTGTCCCACCTTTGATTGGGGGATTATAAAATGGCAATCACCAAGGAAAATTCAGACCTGATGCAGTAGCATTTAATTAGATATGCAAGTTTGGGCAAGAGAGAGACTCTTCCCTCTGTCTGGACCTGGCTGGTGTTATTAGGAGCTGTGGAGAATGCAGAAACGCAGCAGAGACAGACAGGAGCCAAGCAGTAAACTGACCCACTCATCTCCCTGCTGGAACTCTCCCAAAGAGCTTTTCTTTTATACGATAAACACCCCCATTGCTCACTTGAAGGTCAAGTGACTGACGATGTCTCACCACTTTCCAGCCCCTCAGTACTTAAGAATTTCCAAGTTATATTATCTTTTCCTTTTCCCTTCACTTCATCAGCCTTTCTCTTTTAGCGGAATTGGCCATCGGAAAACTATGGCTACAAATAACAGTCTATGAAAGTCCATAGATAGTCCATTGTTACAAATTTCAATCTAATATTGCAGGCAATAAATCAATGTTTTGCCCTTATGTAGCATCATTTATCAGCAATGTCAAAGTTCCACAGCAACATTAGCCTCCTGTAGAGAGGAATCTGAACCCCTCGGGACTCTCCTGGGAGACTTCAAGGACAACTTTCATGGAATTGGTTTTACATGAAATAAAAAGCAAACTTAGATTCTCACTTCCTCTCACTCCTCTTGCAGGGTGATATGCCTCACTTGAAGAACATAAAGGGAACAACCTTCATGTATCTTCAGTGCGAAAAAAAGTTTCCTTATGTATATCTTTACAGGACAGGCAATTAGCAGGCAGAACAATTATAGCTTTTGAGAGTCTTTGTGAAGTGGAACTGGATAGCCATATGTAAATCACCAAGATAATTCTGGGATCTGAAGTAAAACTATAAGTCACAAAGTCTAACCTTTGGACAGTAGTTATATCCAATTTCCCAGTTATCCTATCCCATCATGTGCTGTGTCTAACGTAAAAGAGGGAGAGGGTGTGATGAAAGGGAAGTATTGCTTTTGACCAGCTGCCCTAAAGACATGGATGAGACCACTGATGGTAATCTCAGGACAGTAATACAGAGCTAGTGTGTGGCACCTCTCTTCCAGGGACCACTGTAAAAGCAGAAACCAGCAACCACAGCCTGGAGGGGAAGAGGCACTGATTTGTGGTTTGAAGGCCACTCAAGCATCACAGCACTCATTCAAGGATCCAACAATGGGACTGCACTGCCTTCCACACTACATTACCATTATGTTCACCAAAACATACAAATGTTCTAAGTGCTAAAGATACACATTTATGAGAAGTACAACTACATTAATACAGTAAATGTTCCCTAGACTCATAAATACTAAATACCAAACATCATTACTTTGTGCATGTGCAAAATGAGAAGATGCTAAAGTGTCTCTTATTAGTTGTCTCCAGCACTTTCAAATGAATAGCCATTTATTTAATGTACTAGGCCTGAAGGAAAGAAAATCTCAGTGTTGCAAAAAATATCCCATAATCATGTCTCATAAGTTTTACTTACTCATTATAACATTAAATTTTTATAGAATATTATCTTGGCACTATGAGATCAAGGTTAGATTGAATCATGAGTCAAAATATATACTCCTTACAGCTACCTGTGGTGCACACAGTGAGCCGTCCATTAACATCAAGCCAAGTTAACCGTACTTCCGATTTTGCCATATGAAGATACAGAAGTCGGTGATGACTCTAAAGTAATTCAACAGAAGAAATCGGAGGAGAGAAATATGACGAGAACTTATCTGCATGTTTGTGTTCATTTTTTCAGTAGTAGTTTGTCCACAAACATGTGTCCTTCAAAAAGGTAACTGACAGAGCACCTCCCTCTACCTTGTCACCTGAAATATCTGTATACCTAATGCACAGCACTGGAAGTGTCTTTGACTGCTACAGTATGGGTTCCCCTCCCTCCCCACCTCCCACCAACACTGCAGTAGGTTAACCAAAGCTATGGTCTATTAATCTTACTTAGTCTCTGACCTGCCTGCCTGCTGTTCTGTGTTACAGGGTTAAACGTGTAATCTGGGTTTGTTTGCTGTATTCAGTTTTAGAACGGTGGTCTGGATTCTTCTTAATTGTTCCTTCAGTGATACTAGCAGTGATAAGGAGCACACTTGGCCTTCCAGTCAAGTCAGAAGAAGTCAGTGAATGATTAATTTGCACAAAGGTATTTTGTATTGCTGCTGATATGAAAGAACTCATTGCATTCTAATAACGCTCTTAGATATTCCAGAAAATAGAGCACATCTGCCTCAGAAAAGAAACCTGATTTTTTTATTTTTTTGTTTTTATTTTTTAAGACCATAGTCGCAGAATAACCTGTCAGGTACATAAGGAGAGGTTTTTGCTAAGAGGAATGTAATGCACATTCTACCAGCAGAGAAAGACTCCATTTCAGCTGACACAGTGTAGCTTCTGCCAATGGATCATAAGGGTCTTGGGCTTAGAAACAGTTGCAGCAAAATGCAATATGCACGTACTGTCCAGCGAATGAATAGACGGAGGGATCTATACCTGCCCTTGTATCAATCCTGCCTTTGATTGATCTGCATCTCAAAGTTGCCACTTCATGAACTTCACAATTAAGGACTTAACTTGTTTTTTGAACACAGTTAAGTTTCTTGCTGATGTTGCTGTAAATGTTCCTCTAGTTCCTACTTGTGAACGAAGTGCCTTGCCCTTGATTCACTTAAGGAGTCAGGCATCAGAGATACTCTTTCTGGGAGTAGAAGTCAGCCTTAAGGAAGTTAAAAGTGAACATACTTTGTGGGAATACTGGGTTTGTATCTATGCTATTGTAGCAACAAGACTTTTGCTATTTTCATGTCTCTTTTCCTCTTTCAAAATCTCTTTTTCCAGAGGGCACATCAACATTATTGTTCTTAAGCAATCACCCTTTTCCTCTCTTGACTGATACTTTCAGGGCCATTTGTGCCAAAGCTTCATTGTGGACTTGCTAAATGAGGATATAAAATTATCCCACTGATGATTTCTTTGCATTTGTATTCCTGGAAAAAATAGCTGCTTTGGGAAAGACACACACTGCCCTAAAATAACCCTGATTGAATTTTCTGGACATTTTGGATTAACTTGGTGTTAGACTCCATTCCTTTGTCCACCTTGGCATGCTTCCTTTTCTGCTACTTTATTTTTCCAGAAAAAGAGATTATCAGATTTCACCCCTGCAAAGTCTCAAATCCTACCTTGTACATTCACTGCTTGGACCCTGTTTCTTGAGTTGGAGTTATTTCCAGCATTATTTTCTATTTAACAACAACAGACAAGATTCCTCCTGTTCTGTAGAAACATCACTCTTTGGAGACTGGAAACTTCCTGTTTCTGTTAATAGAACTAGGAACTGAAGTTACACTTTGAGCTCAATGTAATCCATCTGCAGTTGATTTTTCAAATAACAGTATCCTTGTACCTCAGATAACATGCTAACAAAAGACGGAGGAAGAAAGAAGAAAACACTTGGGTTTCAACATGCACACACATGTTTAAACATGCACACAGAAACCTATCACAATAACAGAAGAGGAAGAAAAAAAAAAGATTTTGGTGACATCTTTGGCTCCTCTTTCTAATTTATATGATTTTCAGTATCATAAACTTTCCTGAAATACAGAAAAAAGCAACATTGCAATCTCTTGGGACAATGGAGACAAACCAAGTTACAGCCTGAAAGAAATGTTTCTCAGGATAAATACTTCAGCAAATATGTGTAAATAATTGCTTTTTTAGTTCACTAGCAAGTAAAAATACTAAGGGTTGTTTTGTTGACTATCTCAAAAATAGTTTTTAAATTGCTCAGAAGCTGTTAAAAATAAATTGCTTTGAGAAAGGTAAAGCTTTTATTTTAATTTTGGAAAAAATAGTTACATTTGAATGGTTACTACAAAACCTTTTTTGATCTGAGACATCAAAAACCTGTCTTTCTTACATGAATTGTTTGAATTCTGAGGCATCATGATATCAACAGTTCACTAGATTTAATTTTTCTTTGATGTATTCAGTCTGTAGTTTTGTCACTTGTTCCTTCTTCAGGCAAACAATCAACCAGTTTTAGGTAATATCAGCTACTATGGGAAACAGTAATAGGTATAGTAATATAATGTGCGTATATACACATAATAAGGAATATATAAAAATACTTCAACTAGTGGTTATTTATTTATTAATATTTGCTATACCACTTAAGATATTAATATGTTATACTAGAATAGTCTTCTATTTTAAATAATAGGTAGGTAGTTTATAGACTACTTAGGACTGTTCCTAAAAACAAAAGACCCTGGCACCCAATTTTTGGATTACTATTTGACTATAAAAACCCATGAAATCTGCATTTAACGAAAACTAACACAAAACAAACAGAAAATATCCATTCATGGGTAAAGATGAGCTGAAAAGGAATGTAAAGCAAAAGAAACATGTTTTAATGATGAGAAGAGTTGCTCAGAAAGAAAGAAGTCAACACACATTTTGGACAGGAAGCTTTCTGGAGGTGCCAATTTTGTGGACCCAGAAGAAGAGAAAAGAAACAATTTGAAATTTGTTTTTTCATATAAAATTTTTGTTCCTATCTGATGGTTTGGGTAAAGAACTTTGATGCACACCAGTTCCTATCCATATCACTGGTAATATCACCTATGTAATTGCTTGCAAAAGATGTGTTTAATGTTGGTTAGAAAAGAAATATAATAGCAACCATAAAGTCATTCTGGTTGGAAGGAACCTCAAAGAGTCAGATATTCCAAGCTGCTGCTCAAAGAAGGGTCAGCTGTGAGGTCACATCAGGTTGTTTAGCATTTTCTGCAGTCTGGGCCTCATAAGCCTCCAAAGGGAAAGATCCATAACCTCACTGGACAACCTGTTTTTTTGCTCCACTTTGTCAATGTCTTTCTTGTACTTTGAGGTTCTCAAATTCAATGCAGGGTTCCTATTATGGTCTAACAAGTGCCAAGGAAATAATGGCTTTCAGGGATACCCTTGTTATACTCTGCTTACCACAGCCCAGGATGCCTCTAGCCTGCCTGGCCATCAGGGCACACTGCTGGCTTCTGTTTAGCCACTGCCCACCTGCACCTCCAGGTCCTGCTCAGCAGATCCGCTCCCCAGCTGGTGTGCCTCTCGTCCATGCTGTTGCAGGGGTTAGTCTGTCCAGGGTACACGACCTCTCATTCGTCCTTCATGAGTTCCTTATTGGCCCATTCCTCCAGCCTGTCTGGGTCGCTCTGAAAGGCAACTCTGTCCTCAAGCACGTTGGCTGCACCCCTAGTTTGGTGTCATCTGCAAACTTGGTGAGAGTGCATTCCATCTCCTCCTTCAGGTCATTGATAAAGATGTTGAACAGGAGAGGTCCCAGTGCAGACCCTTCAGGTACTCCACTTGTAACCAGCCTGCAGGTACAGTACCAGCCACAAACTGCTCTCTGTTGAGCTTGACAGTCCAAGTTGTCTGGTAGTTCACCCATCTAGGCCATAATGTCCTGACTTAGATACTGTGTCTAAAGTTGTGCTAAAACCAAAGTAGCCAATATCTACTGCCTTCCATTAATTCACAGATCCAGTCGTTTCTTCATAGAAGACATTCAGGCATGGTTTTATCCTGGTCAATCCATGCTAGCTATTCCTCAGTCACTTTCCTCTACTTCATGAGCCCAAAAGTAGTTTCCAAGAGGACTTGCTAGTTGATTTCTCCAGGGCCCAATGATGGGCCTGAGCTCAACTGGCCAGATTTTGATTCTTTTTTCAGCCTTTTGTGAATATGGGTAGAATGTCTGCCTGCCTTTGGTTGTTGGGACATCCCTCATCTTCACAGTCTTTCAAAAATGATTGAGAGCAGCCTCATGTCATTAACCAGACCTCTCAGCATCCTTATATGTCCCATAGGCGTTTCTCAAGGGACACATGGCTTAGTTGTCTTCCACAGGTGGAGACTCTTCTACTTTCACAGGAGCAAAGGCCTGGGAAACTTTGTTTGGCAAAAACCAGTGCAGAGTGGGCATTGAGTACCTTAGCCTTGTGTGTGTCTGCTGGCACTAAATTACCTGCCCCATTCATCAACAGGTCTATGATGAATGAAACCTCCTAACCACCAACCCTACTTGATCAAGGGATATACTACTGCCCACAGGCAATTAATAAAAAGCAGCAAGAATAGCCCTAGGTACTCCCTCTGCAATTTCATTTTTATTTTTTAAAAGGATAATAGAAAGATACAGTTTTTTAACTACTAATGATAGGACAATTTTTCTCAAATGTCTCTCCAATGTATCTCATTCCAGGCCTTTAGAAATCTTTTTAATTGCTAAGAGAGTTGACTTTTTGGGCTTTTAGGTCTTGGATGATCTGGCTAATCATTGCAGTCACAATTTCTGTGATGTCTAGGCTAAAATGAATTCACTAACTTTTCTTACATATACTAATATAAAAGTGGATAAGAGAAATGCCAAAATGATATTAACATATTAACTAAAGACATGGAGACACATTCACAAAGTCTAAATAATTCCCTCTCTCCGTGAAAACTGAAATAAATGAGTGAGAGTAACTTCAGATGTTCTTAATGTGAGTATAAGTGACACACATGACCCCTTGCTTTGACTTTGGGTCTTCCCAAATTTCAGGCACTACTCTGACACTCTCTTTGAAAATGTGAAAATGAGTGTTGGTATTTGTCAATCACCTTTATTCGTGGTACCAAACTGAACATTCATGGCCATGAGATCTTTTCACTCTTCTCATATCAAAATTGAAATAGCAACAGTTTTAATCACAAAGACTACAGTATACAGTGTTTCTTCCACATTACTGTGGCTGAAGCTTGATGGAGTGCCAAGAGACTTCCTAGTTTTCGTTTAAGGAATGCATAGCTTTTAGGTCTTCAGAGTTAGGAAAAGAGTTCCTGAAGGCAAATGAGACAGTTTACAGAGGGGGAGATGGGAAAGGATAGATGAGCCACTCACCTTTATTTAACCTAATGATTTTTAGGTCAATGATAAAATGTCTTTTAGGCTGACTCATGAATTTTGGAAGTTTGAAGTTAGCAATACCGACACTGACATAAGTGTCTATCACTGGCTTTCCCGTGATGCATGGAAACGGAGTTAGCATTTTAAACCTGCAATTTCAAATATCCATCCCTGGTAGAGGAATTCTTTCAGATTTTTTTTTGCACTTACCTAAATATTTTTTTCAAAGTGTATTTGCAAGTCATCTAATGGGAGTATTATTATTTACACACAGTAGCTGTAGCTTTTGAAATCCTTACATATAGTTTATTAAAGTCTGCTATAAACTGGCTGTTTTACACTTACTTTTATGCATCCAATTATTTTGGAGCTACACGTCTAATGTTGTAACATTTGATACTTCTGTAGTTCTTCCCAGCTCACATACATCCTACACCTTCTACATGTTCTGAGGAAAAAATATCAGAAAGGTCTTAAAGATACTCTACAGTAGATTTCAAACTCAGAGCTTGTATTCTGTATTTTAGACTCTTTGGAAGCTTTTAAAGTACCACACAACATATATATGCAAAATATAACAATAAAACACGTATAGACTTATTGTAGCAAATGCCTTATAATTTTCATAACCTGCCACCTTTCCCAAAAGTTGTTACTTTTCCTACTATGAGGAAAGCTAATCTGTTTTCTGCTGAAAGAACTATTCCATTTAAAAAATAATTCACTTTAAAAAATTATAAAAACAGTAAGTGAGGTCTATTAATATAGAAGAGTAAAACATAAAAAAGGTAATAACCTTGGTTAAAACCCAGGGCCTACTGAATACATCACCCATTTTCTTAGCATAGTCAGTGACAAATCCTCTACCAAGGACGTGCAGAGATACTAAATATACAGTAAACCTACTTCTGACATGTCTTACTAGGCTGTAGCATTGAACAACCTAAGAAATTTTCAGAATTAAAAAAAAACATGACAGTCATTCTCCTAAGAAAATGTTCCTTCTTCTTCACTATTTCATATTCATTGTGAGCCATTTTATAAATGTAGGAAGCACTCAAAAATCCCAGAGGTGAGCCTAAACCATCCTACTGCCCATCCTAATTAGGTTTTTACAAAACTGGATTCTGCTGCCTTAATTTTCTCCATTTACTGGTTATGAAGTTATGGTGCTTATTTTGTAAGGAGTGCTTTGGGGATTGCACATAAATATATTGCTTTTACAGAATGTTCGTCATTCCTTGTTTTCTTCTTGTTTCTGATAGTGCTCTTGATTTCCCTGTTCATGTCTTGAATTTTAAAGGGATACACTGTTAGCCATGAGAGACAGGCACTGGAGTAAATTTGTTGGATGCTATTTGATTTGGAATCTAGTGTGATGATCTTTTTAAGAGCATGAGTTGTCATAGACAACACTTTAAATAAGATTATAAGGCTAAACTCTTCTTGATGGTGAGAGGGAAATAGAAATAGTGCACTTGCTTATTCTCACAGCTTGGGGCTTTGTATTAGATTAAGTCTTAACACAAGTTGGGCAAGTTCAGAAGTTTAACTTCCAAGTTAGTTCTTAAATGATATCTGCTGTCCATAGGTTTTAAGGCCTCAGGCTAAGCTGTAATGCAGTATGACAGAAGATCAGGACAACACCCTTTCTTCTAGTTCCTGCATGCTATGGTACAGACAGTGAATATCTGCGTCAGTGTATGATGCAGACTTGCCACAGGGTCATCTTTTCTAAAGCTTTAAGTCATGAAACAGAAAGACACTGGTTTTTGCCTTTGTGAATCCATATCTGGCATTTCTTCTCTTTTACTCCTGGCAGGTTTGTGGAATGACATCTTACCTAGCAGACTGATAGCCCTCCCTCCTCCCACAGGCATGCTCACATCTCAAGAGAAGAAAACCAGCCATGCATCACACATCTACCATTCATTCACCACTATAAGCTAAATGACTGATTGAGCAAAGAGCAGATCCCACACAAACCTTTTCTCTGATGCCTTAAGCCACCAGAATAATACAGGTGTGACTTGATTATAGAGTTACTACTCTGCTTTCAGCACCTGCTGTGGTGCTTGACTGGGGGACTTGAGCCTGAAGCCAAGGGCAGGACATTCTTATGTCCAGAGGACTTTGAACAATTGTGTCTCTTGTTTCCCTGATTTGTGAAGAGTCTGGCAAGAATGATCCGTACCGTAAGAAGGAACTGCAGATGAAGCTGCTCTGATGCACTTTTAATTGACACCAGTGGCTGAACAGGACTGAGGCTAACCTGGAAACTAGGAATTACAAAGATTGCACTTGGTTACCTTTGTGGCCCCTTTTCTGTATTGTTCTCAGGCTTAGAAACAAGTGTGACTACAAATGTGATGCTCAAAAGAAAGCAGGACTCTAGAAATAAATTTTTAATAGGTTGGCATGTGTGCAAAAAAAATATTTTTACTATATGGTGTCCAAAATGTTCACATACTTTATGGACATAATTTTGAACATCACTAAAATTTCCTTTTTCATTTTCTCATTTTCATTGTAACGATCAATTTTATGGAAAGGCCACAAAGCAAAACAAAAGAAAACAAAAACCAGATGAGGTGCTGTTATACATGGAGTTTCATATCTGGCCGGATGAGATTAATGGACCTGACTGTGGCTTATGTATTATTCTCCCTCGGTAACCAGAAATGAAAAGTCATGTTCCTCAATTTATACTTTATTGTTTTTATTCTTTTGCCTATCTTTGGAAAGTACAGAGAATCATTGTCATTCTTTCAGGCTCTACCTTTTCTTTTATGACTGTGAACCCTGGCTAGTCTAGCCTTTGATGAAACATTTCAGGTTAAATAGTCAACAGATGAGAACATGTCTTCTGGGTCTAAGGAAGATATGACATACAGAGAGTAATTTAAGACTATAGGTGGATCTTAAATCATTACTGAGACAGAAATGCTACTATGCTAGAATTTTTAATAGTAAAGAAAAAGCATAAATACTAATATAATGAATCTTCTGTCTTGAATAAATCCACAATTAGCAGCTGGCTAGTGGACTCCAGCAAACTCATGTCCTTAAATCTCATGGCTTTCTGCTGGTTTTGCTTGTAGGTTCACAGTGAAGGCTGGAAAATACACAATCATACAGAAATATCGATACATGAATGTACATAGAGCAAACATCTATACACAGTGAAAATTACCATCCTGGCACGCATGAGAACCAACAGAGCTTCCAAGCCAATAAGGCAACAACTGCCACCAAATCTCTGCTTTATGGTTACATCTGAGCTGGAAGAGAAAGATAGCTTCTGTGCATGTAATAAGGTAGAGAAGAGTTGAAGAAAGGGACTAGGACAGTAGGAATGAAGTGAGGAAAAATATGAAAAAACCTTAAAGGAACTTGTGAAAGCAAGGTTTGTTTTTTCTTTATTCCTTGTGAGCAACAGCAATGCCAAAGGGAAGAAGAATTAAATGGAGGCTTGTACTGAGTGGCAAAGAAGTAATTCCTAAAGGCTTCTCTCTCTCTCTCTCTTTTCCTGAAGCATAACAGAAAGATTTAAATGATACACCCTTTAGGCTCATAAGCTTGGCAAACTTTATTAATTTTTTTGTAAAGACAGTATTGCTTTGCCAGATAGACTTTTACCAAGCTTTCACAGCTCTTTCTAAGCCACGCTAGGCAACAAGAAACCATAAATTAAATCAAAATAATAAAGATATAGATCATAAATTAAACAAAAAAATAGTAGGAGAAATCATGAATAAAATTCAAATTGAAAGCTCTTTGATGGAAGGATTCTAATGCAAAGAAATAATGGAGTTTCTGCTTTCCTGTTTGTGTCATTAATTTGTAATGAAACATGAATTAGGAACAGTTTTCTAAAAGTGCCTTCCCCTCTGTTTTGGAATATGAGACTTGTTAGGGAATGTAATCTTTCAAATGCTTTCCTTTTAGAGATTTGCTGTTCCTGGCTTGCACTTGAAGTAAAAGCAATTTGTGAAGCACTGATATGCAGTCTAGATGCATACTGTTATTTTTGTGTACAGTGGTTTTTCCCCCCTGCTGCCCTATTCCATTTAACAAAGCAGTGAATTGTCTTTTAGATTTACAGAATAAAGGTGTGACAAGAACAGACAAGCTGAATGTACCAGAAGAGACAGAAGGAGCAAAGGTCAGTAATACCAGAAATGAGGCCGCATTGTTCTGATAACCAGCAGAAGAGTTTTCAGTTGTTCTGCTGCTGACATGTAGGCAGTAGATCAGAGAAGGAAACTACCTTTGCGTTATCCAGTAGGAAGGACACAAACCCAATGGCTGAGACTTTTTTATCATTGTGCAGACTGGACTTCTAAATTGGGGGGGTCAGCAAGTTCCTCAGGCCCTTTTGTCCTATTTCCAAGTCAAATCACATTATGATTTTTTTAATAATCTCAGAAAAAGTGGCATTCACATTATTCAAGGTGCAACTACCAATGCCATAATTATTTTTCTTTTCTGCCTTCCTATGTTATTGTGTCATTAAGCCTCTCCCCAAGGCTTCTGAAAGCAATCTGGAGTAAGTCACATCAAGCGTTGCATGGTGCGTAGTGTGGCTGTGCAGAATTCACCATTCTCTGCTTCATTGTGACTAACACTTTATCGCAAGGTGCCCATTGTAAGCATCCTTTCTGACACTCCAAAAGTAATCAGAAAGATTTGTCCATTACGATTAGACTTGCATGGGGAGAAATAACAGTATCAGAGGTGAATTATGGGGGGAAAGAGGAATGGAATCAGAAAGTGCTGGTTTCATTAGTGTCTTCTTGCAAAAAGAGAAAGGCTACTATATACAATTGTTAATACAGAAATAGACATGGAATGATGCCATACATCAAATGGCATTACTTACATCTACTTAGGAACAATGCTACTAATAAAATAAACCTGAATAAAACCCTTTTATGTGTTATTCACATAAAAAGGCCTGATTCACTAAGCTTAAAAAAGAAGATAGAGTGAAAGACTTTTTTTAAGAAAAGGAGATTGAGATGGTGCCTTACTTGTCTTCACAAGGCAGCAGAGCAATGACTTGATATGGAAAGTGTTTCATCTGGAACAGATCTTTTTCAGAAAAGCAAAGACTTTTAATTGTACTGTAACGTTGATCTAAGGAAGAGCAGGCAAGTTTAAGAGACTGTCCACATTAAAAAGCAACTTATAGAAAGAGCAATTATGAAAGGGATTTAAAAAGATTAAAAAAAGTAATCTTTGTCTATTCAGGCTACTCTTCTCAAAACTGAAGGCTCATACTTCTTTTTTTTTTTTTTTTTTCGTTTATAGTAATTACCATTGAGATTAATTCAAATCATGCTGCTTAGCTATTAACACCAGTGTGATGTACCCTCATGTGCTGTGTGGCCACCAGTGCAGCTCTCTCTGCTCCTGCCTCCAGCTTTTCCCCTGTGCAATGCTATCAGTGCTCAAAAGTTACATTGATTTACACCCATCTACACAACATGAAATTAATCTTTGTACCTCATAAAGAGTTAATTTTTTTAAAGGAAAACATTGAGATTATTAAAACAGTTTCTTATAGAAATTATTCACAAAAAATGAGACCTATTGTAAAATGTAAGGATTAATTTATTAATCAGAGCTTTCTGAACTCTCACATTAAGCAGCTTTGTTATGCTAATTCCCTTATAAATGAATAATGGACTTATTCTCCCATTATTGCCTATCATTTTAAAAGGCCCATTTAGAAAATGAAGATGTCCTTTTCACTTGAAAATTATGATGTGTTTTATGGAACAAGTTTTTTGAAATTGAATATTTGCTCCCTATACCCTTCTGTTCCCCCCTGCCTAGCTTGTACTCATCAGTCAATGTTAAAATCAAATGCAGCCATAACCATTTGTCATAGAGATGCGTAGTGTGTGGAAAGAAAGCACAATGGAGACAACGGGCTTTGAGAAGAGAGATCCAGATCTACAAAGCTATTTACTTCTCACATATCTGCAGATGTAGCCCTAGCTCCTATACACATTTTAAATCAAATTCTGCTGTGAATAATGGCATAGAAGAAGAAAGCCAAGATGATGCGGCTGTAGAAAGCCAGCAAGTTCAGTGGCAACGTAAGATTTATGCTAAAAAAAAATAATCCTTATTAGAATAGTTTAGTTTTGCCACACACCTTACATGTGGTCTTGGAGATTTAATCTACTCTTGCTTGTGTATGTACGTGCTGTTAGCCAAGCATTAGCCTGAGGTCCAAACCTACCAGCAGTTAAATTTACGTTGTCAGGTCTCTTACGCTGAATTCTGGTGCTTTCTGGGAGTCCAGGCTAGACTGGTGCCTTGATATGGGTTTTCTCTTGTGCACTATGCAGGGATTGGAGAGGAATGATGGAACAGGGGGAACAGGGTTGAACATACTGCAAACAGCTGGCAAGCAGACACACTAACAATACTGTGTCATAAGCACACAAGAAGTATTCCTGTTCTGACAATGCACACCCTTGGCTGGTTAACACAAGTTCCCTCGTTCCTCTCCAACCTTTGCACTTGCCATTTACTACATCCTAGAGCAGGCTATCCCGTTCATCTTCTTGCACTCTTGCAGACATATTGCAACAGTAGGCAAAAATCTGAAGTCCTAAAGGATCTCTGGCATCACCTGTGGCAAGGGCTGAAAGGGTTTATGTGCAGCCTAAACTAAGGATGAGTTCAGGCTGCCTGTAATTCAAGTACCAGTAATCACATTTCCTCTAGAACTTGCAAGTCAGGAAAGCGTCACCAGTTACATGTGGCCAAACAATCAGCACTGTGGATAAAATCAGGAGATTTGGCTTCCTTAGGCCTATTTTGGAAGACAAAGAAGTCTGGCAGAATGGATGTTGTCTTCTGTTTCATTTCCCTACCTGCAAAACAGAAAAAATAATTGTTTTGCTCCCCATTCACAGCCAGGGATGTAAACTCTTCTGAAGCATGGGTGCTTCTTATGATGTGGGTGCTTGCTTCCTACCACAAGATCTCTTAATACCAACACAATTGTTTTGTTGGTTTTGTACCTCTGAAATCGCAGTCCCTTAGGGTTAAAGAATAGCAGTCAGTGCAACTTTGGCTTGACTGTGGCAGAAATGTGAACAGTTTGTCCTCAGCTGGATGTTGCTAAAGCAAGTGAAAACACAAAGAAAATAGGGTTAGCTCAGAACAGAGTACACATTGTACCTTGTTTTGGCTAACAGGCTGCAATCCATAACGACAAGCAGTTAAGTGGTTAAGGCTTAGAAAGAATTACAGTTGGAAGACCACAGCTCTTTTCTGAAATCCACTGCTGCTTAGGCACATTTCTCCGTGCTTCACCTACCATTTGGGTAATGAAAAAGAATGACAGAGTTTGTAGGAGTTGGCGCTGAGACTCTTATTATAACATAAATTCCCTGCTTTTTATGTGAGTTCCCATGTGACTTCCAATAACTGGGTCTGAGAATTTTCCTCAAGTTACTAAATGAGTGTACGATAGCTTTGCTATCTTATGGTCTGTTTTGAGGACAAGTACATTGAAATAAGGTGTTTTAAAACCACTATAATAATGGCTGTATAGGGAAGAATACTTGTGTGTCAGGTACTTTTCATGTCCTCCAGCCTTGTTTTTGCAAACATCGATATGAGTTATCACGGTGGCAGAAGGCAAAATAAACTATTCACAACTGGGGCTCAGTTTTAATTTTTAGCTTAGGCTGGGTGACCACCAACAAAAAAATAATCCTTTTTTTGTCTTTTAAACCCAAATGGAAGTTCTCCTACCAATTCCAACTCAAAGTGACACGATCTACCTGCTGTCAGGAAAGGACAGGTCTTTGGAAAACAAGTATGGCTCTTCACTTGAGTGTGGTAGAGTCTAACAGACTTTGCAGGAGACATTTACTTTGTTTCCTTTGGATGTCAAACCAATATGTGATTCAGGGGACCAAACATATGTAGAATAGATTCCTAATAGAGCAGAAATAGAAGGCAATCGATACTTCCAGAAAGTTGGAAGAGATGGAGAGTGAAAGAGTTCAGAGCACTAAGTTACAAGACAAAGTAGATGGCAGGGCCATTTTCCTTTGTTTTCATCGATGCTAGTTGTCACTTAGGGCCCCTCTGTGAGAAAACACAAAACATACAGCTTTGAACGCTCTTTGGATGGGGGAAACAGGGAAAAATGCCCTCCAAAACAATCCCGCCTTTTGGGCTGTTTCATTTCACAGCTAATCCTTTAGCTGTCTGTTGTCCTCCCTGCAGCCCAGAAACACTAACACACACTTTTTCTCCTGTCCCTGTGGGCACCCCTTGCTGCTAGATTTGTCCACACTGCTCCTACAGTGTTCCAAGGCTGGAAATTTGTTTGCACTTGGCCCTGCTCCCTGCTGAGAAGGCTGCGGGAGAGCCACTGCTGGCAGTTTGACTGACTTGTGAAACCTTTAATACTTGATACTGGGGAACAAAGTGGGAGGTGCTAAAAGTGATAACAAATTCTATTAGAACTATGAGAAATTAGGTAAATTGACCCTGTATTTTCAACTCGTCTGGCTTTCTGAGTGATGGAACTCATCTGCATGGGAACCTGTAACAGGAAGAGAGCCAAGCATTTGATCCTTATCAATGATTTATGAAACCCACATATTTTCCAGACAATTAGCTGAAAATACTCCTAGGCTGCTGATACTCCTGTGCCCTTTCTTACTGCCTTTTTTATTTTAGGATTGCTGGTGTGTGCTTTCCTCAATGGAAGTTAAAAATATTCATGTATTTTCCTGACTGCAGTGCTTCTGAAATTAAACCAAACAAATTAATATATCTCCAATGTTTCTGGTAAGACGGGTGCTTTTGTTTGTAAGAATCAAATATAAATACCCATCTACTCACATTTTTGTAAAGGAAAAGAGAAAAAATATAAAGGAACATAAAGAGCATGAGAATGGAGGGTATAGTTTTGGTGGGTATGTAAACTGGGGATTCAAGGTTGTGGCTTTTGTGACCTCTGAGGGGTAATGCAGAATAATTTTATTTTCAAAACCCCTACACAGTCACCGTGTTTTACACCACCACTATGTGCCCCTTATAGACACAAATAATACATAATGATCACCTGCAGACCTGGTGTTCTACTTTAAATTACTGAGGACTTTAAAGGGAAACAACAGAGGTGCTACGGCTGAGAGGCCAGAGCGCACAAACTGTGCCAGAGAACTTCAGGGAAGAATTAGAGCCCGAGGGAAGCTGGGGAGCTTGTAGGTTCTTTGGTAGGCAATATAGGGGGTAAGCCTCATATTCAGGAAACTGTAAAAATGCTGTATTATGAAGCACCTTAGTGAATACTATATTATGAAGCTTCAGTTTGCACCTACAATTTTTAAGAGAGATTCATCCCAAAGCCTTTCTGTTGTGTTGTTGTTGTTGTCGTCATTATTATTATTAATAATAATAATAATTTTTCTTTTTTTTCCTTTCTCTCCCAGGATTCATAACAGACTTCTAATACTGTTAGGTTTTGGATTTTTTTTTTATATATATATATATATATAGTAGTTATTTTCCCTTCCTTCCCATCCACACATTTAACAAGAATGTATTTAAGGATTCTTCAGTCAGACAGCAAGACAGTCTATCGTTACAAGCAGTGTTTGATTTCAGACTATTATATTTTTTAACTAAAAATATGGATATTTCACATTTCTGTTTTTCCATTTCACTATGTAGTATTTCCACCTGGAGGACACAGGGCACTGCCAGCATTTCAGAGTCTGACCTCTTTCTGGCTGATACAGCAAGAAGGTTTTTCAGGCTGGCAAAGCAAAAAGAAAATGCAGACCTGAACTGCGTTTCTGGGTCTATTTAGGAGGGCAGGGATTTAATGCATATTTAGTAACCAGTTAAAAAAATGGTTTATAACAAATAGATCTGTAAGTACTTACTATAGAAAACCCTTTCCACATGAAGCTGAAATATATATATATTTTAAACTACTAGTGTTATTATGAATATTAGAGCTGGCTGACCTGTATTTTTCTCTATGCTTTTCTTCACAGTTCATTTCTGATTTCTCTTTTTGTGATGAAATAATAGTCTTTTACCAGTGACAAGCCAGTGTAATTATTGTGTTATGAAAACAGACTGTATAAGAAAGTGAAATAGACAAAGAGGGAAAAATTCTCTGGATACTTCATTGCTCTTGACAATTAGCTGTTAGTACTCATTTTTGTCTAGAAAAAAAATAAAATGATGTTGTGAAAGACTTCCCCTGTATGTGAAAGGTGTTCTTTAAATAAATGTGCTCATTTTAACTTCTCCTGAGGTTGTAAATCAGAAATGCTATTATGTTTTTATTTACTGCATGCTGAGAAACAAAATAAAGATGAATCCTTTCTCTGTTCCATCTTTTTGTCACCCTGCATATTTTGTTTATAAACTAATAATACCAGACAATCTTTTTGTAAGGTTTCATTCCAAGTAGGATACTAAAGCACACTGAAGCTGAATGCACAGCAGCTTTGTAGAAATTTGCAGATGTTGAAAAAAAGTCTACTTGAATATCTTGGAAAAGGAGAGCAAATCTAAATGATCTTACTCATCTGTTATTTATAGTATTTTGCAGAATGGAATCATATTTCAGAAGAAGGGAGAGGAGATATCTCTTATTTTTAAGCCTTCTCAGTATCTCATGGAGAGTTTGGGGAAAAAAAGGTTTCCAAATTGTTACAAAATCCATTTATAACGATTTTAATTATTATCCAGATAATTTTCTTGTTTTAGCTGTTTATTTGTGCATTACATTGAATTTGTCACCTGTCTTTCTGTTCCTCTACCTACCAAAGTACTATTTAATATATTCAGTACCAATAGCAAACCTAGTGATCTAGACTTACATACCATTAAAATATTCAGTCACCTTAGTTCATACTTCCACTGTAGGTGTAGATACACAGCAAAGAAAAGGGGTTTTTAGGTGGATCTCAACATAATACAGTTGAAGAGGGATGGAAATCCATGACCAGTGAAAGCTCTCTGATTTTCTCCATTTTCCAGCAAAATTAATAGCACCTTGGGACCATTAGTATCAAGGCAATTATTGGCTGTAACAGCTCAATATGTACATCTGGATTAAATATTAACACATGGAAGACCAGGGTAAAATTTCCTTTACTTGTAAAGGAGTCAAGATCTCACCTTGCTGTTCAGCCTTTCAGAGGAAAACTGTAGTGGCTATGTGTTTCATGTTATACAGATAACTAATATGATACAGGTCAAGGGATTTTTGTATTTTGTGTTTAGCCAATGTGAAGACAGGAAGGTTTTGATTAAAAATCAGTGCAGACAGGGTCAGACTTTATAAACACAAAGGACAGGCGCAATTTAAGATCTATGCCCTTTCCTGAATCTATTTTCAACCTTGAGCTGCTCTATTTCTATTTTTTTAAAAATTGTTTAGACGTTTTCTCATGGGCATTGCCATAAATTAGGTATCCTAGTGTTAATTTTAGTCAAATCACATGAGAAAAAAATGTAAATTGTCATAAACCAGGTAATTATGCCTCATGCACTCCCTGGTTATTCTTTTGTAATTGAATGGGTTAGTTGAACAAATGGCCATAACAGATGATGAAATTAAAAAAAAAAATAGTCTGCCTCTTCAAAGTGTTATACAAATTAGCTAATTAATGCAACAGTCTTTCTAATTCCAGCTTTTTGCTAAAGCACATACTGATGAAAGGCAATGTCAATGCATAGGTTATTGTTACCAGGCATATGGTCTGTATCAGCGTTAACTAAGTAACATGTAGTAAAACATGATACAAAGATGTAGTGTAATGTCAACAGATTAAAAATTTTGGGCATTAGTTTTTGGTTTTGTTTCAATTTAGCTAATAAAAATATCTAAGGAAATGATTATGAAGCAGGGGCATTCATGTAGTTTACAGAATGGAACACGCAGACTTGATGTCAGTATTCAGAATGGAAATCATTGGTTTGTTATTAATTTTTAAAATTTAACTCTTTTTGTCTACATCTTTTCCACAAACCTTGCCAGTTCTAACTAGGGCCTGAATTCTAATAAGAATCAGGATGTTGCTGTTCTTTTCATTTGGGAACATTCAGAGTTTGAGATTCCCTGTGTGTTCCCTTATGCTGTTCCCTTATAGTTATTGAAAGGAAAAAAGCCACTATAGTGATCAGAACCGCTGCTTCATGGATAACATAGAGTTGTTTTCATGTAAAACTATTGATGTTAATAAGAGTTTTGGGCTTAACTGACATATACGTGAGACTGTACAGTTGTCAACCTCATGTGAGTACAGGAACAGCAGGAAATCTAAAAGTCAAATTCACGAACAGGTTCTGACTGCTTTGCATTGGTACAGTGATAGAAAACAAGGACTAAGCTGGCTTTGTAACCAGTTAGTTAAAACTATTTTATTCATAGAGTCTATGACCAGGTAGGTTTTCTGTGATCATTAAGTCTGACCTTCTGAACCACACAGACTTTAGAATTTTATCAAGCAACTCCCACATCAGACCTGTTAGGGTTGGTGCAAATTTGATAGAGCAGCGCATTCAGGTAAAACTGACCCAGATAATCCTGTGAGGTAATATGAATAGTCATTTAATCCCTTCCATTCAGATTGTGTTTGTTCTGTATGCAGATGTGTAGTACTAGCAACTGCAGTCTAGGATTTGATTTTCAGGTTTGGTGCTAGTTTAAAACAGTGGTGTCAAAACTAGAAGATTTGTATGTTGGTATCGAGTAAATACTTATTTTTTAACCTTCTGTCATATAATACTGTTACCATGTATTATTGTTTGCTTCAGTACAATCACTATGGAAAAATTACTAACAAACCTTAGTCATGTAACATTTTATTACTGATTTCATGCCAAGAGGAAAAAGAGTAATCTGGAAAACTAAAACTTATGGTCACTGAGGAGGCTGTTGTGTAAGAAACCAATGGAACAAACATGGACAGTCCAAGAACTATCTATATGTGGCCTGAGATATGTGCAGGACTTCTGAAGAATATTCTTGAATCTTTGATACACCCTTCCTCTGAAAGGACTGTGCAAGTGCAAGGGGGCTGAGCTTAAGATAATTAGTTCTGATGAATATGCATAGGATAGGGTAATAAATAAGAATCAAATCTGTTTTTGGATTAGATGTGATAGGAGAAATTACTATCTGTCCCCAGCACTGCAATAAAGGAATGTCTGCTTCTTAGTGCTACATTGGTGTTAAGAAGTTTTCTTTATTCCCAATTTCAGTGACAATACTGTGCAAAAGATATTCATATCACTAGCACTAGCACTATATTGACATGTAAATGGTAGCATCAGAGGATTCAGTCTCTGCTGAAAGACCTGATTTCATACAAACCATCACATGGTAGCTGTGCCACACTCCAAGGTGGCTAAATGCATGAAAATGCCGCTCCTGAAGCTGCACAGGCATATAGGATCGTGCCATCTATTTCCAGTCCATTTCAGAGTTCAGCCTAGTTGCCATGATCGTGGGCCCATGCTAAGAAACAGGTCTCAGGAGCTCTGGGGCAGAAGCTGTTTTCCGCCCCACAGTGATTTTCATAGACATGGTTGCACTTCCTAGAGAAAGGAAAGGAAATTTTACCAATTCATCTCCTGTTTCATTTTTATTTCCTCTAGACCGTATTTGTTGAAATCAAAACTTCTAGGCACAGTCTGGCTGTGAATCACTCAAAACTGTCTCCCTTTTCCTGGATCTTGGAATAGAAGTGGGATACAACATTCTTGTCAAAAATAGAAAAAAAAAAAAAAAAGACTATTATTACATGGTTTTACTAATGTTTTTACAAGTAATGCCACTGTCTAATTAATGAAGCTGTGATGAAGAAACAAACAATAAAATACCAGATTTCCAGATGATGTTTTATTATACCATTGAATGTACTGGCATTGCAGGAAGTAATGTGAGATGAAAAGCCACTGAAAACTGAACCATCAGAATCTATCAGAAACATTTGCTTTAAATGTTTTCCTGTTCACTAAATTCTGTACAAGTCTTGTGACTGTTCAATAATCTTCACTGTTTGTAATTTATGTTGTGTTTGTCTTCTGTTTATACTTTGGGCTACCAAATTTACCATAAAATGCTTCAGTGAAAGTGTAACATCTGTTTTGAATTTGGCACATTTTAACCAGTTCTCCAGTTGGTGTGCAGACAGTGCAGACAGTGAAGTGATTACTCTAGGCTTGCTTACAAATGAAATAAGTATTTTTGAGTAGGGAATTTTAGCTTAGATGCTTATGTCAGTTGTACAAGCCTATAGTTGAGCAAAGGTTATCATATAATTTCCATTTCTGTTATCCATCTAGTTAGCCCTCCACGATTTATACCTTTTGGAAAATGCCACCATTGAAATGTGTGCTTGCTAATGGCCATTTCATTGTTCCTTAACCCTAGCTACTTAGGTATCTTTAAGGATCTGAGTAGGGAATCTTGTTACCTTCCTGAGATTTTATTTTTTTTCTTCCCAATAGGAGGTTCATGAAAGTCCTGAAAAAATTCCCGTTGATGCCAATGGGAGTGGAGGCAGAGAATCAGATCTGGCAGTAGGGACACTTATTGAATTGTTTTACTAACACCCCTAAAATGTACCACACTGCAATCCTCCCCTCCATAAACACCTGTCACATTTGAAAGTGGTAGAATAGATTTTCCAGTCATGAAAATTCATTTTTAAAAGGTTGAAATGCTGAAATTGGGCATCTCCAAAAAGCAAATATATGTCTGAAATGTCATATGTTAATTGCTTCATTCAGAGAGAGTATATATATTTAATATATGTATAAATTATTCATATATAAGGGGATAAAAGAGACATTCAAAAGTAATTCTACTATAAAAAAACAAACAGAAAGGAAGTAAGATGCATGCATAGCAAGCTCTCTTTCCTGCTACAACCACATTCCTTTGTAAAAAGATGCAGGTGTTCACCACATGAGAGTAGAAAAAAATCAATTTTTTGAGAGCATGCTCTATATCTGCAATGAATTTAATGCAATGTACATGTAAGATCTGATATACACTGAAGTATTTTTACTACCAACATTAAGGAATATAAGAAGATAAAAGGACTATAGCTAAAAATGGAGAAATGGGTTTAATGGAAAAAGACATAAAGGTCTTCTGCTTTCAGTAAATGTAATAATCAGTTCTGAAACTATTGAAAAAGTACGATCATTTTAGGAGGTGAATGCAGAGGGTAGCATCTGTTGACTGTACCAGCTTCATACATCAGTAGCTGAAGTGACTCAACTCTCAAAGTGGAGACCTTACCTTGTAGACAGGTTCAGAATCAGCAGGCAGGAAGGATCTGATGATTCCTTCCTGGAAATCCATTAAAAGTCATATCATTTTTTCTGGGAGTCCTCCCACTTTGCCCCAATGTTCATTTGATTTAGCTTTTGAGGCTTAACTTATTCTCACCATTACTTGAAAAGACATACTGTAGTATATAGGAGAAAGGACAGGGACTGTTCCTTCTGAGGAACACAATATACTCCCACATAAGCAGCATGGCCAATGACAGAAATAATATTTTGATTTATAAGTTAAATTATGATTGATTAATATAAAAATGGAACAATTCTTTTTCACAAATTACAGTCTCAGTGAAAGCACATGGCAGTTGATAGATTTTTTTCCTTAAATTCAACTGATTTTGAATCAGATCCAGAGAGTTAAAAGGGAATTTCACTAGATTTTCATATGACGTTCTCTCTGGGCCTCCTACAATCTGTCTCAATAGAGAAAAGGGTAATTTTGATTTCATGTCAAGAATTATTCCTACTCAGGTATCAGTATTTATTGGTCATTCTCTTTAATCCACAAAAACGTATTAATTCTAAGTAAACAACCCCAAACCACCTAGTAGAAACATACAGAAGAAAATGCTCAAGGATTAAAACTGTTTTCCAGGTGGTTTAGAGAAATGAGGACAGCACAAACATTTATTTGACCTATACTGTGCACATATGCAGCTGAAGTCTTTGAGGTATGCTAATAAAATATTCCTTGTAGCTTTCAAGTAGAAAGAGCTCTTTCCTGACCCCAGGTTTTTACATTTTCCCATTATGTAGATTGACTGTTTTGATAGGCTAAGATGACTGATGATAGCTGAGTCTTGAGGTGGCAATGAATCTGATTGTCTGAATTGGTAGAGAAATTAATACTTAAAGGAATTGTCAGTTACATTATTGGTGTTGCTCAGATGAAAATTAAAAAAACCCACCTTTGAAGCAGCTAATGATTTTAGGAATGGTCATTGAATGACAACATCAAAAAAACCTGAAATGATGAAGAGACCAAAATATGAGAAAGAAAAAAAAAAAAAAAAAGCTGGATATTGTCTTTCTTATCAGAATATTTTTGATATTTAGTTCTGAGAAGACATGAAATGAAATGATCTCTGTGGCAGTGGAAAAAATGTCACAGGCATCAGCTACATCAGAGGTCACAGAAAATAAAATGGACCTGCTTTCATAATGAGCTCCATTCCTTTAGGAGAGCTGTTGTAGCTATACTGTATTTCATAAGGTGTTGAGTGACAAATTCCAGTTTATTATGACTGGCAACATATGTGAAGCAATCCTGATTTAGATACCTAAGCCCCAAAGATAAGATATGAGATATACCCTGTTTTTCAGTGGGTATCACCACCTCTAAGCCAGTAAAGAGTCCTCTGGGCTAGTATTGATTCAAACTGACATATCTATACAATATGCTGCAGATTCATGAAGGATTACTGATTTAGTTTTAATACATTGGTCTGCAAACTGCAATGATTTAGGAATAATGAAACCTCAGCTGTAGGAGCAGTATGGATATGTATGTAAGGTAATCACACAGTCTCCCATCTTAATTTGCCACTGAATTTGAATCAACACCAGCCCTTTAGATAAAGATCCAATCTCAATCTTTTTGATATATTAGTCCACAGAGAGGCAAATAATCTGTGATTCATAACCCCGTCAAGTTCTTTAATGTTTTTGGAAGGCCAGCTGTAAAATTATAATGGGATACTCAATATTGAAAGGTTAGTTAAAGAATTTTATGGTATTGGAAAAAGCAATAACACATGTTTAAAATAAAAGTTGCTTTAATTGGTTTACCAAGGTCTTCTGAAATGTAAGCACTCTTAAAGTGCTTCTACTCAGCAACAGACCCTCACCCTCTACTAAGAAAGTTAATGAAATTCATGCTGAAGAACTTGTAGTATCCCAGAGACAGAGCTTGGGTTTAAGAGGGAAAAGAACTATTGTAGCTAATGCTGAAAGCCTGTGTTGTTTTAAGGTTAATCCATTTGTTGGAGCAGGATTTTTGCTTATGAAAACTGCTAGAACCATTGACACATCTGCTGAATAGGGAACAATGTTTACCAGCAGAATGTGGAATTTAATGGTAATAACTGCAGTGAATTACTGTGCACTAGAATATCTTCCAAGTCTTGTATCTTTCATCACACACCTTTTTGTGCTCAGTAATCCCTAAACTTACATAATACAGAGAAAATGGCATTCAAAGTGATCTTTATGAACGTTTTTTGTGTTTCATAGCTTGAAGATAAGAGCTTCTGTCTGCTGTGGAAAGTCTCTGTCAACAGAATCTGCTTGATCAAAGCATCCTTTGTCAGTTATTAGTAGAAGAAGTGAAAATCCACTAAATTGTGATTCTCTGTTATCTGTAGCATTTTCAGCTTGCAGCTTTTGCAATTTTCATGCTTCCCAAATTGTAACAATAGTTTAACATTTCAAATATGTTTTTGGCATGCAGCTAGGAGGCTATCAGGGGAAGTATTTGTTTCTTTTCCCTGGAAAATAATGGAGCTGGTTTTCTTCCCCCCCGCCCCACCTCCCCCCCGCAACATATTTCTGCTGCTGCTTGTTCTGTTCTCCATCATTTCTGGACTTCTAATGAATGCTGATATGAGCCATTAGCCATTATAGCTGAATGAGTCCCTGCTTAGCCTTTCTGGTAAACTGAGTTACTCTCACATGCAGGATGGTAGCCAAAGCAAGGTAAGAAAAACAGAAACTAAGTCGCTCTTTCATTGTAATATCAAGTGGTTCCTGCAGACAAAATTGAAAGACATAAAGACAGTAAGATATGAGATAATGTTGGACTCTCATTCATCCACTTGCTCCTGTGAAAGGTGACTTTCCAGCATCCTCTCTTTATCTCATGTTATTCCTTCTTTACTTTAAAAATCCTAATATATTGTATTTCCCCATTTCCAATATTTTTTAAACAATTGAATCACTTGAGTGACTGACTTCCTCCACTATGCCTCATTAAGTAATTGAGTTAAATTGATTCAAAATAAAGTGACACACTTTATTTCACAATGATTGGTTTGAATCAGCATTTGCCTTTTTTGCCATTGCTTCTTCATCACAAGCTTTTTCTCTCTAACGTTTCCAGAGCTCTTTTATTGTCTTTAGTAAGGTAAGCAGCGAGCATAAGCATTGTTCAGATATATCTGCGAAGAATATTGTGTCAGAACTCTTGTTCTTCTATATGATGATTAGAGCTGTTTTTTAAATTCTAATTACCTTCACACCACTAAAGAAAAATCTCCAACCAATTTTTTTTTTCCAAATTGTCTAGGAAGATTTTCAGAAAAAAAATAAAGGAATGGAATTAAAAAGACTGAAAAATATGCAGAAGGTCAAAAATGTTAATCATAGAATAAAATCAGATATTTTTATCCTCAGAAAAGACATCTACCGGATTATAAAAAAAAAACACCACATTTCATCTTTAGGGGATAAATGAAAACATAGGGGGAAATGAGAGAAAAATTATTCCCTTTTCCCATTGGAAAAAACAGAAAAGATAGTGACCAAAGTAAAAGGAAATAAATTCTTGAAGGCATATAATAAAAATGTTTTGACACAAAGCATTCGATCTGATCTTTCTGTAATATTTTTCTTTGTGTTTATGATTCACTGATTAAAACTTTAAAACATTATGAGCTTTATATTGGAGTAATTAGACCAAATGTCTGAAAATGTAAGGATAGATCACTGTAAAGAAATTTCAGATGAAACTCTGAACTTCAGTGCTTTATTTACATACTGGTTATATTATCCCTGACATGAAATTGCACCAGCTGATACTCCTCAGGAAATAAATAACAACCCTGAAACTCATGTAACTGTGACACTTCCTCTTCTGATAACTGCTGGCAACAGCAGGTTACTTTGCTAATAGGAAAAGTGTATTTCTAAAATGTCAGTGATTGCAATCAGATTTTCTTTGAATGTATTTGCTTAATATAGCAATAGGGGAAAAAAAAGGAAGAAAATTGCTTTTTCTTTTCTCTTTGGTCTGAATTTATCCCAGTATCATTAGAAAAACACCAATGCTTCATTGGTTAGTTTGTTCAACCAGATTAATGTTCCAGTAATTTTTCCTGGAGAATAGATCTAGACTTGTACATTGTAATATAGCTAATGATCCATTCCAAGTCTTGCTATTGTTGGGAGATTGCTATTTATAATTTCTTATAAGCACTACATGCACTTTAAAGAATATTACCAAGGGGGAGAATCCTACTGATGCTAACCTTTTAATATTCAAATAACAAAACTATTCCAGTCACCAAGTAATATTACCTTGTGCAAATTAGAACAATTCAGAAGTTTAAAAAATATATATAATCACTGTGTATCATGTGATTTTGCTTTCCCGTATTTTAATTTTTGTCACAGTTTTGGGAGATTAAACATACTGCATACTAAAGCTCTTAAAATCCAATAAGCTACTTCTATGCAAATAAGGGTGTTTGTATCTATACAATTTATGTTGACATCAATGGGCATCTAGGTTAATTATCTCCTGAATTTAATGAGTATCCATCAGTGCTAACAACATCAAAGTAATTTTTCCATGAACTGGCATAAAGAAGTACAGAATTTATTTGAGAATGCATATGTCAAATTCAAAGGTTTGGAACGTATAGTTCAAATTAAAGGTTTTGAATAGTTACTCTGTGAGTAATGGTTAGAAACATGAATGACTTCAATTTGTATTTGCTCCACAGAGAAAACATCTTTAAATTCATAGAGACATTCATACAAATGAAGAACGAGGGCATGGATAAATATTTTTTTTAATAACTATATAACATAGCTTTTATTCTTGTGTACGTAACACTGATAGTATGGGAGATGCAGAGTAATTATAAGAATAATTTAACTACCAGTGAAGATCAAGAAATCAGAATGTCTATTCTCCACAGAACAGGAAGACTGTAGATTAGGAGTATCTAGAAGGTCAGGGGTCCTCACACTTTTTAACCAGGGGGCCGGCGCGCGGATGCAGTGGCAGGCAGTCATCTGCGGCTGCTTGGTTTCGCCCCCCAACCCCCGGCAGGGGGTGGTGGTGGGGCGGGGGGGGGGCTGTAAATACTGGGGGCCGGATTGAGGACCCTGGAGAGTCGTATCCGTCCCATGGGCCATAGTTTGAGGACCCCTGTAGAAGGCAGTCAAAACTAAAGCCAAGAGGCAGTCAAAACCAGGATCGATACAATAGTTGCTAGGCATATCAAGTATCAAATAAATGCCACCTCCATGTTCACTTGTGTAAGGTGAGCATCTTCCTGATGCTGGTCAGGGAGGATTTCTCTCTTGTTTAAGGCAGTTTCTGGGCAGCTCTATTTCTAGATCCATTTCCCTGGAGCATGTGAGGATACTGAAATGATCATCCTACAATCCCATCATACTGTTGTGTTTCTGTTATGGATGTTGGAATGAAAAAAAGCAGAACCTATCTCAAGGTGGACAGAAATTTGGATCATGTAAAGATTGCCAATGTGTGAGCAAGTACCAGCCACAAAGCAAAGACAGACTTGTGCTGAAACATTCCCAGCAAAGACAAAGTCATTGGCTCCAGCCCTTTTAGGTTTAGAACTCTCTTGAAGGCCTGTCTCTACCTTTTACAACTGTTTTATGACCACTGCTATTACTGATGCTACTTGCTGTCCCATACTGTTTCATGTGAACAGAACAAACCTCAAAGGGCAGTAGCCTTGAGGACATAAAGTAACATGATGTAAGCAGGAGAAATATGCAATATGAAAGCAATGATGGCATAACAAGCTCCTGTCGGATCAAAGTTAGAGAGGCACATTGCCCTTAGGACAAGGACATACACATGCAAAATTACATACTTTGTGAATGGATGGAAATAAATTAACAGAAACACACACACACACACCAGTGTTCAGTAAACAAACATAAAACGCAAGGCGATACAGTTGGTGGTGTGTTTGATGGAAGAGAAGGTTCTGATCAGGCCTCTGCATTACTAGGTTGAAATAGAGAATATGAATTATGTTAATGAATAATTCATAGAACATTTGGGAACTTCACATGTTCACAGGGATTTAGAAACATTAACTGAGTCACAGAGCTGTATTGTGAAGGGTGAGGTCTGTAATTGTAGAAATGTAGAACTGGAAGGGACTTATGGAGGTCATCTAGACCATGTTTCTGTAGGAGGCAGAATCAGTCATACCCAGATCATTCCAGTAACATTTGTATAATTTTCTTAATTATGCATAATATGTCTGGTGAAGGAGATTTCACAGGCACCCTGGGTAGCTGTTCACAACTTTCATTGTTGTCATAATTAGAATGCTTTGCCTAATACCAGCCTCATTCTGATTTGTCTTAATGAAAACAATTTATTTTCCTTTACCTTCCTAAATGGACAACATTTTGTTATGACTGCAAAACTGGCTGAATAGAAATAATGAGCATGGATGTTGGATTTAATTCAAGGATAGAGTCATAAACATGGAAACAGTACTTTGCTTAGGTGCTAAGTATCATAAAAATGTGTGCCAGATTGATCTTCATGTATATATTTTTTTATTACTCTCCTAAGGACTTTTATTTACTTTTTAACATGATCTGATACAATAAAAGATATTAACTTTTTAATAATGATTCAAGAAGCATAAAACAAGTATTGTGTTAAACCGACACATGCAATATGTGATGAACTCACTGTTCTCCTTCACAAAGCAGAATCTTCTGTCTTTGGATGGGGTAGTAGTTGTCTTCCTAGGTTTGGCCTTTACTAGTCAATAAGTAAACATGACAAGAGCTTCTGTTCCAGCCAGTTTCAGGACACTTATACCAGGAATTCTCGTCTCCCATCATATCGTCACTGTGCTTTAGACATACAAAGCATATAGCTTTGCAATATCCTGCATATTATATCAGACATGGTGGTCTTATACCAATTAGGAAAAAGCTTATACTTTGGTCTTTGGCTCACTTCATTAATTTCTTCCTTGTCTACACCTATATGAATATACAAAGGATAAGAATTATTTTCCTATTAGTCATTTTATAGAGTGAATAGCCAAAGTATGGCGTATTTTTTTTCTTTATACTCTTGCCTTGAAAAATGACTTATGAACAGTCATCTGACTCAGGGTATGCAATCAGAACAGGGAGAAATTTTCTCTGACAATAAATCCATGAACAAAATCAAAACCATACAAAAAATGAAGCTTGTTCAGCTTGAATCTTTAAATGTTGAAAAGTGTATTTTACTCTATAAACTGCATAGATACCAAAAAAGATTTAATCAGAAGGAATAAAAATAGTGTTCACTTCAATGTTTTCTGTCTGTTGAAATTGTTGGTAGGAGAAATGGTTGTGTTATATGAAAAATAACATTTATTTAGAAAGTCTCATGTCAAAAAAGAAGAAGAAAAATGTTGACAATATTCTCTTGGAATAAAATATATTTTTTCAACTCATATGAAATATACTTCTTTTCCCTTGAGCCTGACCACTGCAGAACCTTATCTGATACACCGGATAGATGACTTTATCCATAACCATGCCAGTGTTTATATTTGGATGAAAAAATATCCACACACTGAAACCAATATACATGTATTCTTATTTTAAAAAATATTTAGTTTTGTCAGTTTTACAAGCAAAGTCACTAAATTGTACTAACTGGTGGGTACATTTCTACAATCTTCATGTTCTCAATTAGTCCCCTAAAGGACTTGTAACTATTGGAAGATAGTCAGATTACGTTCACAAGGATTACTTACAGCAAATTAAATTAGAAATTAGTGACCTTTGTTTTATTAACATCCAGAATTGAATGTTTCAAAATGTGTAGACTGTCATTTTCAGTCATATATGTACCAAGCACATATAAGGTAAAGTACTTTAAACTGCAAAATTTCCATCAAACTTCCCTGTTGAAGATAGAAACAAAGCATTTCTGGTATGAACTGTTGCTGAACTGAAATTGAAGGAAAGATGTAGAAGGTTTTTTTTTTATTATTTATTTCAAGATGTCTCTGCTCATGGGCAGACTCCACAGCACCCATTTGTAACGATCTCTGCCTGATGATGGCTACAGAAGCAATCCAGGAAACTGACTGAACAAGGACAGATTTCTTCCGCTTTCCTGTGGTCACCTAACTATCCACGTATGTATTTATCTCTCAGAAGTCAAGCTCTTCAACCATTCCTTATCCCATGACAATGCACACATTCATTGGATATCTCCTGTTCAACAAACCAAAAAAAAATTATAATTAATGGCTGTTCCAGTGTCTAGATACCTTACTAGAGAATCTTCTACAAGAGCAAGATAATAGTTCTTCTCAGTGTCAAAGAAATTGGAAATATCGGCACCTCAGTTCTAGCTCTCCTCAAATGAGTATCGCCTCTTGACCCTTTGTCTGCAGTCACCACAAAACAAGACTGCCCATCAATCAAAAGCTATTTCAGAATAATGAGATAAGATATGTCTGAGGAATTTACAGTTCTTTGAGTTTGGAGAAACTGAGCAACATTAGAGTACCATACACGTTATTCCTTCCAGAGGATCAAAGCTTCAGTGTTTTTTTCCAGAACAGAGATCATCCCTGGGGTTTGCTACTCTGCATTCACACTTTAGAACATGTGTGTGTCATACATGCACTTTCCCCAGCAGTATTTCTCTAAAACTTTGAAGGCAAGACTTTTGGTACCATGTCTTATATTCGTGTCTAAACTCTGCCTGGCACCACAAGGTGCCAACCTCAGCTGGAGTTTATTGGCAATAGCATTGCTGATTTTAATAAGGTTCTGTAATACCTCCAGGGCCAGGGCACACCTCCTTTTGTTCTCTTCTCCCATCTGTTCTGAGCATGAGATTGCCCCCAGTGTCAGGTGGTAACATATTACCAAGTAAGCACTAAGCAAATATGTGTTGCTGCCAGAATGACACTCCTTCTCTGACTCCAGCAATTAAAATGACTGATCTAATAAGCAGTCCTGGGCAGCTAATTGATTGGGGAAAGCATTGCTAGGCACAATTTACAGCAGAACATATAGAACATTGTGGGGCTGCACAGCGTTGCTAGCAACTTCATAAAACTGAACCTGGCTTCGTTTCTCAGGCCCTGCTCTTTGACACGATGCTTTATATATAGGCAGAAGAGCAATTCATTTGTACTCCACTTGCCCTTTCTTGGAGATGCTAAGGAGGTACAAACATAATTTGTGTGTGTTACTATGGAATACAATTTCATTTGATATTGCTACCTTTAAACTTGTAGCCCTAGGACTTTGCTAGCTGTCCTTAAAATCCTTCCAGGCTGACATATCTAAGTAGAGGCAGTTTAACTCTCCAAATCAATATACAAGGGGGAAAAAAAAGTCAGTTGGTGTTTGACAACAAGATAATAGAAGTTGTATGACTTTTTTCAGCCTGCTCAATTATTACAAAGGCCAGGGATTATTTAACACACTTAAGGGTTGTTAATTTTCATAGCAGTAACTTGCAGACAGCCTAAATTAAAACAGACTGCTGCTGTGCTGTTACTTTAGATAATCTCTCTGTTAGGTGCTCTGAATTTCCAGACAAGTTCATTAAACACAGACAGAGCTGCAGAATTTACACGTGCAAAATATTGCCAAACAGATGTCAGAGTTTGCTGTGCTGGGCCATGCCAATACCGCAGTCTTCTTCTATTTGCATATCACCACATTATGGTAATTAATGCTAATCAATTATGCTAATTGACACTATACATAGTACGCAGTCACTTGATATCTGAGTTTAAAATAATGTTATGACATTTTATCTTGAAATGTGGAATAATTTGTAAAGAAGCAGTCAGTTTCATGTATTTTCAATTGAATGCAAAAATGATTGACTTAGGATGAAGCAGCTGTGCAGGACTGTTACTGCTGTGCACATCAGGGCCTGACCCAGAACCCGATTTAATTCTAAAGAGCATTAGTCACCATCTTGTTTGTAAATTATTATCTATTCTCTTCCTGATCAGTTTACAATCATGAAGCAAAATTAGCTGAAAAATCAAGTGAGGTTGCATACCAATAACATGTTAATATTTTTGAGAAATGTTTATCCTGCTTTTGATTAAAACATAAGAGGTCTGGCTTGCTGTAAAACATGTTTAATGCCACGTTAACTGAACAGTAAGATAAAATTAAAGTATATGGAAAGCAGTGGTTAGATTTCCAGGTGGAATGTTGGTGGCATTTGCAAAGAATATCTGGTGCATGGGTAAGAGAGGTATGGTAAGGAGGAGAAGGAAGATGACTAAGAGAAAAGGGTTATTTTTGACATAATTATGAGGTTCACACATTCTGCTGGTGGTGACGGTAGGGTAGAAGGTTTCCTTGAAAACGATTGAAATGACTGAGTACTAGCAGATACATCATGCAGAGAATATTTCCTCCAACATTATTTTACTGAGTTTTGGCTGGAATGTTTATTGTTTTTATTAGCCATTAATAATCAATCATACACTTAAATACACCTTTTTATGCACACAGGAAAAGTTCCAGAGAAAGATTGATTAGCCTGATGCTACCAACTTGAAAAGCACATGAACAAATATAACATTGAAAGAACCACAGGAAACATTTGCTAAGGAGAATTGATCGAAGACATGAGCAAATGTTTTCAAAATGTCTGTAATAAATATCGATGCAGAACTTATCAAAACTGGAGTACAGCAGAAAAGGACAGGATGGAAAAAATAGCAGTCTCAATTCATTGCCCACCAGCTTGAGAGGTGAATTTCTAATTAAAAATTTTTAGAGCAAACTAGTTATGTCAAACTTTATATCTGTAGCTCACAATCACATTCACCAACAAGAATATCTTTCTATGTATGCATACATATACATGTAAAAATACAGATACAGTTACACAAACATATGTGTGTGTGTGTACACATATATATAGAGAGACATACATATGTGTGTATACACACCTACTCATAATTTTGGAAGAACAGCCTTTAGATTTCTGCAGAGATTTGAGGAAGTTGTCATCAAACTTGAATTCTGGAACCTTGAACTAGACCCACACAAAATTTCTTCAGTTGTGCTTTAAGCTTAGACAGAACTGTTTAAAATATAACAAATCAGTTAAATTTAAGACGCAACTCAAAAGCCAACAAATGTAGAGTATTAAGAGCTTATTTCCTGAGAAAGATACTTTAAATAATTGAACTTTCATGTTGGAAGGCAAAGTGAAAATCTGAAAATAAACTGTTTTGAACAAACTGAAATGAAGATATTTCAGGGGGTTATTTTTATGTATTTTTATTTCCTTCCAATCCAGTCACTCAAATTGTTGGAATTATAGCAGTCTTTTACTATAGTTTGAGAAGCCACTTTCATTATAGGAAAAACTGCTAGGTAGCTAATGTGAGGTGCTCCTCTGAGTAATTTGTGACTAATTATTTCAATACAGTAACAATTTATTTGCCCTCAGATATACAGCTTCCTTTTTTATGACTCCACAATTACTACCTTTTTATCAATGACACCCATTTCGAATGGATATTATAATGTGTTGGTCACTCAAAGTAACTAAACTTCAAAAAATATCTCCTTTTGAAACTGAACTTGTATGTTCCTTTGAATATATTTGTAGACTTTGATGAGGAAACAGCATCAATAGTAATATAACACACAGCTCAAACCATGCACTTTTAAAGAAAAAGTCAGATGCTGAGATACAAGAACAGCATTCAATCAGCACAGTCAGTTTAAGTTTGATGGTAACACTGCCTGACCAGACAGAAGCATAAGGCCCTTATAACACAGAGAAACTGGAATAAACACACTGGCAAGCAGGATTATGTTTTGTAAATACTGCCATGATTTTGGTTTCTCTTGTAGCATGTGTGCCTATACCATTGGTTCTAGCTTTTACAAATAATTGCTTCTTTGATTATTTCTTTTCTAAGCCTTTCTTTCCTCTGATAGCTTACTTTGAGCATTGGTTGGTAGGCTTTAAAACATAATTAGCAATGCTATGTGCCTGCTTTTCCTAAAGTATTGACTTAGTAGCGCTTTTTACCTTCTTTTTCTAATGTGGCAGAGATAGCAACCTGGAGCGGTTAGGATTTTTTAAAATCTTTTCAAGGCTTAGCATACATTTGGCCCTGTCAAAGCATCCATAAAATCTTAGTCAACAGTTCTTGGGTGCCATATTGTTTGGTTAACTCTGAATGAATCTACCTACTGACTGACTGGAGTGCTTCTTGATTTTGGGGAAAACTGTCAGCTATATCGTGGAAAAACTGATTGGATTCAGATTGAGCAGCCTGCCTCTGCACAAGCAGAACAAGGCCCTTTGGCGAAAATAATGCATTTATTTCTATTTATTTTCAAACATTGAATTCTGTCTGAGATCTAGGAAGAGCTTTACACCAGAGCTGTGCTCTGAATCAATGCTAGGCTCATCTGAAGGAAAAAAAGCTGGTGGTGAAATACTGAGCTCACTGCTAATAGAAATTCTTAAACACCCTAATGTGATCCGAAGCCATCAAGGCACTGACAGTCACAAAAGTTTTAGTGCACTTTTTTGTAATCTTTGTAGAAACACTCAGCACGTCACTGGCCTCCTTGTCAATCTGGCTAACAGCTTGAAAAGGGCAGAATTTAAGAACTAGATTTGTTATATAATTTTCCATGAGATTTTTTTTTTTTTTCCTTTTTGATGAAAGAATATGTATTTACTGGAAGAAAGAAGTATATCAAACAGGTTTTAATAAATTCCTGTCAAAACAGATGGCAGTCTTTCTGTAAGGAAGTAGCTTTTGATGATTCCTACCTGGGAACAAAGGCTTGCATTGTACATCATACTGAGAACAGATTTTATGTTTGTAGTTTAGGGGCTTCTAAGTTTCTACTCCACCCAGGTTTCTCATGTACTTTCTAGGCTTGGGAAGAAACTCCAGAGATTTTTATTCCTGATAGATAGTGGATATAGTCTTGAGTTCTGGGAGCATCTCAGGGAAAGCCCTCTTCAGGAGTGAATGAAGATACTCTCAGTGAGTATGGTCATGTGGGTATTTCATTACATTTATTGACTGCAAATCTTTTAATTGCCTTATTATAAAAAATTTGCTGCAAGTTCCTTTTCTAGGTAGTTTAGGGTACTTTAATTTTTTTTTTAACTTGGAATTAAAATTTCATGTCACGATTTGGAAACATGGGGACAACTATTACCTTTTACCATCTTAACTTTCAAATTGTGCATTTACCAAGTTAACTAAAGATGTCACTTTTTTTTTCTCTTTAATAATATAATTTTACTTAAAAACCACAGTGTGTTCAGTGGATTCCTCCAGAAAATAATTTTAGGAGATTTTTATTAAAAGTAGTTAAGAAACCTCATTTTTGGAACTCTGACAGCTGACATGAAAATTTGGGTTGTCTGGCAATCAACAATAAGAAGTACTTTCATAAACAGTTTCCTTATTGCAGGTTGAAGACATTTTTCCTGGTACCTCTAGGATGTTTTGCCTTTAGGATATCAACAAGACTGATCTACCGTGGTTTCACTGCCTTAGCACACAAAGACCTCAAATTATAGTGCTGAGTATTTACTCTTTTTTAAACATAATTCTTGAAGGGTCCTGATGATCTTCATCGTGTTTGGCTTTTTCTTCACAAGTGAAGGAAACCAGGACTGCACTCAGGAGGAAGATGAAGTTACGGTGTGTTTTGTCCCTGTGCAGATAAAACTTCCTACCTCATGTCTCCAATTCTTCCAAAACAATGTTTGATGCTTTTTTTCCCCCAGGGTTAGGCAAAGCAACTGGCTCAGAATCACTGTGTATAAAAGAAGTGATATGATCCTGGTTAGAGGAGACCTGGCATATCTGCCTTTGTCTGATGTTTGATACTTGTGTGGATAGCCAGGGCTTCAGTTCTTGTTCTTCTTGGATGATCAGATTTCAGCAGAAGCCAGGATTACCTTACCTTATTTGAATCTAAGGAGATTCCAATTTTATTTCTGAAGGCCACTTTGTCATGTTAAAACTTTGCCAGCTGCAAGGTGTTCTGCTTCAGACTACTCCCTGAGTTAATTTGGAAACAGCATGTCATAGAAATGATAGACCTCTCACCAGTGTGGAGGACAGATAATGAAGATTTTCCACTGGTGAAATGAAGCAGTTGCTCGTAGTTTCCAAGTTTTTGTTGTAATATGTGCAATTTAAATATCTCTTTCCTTGAGAAATAAAGTTTGTTGTTTAATACAACATTAATAAGTGATTCTTAGCCTCTACCAATGCAAAAAGATTCACAACATTTTTTTTTTTTTTTAATTCTGTTGTGGTTTAACCCTGACTGGCAACCAAGCACCATGCAGCCACTTGCTCGTTGCCCCTCACCCAGAGGGATGGGGAGGAGGATCAGAAAGGAATGTAAAACTCAGGGGTTGAGATAAGAACAATTTAATAGGTAAAGCAAAAGACGCACATGCAAGCAAAGCAAAGCAAAGCAAGGAATTAATTCACCACTTCCCACCATCAGGCAGGCGTTCGGCCATTCCCAGGAAAGCCGGGCTCCATCACATGTAACGGTTACTTGGGAAGACAAACGCCATAATGCCAGGTGTCCCCCCCTTCCCTCTTCTTCCCCCAGTTTATATACTCACCATGACATCCCATGGTATGGAATACCTCTTTGGTCAGTTCAGGTCACCTGTCCTGGCTGTGTCGCCTCCCAGTTTCCCGTGCCCCTCCAGCCCTCCCGCTGGCAGGGCCCAAGGAACTGAAAAGTCCTTGACTTGGTATAAACCTCACCCAGCAACAACTAAAAACCTCAGTGTGCTATCAACATTGTTCTCACATCAGAGCCGAAACACATCACTGTACTAACTACTAAGAAGAAAATTAACTCTATCCCAGCTGAAACCAGGACAAATTGAAAATGAAAAGAAGTTTTATTGGAAACCCTTACTCTCAACTTTTTTGTACTTTTATTACTTTGCTTCCTTTTTTCTTGCTTAGTTGCAAAACATGCAGAAGTAGAAGGCTCTTTTTCCTTGTAATTTGAATATTTCCTAATGTCTTAGTGACTATGAAAGATCCAGCTTGAGTAACATCAACCTGGTACCACACACTCCCTTACAATGGTCATGAAAGTGGTACAAACCTTTGCTAAAATAACACAGACATCTAAATATTGGGGTTTTTTTCTTCAGTACGAGAGGGAACTGAAATAGTTTTTCCTTGCTGAATTGTTAGCTTTGTAACTCATCCTCCCTTTCTCCTCTAAAATACTGCGGATGTGTTTGCCTTCAGGGCATGCTTCAAGGATCATAATTTAAAGCTGAGTACTGGAAAAGCAGAATTTGATTGAAGAGTAAATTTTGTGGCAGGATTATAATTTCTCCCACCTCCCTTTTAGAAATCGGGATTTCATTGATTCTTGCTTTATGCAGTAGAGGTTGATAACTTTGAATTATGCTTAGCTGGCATAGTCATCCAACACTTAATTTTTTTAAAATCAGCTTGCTATAATTATACAGGTACAGCTATAATAAATGAATACAAATAAATATTTTCTCTGTTTTTCACTGAAATAACAGGACAATGTGACTGCAGAACTAACCTTAAAATAAATGACACAAAGACCCCACATTCATTATGAAATGTCATCAAAAATGCTTCTAGAAATGCTTGTTAGTTCCTCAACAGAATAGATTTACATAATTTTAATTGCAGATGGCATCTGCTGATTTTAGAGTACATGGCCAAAGCATGCTTCTTCAACCTACATGTAAATAGATGGTGATGTTTCATCACATCTCTATATGTAACATAACTGAGATAAAATGAGTATAAGTACAGTGAAAAGATATTTTTGACTGCCCTCTTAAAGAAGTCTGTTAGAAGAAAGCATGAATTTAGGTTTAGTGTGGTTTGGGACCATTTTTATAAACTTGGTGGTTGTTGTCTGATTGTACAAATAATTTTCAAGGCCTGTGTAGGGAGATTCTGCTAGTCTAATCCACACTGATATATGGAAATAAAATACTTCATGGTGAGGATATCAGCCAAGTTGCTGCTATGTGACATGCCTGTTGTGGGACTCATTTAGGGTTGTCTCTTCATCAGCCTGAGGAACCTTGACCATTGTGCAGTTTATCCTTTGTGCAACTCACTGCTAATTGCCATAGTCATTGGTGGCATTTGGTGTTATTTAAGAAAAAAATAACCTAGAAAACCTCACCATCTCACCTAAAAAAAAAAACCAACAAAAAACCTGTGTCAACATTTCCAAAGAACTTTGGGCATCACACCCCCACGACTTATGTACATGTTTGCTCCTTCTGGAGAACATTCAAACAATGAGAAGAATGTATCTTCTTCAAAAACAACTCTTCATGATGAATCATTTATTAAATAAATGTAGAATATTTTTGACTTGGTTCATAGGGTTCCTGAAAAGACCTTGTGATATCCTTTACCATGGCCATTACCTGAATTTCTTCAATTGATTTCTTTTGCAATATTGTTTTACTCCAATGGTTTATGATGCACATACTGGATGAGAATTCTGTTGCGTGGTAATAATTGTCCACCTAAGCTATGTGATTTGGTTTCAATTTGTTTGTTCATTGTGGTACATGTAAATAAAGCTGAAGTAGCTTCTTTCATGTGCAAATATGAAATAGTTTGCCTGAATGTTAGTAAAGGAAACTGAATTTTGACATCATGGACCAGTAGAGGAAAAGAAACAGCAAGGCATATACATAGCTAAAGCTAATTCATCTGAAAGTTCATATGAATGCAAATGGCAAAAGTTCTCCTGTATTCAAAAAGATCTATGGAGTTAAAAAAATGAAAGTGTTGCTACAGTTGGAAGAAAGATTAAGAATGCATCCTTACTCACCATATTCACGTTTATTTCTGTATACTTCAAAAATGTGTCTATGACACATTTTTATTTAAAATATGAACCTGAACTCTCCAACTTTTTCTGAACAAACCAATTGCTGTATCCCTACAAGCCTTCACTGAGCTATTCCTGTTTCAAAAGGCTGCCTTAACAGAAGAAACTTCTGGACTGGGCCTTTTGTTGCAGCCATAGCTCAGGTCCCACACTTCACTCTCCATTATCAGAAGGGGTCACGTGAACATGTAGATATAGTAGCTGAAAAATACCTTATTTCTTCACTGGGACATATGCATGTTTTTTTTTTTTGTTTGTTTGGTTTTTTTTTTTTCCAGGTTTGCCAAAAGAGATGTTATATATAAGATTTAGTACAAAGTCAGAATAGTGAAGGTTAATCCTGTGCCATAGCCACAACTGATCAAAATTTCATCCAAACTCCAGTTAGAGAATCTTTGTCAGAGCCATGGGGCAGTGATATTTTATGAACAGTACGGAAAGGTAAGCAACATAAAAAAAAACCCACCAATTTTAAAATAGAAAATATTCACTACTTTTCAATGAAATGTGTATTTTTGTGAGAAGACTTTGGTCTTTCACAGTAAAAATACAAGGGGAGATCTGCATCTAAGTATCTTGCATTTCAAAATAACAGATTTCAGGATTAGTCTCATACATTTTTATTTTCTAGTTTAAGTGTTGTGCCACTTTTAAGTCTTGATGTCAAACAAAACATCTTTGCAGTTCTAATTAAAAAAAAGACTGTGGAAGATCAACTGAAAATGCAGCGACTTGTGCTTTTGATATGTTTGGCATTTTGTTGTGAACATTTCACACGGGCCCAGAAAGAACAATGCTTAATTTTCTGATCCCAGATCAAATTTTTAGAGCTCTGGCAGCCAGAAAATCATCTTTGGACTTTTAAACCACATGCATTTGATCCGGAAGTCATTGAGAGAGAACAAATACAGAACCCCACAATGTCATTCTTTCAGAGTTACTTTTTGGCACATAATAGCTGGCTTGAAAGAAGAGTTGCAAACAAATACAAGTTCATTCAAGCATAGAAAGACAGATTTTCCAAGTGGAAACCAGCATCATCTCTGTACCAGGCCTTAGGCCATTTCCAACTTCATTATACTTTCAAGGACATTTTGTCCACACTTGTATAGCAATGTGTTCTGTGCTCAACAGTTATTGATACACATATATTTATGGAGAAACTTGCATTAAAAATAGACCCCTTTACCCAGAATCAATATTTCATTCCTTTTATCAAGTAATCTAATCCAACTTGGTTTATAATATTTTAGGCCTAACAATATAATCTTTGAAATGCAGCTGAACAGGTAGTAAAGGGAGAGGATGGGGGTAGAGAAATGAAAAAGAAAGCACACAAAAGAACAGCTTGCTTTGCTCTCATTATTGCTGTCCTGTCAAAAAACGTGCAGAGCCCTCTGTCAGAGCACAGACCCTTTCTTCTTTGTTCTTTTTAATGATATTCTTGGAGAAGTTACATCTAAGTTCCTTATGTACATCCTTCACTGACTGTGAAGCAGAAGGTATATGAGGATCCATTCATTTACATCATAATTCTGATGTCAACCTTTCCTGTTACCACAGAAACACAGTCCATGACCACGCTTTGTATTAAAAAGGAAATATATGATACCATCAATGATGACAGCTCCCATGATTTAATCCCTGATTTTTGCCATAAAATATGACCTTTACTTGATCTTACTGCTTTACTTGCACATTTGATTTTTAAGACTGCTGATAGCTTGGCTTCATTTACTTCCTCAGTCTGCTCTAATAAGAATTTACAAGGATTGGAGTTTCCCAAATACATTAGTTCTCTGTGGCTTTTGTCTGCTTAGAATGTTGCATTTTTTGTTAACCAGAAAAATGGTGTCCCTAATGCCTCTAATGCTTATCATAATATACCTTTTTTTCATATCTGAAATATAATCTCCCTAGATTTTTTTTTTTTTTTTATATGCCATTGTTCTTTTGCCTGCCTGGTTAGCAGTTTCTACATGTGAGGCAAAGAACACACAGATCAAGTCCATTCTTAGCTTTCAGGGATGGTTATAGGTCACAGCCGTTTCATATCCTTTTCTGATATTCTTTATTCAAGTTCTCCTAACGCTGAGAAATCTGATAAGTGAATTGTATGTGCTGTTATACCTGCATTCCAACTTTTAGAGTTCAAGGAGCCTGGAATTTGTCCGTAAAGATCTGAACCCACATATCACCCAGTGTTTGAAGGTTAGCAACATAAATCTTTCAATAAAAGAACAAAGGTCTACAAGCATGTTCACATTGCCTTAAATTTCAGTGATAAGGAAACCATTTCCAAAACAGCAATTAGGTCAAACTATAAAAATACTTACAATATTTTTGTTCTTCATGAAATAGAGCTAGCATAGCCTTGCATTTATACTCAGCATGTACTGATTAATGCCTAAAACCTCTGGTTTGCCTCTAAATTTGTTCTTTGTTTTGCTGGTTTCGTGTTTTTTCTTCTACAGACTTTTACCCTATATGTTAAATTCTCTCTCTCTTTTTTTCTTTTTTTTTTTCTTTTTTTTTTTTTTTTTGTTATTTCTTCTTCTTCTTATTATTATTCCTTTTTTATTTTTATTTTTATTTTATTTGGACCTTTATGTTCCATTTTACCTCAGGCATTTTTCATTATCTAATGAAAAGTACAGTGCACTTGAGACTACCATTTTTGGAAAAAAAAAAATTTCCTCTATAGAAAATTCTGTTCTAATTTAGATATAAGGAGAAAAATGCTGGAGGTAATACAAAACTTTTCTATTACCCCTTTTAGCTCCCAAATGCTTTGCAAACATGAACTTTTCAGAGACTGGGAAAGTGAAGGAGGGATAGTAAATCAAGTGTCCAAGGCTAAACAGAGGGATTATTGTTGAGTCCGATGGAGCTTGTGTCCCTGAACCAGTTTCCTGTCCTTTGCTTAGATGACCCTTTTCTTTATGGCAGCATCTTAGCTGAGATGGGGCCAGATTTCATAGCCTTGGTGCATCGTCCCCCACCAATGTGTTTGTGCTTTGCTGTGAATACAGTACTTAAGTTTGTTCTAGGAGCTGAATTTTTTAAGATGATCTGTGAAAAGAAAAAAAACAAATCATCACCCCTTGGTCTTAGACACAATCAAACATTGCTTATGTTTCTGGAAACTGAAGAAGTTTAAAGGGAACACAGTTTGTAAGAATCTGCTTCTTTTTAAGAATACGCTTCTTGTATCTCAGCAGGAGCAAATTGTACTGTTGCAATTTTATCCTTGACCCCAGGCTTGTCATTCACTATAGGAAATGGGCCAAGACATTTCAGTCAGGTTTTCAACCTGTGTAAGATAGCTGGATAATGATATGAACCAACCTTTTAAAGTACTATGATATAATAACTATTATTTTACTGTGTATTTTAGCCAAAAGGAAAATTAAATTTCTGTGTTGGTTTCTCCAGGTGTGTTGACATTATCCCTAAATCAAAACTCTTCCTTACCCATTATCTAAATTGCAGTTTATTAATGACATTTTGGAGGAAAACCCCAGTGTCCCCCCAAAAATAATCCATCTCACTTCCACAGACTAAAAGAGAAAAACCCTCCCTTCTTGAATAGGCAGAAGATTTAAAGACCTTTTTTTTTTTTGTTTTCTTCTTAAAAAATGGGGAAAAAAGAGAAGACAAGAAAGCTGAGTTATTTGAATGCTGCAGTTTCAGTTTTGGCCACAGAAATGGGCAAGCTGAGCTACACCATAAGATAATAAATAACAGGAGATAAAAATATGAATAGTTGGAGAAAAAAAATAGCTGAGAGATAGAAATAAATGTAGATTACATGATTATGACAAGTGCCAGCATCATCCTAACTGCAAATAAATGAGCTAATTTGCATGAGGTTTTCATTTATGAATTCAAGTCTGAGATTGAGCTATACTAGGAGTGCAGCCAGGAATGCTCGTGTTCCATACACTTCCTGTGGGATATGGAGCAAACCAATATTTGGTTTTGTCTATACAGAAAATGAGGGACAGTGGGGTATACAGATTTTGGTGGAGATTTCTGAAGGCATAATATCATAAAAAGGCCTCAGCAGGAATTCACAACCCAGATTCCAGTGATGCTCCATGAGGGATTCAGTTAACGCACGGTAGGCATTCAGCACCATTGAAATGATATAAGCAAACCCAAGACACCTCTACAGAGGCTTGACAGTTACAGCACTGGACTACAAGAGACTCATGCCCTTCTGGAGGGGCTGCTGGAAGCCAGAGGCATTATCTGAGCTATATCAGACAGTACTGGATACCTGCATACCTAGACAATTGGATAGCCCTCACAGTCAGATGTATGCTTTTGTCAATGCTCGTTAACAGCTGGTACCTTCACATGGAAACACCATAGCAACTCTGGAAGTGATGTGAAGAAGTCTGTTTAAATATATGTAACTTTTCAGCCAGGCAAATTACACCTCATTTTTTTACAGCTTCATACCGGCATAAAACTGGAATAAATCCTATATAATTAGTACTTTATAATAACTTTACAAATAAGTAAAAGAATAAGGAAGGATTTTAAGAGTTAAACCAAACAAAAAGTACCAACCTTATAGGAATACTTTTGAATACCCTTAATTGTAAAGTCAGATGCCCTAGCTCAGTAGCATAAGGGACTCTGTAAAACCTTCCAAATAAAACAGTAGCTAAGCCATATCTTCATAATCTGATACCTGAAAGTGGCTAGGGCTGAAAGCGCAAGCTATGTGTCTTCACAGTCTAAAGTCTCCCCCTTTTCCAACACTATCTACTATATTTTCTAGTCCTATGAGATCACAATACACTAAACCTTAAACTGTGGCAGCCTGCTACTCATACACCGGGAGGAAATTACGCCAGCTTGGGAGCAGAGCCAGGGCTGTCAGGTGTACATTGCTTCAGGAGAGGCTGAGGGTGTTGAACAAGAAGCTTTAACTCTCATAATTTTGATTTCCTGAGATTTAGGAAGATATCCCTGGAGAAAGAGCTGAGTTCCTTTTGGATATGTTTTCTAGGAGGAGGAGAAACAATCTACATGAAACACTGGGGAAATTTCTGCCAAGATAATTTGCCAAAGACTTCCTCCTCTTAAATCTGTCAGCCTGAGCATATCTTTTAAGTACGCCAGCATGGTTTGGAAGGTGTGTAAAGAATCTAAGTGACCATATAAGCAGCTAATTTGAAGTGCACAGATGCACTTTCCCTTGGGAATTATCTCAGCTCCTGAAATTTCATTCCAATAATTACCAAGGCAAATCACAAAGATTTCCATTTATTAATCTGAGGCTTCCTGAAATCCTCTAATTAAACTGCAGCAAGACCTTTTCAATAGAGTGTGGATTTGCTTTTTGCCATGCTGTTTTCTGTGCTTCCTTCCCCTCTACCACAGTCATGTGGTCAGAGGAACAGCTGTGGTGATAGGGCACAAAGCTAATACCAGGAGGAAATGATTTGTCCTGCAATAGTAACATGTTACCAGTTTTCTACTTCATTGCTGTGTATCACAAGGATATTGCTTAATACAGTCATAAACTGTCTTTACACTATGGCAAAAAATAAGATGGAGCTAAAATTGTATGGGAATATTCATACCGGACCTGTCAACATTGAAACTTTAATCAGATTTTTAAGTTTTTTTTCCTGATTATACTAAACAATTTATATTCAAATAAAAGTGGTCAAAGCTTTTAAACTTTCTGTTTTCCTCAACCACAATCTTTCCCAGAACTGGACTGTCCATTGCATAGCCAGGTGACTAATACAGGCTGCCTTCTACATTCTTGTTGTGGTGACAAAATCCAGGGAACCCTTTTGTCCTTGAGAAGTACTCTCTTCATACAGCCCTTCTGACCATTGCTGAGCACTTCTGCTGAAATTAGACACCTGGAAATGCAGCCACACTGGGCAACGGCTGAGATTAATAGACAAGAAGGAGTACAGAATGAGTTTTAAACCAGACTCTCCTGTGCACTACTGAATTGAGCTCTGCTCAAACTACAGCCTAACCAAAATCAGTGAAATAGTGTCAAACAGACATTGTTGGTTCTACTGACAGTTTAAGGTTAGCTATTGCTGCGTGGAAGTTTGTATACCAGCTTCAAGTTTCCATTGTTAAGAAAGAGGCCTTTTATGAGTGCCCATCAGGTTTATGCTTTCACATAATTAGTCTGCTCATTTTCTCACCAGGAAAAATGAAAGCATAGCAGAACAGGGATATATGATCCCTAAGGATGAAGGAGGGATGACTACACAGCTAAGTGTGCATTATCCCATGCTGTATGGCTGTGCCAAGTGAGATGGAAGGGAGGTAGGATCTAAAGCACCCTAACTCCTTATGGTTGTTTTGTGCTTGTGAAGCACTTAAGCAAAGGGCAAAAGAACCATGAAGCAAATAAACCACATGAAAACTTCTAGATAAGAAGTAAGTAAGAAAGAATAGTTTGGAGAAGAGCTGATTAAAGCTGATCAGCAACATAAACTTCAACACTGAATGAGCATGGCTTCCAGAAATCAAGTTAATATGCAGAGTGCTGAACACTGATCAGAGGTCAGTGTAAAAACAATAGATTTCAGCTGGTAGTCCTTGATCCTGAGGTCCCTGGATTGCTTCTCAATATCTACAGAACATCTCTATTAGGAACCCATTGACAAACCAGTTAACCAGTGCTTGTATATCCACTAGAAGGCTGTTAGGGCTTTGAAAAACAAAAAATGAAAACCAGTAACATCCAAAGATCAAGATATATTGAGATCCTAGCTGTAATAGGTAATGGGGATATAGTAATGGTGCAAATCGCGGTAAAGTGATATGAAGGGATTTTAAAATAAGATAAACGTACTTGCCCTTTGTCATGAGACAAGAATAACGAGACAGTAGAAGAAACTGAAAGGATATAAATTCAAACTGATAAAAGGGAGTATCTTTTTATACAATGCATAATTAATCGGTCAAACCCACTGCCGTAAGATTTCACAGAGACATAGAGTTCAGAAAGAAAAACAGGCATTTATATGGATAATGAGAACATCTTTAGATAAGATAAAAATAAAGGAAGGATATAAAGAGTAATGCTTCATGACATAAATTAAGCACTAACTTAATGTGGAAGGCATTAAGAGGACACAGCGTCGGAAAGGTAACGGTAACCCACACAGAGGTTTTAGTACCCTTTATGAGTCTGAACCATTGTCCTGAACATGAAGGCAGATCCTCTCATGCTTTTTGATGTGTTTTGTCAGACCTTCTTGGTCCATAGCCTCCAGATCTACAAAGCAGGGACTGTAAGAGACACAACAGATGTTAGCAAGTAGGAAATATTTGGGCATAAATTAAGGAAGAATTTGACAGCAAGAGGAGCAGGGAAAGCCCAGCTTCAGTTGGCCTCATTCTTTCTGCAGTAGCAAAAGATTGCAAAAGGCTGTGAATTTTAGCATAGCTGAAGTTTAGCTGCTTCAGTCTGCTATTTCTGCTTCAGTGGATTGTGCTTCCATCAGCATCAATGGGATTGGAATAAGGCCTTAGGGCAAACATTTAGCATAGATTTACAAACTACAGTTTTATTTAAGCAACTTCTCTGGGGGTATTGACTGGTAAACCTTTGAAAAAGCATCCTTCCCTGTATATTTTTAAAATGTCAGCTTTTCTTATATCACATGGTGGTACTTCCCTGCTTAGGAAGTGATTATTCTAGTTCTGACTTGCAGGATGATGAATCACTGGGTGACGCACCACTGTACTTTTAAGACTGTTGTGTTTGCATTAGGGGATGGCTGATCTGACCTGTAGAAGAGAAAGCCAGGCCAGAACTTTCACTCAGAAATAGATCTGAGGTTCAACAATAGTTGGTAGGTTTTCATTATTTTACAATTTTCTATTTTGGGATTCCAGCTGTGGCCTAAAATGGGGGATATTATACTTGTGGCTTAAGGCTATATTTAAGCACTTGACTTCTGAGAGGACCAGGCATGCAGTATAAGGAGCCTGTGGACAGAGTTTAAGAATATCTCAGACACGTGCATGCAACAGCAGGAGACAAGCAAACAGCTAAATGCGTTCAGCCAGGAGTGTCTAACTTATGTTTGCAATTTATTGGGGGTGGAGAAGGCTGGTACTAGAGCTGTGACTGAGTGTTATGTGAAGAAGGAAAAATATTGTGCTGCTTGGTGGAAAGGAAGAAAAGCAATGTCTGAGGGAGAAGTAGTACTGGCAGGACATCTGGATTGCTGGCTAAGAGCAGAGAAAAGGTGCACAGGTGAATACTGGAAGAAATGGAAGTAGGATGTTTGCAGTGTTTGCTCACTCTTTGCTATCTTTAGGCACAAAAGCAGCCAGAGAAAACTACAGTCTTGAGCTACTCAGCCCCATTTTGCAAACCACAGACATAAAAAGTAAGCCATCCAAAATTTCAATCTGCTATGATTCATTCCTCTCTAATTTTGATATATGACTTGGTGTAACACAGTGTGCTTCATGATTTGCAATGTGAGAATGAGATGCCTAGTCTAGGACACTTGGGTGGGTGCGTTGGATAAACCTTTTCTTTAAATAAGTTATATTCAGAATAGGCATAATAAAATAAGACATTCCAATTCATTCTTAAAAACTCATTTTCCCAGGGAAAGAAAGCATATAAATATATGTATATACACACACATGACGTACCACCCAGTGTCAACATTTTAACCTCCAGTTTGGCAAGCTGTTAACCAATTACTTCTATTTTGAAAGTTTTACTCACACAGAAGTCAATGAGTATTCAAAGTAGTTGTATACTTTTAATTAGACATAAATCTGCTGTTTCCTTTTTTTTCATTAGTACGCATGTTTTGGATCACTGGCCTCGTCACACACTACAAATGTTTGTACCTCTTTCACAAAGGAAGGAAGGAGCTTTTAGCACATCTGTAACTGTCTCAAATCTCAGAATAAGAAGCTGGAAGGAAGATGTGGCTTTTTGACCCCTCTCTCTCTACATGTAACCCTCTTTCTAATACCAGCCTGAATGGGTTGCACATGTGGTGGTGAGTTCACAACAAAAGTGGAATAGTATGCTTCTTACAGAATGGATGCTCTTTCAGGTGTTATCTTCTTTTCTTATGTCATTATTCCTTTCAGAGCTGTGCCTGTTTCTTCTACTGACCACAGTTTGACCAGTTAAAAGGCGAAGTCTTCAAATAGCTTTTTTCCCACTTAGGGAAATATCCTCAGTTTTATGTTAATATAACTGTGCACAGTATTCTTATATAATACTATACAATTAGAATACCTTGGGGGATGGGGAGGCTGAGTTTCTTTTTTATTCTGTTGTTGTTTCAAAGGTAAACATATTGTTCAGTATTTTCTATGTTGTTTTGTGTTGAATATCATTGTTCTTGCATGGAGTATAGATTTAGAATAACTGTCTGTGTGTATATATCTTTGAGTACATGTATATGTATATAGACATTTGCATATGTGCATATGTAGAATTACTGCTGTGAACAACTACCTGTTTGGCCAGCCATGTTTCCCTTCTTCTTCTCTTTATCTTTCTGAGCCATCAGTGGCACATCAGGATTTGCCTAACAATCTCCATACACAGAGGTAGTATTTTTTCTCTAGAGTTATTTATCAGAGAAATCCATTCCTTGAAAACTGGTCACTGCAACCACAAAACAGCATTAGGCAGCACGTATGATTAAACTGTTTTTGCTGGTAGAATATATTTATCTGTCTGTTTTTGATTTTGGTTTTTTTTTTTTTTTTTCCTTTTTTTTTTCTAAGGGATTTGAGAGCAGCCCTTTTTCTTAAGTTTAGTCAAAATGTAATCACACTCTATTTCTATCCAAATGTGCATGTGTTTTTCTTAGAGTATTTTTCACTGATAAATAGCTTCTCAGGTTTTTTTTTGCTTATCTTGCAATATGAAGAACCTGTTATTGTTCACTACTGAATAGCAGAGATAATACCTAATTTCCAAACTTTCAAGTGGAGCTTTGTCTTGTACCCAGTGAGTAGAATAAGATATCATATTTGGCTTTTCACATACCTTTAGCTACAGTTTTTTCCACCCATTCACGTAGTTATACATAATAGTGATAGAGAGCTGTGAGGAAGGAAAGAAAAATACTGATATTAAAAACAAACAAAACACCTCTGTAAAAATCAAGCCTTTTCTTATTGCTTTTCCTCCAGCTTTCCAATAATTATGAATGAATAGCATATACTGAAATCAGAGACTTCCATTTCAGAGAAAGCAGCATACTCCACTTTTTCTGTGTTCTTTCTAAAGGGTCAGTGACCTTAAAAATAAATAGAAATTCATTATCTGACAGCTGAAGTACTGAAGGTTGGAATTTAGCAGGGTCAAATGCAGTCCTGCTGGGAAGGAGGGAGAAACACAATTTTCTCTGCATTCTTGCATAACTTCATGTGTTCATGCTAGGTATGACTGGCTGGTGTAGCAATTTCTACTCCTTTGGTGTCCCCAAGAAGGGGAGGGAGGAGGCAGCAAAGCAATCTTAGTTGAAAATTAGGATGTTGCTCTGAAGGGGTAGCAGGTGACTCCCTTTCCTGTAGAAGAATAATTGACTTCAAAGGGTCTCACTGAAATGTGGTGGTATAGTACTCATGAGGTATTGCAGCTTGCTTGCCACCTGAATGCACAGTCTGGCCCACAGTGATTATTGTTAAATCTTGTGAAAGGCAAAGCCTGTTATTCTGAGACCATGGGACAGAGAGGACAATGTGGTCTCAGACAAGGTCTGGCACTCACGCTGAAGATGAGGAGTGGCTTGGGGCACAGATAATGACAGTACAGACCTTGACACCTCTGACTGTTCTGTTCTGGTTTCTGAATGAATTTAGTCATCTGTTCAGTGTCCTACATGGAATTTTGACGTTTAGTCTCTGTCCAGCTTTTATATGGGCACAAAAATCATTGTCATAGGTGTCCTTGTTGACAATCACAGCAGGGAGGCTAAAGACTGTATCACAGAATGACAGAATGACTGAGGTTGGAAGGGACCTCTGGAGGTCATCTTGTCCAACCACCCTGCTCAAGCAGGGCCACCTAGGCCCAGTTTCCCAGGGCCATGGTCAGATGGCTTTTGAATATCCCCAAGGGTGGAGATTCCACAACCTTTCTGGGCAACCTGTTCCAGCGTTCAGTCACCTTTACAGTAAAAAAGAATTGTTCAGATGGAACCTCCTTCATTTCAGCTTATGCCCGTTGCCTCTGATCCTGTCACTGGGCACCAGTGAAAAAAGCCTGTCTCTGTCCTATTTGCACTCTCCCTTGAGGTATTTGTAGACGTTGATAAGATCCCCCTGAGCCTTCTCCTCTCCAGGATGAACAGTCCCATCTCTCTCAGCTTTTCCTCACAGGTGAGATACACCAGTCCCTTAATCCTCTTTGTGGCCCTTCATGGGACTCTCTCCAGTGCGTCCATGCCTCTCTTGTACTGAGGAGTCCAGAACTGGACACAGTGCCTCAGATGTGGCTTCACCAGTGCTGAGTAGAGGGAAGGATCACCTCCTTTGACCTGTTGACAACACTCCTCCTAATGCAGCCCAGGGTACCTGGATATAAGACTCTGAAGATTTGCTCTGGCCCCTCACCCACAACCCTGACCTTTTCTGAACAGGGATGCTGGCAGACCTGCATGCTGAAGCCTGGTCTGCCAGTGTCTGTTTGTTATACCGCCATTCTGCTGGTAAACACAGAACTTCAGTCTTTAGGCTTGTCAGCCCAAAGTCTGTTCAAATCTACATTCTCTTTTTCTTCCTTTTCAATAGAAAGGCAGAACCTTGGCAATGACCGTTCATGCAAACTCAGTCTTGATATCCTCACCCCCACTGGGTCTGCACACAGGAAACAGCAGGAATGGTGCCAAATTAAATCTGGCACAGCAGATAAAAACAGCTGCTATTGTCCAAATGGTATTAGAGTCATTTTCATTCCTGCTATAATACCCCATATTATAAGGCATTTATATATTTAAACCCTGAAGTTCTTACCATAGAACACAAAAGTGCAATGCAGAAAAAATCCAAAGGAATTTTCTGTGTTTCTTTTGGGTTTTGGTGGGTATTTAATTAAATATATTGAATACGTTGTTTGTACATGTCTAATCTGGAAAGTTATTAAAATCAGAAACATTTTTTTCAAATGGAATAATGCCTACACTGCTAAAATTGGCACATACTACCATTTGGTTTCCTTCTATAATCTCTTGGTTTAAGTTTTGTCTACTCTTCTTGGTAAAAACATCTTTCACATCTACACACAAAGCATGCTGACTCAGCTAACACACCACCCAAAAATCACTGAGTTCTGCGAAGTCATGAAAGTGTGAAATGATTTTGGTCTGAACTGTAGCTCACACATTAACACAGAAGCCATGCCTGCCTGATGAATTTTTCTCTCCCAGCATAGCCCTTGGTAAGCTAAACACCAGCAAAATCTTGCTGATTGCCATAAACCGGCTGTATTTTCTAACATAGCCCTAAGCTTTCACTCAGTCTCTAATCAAGATGGTATGGATGAGATTTTTATAAAGGGTGCTTGACCTGATGTTTATAAAAAAAACCAAAAAACCCCACTGCTCATCCTTACTGGCTATTTGAAAAAGGATACAGCATACTCCTACCTATCTGAGAAACTACCCTTGGCCCCAGAATGTGTCACTCCCAGAGTATCAGAAGACAGAAATTATGTGTTTTCTTCAAATCTTTTTCTTCCTTTAGAAAGTATGGTAGCTTGCTCATGTAGTGTATAACCAAAGCTAACCAAACCCTTAGACTTGATAAAGCTTTAAAATGACTGTATTAAGCATCACAAACAATGATAAAGATAGCTTAACAGGGAACATCCATTCACTCACTTTTGCCATGGTGTCCTTGAACACCAAGTGGTTGCTTTATTCATTTTTCATCATCACTCAAACATTTTCTGTTATACCAGCACCTGTAATCTATCATTCAAAGCACTGTAATCAAAATCTACAGATTATGTACCTAATACAAATGCACTAAACCTCAGCACATACATTTTAAATAATCAATTGGTATTTAATTAACACACAATTGCTGCCCTAATACCGAATCAAATCCTCTTAAAGTGTGACCATAATTCCCATTAGAGTGGTAATGTCCTCAGAGTGAAAGAAATACTCTGTGATCATTAGAAGAGTATTGTAATTTAGAGTTTTTGTCAAGAGAGACATGAAAAAACACACTTTAGAATAGAAAAGAATTATGGTCCCTCCTTCCTATCCTTTAAAGTACATTTGAGTGCTATATGTTGGTTTTTACAAGCAGGTTATCTTAATGTTGTTTCCAACTAATGTACATGAAAGTTCTGGATAGTAATTTTTATCAAATGTGACAGAAAACTGCTGAGGAAAAAAAATGCGAACTCACCTTTTGCCAAGTCTGCTGGAGCACGTCTTCTATGAAGACAGACTGAGAGAGTTGGGGTTGTTCAGGCTGGAGAAGAGAAGGCTCTGGGAAGACCTTGCAGCAGCCTTCCAGCACCTAAAGGGGGCCTGCGAGAACGCTGAAGAGGGGCTCTTTACAGGGGCATGTAGTGATAGGATATGGGTAATGGCTTTAAACTCAATTTTTAAACTAAATAAAGGATGGATTTATGTTAGATATTAGGAAGAAATTGTTTAATGTGAGGATGGTGAGGCACTGAAACAGGTTGCCCAGAGAGGTTGTGGATGTCCCATCCCTTGAAGCGCTCAAGGCCAGGTTGGAAGGGGCTTTGAGCAACTTGGTCTAGTGGAAGGTGTCCCTGCCCATGGAAAAGGTGTTGGAACTAGATGATCTTCATGGCTCTTTCCAACACAAAACATTCTATGATTTTATGATTCTATGAAAATGTAGCAGAAATAGCTGTAATGACCAAAATAAAACATTTTCAGGAGACATTTCCTTTAATATTGCAAAGAGAAATGGCTTGAAGAATCCTAATGAAAATAAATTCAAGGAGCACCCCATGTTTTCCATTTGACAGAAGTCATACTCTAGCTTATAGTTGGTTATTTAATGAATAAAATAATGAAGTATAACACAAACTGTCTATTTTTTAACCAACTTGTCATGCCTTAGTCAGAATGTACAAGAAAGAACAGATTTGAAACCAGAAGAATGGTTGTTCTGTGCTGAAGCCAGGATTAATCAAACTCAGCATTGAGAGTCCAGTAAGTCTGTTCACTAAGGGGATTGTATGTGTTCAGCTCAGTATATGGTGGCACTTCTAGGGATGGCATTCAGCTTCTCTCATGTATTGCTTCTTATGCATATGTCTGTGTGTCTTTATATATCTGTATTCATATATATATATATATATGTATATAGACACATGCAACCCCTTCCATTTTATTGACAAAGTGATGAAGTGATGAAGATTAAAAACAGGTGTGTAAGTGAGAAGCATCAACCAACACGGACTATTCTCTGGATATTTTTTATCTGAAGTGTTCCCTCTGTATCCCCATCAGGTCCTTACAAGATTTTGTACTTTTCAGTCTCGTCTCCTACAGAAATAACACTGTGTGATGATGGCACCTAAAACTGTAGAGTCAGTTGCTAAGTTTCAACCACATTTTGCAGTGGAAGGTGTCCGACAGCTAATTAGGTTTTCTAGAGTTTTGTAAAAACAGGCTTAGCCAAATAAAGGATGAAAATCCTAACCATTCTTTGACAGAATAAAAGATGCAGCAGGAAGGTGCACATTATCAGACATGGGTCAACCAACCTGGAAAAGAGCATAAATGCTTTAACTGTAAGAAAGCCTCAGCTGGAGTTTATTCTTTCTTAAACTCCAAAGTCAGTCAAACACAAATGAATCTATTTAAAAATCATGTTCCCTGTTCTGATGGGATAGACATTATTATTGTCATGAAGAATTAGTTTTTAAAAAAATACATATGTTTTATAGGCACACACACGCACAGACTCATAAATACATTCATGTAAATATGTAGAGGGAGATTTTGAGGCTTTATTCTCTACTTCTCTCACATTGCCACTTAGGTTATGACTATTTGGAGCTCTTCAGTGAATTGTTCTGTCCTACATCATGATAGAAATACTTTTGTCTTGGAAACTGAAAATATGAAGCTGGCCTCCTGGCCCATTAAATAAAAGAAAGTAATAGCAACATTAATAAAAGTAATATTTATTTTTGGAGAGGACAGCTGGCTACATAGAATCCCAGACTTGATTAATGTCTTTAACTTATTAGTCTCCCTGACTTTACTTTTTTTTTTCTTAAATACATTTATATTACTTAACTGCATCTAATAATGACTTTCTGAGTTCACTTGCTATGTATGCATGTTTTCTTTGTGATTTAAACTCCGTTCTGGTTGGCCTGAAAGCTCAGAGAGATAATCAAAGAGCTTAACTTTGATGGATGTTACAAATAGCATGAATTTTGGAGAGAGGTACTTTTTGCTGAGTAAAAAACTCTCAGGATGGCTTGGTCCAAAGTGTTATGGTGAATGGAGTTCAAACCAGTTGGTAGCCGGTCAGAAGTGGTGTTCCCCAGGGCTCAGTATTGGAGCCAGACCTTTTTAATATCTTATTTTTATTGACCATCTACATGAGGGGATCAAATACACCCTTCGTAAGTTTGCAATGACACCAATTTTCAGGGCAGTGTTAATCTGTTTGAGGGAAGGACAACTCTGCAGAGGGATCAGGACAGGCTGGATCCGTGGGCCAAGGACAAGGATCAGTGCTGGGTCCTGCACTTGGGTCACAACAATCCCACACAACGCTACAGGCGCGACTGGAAAGCTGCCTGGCAGAAAAGGACATGGGGCTGTTGGTTACCAGCTGACTGAAGATGAGCCAGCACTGTGGCCATGTGGCCAAGAAGGCCAACAGCATCCTGGATTGTACCCAAAACAGTGTGGCCAGCAGTACAAAGGAACTGATCATTCGTCTGTACTCGGCACTGGTGAGGCCTCACCTTGAATACTGTGTTCAGTTTTGGGCCCCTCACTACAAGAGAGATGTAGAGCGTGTCCAGAGAAGGGCAACAAAGCTGGTGAAAGGTCTAGAGTGCAAATCTTATGAGGAGCAGCTGAGGGAACTGGAATTGTTTAGTCTTGAGAAAAGGAGGCTGAGGGGAGACCTTATCACTCTCTACAGTTACCTGAAAGAAGGGTGTAGCAAGGAGGGTGTCAGTTCTTTTCCCAAGTAACAAGTGATGGGACAAAAAGAAATGGCCTCAAGTTGTGCCAGGGGAGGTTTAGCTTGGATATTAGGAAAAAATTCTTCACTGAAAGGGTTGTCAAGCATTGGAACAGGCTGCCCAGGGAAGTGGTTGACTCATCATCCCTGGAGGTATTTAAAAGATGGTAGATGGGGCAGTTAGGGACATGGTTTAGTGGTGGACTTGGTAGTGCTCGGTTAACGGTTGGATGTGATGATCTTAAAGGTCTTTCCCAATCTAAATTATTTGATGCCTTTGAAGAGTTTAATGTTAAGTTTGAAGCCTGAGTAATTTACAAATCTATTTTTTTGGATGTTTTAAGATGAAATCTCCATGTATCCTTTAACTCTTGAGTTAATATAGACACATCTATAATACTTCTATTCATGTTTTTCTACTTTCATATCTGAATATTCTCCATTTTTTTGTTAAGCAATGAATTCTAGCTGGAACATGTGACTATTTCTTTCATCCTGTCTTGGTTGTGGATGTTTTATTCTTTCCTTATGTAGGGTGTACTCTACATTTTTGAATCTTGAAAACTAGGTCACAAAGGGCATTGTGAATGCAGAAAAGAAACTGAGGTTGGTGGTGACTCTTAGATCTTTTAACAGTTCTTCCTACAGTCTTGGATAAACCCAGAACATCACCTGTCCTTTCCTGGAAATGATAGATCACTGTAATAGAACATTACATTATGCTTCTGAGATTGATTTGGGTTTCATTTTTTTCCTTCCTGTGTTACTCATTTTGGAACTTGAAGGAATTCTAGAGATTAATCTTTCTGGAGATCTTAAACCAATATTTTATAGAACAAGTGTTTGGATATATTTGATGACATTCTATGTTGCTGTAGAAGCATACAGATTCATTAAGTTTTCTGTGGGATAATGTTATCTGGTTAAAAAGCAGCAGTTGCATGTGTATTTAAAATGCCATTTTTGTTGTCTTTTAGTCACAAACTAGGCCACCTATTTTATAATGACAATGAACTCAGCGACAACACGCTCTGTGGATGAGCATTGTGCTATTTTTGTTCACTTTATAAGATGGAAGTCAAGCAAAATGAGACATCCAGTGTTCAGACAATAAGACTGAAACCACATGAAGGCTTTACTTCTTTTCTTGTGGAATACCATTGAACTACATAAAATCTCTAGACTCTAGAAGGTAAAACATCTAATTAAGCTAAAACCAAGATTCTATATTAACACAGTACACAAAAAAACAAAGCCCAAAACTTCTACCATGGCAGAATGACAATATTTGCATTTCATTATTTGTAAGTAATAGTGATTTTCTGTGGACATGGTTTAAGTGATCCAATCTTTCCCTTCAATTAAAAGTTGTTATCTTTTGTTAGATTGTGAAATAATAACTGAATTTTTATGGTTAAAAATTTAAATTTTGCTCTGTTTTTTATGAGGTTTATAACACTGAATCACATAATTTCTGACAAATGTCAACATCTTACCAATTGACTTAGATTTTGGCTCTTTTCCAGTGCACATGATCTAGCTTAGGTGTCACATTAGAGAAAATCAGTTTCTTCACTGAGTATCCAGCCAAGTACACTATGTTATTCCCAATTGCTAAATGTTGACTCTTTCTTATCTGTATATCAGATTACTGTTTAAAACAATGTCCTTGGGAATTATCAGCAAACTTTACTTTCTGTTATACGCTAATATTATCCATGGGAGCCAATTATTGAAAGTGTTATGAACAGATGGTGCACTAAAGAAAGAAGAAGTAGTGTTCAATAATGTAACATAATGGGCCAGTACACTACATAACAATGTTACAAATCTTAAACCTATTTGACACCTGAGGGATAAAATTTACTTATTATTAGAGTCTGAAATCTGTATTTGGGTGGGCAAACACTGCTTTTCATTAAAATGCATTCTTTCTGGAATCTTGCTGTAACAAACAATTATTTTCCTGGCTTTGGAGGACAGTTATAGATGTCCACATGTATACGCAGGTGCTCATGGATGAGAGGGTTCCTAAGTATTTTCCATTTCCTTCTTTTCTTCTGCAGTCCTTCAAGCCAAGAATTTATGATAAAACAGCTTTAAACCTTCTACCACTAAAAAATTAGTTTCAATAGCGGTTTTCTTTTCATTTTAAGTTACAAGTAGGAGTGGCTGAGCTGGTCTTCACAGCTCTCAGGACACAAATTATCACACTGAATTTTATTCCTGCTGAATGAAATTATCCCAAAAAAGTTACAACTAGCTGATGGGGAATATACCCACCCTTTCACTCTGATTAATTTAGGCATCCAATTTAAATGCATTTTAAAAGACTTCACCACTAGTTTGACATCTCTGAATGGCCTGTGAATATTATGTGGGACTCATCTGTCATTCACCCCACCCCTATTAGATTCTTAGTGTAGAATCCATCTCTTTCATTATGTTTTTCTTTAAGGTGCTAGTGACTTCCATACTGTAGTATTAGGAAGCTGAAGATTCCTATAATGTTGGATTTCTATTTCATAAACAGAAAGTATGGCATAAGGGTTTTAAAAGAGCAGTCTTCATAATGTCTTCAAGCCCATATTTAGGTACCTTTTGTATTTTCCAAAGGGCTGACTTTGAACCAATCACTTCAAAAGAGCTCAAAAGGAAGGGATGGACCTCCCAGAAGGGCTAGAAGAGCATTTCTTATATATTTATCCTATAGATTAAAAAGCAACTTTAAAGGACTCTTTAAATAGGATTTAGTATTTCCATTTTTCATCAAAATCTAGGAGATAAATTAATAAAAATATGACAGAAAATTGAAGGAATGTCAGTGTTACTAATCAACTGACATTTTAGACTAGGGTTTAAGTTGGGAGTGGTATGAATGACCATTTCATTTTGTCCAAATATATTGAGAATTGCTAAAAATGGCATCAGGCATCTTCTACCCAGTACTACAAAGTTTCTGTGGTGCAGGAATAGCAATGGTTTGGTTTCAAGTTAAATCTTAAATACAGAAAGCCTTTCTAAAACTCATGAACCTCTTAAATATATTGTGTTGCTGTCTATTATATAGTTACATGTCTAGTGCAGCATCAGTCTCTTCAGAATACATTTTATTTAAGAATATTAATATATATCATAATAATTATTAGTAATATAATATATTAATATTATTAATATATAGAAGCATGTATTAAGAATATTATGCAGCTGTTGGCAGCTGCATAACCATGAAGTGCTAAATGCTACAGAAGGATGTTTTTCATCTTATTGAGTAACACAGTTCTTTGAGAAACCACTGATATTCTTAGATATAAGAGCCAGGTATTGGTTATTAATTATGGCTAAACCTCAGAATTTTCAATTATGAATGAGAATCTTATGGGATTAGATATTTAACTGAACATCTCATTAAATCATTTATACTAAATACTTGAGAATCTTGTGAAATGTTATCACCTTCAACCTCTAGCTGGACTGGCCATATAATTTCCCTGTACTTTTCTGCTTTTTCCCACTATTGTTTTATAATCAGGTAAAAAATCCAACAGCTCTAATTCACCACCTACCATCCTCCAGCCAATGTGTTGGCAACTTGCAGTCTGCCTGTGGATGTCTCCCTGGTGTCTACCAAGATGCTTAGCTTCTGGGAAGTTTCATGGAGGAGTGTGCTTTCCAAAGGACCCACTCAATCTGCATGGACCCTACTCTTCATAGCACAGCAAAGCTAATCTCTGAAGTGGCTCCTGGAGACCTTTAAGATGAAAAGTTGATTTAATCCCCTGACTTCAGTCACTCTACGAGCTCAGGACCTCCAAATGGTATCAAGTGTTCATCTAAAGCAGGCTAAGAGTTGTAATTATGATCAGCTGGGGAAACAAAAGATTATTTTTTCCTCGAAAATCTAAGCATGATTGGCTGTGGGGTTTTTGTTTAACTGACAGTTTTCTCTAAATATTCATAAAAACATTTAAAAATGCACTAGTAGCACTGATACTAGCTCAGAGTATATAAACCAATCAGTCTTATGGCTTTGAAAGGAAGAGTTAACAATTTATTTATGAACTACTAATTTTTGATGAGATAGTATTGCATCTTCTAGCCCTGTTAACTTTGCAACAGGCAATTCTCATTTATTATTATGTAAGTTTTTATTGATTTTATGACATTGACTGTAACAAGAAAATTTCTGAAATTTTTTGTCTACGTCTTCCTACAAACAAAATGAGTGAAAAGAAGTAACTTCTACTGAGGCTTACTGCCTTACCCTTTACTGTTCCTCTTTATGTATTATATAAGTAAAGCTAATCTAACCTTGTTATTTTTCTCCAATGGGGTGCAATGTAAATATTTTCTTTTCATATGTCTTTCAAAAACATGTTCATTTTTATCCCAAAGAAACATTTTTTTACCTACAGCAGGAAAAATGTATTGTTTCTGACTCTGCTGCTGAAAAATGAGAAGAGGAAAGCCAGAGAGTTTCTCATGATGATCCTTTCCTTCATGGGACCTTAATGTCCCTTGGAACTGAATGCAATGAACAGGTAAAATTTCCACCACAGAAGATCCAATTGGGAAGCATATGCTTCACGACACTTCTGCAAATCAAAGTTAAGATTAGAGAGATGTAACAGTGGAGTCTACTGGGAGATGAGTTCAGATCTGAAAAGATGGGCAGTCTAACAGAGGGGTGCAGGGAAAGTGCTGAGAGTATAAGGAGATTTCTCAGATATACAACCATCATTGGACAAGTTTTATTGTAATATATAATAAACTCTTGATTTGAATTTTGGGATGGCAGTTTTTCAAAACTCTTTAAACAGAGAACAAAAGTATAAATGACAGAATGCTGTTTCTGCAAATAACTATTTTTTTCATAGAGAAGAAATGGCATACACTTTGCTTGTTTCATAAATGTACATCTATAGCTCCTTAAGGTGCAACAACCAGGAAAATTCTGGGAGTATGCCCATAAAGTAACAATAAGCAAAACCATAATCAGGACTTATAACCAAAGTTTGTTTCCCAGAACTTATTCACTGTAAAGAGGCTATTTTACTGAGACCATTTAGCTCTGCCTTTAAAGGGTCCTACATTATCTTAGCAGTAAAATATGTGTATTAAAAATTCCATTAGAATGAAAAATGACTAGATTAATTTTTATTTGTAAGAGTGAGAGAATGAAAGAGAATGGAAATTGAAAAGATAAAATTTTTGTTTGGATTTGAAAATTCTATTTCATTCATTTATACCTCACCTCCTGACCCATGTTCCTCATCTGCTCTGAAATGTCTTGTGTATTGCTATAATTTTGTTTATTGTAAGAGAAAGCTGCTCTTGTAAAACAGCTTATATTACATGTATAGCTTTTTAAGATAAAGTAACATATATTACATGTATAATTCGTAAGTGCTCTAGTCCTCACCAGCATTCATATGCATGTAGCAGTAAAATCCCTGGGGTATATCACTAATTCTCAACAAGAAAGGTGAGAAAACTAAGCGTACAGTATAAATTGCATGCAAAGACTGGAATTAATGTCAAATTTTAAGTTTCCTTGCCAACTCCATTTGGGTATTTAAGATTATTCTGAATGTATGATATACAGAAAGCAAAAAAACCTATGCATGCATGTATTTGCTTGCAATTCAAGTAATTATATATTGCATGGTAATCTTTTAATGCATTATCATTATTATTCACAGTCTTTTTTCAGGAAAAAAATATATCCAAGATAAGAAAACATTAAGAAATTATTGCTTTTCTCTGGGGAATAACTAAGTCCTTGTGTCTGAAAGAGAACCTCTGCATCCTTTTGCCTTGTTCTGCTGTACACCACTGGCTCATTACTGCCATCATACCAAAGTTTCCACGTCAACATTTTTAAGGTTGTTCTGAATGTTGCTGTTGCTGACTCCTTCCTTGTGCAAAGCAAGTAAAAGCAAAACTGCAGTGAAATCAGGAGAAACAGTCTGGACCTAAACCCCCTAAATATTAAAAGATCACTCAGGTATAGAATAATATTTATCTTAAAACTACTTCTCAAAGGAAGGTTATTCCACAGTGGGTTTTTTTGTTCTGATCAATTTTGGAATTGTAATTTCTGTAGACACAGATTTGTTTTCTGGGTGATGTTAATAGTAATACAGAGAAGAGATGTAATGTGTCACTGGAGGCAATAACTTCTCTCCCCTTATTTATGATTTTAACATTGTCTTGCAAACATTTCTATGCAGTTATTATGCACTATTTTCTTCTGTATTATTAATTTGTTATGTTTGCTACTTATTTGCCCACTCAGCAGGGTACAGATTGTGTGTGGGCATACATTCTTGAATTGCGGCTGCACAGCTTGCTTGTGGAGGATGCTAGCTATCCCAGGACAAGCTCATGGAGTCATAGGTACCTGAGAACTGGCATTGTGCAAATGAGCCGGTTATAGCCTCAGATCCGGGGAAGGTGTGGGATAGTGTCCTGCCAGTGCATCTGCCTCATTCTGCATTTAGTTTATTTTAGAGAAGTAACGGAAAGCTACACTATCCTGCTGGATGACAGGGCTCAAATTTTCTGGCTCTTTCTGGAAAACAGCTGTGTATTGAAGCACAGTATTCTTGTATCTGGAAAACCGTATGTGCACCATGTGCCTCATGCAGAATCAAGCCCACCATAGATTAGCCTTGTGAGAAGATAATGATTTTATTAAAAAAATGAATTCTGAATAAGTTTTGCTGAGGAAGCCTCTTAAGGTAGCTAGTGCAGAGTATATGGGAAATATTTTATGTTCATGATACGATGCTCTGATTTTTGTACTTTTGAGCATATTTATAATGGGAGAAACAAAACTGACATGTTACCTAAGTGGAGAGATGAGATTTCTGCACCTCGTTTTCTTAACTTTATTGAATGACCCTTTGGGATTGAAACCAGGTACCTGAGGGAAATGCCTTGATTAACATAACAGGAAGCTTCAAACACTACTCATTAACTTCTAACAATGAACCCCTGATGAAGCAAGCTCCAAGAACCCAGGTGATTAAAACCCGTTGAAGAGAGCAAGACAGTACTGCAGATAGATGCTCACTGAAACACTTGAGGGATTTTAGAAAGCAACGTGGGGAGTAGTTCTGCTCCCTGACAGATAAAGTCTTTGCTAAGACAGCACTCTGACTTGAAAACTTGCCTTGCTGCGTCTCACACTAGAGTGACAGGCTTGGTGTAATAGGGGATAGAAATCTAATCCCTACTAATGGATGATAGACCTCAAATCTTCTGACCTCCCAGGATAAAAATGAGAAGAAATCTTCAATATTTTTGAACAATTCTGGTCCCTTCACATAAGAAAAGAGATATTACAACATGAAAAGTTACATTAAGGGCAACAGAGATGATCAAAGCTATGACATAACTTCTGTATGAAGGATTATTAAATAGTCTGGCCTGGAAGAGAAAAGATGTAAAGTGGATATGGCTGAATGTCATGAGTGTCAGGGAAAAGGTAAATAGCGAAAGATTGTTTACTATTTTTTCTAATACAAGATGTGGGGGACATCAGGTAAGATAAGCATATGTCAAGTTCTAAACAAACAGGAGATACTTCTTCGGGTGTAGCTACCCATGGAATTCTCTGCCACAGGATGTTAGTCTTATTCCGAGTGTAAAAAACTGAGTGTCACATGCATGAAGGGAAAAATTCACTGACAGCTACACACGGGTAGTACCTTTCAATGCAGTGTCCCTGACTGCTATAGATTTGGCTTATATTTTAAGGAATGCCTTTGCAGTGCTCATTATAGATCTGCTATTGACTATGTCAGGTACACAAAATTGAGATATCTGTTTCTTTGGTCTGATATGATATGACTTAGGTTACTCCTGTAAATGCTTCTTGTTACAGAAAATTCTATAGCCTAACTGCAATTCCTACTGATTCCCACAATTCCCATTGAGGGTTATGTCTCTTTCGGAAACTGATTTCTCTGGTCATAGGGTTAAATAAGACATCTGTGACTTCAGAGTAATGAAGTAGCTAGAGAAGCTTGCCTTTACACAGATGCAATACCAGAAACAAGAGGGACTTCATGAAATGCTAGGGCATGAGGGGAAAAATCAAAGCAACCAACCAAACACTTCAGCATAGTCTATGATATTAAGCCAAAGTAAATAACATTGTGTAGGTACATAGATTTAAAGATGGGACTGTTTCAAGTACAGAGTATGTAATTGTGTGTGAAACCTGCTCACACCTTTCATGTGTCTGTACATATGAAGAATTAAATTAAACCTGCAAGGGGGTAAGAGGACAACTGTTCCTAGTCACCTTTCAGTGACATTGTCCTTAATGATTTATATGTACAGCATGTGTCACAACATGGAGATATGGTTTCAGATGGGTCTATATACCCACAGATTTTCAAAAGCTTATCTGAAAGGGAATGGAACTATATCTTCTGAAAATGTGTCTCATAATGTTCACCACAATATCTCTTTTTCAGAAACAACTAAAAGTAACATTTTTACTTTGATACACACTGTAGTGATATAAAATAGGCATCTTTCGTTTTCTGAAGTATCAGAAGCAATTTTGTGTAAGAATGTGGTATCTCTGTTTTTTAATATTAGGAAAACTATCAGTCTCTGTTTTAGATGACACATTTCTGAACCATGTCTCTATCTCTCCACTGATGAAAAGCCATTTTTACAGAAGAAATTGGTGACAGAATAGGACAAACTCTCCTTGTTTACTCTTTTAGTTGGTTGAAGTGTGATGTTGCACAGTAACATCTTTTGGCTGGTTAAGTTTCAATGTTTTTTTGGTTACTAGGGAAAAAATCTATTCATGTATTAGCCCTTTAGACCTCTTTGATGTTGCCTATGATTTCACTCTGCCAGTAATACATAAAAGCATTAAATAAGGAGGAGTGAGGGGGTAGAGAGAACTGTCATTATTTACATTTAACAGCTTTTCATGAAGAGTACCTGTTCAGTTACCATCTCAATCCTGAATCAGTAAATAATGTTTGTGGCTTTCTTCTAAAAAACAAACACTAGAAAGAGTGAAAATTTCAGTGATGGTCACATTTAGTTCACCAGACCAAAACAAAATAAGTTATATTGATTTCATGAACTGGGATCATATTAGACCCCTACATAAACAGCTTTGTCCTTTATGCTTTGAAGGTGGCATTATTCCTGAAACATTTCAAGCTATTATTACAGAATAATATGAGACAGTGACTAATGGCATGCATTTTGGTTGCAATTATGTCCAAACTCAAACAGAATAACACAAAACTACGGAAAAATCAGCATTACATCCATATGTACTCTTAATGTCATAATCGTGACAAATGAACATGAAGTTGGAACTTTAGGATACAGTTTAAAATAGCATTATTTTTAAAAAAAATATTGGTGGATCATAACCATGGCAGTTCTAAATTCTCATTTTTACTGGTAAATAGCCCTCCAAACAATGCTTTAATAAACCAGTTAATGACTTTGTTGGTCACACCTTGATTTCTACTTCATTTTCTGCATTCTGTGACAGTTACAGATACAATTAATAAGCAGTTAATCATCTGTCAGTAATGTATTTATTACCATTTTCAGATAATTGCATTTAGAGTGGTCCTGTCTAGAATGTGAAGCAGGTATTAATAATGCTATCCTTTACTTCAAGTAGCTAAGGTTACTCAGTGGCAGATGAATGTGTCTGCTGTTCTCTTGACATACATACAACGCTTTCAGCTTCTACACTATCCTGTCAGCTCTCACTCTTCTCACTTTAAATCAAGTCATTTTACCCTAAACCATTTGCAACTAACGGTAATTATTTTTATGGTATATCTGGCAAAGTTGCATGTTGATTCATTAATGAGCCTGAAATTCAGTTTATTATGTTGTTTTAAACTTCATCACAATTAACAGAGCACATGCTTCTAAAAGAGTGGTTCTCTGAATTTTTTTCACACATCTACTTATCTGTCCTTGACAGTACTGTGACAGTTTAAAGATGGTTAAATAACCCTACCAAGTTAAAATATATTGGTTTAAGTCCATCAGGATCTGGTACACAAAGCACACTGCTGGATAGGATCAAACAATTCCAATTATACTGAATTAAAACAGAAAATTGTCCATTACCTCTGTAACTTTTTCTAATTGGAATGAGAGATATCTACTGCTGATATTGCCAATTCTCCCATTATTTGTGTGCATCAGGGTATCATGAAATAAAAACCAATATGAAAAAACATGTAAAGCATGTTGTTCAAGAAAAGAAAGGATAACTGGTTGAACTCTACACACATAGAAAGCTATACACATCCATTCTGATGCATAGTTTATTGATTTCAAAATGGAGTTTTGGACTGAACAAAACTTTATTTAGTGGTTTAGTGAAAATTTTCAACTGCAAGAAAATTGGGTTGACATAAATTCTGAAGCGTAAACATTTAATTTCATAGGTTTTTAAAAGAAACATATCCAGAGTTTCTAGGTATAGCAACACTGGATAGTACACTGCAGTAGCATACCACAGTTAGCTCTTACAGTGGAAGCTATACCCACACAGATCAATTTGCTTTGCAGGGTATATAGACCTTGAAGAAGGAACGTTGCACTGATATGGTTGTTGTTTTTTTTTCTGGAAACTTGTTTAGATACATCACTGGTACAGACTTGTTCTCTGTTCAAAAAACACCTTTTGGTTGGAAATTTTCCTTCATAATTAAAAAGGGTAAAAATCAACCTACAATTAGCAATTTTATCTCCTCCAAATTTTCTTCTCATATGTTCAATTCAGAAAAAAAGGAGAAAATAAATCTATATCAACCTAAAGTTATATATCTTTCCTGTTGTTTTGTTTTGTCACTGAAATGGTAGGGAAAAAAGAACAAACCGGCAATGTAAGTAGTAGTCACTCAGCACTAATACAAATATTCTTCAGGGTAACCCATCTTTGTGCTTTAAGTAGCTTTCAGTCTAGAGGTAAAGCAGGGAGATTTGACATTCAGACAAGTATTAGAAGGGCGTTCAGTTCAAAGGGTGTAGTTTGAGAACTGGCTGTTGAAGATGGCCTAATTCGCACACAAGGTAGGTGTTCCTGGTGGCAGAAGCAGACGAGATGCAGGCTGGAACCTAAATTTCATCACAGGACCTTGAAGCAAGGACAAGAAATTGTGAGACGATTTGCAGAAGAGCCAGTGGAGGGTTTCAAGAAGGGAGTAACCACAGCCTGTCTAATGGCCAGCTAATCTAATTTTAAATGGGCTAGAAAGAACAGCAGTGCTAATCCCAAATACTTCACAGACCTAAGCTGTGTTCATATTTGCTGGATAAACCCTGTATGTCATAACCATTTCCTGAAGCTTCTTTTATTATTCCCTGAATCTTTTCCTAGCTATTCTCTTTGCACAAAGGGGCTATTCCTTGCATGGTTAAAGTCTGACAGTAATGCACTGGAACACATCAGCATGAAATATGGGGTTTGATTTTTATACATTCTTGATCATATTTTTAAAGTATAGATACTGAAACTACTTTAGGGCATGACTGGAGAGCCCTGTTAAAATGTCCCTGCTGGCCGTATTGTGTTGATGAGCTTGACAGTGAAACCGGTTTTGCTGATATAATAGTATCTTTGCTGGGCTGTAAACAATGGCTTTAATCAAGATACTAAATGTTTTACAGACAAAATGTTCTTTCAGGGTTTCCTGGTTTTATGGAGTCAGAGACAGAGTTTTGCTTTTGCTCCCATTGTATAATTCTACCCACCCTCAATGTCTTCTTATCCTCATAAATCTTAACATCTAAAGGCAATTGCTTAAACTATTTTTAATGCACTGACAGCTGTTAATATTATAGATTACTGTGTGTTGTAAGTAATGTCTTTGCTATGTCTTGTTGAAAAGGAAAGACAAGATGCGTTAAGAAATTCCTCTTGGGAACACATTTCATTCTGTTTCTGAAGCATGCACATGAGAAACTCCGGTGCACCCCTTTGTATTCAAAACCCTCCCACCTTCTAAAAGGACAAGCAGCAGCATATCCACGCTTGGGAATTCATGATTACTAAACAGTGAACCCACATCTCCACAACGAAAGTATGTAATTTGTGACCATGAATGCACACTTGGCAAGCACAAATGGCTCACCACACATGTGTGGTTGGCCTCAGCTCACAGCCAAGCTCCTGTACTTCAGTACACTCACCCCTGCCCCCTCCAGCGGAGGGGCGAGGAGGGGGGCGGGGGAGGGGGGGGTGAGGCGGGAGAAAACAGTGGAAGAGAGAAAGAGTGAAGACTAGTGGCTTGAAGGCGATATTCTAATTGTAAGTTCTCAGCAGTGATGATTTGTGAACAGGGAACTGATGATCTGGCATGGTTGGCAAGGAGGCTCAGCTGCAAGAAGGGCTTAAACTGGATGGGAGCAGGAATGCCAGAGATAGAACAGACTCCTTGCAAGGGCGTGAAGTTTCTCTTCAGCACTGTCTTGCAGACCATCCTGGAATGGGAGCAGTCAGAGGCCCAAGCTCAGAGGCCACCTTAGGGCAGCAGCTGGGCTGAGGCACCCCATGCAACCGCTGTTGGGATTGGTGCCGTGCAGGTGCATATAAGGAATCTGCTTGTGACATGTCTTTGCAGACTCCACGTAGAACTGTGCATTGCAGAAGGACTCTGCCCAATTCATTGTTCATTAATTTTTTCTTTAATACATGTGTTTAATTCATTTCAAATGGGTACCATCAAAATTCCCCAACAGGATCAAAAAAATGACGGGGAGGTCACTTACCAATTACAGTGTCAACAAAACAGACTTGGCTTTGAGGAATTTATCATCAATTAATATAAATATTTGAGTACTTATTAAGATATTGGGACACAACCGTAAGCAAGAAAAGAAGCAAGCATTCACACACATAGGGGAAACGCTTTTCCTCCCCCTTTCAGTTGGTGTCAGTTTCCTCAACTTCACTCTCAGGCTCAACTTTACTCCTCCACTGCAGATGCTGTTCCTCCTCCCTGCTTCGTTATTGCCACAAGTTACACTTAGTCCCTTCAGTGAGGCAATGAGCAGCATGGGGTTGTGGTCTGTCTCTGCTGACTTTTCATTATCACCCTTTTCCTATGATTCACTGTGGGTCCTCCATGGGTCACTGTCCCTTCAGGTGTGTGCTACGGAGCACCAACTACTCTAACCTTGGTGTCCCCTCTGCTGTTTCTCACTGTTTTCTTCCCTGCCTTTCTCTTTCCTTTGAATTGTCTATCCTTTCTTAAACACACTTCCCCAGAGGGACCACCATCTTGGCTGAGGGGCTGCAGTGGGTCCACAGGAGACAGCTGGAACTGGCTGTGTCCAGCATGGAACAGCCCCAACCTCTCCTCATGGAGACCACCCCTGCAGCCCCTGCCAGCACATGGGCACCGACACCCAATACAATTTGCACACAAATTTGTAACTGTATGTTAATTTTAGGTCTGTGCATTGCCAGGGATCTTTGACAACAGGGCCATGGGAGTAAACATTCTAGTCAGAGAAACTCAGTTTGTTGTTGCTGCTTAAATGAAAGTTTTAAGTATAATATAATTAATTACTTGAACCATTTTGGGAAGGATTTGGGTATTCAAAGTATGGCTTCAATACTTAACAGTGAGAAAAGCAGAATAGTCAACAGCTATTTTATTAAATTTATTTTATTTTGAATAATATGACCTTTTTTTTAACTTTGTAATATCCTACAACATACAAAAGAAGTAGTGAAATGAAAAGTAATTTAATACAAATACTAAACAATTCATTTACAAAATGTAGAAATGGAGCATATGTTTTTCTTCTGGAAGACAGTTCTTCATGTTTGAAGTGTTTTGATAGATTATGACTCTGTAAGGAGTTTTCTTAAGGAACTCCTCTTACACATCTCCCCTTGAAATGCAGCCTATTCCCAGTGACATGTAGAAATCATATCTGTAGCCTCATCAGCTCACTTTTGTGCTCATAAGGGGAGGTTCTGAACACAAAATTTCTACCTGCACAGCATTCCTGCAGCCTAGATTTGGGTAAATTTTGTGTAAGGATACTTTCTCTACCACTCAGATGAGTCAAAAGAGAGGAAAGAAACCAGGATGTGCATGCCAGAATATCTATAACCTGCTAAACCTGTAAAAGAACCCCAAACTCACTGTGGCCTTCAGGCAGTTCTGCTTATTGGGTTAATGTATTATAGAAGCAGGTATAGCCCTTAATAACTTTTTCACTGATACTTTCCATGACAGAAATATTTTTACTGCAGTGCATCCAGGGTTAGCAAGAGTCCTTAAATATTTTAAAGAATCAGAATAATTTAGGTTGCAGAAGACTTTTAAGATTATCAAGTCCAACTGCAGACCTAACACGCCATTCTCCAGCAGGCATAAAGGTTTGTCTGTCACACTTCAGAGTGACCAGGAAGAGCTACATAGGGAAATGGTATGAAACACAAGTATAGGGCAAGCAGTCTTTTTGTGATTCTGAGGTTTGGTGCACAAATCTGCTCAGGTGGGGGTGATTTCTGAACTCAAAAGCTGTTGTTTCTCAGTTGGGAATTGGTTTTGACACACCACCAGTGTTACCCAACTGCCCATCCATTCCTGTGTGTGGTATTCCAGTATCTCACCTCTTAAGTATATGTATTTAGCAGCACTTCTAAGACAGATAAAAGAAGATGGCTAATTCTTCCCTCACCAAAATACTCTCTGACTTGAAGGAAGATGTGTGAAGCACGGCAAAATAGTTATACCCCTATGCCTATCTCCATGTATAGCTCTATCCAACAACAGTGAGCATGCATTATTTCTGTGGCCTTCCCACCCCCAATTACTGAGGGAAAAAGTGTCTTATAGCACTGGACATAAAACTCATATGTCTGAAAAGGTGGAAGGGGACCTCAGTCATATGCAAGTCATCCCTCACAGACTCTGTCAGCTACAGTCTGTCTGCCTGTACTCATTCTGATTATAAAACAAAGTAACCCTAGTGTGGTCTCCTTTTTATCTCAACTGCACATTCTGGGGAGAGTGTCCTGTGAGCTGTGAATTCGTGGAAAGAAGCAGCTCATATTCGTGCCCGCTGTGCAGCCTGCATGCAGGAGCACAAACAGGTTGTACATACACATTTACTAACGTCCACCCTACCAATAGGATGGAATAATTTCTAGGTGCTCTATCAGTGTTTGCAACTGTGGATTATTTAATGTTATAGACACGTAGTAGATGGAATTGCCTTTTTTTTTTTAATTAAGGGAAGTAAAACTGAGATTTTTCATCAGACATAACAGTTGCTTATCAGTCATAATATTTTGCATACTTTTTTTTAGAAGACACTAAAGCAAAAAAAAAAAAAAAAAAAAAAAAAGCAACCCCAAACCCCAAACCCACCATATACTGCTTTGTATGGTGGGAAGGATGAATGTCACACTGGGATCTGAATTCCAAAACAAAGCTTTTATGCACGTAGAATGCAAACTTAGACTGTTTTTACTGGTAAATGTATTTCTATTCAAAATGAAAAATGTAGGCATATTTAAAGTTCAATATTATGGAATCATATTTTTAGCAAACCCAAAGAGGTTAGTTTACTTATTTCCATATAGAATTTATGCAGGCTATTTTCAAACCAAGATTAGACACAGTTTACCTTTTGCTGACAGTCACTGTTTCCCCATGAGCTAGAATAGACAGGAATGCCATTCCTATGCTAATTGGACAAGAAGATTCATTGTCACAGCAGTATATCATGGAATGTTTGTATTTTATATTTCACCATACACTCTTCCCCAGTTTCTAAAAGGTGCATCCAATTATGCTCATAAATGCATCCATTAGTCCTGATACCATATGCATCTGCCACATACTAGGGAAAAGATACAATAATATGAAAAAAATGAAAACTGTTAATGTAGTTCTGTCAGTGCGTCAAAAAGATTGATGATGCATTTCTTTAGTTTGCAAATGCTTTATGTATTTATCAATAGGAATCAGTAAGGTGCCCAGAAAATGACTCTTACGTGGCAGCCTTTTTTTTTTTTTCTTCCTGTCCTTTTTTTTTTTACTTTTTTTCTTTTTAATAGCAAATGTAAACTCAGAGAGTGGTAGTCCAAAATAATCAGACTAGACCAATTATTAGGACAGTGATGAAGGTGCTAAAATACTCATACCAAGCCAAAGAGAATCTAATGAAATGTTGACAACTTGTAACAACCAGCATATATAGCAAACAAACCAAATCTAAAAGAAGAGAGGAAGCTGCATTACTGTGTCACAAAGATATTTTGCTGATTTGATCTATAGTATATCTGGCCACATGCATAATAAATACCTTCACAAGAACAAAGTAGAACAGTGCTATTGGAGCTATGCCCATGTATCTGTTAAAGATACAAATTCAGCTTTTAACCTTATGATAGTTCTACTTTTTCTCCATACAGAAAAGTCCAAGATCTCTTTTCTGAAGTTCAATATAAAATCTAACCAACAAGAGGATGCATGGGAGAAAAACCAGCAATCCGATCTTATCAGATGGCTTTTATTTTTGGTTGCTCTTTTCTTCTACCATACAAGCTTTAGAATATCCCCCAAAAAATTAAAATAATGTAAATCTGGTAACTTGAGTCAGAGGGCTCAGAACTGAGGAGACAACTCCATAAACTAAAGAAAGCTAAGCTCTCAAAAAGGCAATCCCAGTGTCATTAATTCACTTTTATAGTTAGGGTATATACACTGATCAAATACAGATGTAACAGATTAAGGGATATCTGTAACTCCCCACCCATCGTCAGCTGTGTCGATTTGCCCTTTTCTTGAATGAAGTCCTTTTAGACTTGCAACTTGGGGTGGCTAGTACAATTGAGTGACCCAAAGAAGGACTTAAGCTGTGCATGGCCAGCATGTCTCTGACACGAGATGTTATAATGCCAATTAACTGGAAAAGAAAAAAAAAAGTTCCACTTTTTCTTGCCAGCTTTCTGTATCACTGACTCAGGTTTGGTTTTCAGAGGACATTGGTTCATGAAAGCACCAATCTTGATGAGTGCTATAAAAGCAGGGCAGAACTAGAAGTCATTCATTTCTATTGATGCAGGATTCTTGCCCTTGCTAACAACTTTACAAAGATATTGAGATGAGCAGTAGACAACATTTTGCAGAGATCTGTAAGAGTAAGCTTTGAATTCGGATAAGGCAGAAGACAGACCGTGTTTTCAGGTAGGTTTCTGACACCCCATTAGTACTTCGGAAGAGCAGAACGGGGTGGTATTATCATGTTTGGCCTGTGTGTTGGTGTTTTTTTTTTTTTTTTTTTTTTTGTTGTTGTTGTTGTTGTTTTGGGTTTTTTAATCCTTGCTCTGATTAAAAAAAACAAACAAAACAAAAACAAAACTTGACATTTTATCAAAAATTAAAACTGAGTATTTTACTGGAATGTGGGAATGTGTATTTTAAAATTTTGAATTTTATGCAGAAAAAGAAAAGACAAGAGTGTTTCATTGTTCCTCTTCCCATTTCAATCCACTTTATAGAAGATCTGATATTGAACAGAGACAGGCAGTCTGAAAGATAAGCTAGACCACATTCACCACTCAGTTTCCAAGTTTCCCAGTTAGATGTCTAAAAAATCTGATACATTTCATGAACAATAAGATACCTTCTGAGATCAAGTTCTCATCTTCTCTTTGAAAAATAGTTCTTCATTTCGATGTTATAGTTTTCAAAAGGGAAGCTTGTTGTTTTGTCAGATGGGCACACCCTTGTATATGTATGTTCAAATGCAAACAAATTAATAAATCATGGGGTTGTAAAATGAGTTATATGAGGCTTAGCAACACACACAACATAGTGAGGAGGAAACTTAAGATGTTTGCTGGTGGGTACCAGAAGATGTAGCTTCTTTCTTGTTAGCTTTCTGATTACTTAGGAGGAAAATAAAAAGGTAGAAGAAAAGTGTATTTCTAATTAAGTTGTTGCATTTTCCAGAGTTACATGTAAAGCAGAGTATTTTTAAAACAGAAAATCCCTAATCCAAGGCCTGAGTTGTAATTACAGTCACAATCAATGCTAGCTAATTCTGCCACAGAGGATAAATAACAGCCTGGGCTTCTATGAGTATTTCAAGGACTCATTTGCCTGAGAAGTCTTTACCTCTGGAGTCAGAAACTGGAAGAGGAGGTTGGGAACAACCGAGAAAGCATCTGTATCTTAGACTGTACACCAAGACATGTCCTTCCCAGATGACATTTCAAACAGGAACCTTCTCACTAACTTGTTTTTCCTCCCACTAATGTCTGGTGGCACCTGGTTCTCTGTTGACCTATAATCACATAGTATTTTACTCTGGTTTCACACAAATGTTATTGACCACATAAGCTTGCGGTATTTCATGGAAACAGCATTCTGATGCTCCACAGCTTCCTGTTTCTTGAGAATTCAAAGCCGCCCATGGAAATAAACATGTAACATAAGAATTCATTTGTCTGTAGGAGAAAAAGGTAATATTTCCCTGTTCTGTTAGAATAACCAATAAGTATGTTTTCCAGTTGGTATGATGTGTCTTATTTATTTTTTTGATTGCCTTCTTCCTATATTTTCATATCAACTCCAAACTCTTATATTTGCCTCTACCTTTTTTCTCTAAAGACTGTAATAATTTCCTGACCAAGTGGCCATATTAAATTCATATGCCTTTCCAAATAATACTATAACCTGCTATCAGATACATTATGGGTCACTCAAGGTGAGTCAGCAAATAGAATTTGCCATGAAGCTGTTTACATATGGATGTATACAAATGACAAATACAGAACACAATGTCAAAAAGCAAGAAAATGCAATCAAGAATTTATATAGTGGCATTACTATCCAACTGGAAAAAAGCCTCTGTAAAACAATGAAGTCACCCTGGATCTGTCAGTTAAAACCAAATGCCAGTATAAGTGATTACCACTAATATTACACATAGAAAAGTAGCATCTATACAAGCAATAATTTTTTTTAGAGTAGCTATTTGTTAGTATTGAAAAGAACAATATTTCCTTCTTGCTTTGCCTTTCTCCTTGAATGCGCTTTCTTTTTATGAAGGGGCACAATGTGAATTGGAATAGATACAAGCACTGGCTTTGAATTCAATTATTTCCTGATTTTCCATTTAGGGCATGACTTGTAATACCATATCGTGCATGCCTACAAGTTTAGGTTTGTAACCAGAGCAGCTGTGAGATCTACTTCAGGTCCCCAGCTCTTTTTGATCATTTTATTTATGCACTTTATGTTACTGAGTTTCCCACTGTGGCACTACCTGCATCCCAATGTTTTGCTACCATGAAAACACAGAATAAACAAACAAAAAGCTTATGGTTCAACTAACTCCAATTTAAAAAAAAAAAAAAATCTAGGGTTAAATTATAGGAAGTATATCAATGTAGAAGAGACAGAGATGAAAGCAAAATAAAGTTTTCTGCAGCTAAGTCACTTGTGCTTCTGCTTTCCCTGTGTCCTTATTGCTGTGCGCATACATACGTATGCACGCAGCCAAGCCATGGTGTTGGGAGTTCAGCAATACTCACTCCAAAAGCATGCAATGTGGGCAGAGCAGCGCTTTCTCCAAGGACAGAGCTGCAGAGGGAGGGGTAGGACTGTGACCAAGATGCATGGTTAATCAAAGAGGTGCTGCCTGTTCAGGACTGTTGCTATGAGTGTGTTTCCACTGCACAAGGCAGCGTGGCGGTGAGACTTCTAATACCTCAAATTCACCTGCAGCAGTTTGGAACTTAAAATGGTCCAATTTGTCTTGCTTTTAATAACAAGAGAAAATTTTCCAGCTGAGAACCAGAAAGGAGTTTGAAGAACAGCACCATTCTTCTCACCAACTGTTTAGGGAATATTCCAGGGTCAGCTCCTGTGGTAACAATTACTTGGCATATACTAGACTGACTGCAAGCAAAATCAGTAGCTGTGGTAGCTTAATGTCACTTGGAATATAGAATCTTCCACGATGAAGGTCAGATAAAAGAAACCCTTGAACACCTTCAACAAAAAGCAAGAAAACAAAGTACCAATGTGACACTAATCAGCTTTCAAGGAGACACTTGAAAGAATTCATAATACCCTACAAATATTTTAATGGAATTTTAGAGAGAAACTAAGTCTCTTATTTTGAATTCAGGCAAGACTGATTTTTTTCTGAACTCACATTCCATTATTTTCTTTAGAAAACTTAATATAAATATTTCTCTTTTAAAAGAGAGTAAAGATTATTTGAGGAGTGTAGTGAATTACAGGTCCTGTGTAAGTTAAACAGTGAAGCCTGCCACACACTGAAAAGGTCTTTTGAATAATTAGATCCTTTCAAACCATTTACTAGTTTTGTCTAAATAAATATTCCCAGTAGTAAATAACACTGATCTACAGCACATCTGCAACACCCTGTTATGCTTCTTTTCTCACAGGCTCTCTGCTTGTGCTCAGGTGGATGCTGCCAGTGTACTGTGTACAAACAGTTGGTGAGAACAAAATTTATATCAATACACTTACCTGACCTCTTGATCTAAACTGACTGGACTGTGGTGTTTTGAGGTTAAAGGTGTTTGAATTAATGGCCTGTGCAGCAGAGTTCAGGAACTTCACCAATTTAAATCTTCAGAAACATTCCACCAACGTTTTACAACCATAAATCAAACTAGTTCAAACTTAATAGTATTGACAGGTTTTTTCAAGTATATCTGAAGGAAACTAAACTCCCATATCCCTTTGGCACTCAGCTGTGCCTCTGTTTCCTAAAATCCTGGCTATATTATTCTGCCCATGACTCTAATTTATGTGGCTTAAAATTCATGAATTTGCAGGAACTTAATGGATTTCAAGTGCAGAAGGATACAACCGCATCTGCTGGGAACTTCATGATTTGTGCCACAGAACTTCATCCATTTATTCCTGTCTAAGCAAATTTCTCATATTTAACTAAAGTATGGCTATATATCATGTGTTAGAAGATATCAGATGATGTAAGCTCTGCACTTTTCCTAGACAGTGTATTTACGTAGTGTATTACATTGCTTTATCACTGTTTAAAAACAAAAAGTGTTTCATATAGATTTAAAGTAGACTAGCTTTTACTTCCAGAGGCTTCCAGCAATGACCTTCTCTATGAGATGAATGACTTCCATTTTAGTTTTTATCCCTATGAAGAACATACACAATGTATATATACAGTGTGAGTAGTGTTCTTCCTTTTGATAAAAAAAAGTGTATTAATCTTGACAATGTCACATATAAACACCTCCATAGTGAGAAATGCTTCTCTATTAAAATCCAGTAATTGACTATGAAGCCTCTTGCCCCTCACTATGCAAATGAAAAGGAATTCAACCTGTAAGAAACAGGGATTTTGTAAAAAGACATAAATGCAATGAATTATAAGAGCTAATAAATATTATGATTCACCTTTAACCTAAAAGAAAACATCTGGCTTGTGTCTTCTGGGCTAATAAATATTGTCCAGCTAGTCTGCAATGCCTGTAGGTAACATACCAACATTGTTATGACACTAGGTGTTTTAATACTTGTATGATTTACTTACAGAAGCATGACAACCATGGTAATGTTGTCAGTGCTGTTGTGACGTGTACTTATCAGGGCTTAGGTTACCTCCAAAATAAAGGAAGGTACATGACCAGGTATGACTTTTGTATGAATATATGAATAGATTATTTAAAAGACAAAATCGTTGAGGGGTGTTTCTCTGGAGCTTTTTTCTCTAAGACAAGATCTATGATATCTGTCACTTATCACATTGCTGCCAAACCATGAACATGTGAAAAGAAATTAATGTTAGGTTTTGTTCTAATGAAGGAACTTCTTCAGATTTTAGCAGTATGCGACAGTTAATTCACATCTTGTCTAGTTTATGCTGTTCAAATGTTCAACACCCCAGGAATAACTTTAAATAACAAGTGACTACTCATAAGGAAAAGCTTAAAAAAGGAATAGGTGTATAACTGGCCATGGCACCACCTGGCAGTCAACAAGGATTTCATTAGCCTGATTTATCTCAGCCTCCCACAGGCAGCTCATGTTGAATTGTTTTAATTCTCCTATGAACTCTAACTTTTTTTCTAGTGGCAGAATGCTAGAGATACAGACTTTAGTTCAGAGTCTCTGTGACCTTGTTTCTTTGACTACATTAGGACTCATTTAATGGCAGGGTCTGATGTAGTCAACAGTTTCAATTGCTTGGAATGAACACCTAGCCACCATTATTTGATACTCTACAAATCCATATGCCATTTGAAAATCAGTGATTTTATATTTATTTCCAGACCACTGAGAAGAATATTGAACAAGGTCAAGTCTAATACTAATGACTGCAAAACAGTTCTAGCAACATCCATGTTCAGAGATGGTTCCCCTTAGACAACTGCTTTGAGAACAGTTAGTTAGGCAGTGCTTAATCTATTTAACATGAGCTTTATTGATGTTATGGAAAGTTCATTTTTACATTGGAAAATCCATGATAAAAAGTCAAACCCCTTGCAGAAGTCTTAAGTATCTTACATCCATGCATCAGGCAGGAAAACATCAGCAAACTTATAAGACTTCAATGCTTTGGAAAACAGAATACCCCAGAATTATCACTTTTCAGCAAAAGACAGAACCCCTACATAGTACCAAAATTTTGGAAATAAGCATTCACAGCCAGTACAGGTTTAGTTGAACCCAGTTTTCAGATTTATTTGTGACAGAATTCTGTAAGGGATCATTGTGATTCAATTGTAATTTCTTTCTTTTAGTTTTATAAAGCTTCTCAGGCTGAAAAAAAGGGTCTGCCAGTGAAATATCATCATAGCCTTTCCCCGGTTGCATGTGTTAGTTATGTGTGAAAATAAAAGGATGAAAACATGAAATCAAGACTTTAGAAATGAACGTGTGAAACCTAAGTCTGCAAATTGTTGGAGGTTTTACTAGGAAAATCTGACCTTGCCAGTGAAGTCAGCTTTTTAAATCTATCTTGTTAGGATTTTTTGGGTTAGGTTTTTTTTTGCCTCTTTTTTTTTTTTTTTTTTTTTTGCCAGTGGTGGGAGTCAACCAGCATTAAAGACTTATCTAGGATTGTTGTTCACTTTCTCTAGCCTTTGCGGTGTGGCAATTAGGTACCTCGTTAATCTCTCAGGTACCAGCTAAAAAGAAATCCTGAAATGAATCATCTTCTGAATCTTTCTTTTTAACTTACAAGATGCATGTAGGTGGTTAAAGTCCGGGGAGGTGACTCCTATCTCCCAGTATTTGTTATTACAAGGTCTCCTTAAAGTGCTCCAGAGAGCTTCTTAAAAGCAGATTTGTGTTTTATTGTTTCATATTATGCTACAATGCATAGTATCAAGAATAACTGTCAGGCATAAACCAGGTGACAAGTTGGAGTAAATAGTGAACCTGAGATGTCACATGCATCCTAAGAAAGAACTTACCCAATTTAGTTAAAACATCATTCCTGTCCATTCAGACCTCAAGATACAGAAGTAGAGTTAAAATTCAGTACTTAAGCCAAAAAATGTACAGATTTAAATATAAAATAAGAAAGGAAGAGGGGAGAGAGTTTCTTAAATGAACATTTTTCATCTGCAATGAATAGCAGCCTTGCCACTGAATGTTACCAGATTTTATCGAGGTAAAACACGTGCATTTGCTGCTAGGTAGCATGATAGTGATTTTTATTTCCAGAAAGACTGAAGATCAAAGAGAGCCAGGCTGGGGATAGTGAGCCTGGGTGGTGGAACTGTCAATTGAAAGGCATTTTCTGTTCTTATCTATTACCACAGAAATTCTGAGACTATCTTGGAATTACAGCTTCTGGAAAAGAAAAACGGAAAGTTGATGCATTCCTGCATCACTGCTTTTCCACCCCGAGTCTGTTGTGCTATCCTTAGGACAGTCACTGATCTGGTTCTATCCATGGATTAGCACTTCAATCAAGTAAAAAAAGGAGAAACATTTCACTGTGTTTCAGATTCCAGTGTGGGGGCAGAAGATGAGCATTCAAAGTGGGAGAAAGTGAGTGACTGACTACTAGCGTAAGTAATTCTTGTGTCAAGGTTTTGACAAGTCGTTTGTTGGAAAACCTATTTTACTGATTGCAGTCTACACTTAATAGATGTGCCATCCAGGGATGTGTCAGCTCCCTTGCAGCATACCAATTAATGGCAGTCACTGGTGGTGAAAGTAGCTCTTTTAATCTTATTAAAAAGTGGCATACAATATAATTTCCTTTGTGGGAATGTCTGAATGCATTTTATCTGCTGAAAAAAGAACACCACCATATTTGAACAATCTAGACAAAAAACTGCCAGCCTCCCTGTGCCTTTTAACTATCTATCTTTTGCTTTCTGATGGAGTTCACACTTTTAAAATCTGATCAATAACGAAGCAGTTTGGGTAATTGTGTCTCTGTATTCACACTTTAATACTACTAGCAGTTTTAAGTTAATTGAATTTTGCCTTGATAACACTAAAAATATTTCACATGGAAGTCAGAGATCCTTAAATAGGATGCTTCAGTCTCTTATACAGAAGCTTTTTCTTACTCTTCTTGATTTTTAATTACATACATGAAAACCAGATATTATGGGTTAGCTTTGATCCAGAATTTAGACACCTACTTGCACTTGCAGAGTTACTACAAAAACCTATGCTTCAGTGCTATGTAACCGTCTCAGTATGACCCTCCTAGCACATGGAGTTGCTTAGGTCTTGGCTTTTCTCAGTTCCTTGGAGACCACATCTACAGTAAGAATCTCAGAACACAAATCCTACAACTCACCTTGCTATGACCTTTTACAGAAGAGATAGGGTATTGTGCCAGTAATTGCAGTCAAAACTTCAAGGAGTTGATCACATCTTTGGTCTGGCTTGCAAGTATTTGTTTTTCTTCAGGCTGATGTTCAAGAGACTTGACCCCTCTCTCCTTGGAGCTGTGCAAGATGTGACTGGACAAGGCTCTGAGTAACCTGATGTGATTCAAATTACTCTGAGCAGAGGATTGGACTTGGGGGGGGGGGGGGGGGCTGCAGCCTAAATAAGTCTGTAACTATGAGATAATTTGGAGGATACTTTGACCACTAAAGTCTAGCAAGCATGGTGATTGATGTAATCCTTCTTTGAGGTTCTAGGTTCTTTTTCTTTGGTAAAATTATCCTTTTATTGAGGTCAATTAACTTTTTAACCAGATTTCACCAGGAGCAGACAATCACAAAAGTTTTTTTGGAAATGCTTCCTGCAGAGTAGAAATGTTTCTTCCACTAATATGACTCCCAGCAAGACAGACATGTAATAATAAATTGTTCTTTCCTTGGTCTTTAAAGACTATTAACATTTTAGACTGGCATTATGCAACTTTCTCTCAAAGTCTGGAAACTTAACAAAATATTAACAAGTAATAAGGTCTGTAACCTTTCCTGACCAATGTATCCCTAAAACCCAGCAGGAACTTTTATTTGGCCTTGGTTGTACACTCCATCATTTCTCCCAAAGCCTCTTACGCAAAGAACAATTCAAGAACATGTATAGTGTTATAGATGCAGTTATCCACCACATAGTACATAGTGGTGAGACCCAAACATTATTCCATTTTAACTCCCTGTTTTCCCTTATAAACTACTAATGTCATGTAGGCCCAAATGCTAGTATTAGTTATGCCCACATATTAGAATTAGGTTCTTTATTAGTGGGGTGTATAGCTGGGTTACACCTGCCATGATCTTACTGGTAATAGATGATGTAGGTGCAGAATGCTTGGCTCTACAATGACGAAGTTAGTAAGCATTTTGGCACTGATTTAGACGACAACAGGAGAAAGTTTTACTATCCCCACTTGTAATACTTCTTTGACCATGTGACTGAAAAGGTGTTGTTGCTTGCTCCATTTTATTGTGAGCTAAAACGAGATGCCCACTCTCTTTTGAGGTTTCTGTTAACATTTCTGTTCCTGTCAACTTTTGAGAATTTGTGCTATGGATTATTCTTTTATAGTATATTTGAAATGGATGGTCAGGATGGGATCTGTGGTCCATGTAATCCTTCAGACTCATAATTTCCATTGGCCACTAACAGGTGCTTCAGGAAAGGAAAAAAACCTTATACTAAGCAGGCATGGTATAAGTTGTCCTGTGGGAAAATTTCTCCCTAATCCTTGCTTACAATTTTTTCAAGCTGAGTCAGTTTGTTAAATTGCCAGTTTTTCCTAAGCTCTACACATCCATTGGTATTTAGCCTTTGTCCACTTTTGTGTTCATGATGAGAGCTGTGTGAATCCTGCTGATCCCGTTTTAAACAGCTTTCAGATTCTCCTGATGGTGCACCTTGCAAAGAATTCAAGCCTAACTACATAAGCAGTTGGTTTGTTCTCAAGTGAGAGAAGGCATCCATTTAAAGACTGTATTTATACCTCCTTGGAAACTGTCAGATTATGTGTGGAGGAATTTATAGGCTATGTCTATACATATCTATAAAATAAAACAGGTCACATCCTATTCTCTGGGTCTGAGAATAAATAGCTTGCACGTATGTGGATATGATTCTTTCCTCCCTAAAATAGGAGGGCATAATGGAAATAATCTCACATCAGTTCTCCTCCCCAGTTTGTCCTTGGCATTGCTTGTTAATGTGGTATTTGGAATTGGGCACCACTAAGGCAAGTATTAAGAGTAGTAACTAAACAGTGTGGACTATCACAATCCACCACACAATCTGACATTGTTTAGTTTATTATTAAATAAATAATATAAAAATAAAATAATGAAACAAAGTAATAAAATATCTTTAGGGTTTTGTTCCTACTAGGTCAAAATACCATGCTCACTGGTATTTTGGTCTAGCAACCATGTTTAGGATATAGTGTGCACTGTTACAGACCTGCAGGTATTGTTACAAACCACAAAGTAGCTACAGCAGTGGCATCCCACCATACAGAATTACCTGCTCAGCTTCAGTCACTTCTGAAATGTTGGACTTGACATCTGAACTAAAGCTTCCCGAGTGCCTCAAACTAACATTGGAAGAATGAAAATATATACTTATCATCAGACTTATATAAATCAAGAGTATTTGCAACAATTTCTTTCATGATTAAAAAAATTAAAAATCAGTAATTTGCATTTGGGTGTAAAGACTTATTAATAGTAGATTATTGTAATCTACTGTTAAAAAGGCAGAATCCAGTGTTTGGTAAACGTCTGTTCAGTTTTACCAATGTTTGATACCTTCGGATTTACGAAGCAGGGATACTCTTTATAAGAGTTCATTCTGTAATGAAGGATGTGAATGTTGATACTGCTAATGAGAGACTTGGTTTTAATTTTTGTGTTTAAGTAGCTATTTTGTTCAGCAGTGAATCACCATGCGACCTAGGATAAGTCCTGCATTGTGTATTCTGTTTTGCTGTCAAGTGACAGCAACACGGTTACTTCATAGGAAAGCAAATTTGACAGTTTGCAGTTCAGCGAGAAAAGGTGGGAAGGTTCCAGTTGAGGCTAAGTATCTGTATTCTATTAATGAGTCATAGCTTCACTGAAAGAAGATTAAGATATTCTTAAAAAGGTGCAAGAATAGGGAATGTACTTTTTTCATAGCATCGCCCTCTTTCACAAGTAACTTAGGAGCTTCCTTCATTACTCATGTTGAATAGAAGTGATTGGAGCACCTTCTCAGTGCTCTTCTGTAAAGAAGCTTATGAGACAGACAGTTTTGGCTGGTAGCTTGGCTTTCTCTGTAACAACTCTGCATTGCAGAAGTACAGCTGAAAATATCTAGGTATTGCTATGATCACCAATCCTTGACACGAGGAACAGTTCTTACTGAGGAAACAGTAATGACAGTGGAAATGGGCCTCCCAAACCACCTGGAGAATGCACATGCCTTTGACATATTCCAGAAAGATAAACCATTATGTCCAGGGAGATCCAGAACACCCATCTGTGTTTTCTAATGTAAAAACCTCATTACCGTTATTTTTTAATTATACACTGCTGAGGTCTTGGAGAGAACTGTTATCTATTTTTCTGGGTTTATTGTAGACTAGTTTTTTACATCAGTTACCAATTCATTTACAGACACAGATATTTTTGATCAAGGTTCATACATTAATACTGCTTTTACTAAAAGAAAGAGAGAAAGTGAAAAAAAGCATAAAATGTGGATCAGCTAAGCTTTTTGGCCATACTAATTATTTTTTGGGGTTTGCAAGAACACATTTGCATCTCCCAAAGCATTTCCCACTATGTCAGTGTATAATGGAAGTGATAGTGTTTTCTAAAGTGAGCTTTTCAGATCTGTGATTCTTTCAATAGATGTGAAAACCAGAGCAGTTCATGTTCCCCTTACACTTATTATAAACATAATGATGTCTTGATAAATTAAACAAAATGTCGACATGTATTGGGAACAATGATAAGTTATATAAGCTGTAGGGTACATGTTCCCAAGAGGGTGGCATTCTTTTAAAGATAAACATGGGTGGATAGGGAAGGAAATATTCTTTGCTTTATAACAACATGTATAATGTACATAATAGACATATACATATTCATAAATATATACATATATGTATATTTGTGTTTGTATACACACATAGTTTCTACTCACACACACCTACATATATAATAATATATGAAAATCTATCACTATAATAAATTACATAGCATATAATATAAATTATATTTATGCACTATATTAATATATATAAATATATTAATGCAATATATGATAAGACATATGTAATAGTAATATAGAACAATATTGGAAGTCTGCAATTACTTTTTATGGTCCCCAAAAGCAGTAGAGGTCATAGAAAATCGCAGGTAATCAAAATTCCCAGGAGCTCAAGGTCTGTAAGCTGTAACCTACTTGTGAAAATCCATTATTCCACAGGGCTTATTTCCACATTGCATAAAGCTAGTTCACATTGAAGAGTGTACTACATGTGGAAATGAACTGCAGAGCACAGGACTACAACTTTCCCCTGAAGAGCAGCAGTGTTTCAATTATCTCAAATATTTTGAGAATGTAAATAATAAGAAAAATGATTTCTTTGTCAGTGAGATATTGGAAACATTATTTGGAGGTTTTTTTAGAAATACCAAAGTTTTTAGAGGAAAATGGAAATGCAGAGAACATGATTGTTTCTACCTATTCTTATGTGTTCTTTATTTAAACTGCACTTGTAGTGACCATGAATATAATTTCTCTGAACACATTCAAAACAATCTGATCCATGGAACTGAAACAATTAACTGTGAATTTTGAATGTGATTTCTCTAGATGTCTAGGGCAGGTGGGATATTGTAGAGTTATGTTTCATGGTGGTTGCATCCTCCTAATGGCTGCTGAAGACATCTGTCTACTTCCGTGGAGAGCCACTAGTTAGTTCCAAACGCTGCAAACACTACATATACCTCCAAACTCATGGACAATGACAGATTTGTTTAACTTTACATGCTGTGAACATCTTGACTGACTTTGGTGGAACTCTTCCCAGTTGTAAAGTGAGGCATGTGCATGAAATCTTGGCGTGATTAGGGCTTAAGACATTAAGTTTTTATTGCGTTCTGTAGAAGACTGATGGAGGAGTTAATTTGACTGATGCCAGCATACTTTTTGCTAAAAGTTTGCACCCTAATGACTGCAAAATGTGATGTGACTATTCCAGAAATCTTGAAAATATATTGGAGGAGTGAGAACAGCAGGTTTCTCATTTGAATACTGTGTATGTTCTGTAGTGGGTAGTTACTGATGGCTTTCTGCTGCTCTACTAGACTTTTCAGTATGTAAAATGTTGAGTATTGGTGAGCTGGCATTTCCTTCTTTAGTTGGCACATGGATAGACTGTTTCTCTCTAGCAGTTCCAGAAGATTGTTATGGACCTGAGCTGAGTAAAATGGGTGTAGATATTTCAGTAAATGCAGAAATTGTTAGCACCATCTATTGGTAAAAAATGTAAAGAAATTAAAACTATTTTCACGAAATATGCATGTACTCAAATTAGAGTCTGATTGAATAAATAAGAGCTCTTGGTTTAATTATTCTAAATGCTATTAAAATATATGTAAATATATCTTTTTATAACCAGACATTTCGTCTAGGGTTTGCATCTTATTGAAGACACTTGTGACTTTAAAAAAATGCTCACTGTTTTGTATGAAGTCGTGGTGAGTTTCTGAAAACAGTATTCTTTATTTTTCCTGGGAAAGGCTAAACAAGATGGGAAACTGGGTGGAATCTTGGATGTAAAACAGGTTTAAAAAATTAATTGAATCACAGTGTTACTCTACAAAAAGCCTGACTAATATTTATATTTCATTATTCAAATGTTTTGATTTTCTGCAACAAAGACAACAGCAGACACCAAGAATTAAAGGAGTTCACTACCTGTAGGAATTGAGGAAAGGATTTTTGAGGAATAGTTGGCTTTAACTTAAAGAGAGCATTGTCACAACATAATAATCTAGTCCATACACGAATGAGCTCAGGCTCTAACTGTTTTCACACATTGACTCAACTTCTGCAGTAATAAAACTGAAAGACTTGGCAGACTTGACAGGTAAGACACATGTTGATCTGCTCTTGATACGATGGTATATTGACTTCTGCGTGATCTTTGAGAAAGGCAGACACAAAGTACAGCACGATTCAATTGAGATTTCCAATGGCTAAAGCAGTTTTGCAAAGTTGTCTATAGACCTCTCATACCTTTGTATGTCCGAGCATTTCTTCAGGTGTTGCTTCCTCTGGTTCATGACTTCAAAACATTTTATTTTCAAATCAAATTTGACTGCTATACAAATATGGTATTGTGAAAACTGAATAAAAATAGCTGTGTATATGATGGAACATCCACAGCTAGATTTTTTTTTATATATATTCATGTTTTACACCGCATCGTACAGAGGTTATACACAAGATGATGTGTAGTGGTAACATTGTGAGGGATTTGATGGCAGTAACTCTTTTTCTTTCTGATATATGGTCTATCTCAGCATGAGCTGTTCCCTGTTTCCGTATTTTGGCCAGTCTTAATTTCACCCTGGTAAAGTCACTTTCAGAAAGCGATTCTTCCCTTGAGGGCTTGCCAAAATAACTGGTAGGGCCCCAGGTTGAGGCTAAAGATAATATTTGAATTCTTTTTATGAAGCATTTAATTATGTCTGAAATTCTGACTGAAGGTCAGGATGCATGGGAGCATAGAAGTAGTCAGGCTAAATTTTTAATATATTGCCAGTTATAGTAATCACCAGGGAAGCTCAGGCAAGAAGATATTCTGATTCCAAGTATAACGGTGAGTAGGATGCATTAATTTCTTCACCTTGAACCTAATGTAGCTCAGCAGTTCTTTTCTTTCCTCAAGAAAATAATTCCAAAGGCTCTAATTTAGGAAGTGTTAGATTAAGAATATTTTTACAAGAGGTGCATTCCATCATGGGAGATACCCAAGGGGACTTAAAGGACATTTTGAGCAAAGCAAGAAGGGAGGCTCTTGGCACTGTCTCAGTTCCTGTGCCCTTCCATGAATGTAGAAGTGCTGTAGCAGCTTCCCTTACTGCTGCATGGAGTACTGCCTTTGGGGACCAGGTCATCCTCAGCAGTGTCTGCCTTTGCATCCTCATTCACTGCCTCCCACATGCTAGCTGCTTCTTTGGCAATGTTGCAATGACGATCATCTGAATGAAGTAACTTAAAAATGATGCTAGAAACAGGGATTACTTTCATCCTGTCACTATTTGTAGGCTGGACTGGCTTAAAGGGTGACCCTGGGAATAGCTATAGGAGACCAGGTGAAGAGGAACAGTGTCACAAACAAAAGAAAGGTGCCCTTATGGCTTTTCCACTGGAGTCTGTGTCTTGTGTAGCCACATGACAGTTTATTTTAAAGGCTGGGAGTGGTGTAACAGGGCTAAAGTATTTCCAGCATCTCAGAAAGGTAATAGCTAAACTATGTTCTGGTCTTTTGCTTTAATCACATGTTCTGTATTTTCTTAGTGAAATAAAATATCTCAAATGGGTTTATTTGTGGATGAAATCCCATCTACCCTCTTCACTTCAGAAAAATGTGTTCCAAATTCAAACACGTATTCTATCTGCTGAATGACAGTTGGTCTCTGCTGGGGTGAGAGTAATCACAACAGACACAGCAAAACATGCAAGAATTCCCAGGCTGTCTCTGAAAGAATTAGTACTAGGACATGGAGAGCCTCATTAGCAAGGTCTGTTCCTTAGTACAGCCAAATAGATTGTGTGAGTACTGTGCTGGTATGGCTAGCACATTTGTTAATGCATAACTTTACATCATTCATATCCCACGAGACAACCAAATCCTGCCACATGCCACAGCCTTGAGAGGGAAAACCAACATTGAGCCCATCTGGTGAAATTTCAGCCAGTGCAAGTGGAAGGAAGAAGGAAATTAGCAGTTTCTATGTGTTTTATAACTGGTATTGGCTTCAGAAGTCCTGTGTCAAGGAACTTATGTTATACAAATAATCTCCTAGTTCCCAGAGGGAGTTTTGGGTCAGCTGTCATGTACTTTCCCCTCAAGTCAGGAAAGGAAACCTCAATATAAAAAAGCCTAGCATATGATAGTTTATATTTATTATGGAAATATTTGTGTCATGTTCCCTTGCAGAAAGCATTATTTTTCATTTTTTATCACTAAGCTGGCTTCAGACATGAAGAAAGCTGTAGCTAGAGGGGGTCCTCTTTAGAAGACATTTCAAGAATCTTGAAACAAAAATAAACTGTGGAAAATAATGCAGTTTTGATCCTGGAACTCAGTAAACCTTATGGGGAAACTTTTTTTGCAACACTGTAATCAAATGAGAATGTTGTTTTGCCTCCTGAGAATCGGTATCTTCTTGTTTATTGCTGGATAAGACTCTGCAGTTGGTTACAGTCCTCTGACCTTTTTTGCTACATCATCTTTCCCCCTCAAAAGCCTGTGTGGCTACATCATTTGCTAAAAGAATTGTCAAATATGTGAGTTTGAAAAGCTCTTTGTTTCCTCTCAAGTCTTCTTGCGGTGCATAAACACTGTCATTGCCCTGCTCTGATTTCCTTGTTGCAGGCAAAACAGGCTTTGTAGCAAATCTTTTCAATCCACACTAGCTGCTTCCTACTGCTACTGGAAGATCAAATTTTGTTTTCTTGAACTAAAATGTTCAGGGATTAGAAAGTTTGATTTCTGTACAGTCAACAATGCAAGTCACATTAAAAAGAGTGGGACTCTTTTGAAAAAGCTGGGTCTTCTTAATCAGCTATGTGCATCCCAAAATCCAACTGTAGGCAAAATTTAAAAAGTTCCAAGTGAGACCCAACTTGAATCAAACTAGATTATTAGGTTTTAAATAGGAATCAATCTCAATTTGAGTCACAAAACCAAAATTACGTATATAGCAATCAATCAATTGTTATTATATTTTTTAATTGGAAGCCATAATTTCTCAAAGGACATTCATGGATTGTATAGAGAACAATCTTCCAAAGGCCACGTGGCTCCTTAACTGCCACATCCCTAACACCCCACCCCACCTTCCTCTGCCCCAATCTGTCATGAAAACATTGTTTGGTTTATTCTGATATGGAATAGGAAAAATAATTCTCTAGCTTTTACAAAACAATTAGTATTGCACCTAATTCCACTTTTTTCCACTTGCTGAAAGTCAGTGTAATACCTACACGTTTCCTGCCTAGTACAACAGGAAACTGAAATTGAACCATTTCATGGTTGCAGAGTGGTTTCACAATCTCTTTGCTAAATCACTAGAAAAGATAGAATCACATCAGTCTTGCACAGTAAGAGAAAAAATATTAATGCAATGTATATACTAGATTAATGATATAAGCTATGACAGTAAAGCTTTTCAGTGGGGACTCTAATACAGTTGAGAAAACTCTCATCCAGAGTCCTATTTTCAAACTCTTCATTTGCAGAATATTGTCTTATGGAGTGATATCAGGCTGACCCAGCATCCAAAAGGTAGACTATTTTGCATAAGGAATTTTTTTCAATATTCTCTGTTATTATACATAAGAAGACAGATATTTCCTCATAGTGTTCACATATTTCAGTCCCTCCCTTCTCATGTGCATGCTTTCTCACCTCCCCCCCACCCCGCCCCCGCCAGCCCTTTTCCTTGTTGATAGCCCAGAAATTATTTTGTTTTTAACAGAACAGAAAACATACTGTTTTCCCAGAGAACAGGTTGTGCTCAGCTATGTTACACACCAACAAAAAGGAAAATGAGGAACAAAGGGTGTAAAGTACATTATTTTCCAGACTGATATAAGAGGCTGATTCTGAAGTGACTCTGCATGCAGAATATTCATTTAGAGCAAAGCAATACAGAATGCCCATACAAATGTCTACACTGTTGGAATAAATATAGCTGGCATATAAACCTGAATGGACTGTTGATCTGGCTGTCATTTCTAGATGACCTTGATCTTAAATCTGCTCGCTTCTATGGCCACTGCTGTGCCTGACATTTTCCATAATGACACTAGGTAAAGATCTATTGTTTCTCCAGAGCAAGTAGGCTTTATCGACAATAAGGAATGGCTCTTCTAGAGGTGACTTTCAAGTACAGGGTACATACCAGTTTAACAGGCTGGGATGTAATTCAGATTGTTTTGCCCAGCAAGTCCCTGTCAAACTGGCAGGGAGGCAAAAAGGGCATTTCCCTGACAGCCTCTTACCTTCTTCTTTCCAGTCTCTGAGGTGGTTGATGTGATGGCACAACTGCCCTGCTGTGGGAGTCTGCCCTAGCCTAGATGCTACCATGTTTCTGCAGCACTTCTAGAAGGACCACTGGAAAAACATGAGTGCTCAGAGGAGAATCATAAAGAAAGGTGTCATGAAAGGTCTGGGAAATACCTTGCAGAGAGTTTAGGGCCACATCTTGGTGAAAGCAATACTGAGAAGTCTTTTAATAACTGCAATTTTAATGGAATAAAACTGAGAGTAAGAAAAGACTTAAATCCATTGGGAGAAAGCACAATAAGCCACAAGTGCTTAGACAGTATAGATAGATTCTCCATCTCTCAATGTCTTCAAGTCAAAATAAAACACAATTTGAAGAAGTGTACTTCAATCAAAAATAAGTTAATGATTCACTAGAGAGAGCCTGGCTGGCATCCCAGCCCACGCTCATCTCAGACAATCGAGCTTTTATCTACAGCCAGGTGTGTGCAATCCTCAAACCCTGAACTGCAGCACCTTGGGACGTAAGTGCACCCCATTCTTGTTCACCCCACAGTTCACTGAGGGTGGTAGGTGCTGCCTCGCTGGCCACATCTGCTGATAAAATGGGCAGTCATAAAGGGCTTCGTTGCTTGTTCAGTCTTATTATCAGATAAGCTGATAGAAAAAGTGTGAGTATTTAAAAGTAAGAACTGAACATTTGGCTGAAAATTTAGTAACAGATAAAAAAAAAGAAGAAAATAACAAAACATATCTAACAATCAAGTTCCTCATTAGCTACTGCAATGTCTCAGTTAACTTGGCCTTTCTTAACTTTGGTCCGTGTTGCCCTAGGGAGTTTCTTTTGTTCCTTTCTTTAGTATAGTTGCTCCCTCTTCCTGTGCTCACTCTCCACTGGGACTGTGAGGAGCCCTTTTTTCTTTCTCCAGGTTGGAATGTTGATTTTTTTATTTTTATTTTTAATCTGCTCCGCAGGAGAATTTATTCCTTATTTTTTCACTTAGAAATCTTTTCCATGACTGACACCAATTATCATGGCTTTCTCTCTCTTATTAACCTCTGCCGAGGGATTTGAGGTATCATATGCAAATAGAAATAGAACACTGCAGTTTTTGGAAGCTGAATTTTTTCCCTTCCCTCCTATCCAGTTTTCCCTGATTTCCATTCCCATTACAATTCTTAGTTAATGTGTTCTTTCTACCTCAGGTTAACTCCTCCTGTTTATACCATTTTTCAAAAATGTGGTAAGAATGTAAGATCCATGTGTGCTAAGAATCAGTTATTGTACAGACAGCTTATTAATGCCAGAATGGCCAGTTATCTTGCAGCATTGTATATAAACCAGATGGGAAAAAGAAAAAATGGAAATAAACATCTAAGAATGAGTTGATAGCACACTGAGGTTTTTAGTTGTTGCTGGGTGAGGTTAATACCAAGTCAAGGACTTTTCAGTTCCTTGGGCCCTGCCAGCGGGAGGGCTGGAGGGGCACGGGAAACTGGGAGGGGACACAGCCAGGACAGGTGACCCAAACTGGCCAAAGAGGTATTCCATACCATGGGATGCCATGGTGAGTATATAAACTGGGGGAAGAAGAGGGAAGGGGGGGACACCTGGCATTATGGCATTTGTCTTCCCAAGTAACCGTTACATGTGATGGAGCCTGGCTTCCCTGGGGATGGCCGAACGCCTGCCTGATGGTGGGAAGTGGTGAATTAATTCCTTGCTTTGCTTTGCTTTGCTTGCATGCGCAGCTTTTGCTTTACCTATTAAATTGTTCTTATCTCAACCCCTGAGTTTTACATTCCTTTCTGATTCTCCTCCCCATCCCTCTGGGTGAGGGGCAATGAGCAAGTGGCTGTGTGGGGCTTGGTTGCCAGCCGGGGTTAAACCATGACAGTACTGCTACTTGATGGGACAGCACAGTTATACTTCATGTCCTGCTCATACCATGAGGATGTGGCCAGACTTTTGTGTTCTGCATGCATATGCTATTAGCCAGCTATTGTACTTCAACTCTTTGATAAATTGCTTATTTTTCTACCTCTCCCTTCTTCTAATTTTTTATTAGTTTCTTTCTTTTTTTCGAAGAATGTTATATCACAGACTCTCCTCCCAATAAAAATTTAGCATTGGCTGTAGAAGTTCCCCAAATCTGAAAAGGTAAAACCTAGCACATCTTGCAGAACTATGAAGTTTTTTCTTATTTATATGACCTTTTTTTTTTTTTTTTTTAATTGGGAGGGTTTTGTGGCCTCTAATATATTGATTTTGGACCATCTACATTCTAATCTCTTTGTAAATACTTCTTGATTGACAGCAGCGTATCTCAGGAGATGCTGGGAGCTGTAGTCTCTTACTTAAGACTTTTCCTCCCTTGTCATCTCAAATGTCATTTCTGAGACATTTATCACAAGACACTGTCACTGGACAAATAAAGGGGCTGCATGATAGTAACTCAGATATACACAGCCTCTCTTCTTCAGTGACAGGTCCTGCTGTTGGCTACTTGAGATAATAGAAGAGTTCAGATCTGTCAATAGATGCAGAGGGAGGGGCCCAGGACAGGATCTGAAATGGCACTGCACATGCTCAGTGGGTCAGGAGAGATGTCCCTGTGGAGTCAGTGCAGATTGCAGCAGAGATAGCCCTCCCTGGGAAATGATAACATTTGTTGAGAGGGCAAGGGAGGGATCTGCTAGAAGAACTTGCACACAGTTAATGTGCACCAGTGCAGTTCATACATTAGAACTGTGTGCTTATTTTCAAGAGAGGCTGTGTGCTTTCTTTACAGGCTTTATAAAGCTTTTTATAGTATTTCTTCCAGTTGTGCCTGTGTTTGTTTTGCAGTTTGTTTGGTTTTTTTTGTTGGTTTTGTGGTTTGTTTTTTTTTTTTTTTTTAAATAGTGAGATTTCCTTGACAAAGTAACTTTGAACTTTAAAAGGAAAAACTATTGTCTGCTTCAGTATTGCTCTTGGTTTTATCCAGTAAATCTTTCCTAAAAGAATGACTAGCAAAGAGTAAAAGGGGGGAGAGAGTGGGCTTTTCTTCCAAAACAACTAAGACAGTAAGTCAGTTTGGGGAGATTTTCAAAGGCACTGTGATGCATAAATAATTTCCCATGCCTCATTCCCACAGTAATGAAAGGAAGTTAAGTTGCTACACCTGAAGGATCTGTCTTGATTTTCACTGAAACCTGAACTCCAAAGTCACACAGTCAGTGTTAACTTTTACATCATTCTGAATGATTTTAAGCATACCACAATGAAAATACAGGGAGAAACTGCCCTACCCTAAAACAGTACACAGGTTGGATTTTCCCATGATGTGACAGTGAAAACTGGAAAAGCAGAGATGATGGCTTGAGGAAATACCACAATCCAAGAAGACAACACATTTAACTTAATTTAAGCATATGGTCCTTATCACAAAGACCTGAGGTGTTACTTTTGTTTTCTACAAGCTGTGTTTCAGTTATTTCAAAGAATGGTATTTTTCCTTCCTTGCACACAAACACATATGTTACATACACAAACAGTTTATTCATAGAAGAAAAGAAAAAGGACATAAAACACTGAGGAGGAAGGAAATCTGAACTGAATAGAGTTTGTAATTAGGAGTCATTAATTTGGTCTTTTGGCCTAATGCTGGTTTTTGGTGTGGTTTTGGAATAAACTCTTCAGCCAGAAGAATGATACATGGAAGCACCCCTAAACCAAAGTCTGTAAAATCAGAGTGCTCTTTCCTCCTCCTTAATGTTTATAGGATGCATATCTTCAGCTACATTAGGAATAACTGTACTGTCACCCTGTAGAAGTCTGCCATTTGGGTTAAAAATTTCAGGCTCAGCAGCAGCATTTAAGGGCTCAAGTTTCAAAGAGAACTAATGGAATATTTTTCACAGATCACATAACATATTTTAGGAACTTTCACCTTTAATTAATAGTTTATAAGTTGCTTCGAGCTCCTTGGATGGAAAAATGCTATAGAATGCTTTTGTGCTTATTATTTCTGTAGTAAACCAAGCTAGAACAGAAACATTTTCTTTTTCTGTAAGGTATTTTTTACCTTTCTGGCCTGCCAATGTGTCTTTATTTCTTAGCTCCTTTGGAATCTTTTTTCTTCCTCTCCTGTGTACTTTCTATTAAATGAAGAGTTTAAACTGTGGGAATAATGGAGCCCTTGTAAGCTCTGTCTGCACTCACTATTCATTATTTATCCAGTGACCAGGTACAGTGGAAGCAGGCACAAAGCTAAATGTTATTGGACTAACTTTGATGCAGGCAGTTCATTGTCTGAGAAAAAAGCATTTAAGCCTCAATGTTCTCAGTTCCATGATTTTCAACACTACCTCTTCTCCCCTCCTCCTTTCTCTTTTATTAACTGCTTTACTCCAATATCCTTTTGACTGTGGTAACTGGCACTGTCTACAAAATCCAGTACAATGGTACTATTCATCCTGGCTGTGCCATTTTTAGATTCCATAGCATGCTCCATCCCTATGGTAAAGATCATTCCGCCTTGTCACTTTCCTTCTTTTGAGGCAGTGGTTGCTGAAGCAAAGGCCAATATTTGGAATCTGATTAGTACATCCAAGCTCTAAAGAGCTGAAATCAAGAGAACTGTATTGGAAACTTGTGTGTGCACACAGAGGGTATAATGAGGCACTCAGTGTCTCACAACACTGACATGGTTACGCTTCAGTGGAGAGAGTGCCAGATACATTGTTCATGAGCACACCCTGCCCAACCATCCACAGAGCAGCATCAGTATCCTCTGCAGGGGTGCTGCTCTCCTGCCTTCTAGCTAGTAAAGTACCACAAAGCAGACAGGTGCAGTAGCGAGAGGCATCTAAGAAAAATATTGATACTGACAAAGTGAACTACAAAATGAATGTGTTTTAATATTTGTTGATGTCCCAACCAAAGCTATCTAGTTCCTAGTGTTACCATGTCACGCAGTTATGCTTCTTGCAACTTTGAACATTTTATGAAGTCCCTAGAGGCACGAAAATTCACCCTTGGGTATTCTATTGAACAAGTTTTCTCAGTTTTCTTTCTAATTGTTGCTTTACTGTGTAAAAATTGTATTTTGGACTTTCTTATAAGTCTGGTTATGGTTTTATTTTATTTTATTTCTTTATGTGTACAGTAGATATTCTTCTAACAAAATTTCAGTTTTCATAAGCAGACCAAAGGTGCATGTTGGGGAACACTTATCGATGTTAGCATGTGCAATATCCTATAATTATATATTAATCTTGACTTTGTCTCCCAAAATGTGAAGGACAGAAGAACAAATAGAAGTAGGGGAGAGAAAAAGGAAGGGAAGGGAAGGGAAGGGAAGGGAAGGGAAGGGAAGGGAAGGGAAGGGAAGGGAAGGGAAGGGAAGGGAAGGGAAGGGAAGGGAAGGGAAGGGAAGGGAAGGGAAGGGAAGGGAAGGGAAGGGAAGGGAAGGGAAGGGAAGGGAAGGGAAGGGAAGGGAAGGGAAGGGAAGGGAAGGGAAGGGAAGGGAAGGATGAGAGGACAAGAAAGGAGAGGAAATGGAACTGGCAGAATGGATGGATGGATGGATGGATGGATAAAAAATAGAAAAATCTTAAAGAGAACATCAAAAGCTGCTTCAAATCTCATGAAAAATATTAGAGCAGGTGAATTTTGAGAGTTATTTATTTAGTTAGTTGTAATGAAACAAATATGCATAAAAGAACACTTGTTCTGGGCTTTGGGTAACCTGGATATCTGTTTACATCTATTCCTCTTTTCCTATATCAGGAATTAAGTATACTGTGTAACTCTTGAGAAACACAAACAGCAGTGTACACTGAAACACCACACCACAAGCTTAATCTATGAAACAATTCAACATTAAATTACACCATTAATTCTGCCAGAAATAAAGCTTCCAAGAGTACCTTCTTCATAAAGTTGTGGGTTACATGTATTTCTGATCTCTGCTTACTACCATTTCATCTATTCTTTTACTCACACACCCCAAGTAAGGCATTGCCCAACCATCAGTGCTGTTAGTGAGGTCCTTTTGGTACGTAATGAGGCTTGGGTTATGGCCTGCTACCTGTAGTGCTACCTCATGGATCTAAAAATAAAATCAAACAATTTTAACCACAAAACATTATTATTTCTTTTTTGAAAGTACGAGCTAAGGTTTGTAAGTAGCTTTATAGTCAGTTAACAAACCAGGGTTTAAACGCCTTTGTGCGACTTCCAGCTTCTACATTTATTTTAAAATTATCTTCTTGGAGACTTAATAATTTCCTTCCCCTGCCCCCCCCCCCCCCCCCCCCCCTTTTTTTTTTTTCTTCTCATTAATAATAGGTAGAAGAGTCCTTACAGTTTGACCTATCAAATTTATTAACTCAAATCAAACCACATCAAACCTCAAATCCCCTCAAGAAGGCCAGTCTAAAAAGTTCTATGGACCAGTTCATTTTTCATGTCCCAAATGTTTGTCAGACTGATGATATGAAACTCCAAGGTAAACATGTCTGACAATGTGTGCTTGATAAATGCGGTGAAAGCTCCAGCAGTCTGCATGATTTCCAGTTCAAATTACCTTTGTCTTCAGTCCCTAACCCAGCTTGAATTCTTCTACACTGCAAACACAGCAAATAAAAGGAACATCTGATCTTTTAGAGAAAGCTTAGCTGGGTAGCTCCAAGCACAGGACATTAAAGAAATTCAGTTTAAAGTTTCAATGGATAGGTGAGCTTGCCATGAATTGAGGGGACAAGCTTGGTGATTCATAATAAAAATTACAATCCTTGAAAACAGGGTAACAGATGTTTTGACTCTATCACTCTGTGCATAAAAATAATCCGAGTATCAGACAAGACACTACATCTGCAGAACCAAGGAAAAAATATGATGAGAAGACTACCAATGCAAGAGAATATGAGTAAACAGTATTCTTTACACTAAGACTGGGTTGGCCTGCAATGACCTGGATCTGTGTTAAAATAAATATTTATTTTATATTTATTTCCTAAAAGGCATTTCAGCCACCCCCTAAGGAAAAAAACAGACTGTTATGCAACCGTTTTGGCAGCTAGCTGAGTGCGCTATAATGGGTTGACTTGACATTTGTGCACATATAACACATTTTGAAATAGAAGACAGGCTTTTCTTTTTTTTCTTTGAATAGTATAGAAATCCTTGAAGTGAGAAGTATTAAGTAGTTTGCCCATGAAAGACTCAGAAGATTCATTTAAAAAATAATTTTAAAAAATAACAAAAAAGAAGCTTGCACTTTGGTTTAATAAAGATATAACACCTCTTACTTGAAATCCTACCGCTTTTACTCAAAAGTGATATTATCAGAACTTTTCTCCTTAAAAAATATAAACTGTGCACTGAGGCTTTACCAGTTCAATTCAACAAAGAATTTGAAATATGAAAATATATTGGTGATCAAATTTATTCTCTTACTGTAACTACTGTAACTAGAACATATCCTGTGAACTACTTACATCTCATTTAGATGATTGGCAAATATAAAGTACAAGAACTTTTGGCATCTGTACGATGATGAACAGGTTGTACATTTGAAAGCATGAGAAAATAGCCTGATTAATCCAGAGCTAAATTTGTCACTGTTGAGATGGAGTTAAACAGTGTTTGCATCACAAGCTTTTTTTATCATGACAGCTTTATTTCTAGCACTTAACTCATTATGTCAACCCATGTCTTCTATTTTGAGACCTGAAGAAGTAATAGAACTCCCAATGCTCTGCAAAGGAGTAAATTTCACCCAAACAAAGTTTGGCCTAACTCATGATGTTTGGCTCTACAGTTATCGTATTATAATCCCGTTTTATCACAAAGAGAACTCCTTCTGAAATTACTCCTTTTGAAATGCAGATTGTTAAATTTAAACTCTGATGTGCTTCTTATTGCTAACTTATTGCTAAAAAAAAAAAAAAAAAAAAAAAAAAAAAAAGTTGAATGATTCAGGTTATAAGTTGTTCAAAACCTAGACTAGTCATTTAAATAAGTGTTGCTTAACTGATAGAACAGGAGACAGCCAGTATGTAATACATACCTTCATTGTTCTTTTCATGCAAAAGCACCTTTACAATAAAGGATGCTAAATAAAAACACTCTGAAAGGCCAACATTTCCTGCTATTTAAAAGAGAAACATCAGCATGTCTCTTATTTGTGCTCAGCAAGCTTGCTACTCCCTTTTCCATTTTCTTTAGGTAAGAATGCTATCTTGCAGCAGTGCTGTTCAGCAGACCCAGGGGAGGAAAACGTCAGTTTTCCAGATGGCAAACTGCCAGCCTGGTGATGCCGCACTGAAAGGCACTAAGGGAATTCACTTTGTTGCAGAAGCGAAAGAACATAACTTCCTAACACACCTTGTGTACATGCGTGCTTCACAACAGCTGAAGAAGTAGCCAGAAAGGTTTCAGCAGCCCTCCTCACATGCCTGTTTAGATAGTGTCATGTTTCTACAGGGCCCCAGCAGCTGTTTTAAATTTTTTTCTGACTTACAAAAAGAAACAACCCTCTTATGAGAAACAGGCATTAAAATCTAAAACCTATCTCTATCGAACTGGTTTATTTTCAACTTAAACTGAGGCGCGTTTTGTTTCATAAAATGTTACCTAAACTTCTGATGTCAGATGTCTATCCAATGTTCTTATGCACTTTTTTGTCTCTAGAGAGTAAAAGGTACTGTACAAACATAAAACCTTGATCGGAAATTGACTTTACTGTCATTACTACTATATTCAAATATGGTATTTTTATTAAGATGGCAAGTTATTAGAGTACCTGCCATTGAGGAGAGCCTGGTCTGGAAAAAAACACACAACACTATTAGGTATTCTAATGAAGGTTTGAAATGCTGAGTTCATCTGATCTGAGATGTTATTTCAGGAATAGACTACAAATTACTCACAATTTAATGGACTATCACATGTTGGATGACTTTGATGGTGTAAAAATACAGTTGTTTTAGAAACATATAAATACTTCACTTGGAAAAAAAAATTCTGTTTCATTTTAACAAATTGTACAAATTTAGCGCAGTACTTTGGGTGGGAAGCCCTTATGCTTTCAGCTCTGTATGTCCTGTGCTGAAGTGCTTTGTCATAAGAGGTAAAAAAGTGGCCTTGTTCTGCCTGAGGGGAGCCTGTCAGAGACTAACACACTTTCACAGTTAAAAAGTTAACAGAGATGATATAGCTGCTTCCTGCACTAGTTACCGGCCCTTCCGATTCTAAGTAGATAGAGGAGTCGTAAACCAGCTTAAAATGCCTTTACAACTATCTTACACTTTAAGTGTCTTGTCCAAGAAGAAGGTGATTCAGAGAGGGCAGCCAAGTCTCCTATAGGTCTTTCCTTTACTTTCCCACAAACAATAGATTTTAGGTGTGGAGCTGATTGCAACACTACTAGCTTCAAGGTTATTTTGAATATATTTAGAGAAGTACAGTATTTGAATATATTTAGAGAAACAAAGAAAAAAAGATTTTCTGCCAAAAAATTCTGGAAAAAGTACAAGAGCAACACTAGGAGAGACAGCAGGACCCATTGATGGGTGTGAGCGGCTGGGGCAATACAACCGACTTCCTGAGTAATTCCTTCCCCAGGCAGCTCCTATCAGATCTCTTTTAAGGTGTACAAAGAGGTCTATATAAGAGTTATTTTCATAACAATGAGCAATGTTATACATCATGTTCTTTAAACATATCACTATTTTATTTTAATCCATGTTATATCAGAAAGATGTGAATTTGAGCAATGCCCCTTGTAAGCAGGTTTTAATAAGAGAAAATAAAAATGTAAAAAAAAAAATTACAGAAAGAAATTTGAAAAATATACATTCATACACTCAAACTCACAAATTACTTCAAAACTAAATTCTCTGAAAAGATACAATACAGACATTTTGACTTCAGCCTACTTAATTTATTATTATTTTTTTATAATTTGGTTTCAAATTGAAACTCCAAACAAAACAACAATTTATTATCTACAAAATGCATTTCCAAGTGGACATAATTCATGTGCCAGCAAAAAAATGTATTATCATATTCAGATGCTCAACGTGATATTGTGTTAATGTTTATTTGCATGAGACTGCAATAATTGGTTTGTATTCAGAAAATATCATTTACACATACATTTGTGCATATTTGTTCATGCAAAAGTTTCATTGCAGCTGTTCCAGCTGTAATTACAAATCAGATCTTCCTTTGTTGTGTAGGGCCTATTCAGAGTTTTGTTACCATATGACCCAGTAATGGTCATTTGGAACTTCTTTTGGCATCCAGCCAATATGTCAAAAAAACCCCAAACCACAACTGTATTATCTAGAATCAGCTTTAATAATGTTTTTTAGTCTAGTCAAGACAAACAAATCTTGTGAAGAATCTGTACCAGCCTAGCAGAACAGAGTTCTGATGGTTTTGAAAAGTGGCAACATTTTGACTAAGGATACATAAAAGGTCTTTTTTTTTTTTTTTTTTTCTCTTCCCTGTTAAGCAGATCCTATATAGGTACAATTTCACTTCTCTTGGTTTGTTCTACAGGTAATCAACTACATTCTGAAATGATAAAATGTACTATTCGTTGGTTTTTGCCATCAAGTGGTTAATTACTTATTGGTAACACACACATGACCAGCTGGTTAGACAACTCCTCACTTGAATTCTAGAAGAAAAGCTTACATTATTTAATCAAGGAGGGAATAAATTATGTGCTTAACTGTTATCTAATTTGCTAGCTTGTTATTTTACTGTAAGAAGACTTTGCTCTTCTGATCTGTTTCTTGAGATGTAAAGGTGCTCTTTTCTTTCATGAACTGAAGAAGCATTTATCTATCCTCTGTAGTTTGTTAGAGCATGCTCATCACAGTAGCATCAGAAAGCTCTCAGAACTGCTTTGATCAAAGTGAGTAGCATCTATCACACATTTGTTCCCTCCATCCATTGGAGAAGTGTGGGCAGCTGAGTGTTTTGGTTTGGATTTTACAAATGCACACATGCACACATATGGTGCTTGAATACCAATTTTGAAAACTATTTTGCAGCTTGCTTATGGTAAAATTTTAAAGTAAATTGGAGCAGAACGTCACATATATGACCTTCCTTTTAGATAGAAGTAAGATGACATAGATAGAAGTAAGATGACACTGTGATAGTCAGTAGCCTGGGAAAGCTGACTAAAATTATTTTAAAAAGGAAGAGATGACCTGATAGTGAGCCATGAGCAATAGACTTGAACCTCCTTGCATAGTGAAAAAGAACTCAAACAGACATGGAAATATTCTTCATAATCTGTAAAAATTTTCTTTTTCTTAAGATGTTTCAGCTAACTACAGGTATGATTAGGTCATCACATACAAGTATTTAATATTTACTTTGCTTTTTCTTGGTTGTTTTAGATTAAAAGGGCAAAAGGTCAGCAAACTCTAAAATGTCAAAAGTTCAGCAGTCCTGAATTGATGTTCTTCTGTATTCTTTTTTTTTTTTTTTTTTTTTTTTAGTTATGTCATTCCTGTTTTTTGCTAGAGTTGAAAAGGGCCTACCTAGTTCACAGGTGGATGCTACCCCAGCTCTTCAGACTATCTGTTCCCTGCAGTAATCACTTAATGGATATTAAAATCCAAGACAGGGTTTGATGACTCCCAAGTGTATTATGTTCCTCAGTGCTTGTAAAATCCCAGAAAACCGAACCTTCTCGTTGGATTGTAGGTTAAAATGTCAAATAAAACTTTCCAGGATACTGCCAGAAATACAGGAATGTACTGCACGCTAGGATTATAACCCTGGATTCAAAATGCTGGAAAAGGCAGTCCTCAGTATTTTTCAGTGTTTCTAGAAAGATCTGCCAAATCCGGCATAGCTAATGCTTCCTGTAAGATTTGGCTGCAAAATCCCCTGCTAACATAGTTTTCCTGGGACCTCTAATAGCTATTCTCTGCCAAATGTCATTATGCAATACTTGAAACCTTGCCGAAGTCTTCATGTACTGCTTGAGCAAGAAGTAGTGTGGGACTGTAAATTGTCCTTGGGCTTTTCCTGCCCTCTTCAACCCCTGCCAAGGGAAGGACCAGGGAGGGAAACTCCTTTGCACTCATTTGTCTGCTATGCCTCTTTCCAGTGAGCTTGACACCCTTTCACACAACCAAAAGGATAACTTGAGTTACCAGTCCCATATTCCCACAAGACATCATCCCAATAAGGTAAGTAGGAATTAAGTGCTGGGAATAAACAAAGCCTGGATTTTGTCCCCTGTCAAACACCAGCTACTTAAATGAGCCAGCACTGAGAGAGAAGTATTCTATGGCTGGTGATAGATACTTACTTTTTTTGGTTCTGGCTCTGACTCCACCTCACACTGCGGGTGACACACCTCCAGGAGGTGGCAGTTGTCTTTCTGCTAAGTCTTATTCCTCTTTCTCCCAAAGGTGAGAGCTGGGAAAGCTTCCCTAAGCTTCCTTGAAGTTGGGAGAACCTTCTACACATTCAGCATGAGGATACGAGGTTCCACAGTTCCTTTGCTGAACATCAGTTATACTCAGAAGCATATATGTGCATACATGCACATCCCCACACTCCCCCTGCACCCTATATAAGAACACATTCACAAAAAATTGCAACATTTGCTTTCATTTTAATTCTGTCCTTTTCTTTATATAGGTTAAATTTTTACTTCAGTGGGATCTGCTGTTTTTGGGGTTTTTTTTGTGTGTTGTTATTTGTTTTGTTTTAATGTCCAGTCTATTCTTCTATGACTGTTTGGGAATTTCAAGCTTTCATTTCTGAAATTTGTGTGTTATCAGTTCTATCACTAGGGTAATAACTACTTCTTTTCTAGCTCTCTTTTAGTGCAGAAATGCAGAACAGAGATTCTTTCACTTTTTTCTGGGGTATGACTGTGGATGTTGTGCATGTATAATAACCCAGCCCTCCCTTTCTACCAGCAGCCCCTCCTCCCCATCCCCATCTTACACACTGAATTTCTTCACAGCAGCTGTTCTTGGTAACACTTAAAAAGTGATTATATCTGTTGTCAATTTGGGTAAATTATTAATATCAAATCTAGCAGCAGGCTCCCTGACATTTGATTTCAGGGTTTCCACTAGCAAAGAAGGACAAGCCAGGGAACAGAAGAGTGGGTGGAGTAGAGTTGGTTGGGGGGAATTATAACTGTATAAGAAGAAAATTAATTGATCAGAAAATTACTTCAAATCTGAGCTTATATTAGAGAAGCTTTTCTGTTTTCTTTCATGTTTCCAATATATGGATTATCATTACAGTGAGGAGTACTAAAAGTGGAAAGACCCAAAGTCTAGCCTTTGCAGAGGGGTTAGGAAAATTAATACTTTTTCAACCTCTTTTTTTAACTTTTGCCTCTGCTGTGACAGTGAGCTAACACAGCCATCTCTTGCTTAACAACAGCTTGCTGTTATTAGGGGTTATTCAGCAAGGAGTTTCTGACTGGTTTCATAAAACAAGAATTTATTGAATTCTAAGAGATGAACGATGAAGATAAATTGGGATATGTCTAAATGAAATTAAAAATTATTACTTGTACAAAATTTAGAGTGTGGCTGGCTGTACCACCAAATTTGCAGTTAACACTGTTAGGAATTAAAGGTATGTAACTGATAAAGATGGATGTCTCACTTTCTTGGTTCCAACCTGTGCCGTTTAAAATAAATATTATAATAATTGATCTCTGTGAATGATGTGCATGTGCTAAATGACACTTGATGTATGACACCAACTTCCTGCTTCTGGCACTGATGGATGAGCTTAGTCTTACTATAATGAAAAGATGGTCAAACTTTCAATTACACATATCGCACCTCCACAGACAAAACACAATGAAAATAAATTTGATCCTATTCAGCTACCACCAACCTAACGTTAGCACAGACAAAAAAAAAAAAAAAAAAAGATTTAACCGAAACTGTGAGAGTGAAATGGATACCATTTTATATTAACTCCTGAATATATTACTCTATGGCATTAAATGTGAAATGTACATTTCTCTCTATTTCAGAGCGTTTGTTACATTACCTCCTCTGGGATCAATTCCACCATAAGAAGGATTCATGCAGAGTCATAAAGCACCCTGGGGAGACCCACAGAAAAAAAAAATCCTAGTGCAGGAAAGAAAAATTACTTGCTTCCTCATGCACACCTTGAGGAACAGCAACATAATATCTATAGTACATTATTATTTGGTACAGGAAAACACTACTTGTCAGTGATTCAACTATTCTAATCACCACAGGTTACTAATTCATACATTTTCAGGGTAAGCTTAGAAGACAATGCCATGTTTGTAGCAGCAGAATTTTTCCACTGGAAAAAGTGGAATTTATTGAGGATCTTTCTATAGATCTATTCCTCTCCTTCCATTCAGCAATACAGGAAATTCAAGGAGCAGAACTGAGACATGCAATTGAGTAAGAGTTTTTCCCAAAGTAATGACCAGAAATCAGCTTCTGCAGGACATTTCATGGGCATTTCAGATATTTTCCTTTTATATCTGATGTAACTTACTGTGGATACTTCATTATCTTTATAAATGTCTAATCTTTTCGGGGATTTTTACAGGAGTTCAAGTTAATTTGTGATGTGGATAATTTATTTTGTTTTACCAGTCTCATATAGACATGAAGACAGACTTTCAAGGTGGCATAAGATGCTATAACTATGTATTTAAATTCTCCCTGTAGTCTGTTGAAATAAGGTTGATAAAGTCTTGAGACCTACTTTAATGGAAAATATAGGCAAACATAAAATGCAGAAATTCTAGACTCTATCGCTTGTACTACAAAAGGACAAATTTCATTTGCCCACACATGGATGGTTAGTGCCATCTGAAATGAGAGCAGAGGCATTTTCTGGAACAGCAGGGGATACTCTGCTATGTTATTCAATACCTCAACTGAGTTCCCTTTGAACAAACGGATAAATTCTCTCCCAGTGTCTTAAAATGAGCTGAGCCCTTCATTGCCTTCAACTCGCAGACAGGTCCATCCCAGATGAATAACCACTTCTTCACTTCAATTTGGAATTTTCCCTGCTCTTAAGTGTGTATCACTGAGAATCACAAATGGATAAGGAAAATAACATACCTCTTTACAATTAATTCCAAATAGATGGACTTTACTAAATATCATATTTTCCACAGTCTCTTTAAGTTTCACTTGGCAATATTTTCAAACCCCCTAAGTGGGCAAGTGTATCTGTATGTTTATTTATCCACAAGGATTCTGTCTTCTGTGCCTTTGTTGAGGCAGGATTCCACTAATTAATAAAGAATTTAGAGAGAGAGCTTGCAATTGATTTTGAAATAAGATTACATTAATTTCAGTTATTTTCTGTCCTATTCCTGCCACAGCTGTAGACCAATACCAGATGTCCTTTTCCAGATCCAGCTGTGTGTGCTGCCTTTGGGTGTTAATACTTCCAGCTGTTTACCACAGCTCACCAGCTGATGAAGGTAATTTGAGCTAAGACTTCTCAAATTATGTGTTTTAAGGAGTATGGTCTCTGTGCCTTTCACAGAGTTGGACAGGAATTAGTACCTAGCAGAACGGTGGTAGGAAGAAAGCCAGTGTCAATAACCGTCTCACATGGCATAGTTACTCAGATATAAATCTCAGTTTATGGTGTATCATTTTTATCATTCGTGCTTGCTGGACAGACATTTTCATTAAGATACCCACATGTATTTCCCCTGGTCAGTAAAGATTAATATTAAACTCAGTAATCTAATGGGTATGAAGAATAAGATGTGTGAAGAGGTTGCTTTCTAAGATTAGTTTCCGTGCTCTTTTATACATGAAATGCAGGGTGGGTACATTCTCCTTGAAGAGTTTAAAACACTGCCCTGGTCTGTATGATGTTGCAATATTTCTTCTCAGACTTTCCTTTCCCTGTTCTGAATCCCTAATCAGACTCAGGGAAAATAATAAGACCCCTCTGGACTTTTACTGAAGTTTCTGTTTACAAATGTCAAGCCAAGACCTCTTTTTTATACGTATGAATAATAATATTTTTTTATATTTAATTTAACAACATGAATCAAAGAGTCAGTTTATTTGTAATTGACGCAAAATACCTCTATTTTTCTGAGAATTAAATCATGCAAAGTTAAATTCTATATTCAGTTGCATGCACAGTAGTAAAAAAATTGGGTAGCGCTCAGAAATCACATCTGCTCCCTAGCACGACATAAGAATTTTTCATACACAGAGAAGCTATGGAGTTTATTTTCAGACATTACCCACCACACCCTAGATCTGATTGCCCTTTAGAACATGTGCACTGTTTCAGTCAGATTGGTCTTCAGAATGACTAGCAGTTGAATCTGAGAAGGCAGAAGGGTGAGTTTGACTTGGAAATGACTGAATCTTTTTCTACAGAGGACTGTTCCTTTCTGCCTAATTTAATGTATTTTACAGTTTCAATGCACTGCAAATATTGTATTTTAAATAATTTGTTGGTGTCTGCATCTCTCAAAAGATAAAATTTCCTGTAAGTAAAAACATAACATCGATTTGAAATATCCACACCTTGGGAACATTGTGTGATGCAATGAATGTTTTGTTCAGCCTCGTAAAGGCTGTACAGTGCATACATTCATGTTATATTTAGTAAGCCTGTACTTAGTGGAATTGGTAAACAATGTCAATTTGTTTATTATTTTCAAATTATTTACCAGAAAAAAACCCCTAATCTTTATATATTTAATATATTCAACACATTTTCAATGAATGTTTTTTAAACCGATTAATTTTTATCTTGGTAGTTAGTAATGAAAAAATAACACTGCAACAGATGTTAATATCCACAAAACAAGATCAGATTAGAAAGGGTTAGAGCTAATATCCATGAAATTCAGAACAGATCCTGCCTGCATTTAAAAACACAAGTAAATACCTGGAACAATCTGTTTTTACAAAGACTGTGAAATATATCTGATGGAATCAATAATTTCAGTTTTATGCTATCTGACATTTCTATAAAAATGTGAACCTCTTTAATGTAAAGGAAATCTAGTGTATTCAAGAAAAGAACCTACTAAAATACATTTGAGAGTTTCACGAAGTGTATTACCTAATGGCAATCTGCTCAACAGTGATACAACTGTCAAAATCAGTAGAAGAGGGCATAGAATTAGTCACATTAAGCGAATATTTATCACTTCAAGAATATTTTAGCAAAGGTAAAATCCAATACAAACATACATTTGACCTTTTAATATACTAGATCATTCCTCAACAGTGTTGCATGTCAGCATAGTCCCACAAACACAGTGCAGCAGTCACAAGTAGCTCGCTGGCGCTCACACTGAGAATGAAGATGCTGATATTAGAAAACATATTTAGTGAGATGATGTTTATGTACATTGTACAAAAAGATGAAAAAAATTGCAGGTTTGGCTGTAATTTCTATAACTGCAGGCCCAGATGATAGCAAGGTGCTTTACTTTTAAACCATATAGGATTATACCATATGGGTGTGGGGGGTGTGTGTGTGGGGGGGGGGTGTGTGGGGTGTGTGTGTGTGTGTGGGGGGGGGGGGGGTGTGCATGCGCGTGTGTGCGTGTGTGTGGTAATATACTGGAAATAAAGAACATAGTCCTGCTGCAACAAAGAATGAACAAAACCCCAAACAGAAACCACAATGAAGAGCCCTAGCATAAGCCCTGTTTCTAGATTCAATAATAATGGCAGCTGCCAAAAATACCCAGCATCTCAAGCCGTAAAGGCTTCCTACTTGTGGATTTACACATAGAACAACAGAGCTGTTTGGAGGAGAAAGAGAACACAGGTGAATGAATTAGTTCCTCCCATGCAATGAGCCTTCCCACGGAGCAGCTGGCTGTCTTGCCCTGTGCAGGTATGCCGGGCACTCGTGTGGCCTGACTTCTCAGCATTAGAGTGTTAGGCATTGTGCTGTGAAAGAAGCTGTCAGGAGCTGAATTGTGGCTTATAGGAGTATACAATATATACTTACATTTGTAAAACGTTATTCTATTATTAGATGCTCCTTTGAGATGGGGAAGTGCTGTTTTCACAATGTGAGAGACAAACACCTGAAGTATCAAAGCTATGTTTGAAAAATACTGGCTTAAATGGGTTAAACGCAAAGTCTTGCCAATGAATTTGAAATCGAGCCTAGGCTAGTGTCCTAAGTACAGGACTTTGACTACAGGACCTATTTTATAATTAGCACTGAAAGTAGCTTCTGCCCCAGGAAGGTACTGGATAGAGCTTGTTATTATGGGACAATCACAGCACAGTATACCGTACCACACTATTTCTTAATTTCCAAGCTTTCCTCATCTTAATTGTTTTACTCTCAGTCTGACATGTTAAGTGAAAGGATGATGACATTTTGGTCCTTCTTTTTCATAGTAAAAAAGAGGAAGGAGCACGTTTTTGTGTCTATTGAGGGAGTAATAAACAATATCATAAGATCAGGAAATAGATATTCTCAATGTAATAAAATATATAAAATTAATGTATTTTAAATAAAAGAAACTCAGAAGTATTCTTTCTGGCTTTTCAAATAATTTAGCTGAAACTTCAAATTTGTTTTTTAACATTCTCATTAGAATTATTGTAATGTGTAATAGGACAGATGATTAAATTTTATAAATTACAGACTTTTTAACTTAGCAAATGTGAATACAAGAATGTTTCACTGTTATTTGATCTTTAGGTTCAATTTTTTTCCAAGCATGAAACCTATCACATTTAATATTTTTGTACACTTTTGCACAAATCTGTTCAGTTTTAGAACTGACATTTTTTAAAAAAAAAACAACAAGTCCTGCAAATAATTAACCATCTACTAATGAAGTTCAAGAGGTTTTTTAAGATCTGTTAAAATTACTTTTTGTCAAAGTGTTTTCTGTAAGTCTTTTGAAAAATGATGGGTTTTCAGGCTGCTCAGACATAGACGTTATTTAGACCAAGGTAGGCAGGTAGAAGAAGCACTTTAACCTGATTTGGCATACATAGAACCAAAACTTTTCAGCAAAGTCCAATAATAATAAAAAAGTCAGATATTTTCACGTGAAACTGTTTGGGGACCAAACAGCAACTCAAAAGAACACAACAAGATCAACAAAAACTTCAAGTAAGTTTTTCTCATATAAAATTATATTCTGTCTCAGAAGGAAAGTATCAGAATAAAAAACCCAATCTTATTTTTGCTAGACATTTTCTTCAGGAAAGAAAATAAATATGAATGATTTGGACTTTTTTGGCTTTTAAAATAATATAAAATCATAATTTAATACTTTAAGATTAATAATAATAGATTATAGATGCAGAAATAAATTTTACACCCAGACATATAAAACAAAGAGAACAAAGGGCTGCTCAAAAGCCATAAATGAGTTAATGACTTGCCTATCTACATAAATATCTAAAAGGGAAGAGTTAAAAGAGAATAACATGAAAAGTTCCTCCAGTAGGAAATAAATACTGGAAATTAACTCTAAAATTATTTAGTGCAATATGGAAATATTTTGTCTTGTTGACTTTTTGTGGTTTATATATAGTCTTATGTTTGGAAAAAAACCCACCCAAACCAGGCTTAACTTAAACCAAACACACAGAGACCAGTTCTGACTTTGGTGTTACTGAGATGCATTGAAGAAAGGTTTTTTTCCTTTTTCTTTTTCTCCCTCACCACCACTACCATCATCACACAAACACACACCCCAGAAAAGGAAGAGGAAAGAAAACCCAAACACCACAACACTGTATCAGAAGAGGGACAGGTCAAGCCTTCCTCCTATATGAGGACAGAGAGAACTTTACACTTACAGCAAAGGGAAAAGGGGTCACTTTCTGACAGCAATTCTTCTTTGTCATTTAAAGGGGAGTTTTTAAAGAGGTGCAATCCACTGAGGAAAAGGTCATAAGATCAAAACAGCATGCAATGGGCAAATATACATTATATGGTGGTTGGTCTCATGGGACATGCACTACCCAGCTACCAGTTGCTTATTTTGTAGCAGAGCACTCTGTTGGGATTTGCCAAATCAGTGAGCTGAAGTGCTGACACCTGCAAGCCACAGCATGCAGAAACTCAGTCTGATGTGATTTAGAGGGTCAACATGAATCTCACAGACACAGAAAGGTAAAACTACTGGGATTTAAAAAGCATGAGGTATATAGAGGAAACTTACTTCTTAGGTCTAATCTTCTTCCATAGGAGCAATATGTCCCAAGACTTAACTCATTCAGTGACAAATGCAAGCATTGATCATCACCTTCTTTTTAGTACTCCCAATGTCATTGGTAGTGCTATCTATTTTGATCTCATAACTATTTTTTTCTTCAAAGAGAGCTAAATAATCATGATCTCTGATTTATAATCTAGCTTTTGCGAAGCATGAACTCTCACATAAATGTTCTACTAAAATTTCTCAGTCAGTAAATTACAAGTCCAAATGAGCCATACAGTCCCATGGTGAACTTCCTAGAAAATTCTGTCATTTGATCATTTCTAAACCTCTGTTTTTTACAAGAGGGTTTCAGAGGCAGGTTGCTATGTACCAATATAGTCTGGACTGTCTTGACTGACAATGTGGCAATATAGAATGAAAAAAAAAAAAAAAAAAAAAAAGAAAAGAAAAATAGATGATTTGCAGAGATCCATCACTTAGAAGGATTTATAGCTTTGGATACACTGACACTGAATTATAATGCAGGGTAGTCCTTTACAAATGACAGAACATCTGACTTCCAGGAAAGAATGGCTCAATGAATATGAGAAGTCTAAGGTGGCAACAGCCTCCTTAATGACTGCATGCTACCAGGTGGCAAATGCACATTTAAAAAAGAAATGTCAAAAATAGATTGGGTATAAGATTAAATTCAGTATCTCTTTGGGGCAAAATGAGGTGAAGACTTTTAGAGCCTTAAATAAGAGATGGAAGCCATAAGTGTACAGAGAAAAAGAAATCTTTTTTAGCTTGGTCTCTCTGGGATTACATACAGCATATCAAACATACCAATAAGGAGATTAAACTGTGAGAGAAAGCTTGTGGAAAAATATAAGACCATTTAAGTGTTTACTAAGACTAAAACAAAGATGACAGAGATGTTGATAGAACAACTATGTAAAAGGTGTTCAACACTTGCTGTAGGTTATAGCCATTTTTCTAATATGGACTGATAACATTGGCCTAGGTAATAGTGAGGTTTTGTCCCGTGGTGCATTACAGGGGCTGCAACCATAATTCCAGTATATAATCTTTATAAGGGACAACAAAAAGAAACTGGGGTGATTGTTCCAGCCCTATCATGGGTGTGCAGCTTGGTTTTAGATCCTTTCTTCAGTGGTGTCAGTTTGAACTCTGTTCCGTCTTTGCTTGATGTGCTGAATATTTAACAAACCCAGTTATTAAACTGCAGATTTAAAATCCCCTTTTATGATCTCTCTTGCTTTCTAAAAATTGATAAATAAACCCAGCTGATTGCTCTATGCTAGCCCACCTATTAGTTTAGGGACATTTTCACAAATCACAGCACCAGAGCGTACAATAGGTCTTGTGAGTGGGAAGCACAGAATTTTGTCAGCTCAGGTGTCTCCTGTTTTCTACTAGTTTGTGTCTTTTAATTTATGTGCCTGTGCTGCTGATTGTCTTCTTCTTCACTGCTGGTCATAATTATGGATCTGTTTGTAGAAATATTTAGTTATGTCTGTATGCTTTGCAGTTTGCTCCATAAAAGCTTGCTGAAATCTGGGCTGATCTTTCATGAATGTTTGTTTCATAGTAGCCAATAAGCGTGATATAATTATCTAGATGTTGGATATTGAGGATATCACTGTGTTACCATCAGAAGATGAGACTGGGCACTGTAGGCTTAGACAATAAATAGATATTAGAGAAGTCATACATTTGTACAGTAGCTCAAAAGAGAAGAAAATTCCCTCGGCATGATTATTCATAGGTTTAGTACAGAAATAAAAAAAATCAGTGAAGTTTCTGACTTCTTGATCCTTTCTTTGCTAATCCCAGATCACACCCACATTGAAAAAAAATAATAAATCACTTCTTTCTAATCTGTTTCTGGAAATTTTTTATAACCTCAGGGCAAATTGCATACAAGCTTGTCCTTTGCTGAGAAATACAATATGAACTTGAGCATACGAACTAGTGAACATGATTTCCCATCGATTTTTTTGTCTTTTTGAGGAGGCTAAGATGATACGAGAATTGTTTGAAGGTGTTGTCATGATTCTAGGACTTCTAAGTATGCTCTGGATCTATGGGACACTACTAGAGTGTTTCTTTTCTTCCTATTTTCATACACCTTCTAGTACCACCAATTACCTTTACAACACATTTTGCTTGTTCCAGTTTTATTCAAATTGGGAGAACAGACACACAAAACATGCATAGCCAGTAATAATTATATATACTCTTTATCCATAGGAAATTAGGCTAAAATGTAAGAAGATCGCAAATAATGGAAAATATTTGGCAGAGACAGTACATGAAGACTGAATGGAATTAACATGCCTCTGAGTAGGAGGAAATTTGCACTACCCACACATATTTGTCTTTTGATAGCTCTGCAATCAGTTTAGTCTGTATATCTGGATACATCTTTCAGATGTTCAACCTCATTAAAAGCTTCTCTTTAAAAGAAGACTTGCTTTTCTTGTTGCATTATCTTTCCAGTAATAGAATTAAAATTAAAGGAGCAGCCGTCGTTATTTCCAGCTGCCTTTTGCAGATTTAATCCCTACAATGTATCCTCCTTTTTCCTAATTCTATTTGCAAAGAACTTGAGCGATAGGACCTCCATAATTTCCTTGGAGAGGGAGCTTCACATGGTCTAAATGCTTACATTCTAGAACGTACTAACGGGGACATATTTTTCCTCTTGTTCTGATACAAAAAACTCCTTCAGGAATTTAATAAAGATAAAATTGACCATTGTTTTGAGGATTAATTCTGAACCTCTGTTTTCATGAGGTAATGAGATCCTTTTTGTGCAGTTTCTAAGACAACAGAAATGAAGAGGTCTGGTTTCTCTATATATATTGGAATTGGTTACCTTGTAGTTATAATTTTTTCCCCATGCTAAAGGTTTTCTCAGAAAAAGAAAAGCTCTCAGGCAAAAGAATGCTTGCTCTTGAATGTAGTGCAGTTGGAACAAAACACAACCATTATTTTAACTGTCCGGTGGTTGCTGCATGGCAAGCTACAACTGAAATACTCCCAAAATGCTGAATCTCAGTGATTATGACCCAAGGATTTCCAGGAAGGTAAGAAATCCTGAGAATGATTCTTCCAAAACAAAACCCATAAAGGCCCTGGGAATCTTCCTTTCACTGAGTCATCTGGGATTTAAGACATGCATTTGAAGTTCTGTGGATCACAGACCATAGACCCCCAGAGCTGTATCACAGATCTATTAACTGATGAAGAGCCAGACACTTGAAAACTTTGTGACCTTTGACTAATGATTGGAATCTCAACATTTTCCAAAAGACGGTTTTATTTAATTAATTAACTAGAAACATAGATTTAAACTTTCTTTAAAAAACCCAACCAAACCAGTATTTTTCTTTTATTATTCTTTTAAAGAGCCACTTTGAAAAAAATATAATTTGTTGGGAAATAAGACCTATACCTTCTGATCAGTTCTTGTAGATTCGATGTGGTAGAATAAGTACATAAATACTAGAAATTGATGATAAAGGTGGCTCTAATTTAGAGATTGAAATATTGGAAAAAATTGAAAGAAATTACCTTCAGACACTCCATAGTTCTACATTGTGATCCAAGAGCAAAAGTACTCACCTATTCATTATATTTTCATTGTTTTTGAAAGCAGGAAATATTAGAAAATTGTGGGAAGGCCTTTTCATGCAATAGTTCCTGTTCAGCTTTGAAAGCCAAGAAGTTTACAGGACAGCATATCAGAAAAGGATTTAGATATACTTAAGCTTTTGCAACTCATTCTTCACGACTACAGATTTAATTTCACGAGGATATCATGAACTGCACAGTCCAGCACCCGTTTCTTTAACAGATTCCTTTCCCCTCAGCACAGCTAAGTATTTAGTTTTTCAGTTTGTTCAGCTAAGCCACTGCTGTTAACTACATCACTCACTGCCTTCCCAAAGTGACTGTGTCTCCTTGCCCTTACCTGCAGCTGTTGGTGCTTGGAGATCCACCGAAAAAGATGCCACCCCTCTCAGCAAAGGTACAGCTAGGCATTTTTTTGAGCTGTGTGATAGAAAGCTTTTAGCTCCAGAAATACCTGGTAGGGGCATGATAGCCATTAATAAAAAAGCACACAAGCTTGAAAGGAGTCCTTTTGTATGTCCTTGGCAAATATTTGCAGAAAATGGTATCACTTTTTTGTACGCTGCACCCAACTTGTCATGAGAGAAGCTTTATCTGTCATTTGAACTTAAACAAGCTTATTACAAATTGTGTAATGCAGGGCCCAGTAAAGCAAACATAGTTTTCCCTATACCACATTAAACAGTTAACTAAAAGACAAATACCATTTTTAGCTATGAATACATACTGATCCCCCAGTATTGCTCAAAGTAAGACTTATTCTGGGGTCTTTGCAGATTCTCAAGGCCTCCAAAACACACACCTACATACTCCATATGAATGCCAAATAATACTGCTTTAGGCGTGGGTAGGGGAGTGGCATGACCACTCAGGTGACTTTTAAGGGAACTGTCAGCTAAGAGTTGAGTGTTCACTCTATACAGCTACTAATGTAACTGAGGAACAGACAGTGTTTATTCTAGGTACCTTTTGCTCATACATTAGTGCGTTTGTTGCATTGGTGGGTTGCTTGATTTTGTTGTTGTTCTTTTGAATCTTAAACTTAGGTTCTGCAGGCTTCCTTAATTAGTGTAATACCTTTGAAAATAATAGAATAATTTAGTCTCACCAGCTTTGTCCATTTTTAGTGGAGACCTTACATTTCAAAAAGTCTTTCTTAACAGAACTACAGAGCCGATCTAGCCTGATTATAACAAGACATTTATTTCAGTAATAACTGAAAGGTTTGACCTAGACAGACATAGTATTGATAGTCTTTCCTTCTTCAGTTCCCAGAGGAATTAATATATTATTTGCAAGATAACATGAGCTACCAAAGTTAAGTTAAAGGAGAGTTTATACACTTTAAGGGAAAGTCTGTTGGTTTTAATCTACATAAAACCAGTCTATGTCTGAAAAAAGATCAAGAACATGGCTCTGAGACAAGCTTATTACTGACTTTGGGAATATCCTGAGCTTCCAGGATGTAATATTCTGCAGGTTTAGAATGAAATCGGAAATAATTCAGTAACTAGCCAGCAAAGTCAAGAACAACAGTAACTCCAAAATATTTTCAGCAAATAAATCCTCCCATATACTATCCCCCCACTCACAATGCAGTATCAAATGATGTATTACTGATTCAGTTTAAAGACTATTAACTTTCAAAAAGCCCCTGAAAGTAATTTGTAACTGCATCTCATATTCTTAGCTGTCCCTTCTGTGGTGTCAAAGTAATCCTAACTCTGACCAAGCAATAAATAACATGATTACTATGTTGAAATCTGTTCAGTGATGATGTAAAGCTAAAAAGAATGTGGAGCTTACATTTCCCGTTTACAGTAATGACTTGCTAAATTCAAACCCTGCTATGCTGATGGCCAAAGATCTTTTAACATGTTCCCAAAGCTTGTTGGAAAGAGTTATTTAAAAGGCTCCCAATTGTATCAAATTGTGATGAGCTAGTTTCAGCTTGTTGTCATAACTTCCACTTAAAGGCAAAGAGAATTATTCAGGGAGCTTCCAAATGTGTTATGAGACTCAGGAATCCCGCACTACTAGTCTGTAAGATTCTGCGGGATGATCCTCATGGCCAAATGCCAAGGTCAGACTGGAATTGGAGAACTTTTTTTTGTTTGTTTTGTTTTGTTTTTGGTGAGAGTGACTTGCAGAAAAACTAAGTGAATGATACTCTGAGAGAAAAATTCAGGAGCAGTGAGCCTTGCTGGGTCTCCCCTGTGTACCTTCTTTCAGGCAGTTTGGTGGTAATGTACCTGTGATCCAAGAGCTGCTTCCCACAGATCAGTACAAGGTTGACAGTGTGCTCCCTGCTCCAGAGCTCCTGTGTTCTCACACATGACGTGTCTCACACATTGATGTCTCTCATGCATCTCTCCCGCTTCCCTAGGCTGCTTTATGATCTCAGGAACCCCCGTTAGGCCTTAGCCTCTGTTCAATGAGTTGGGCATTTAAGCATGCCTTGACTGTACTAGCAGGTATTGCACAGCTGAGGTGGGAAACTGCACTGGCTTTACCAGAAACATACCTTATCTGCACAGCAACAACACCTTCTAGACTTGGAGGATTCTTTATCTGGAACATAACAACCCTATAATATCCCTTAAGAACTCTCATTATTATGACTTTGAGTGGTATGGTACCACTGCCACTGCAATTTTGAGAAAAAAAATCCATAAATTACCAACTTGGATTGTGGCCAGAATGGAAAATTACTGGTAACTAAAGTCAATCATCTCTGAACCTATCAATGAAGGTCCTAAGTGAGGCCCTTTGAGCTCTTCCAGACTGCAGCAGGCTGTGAACCGCATCTCCATCTGAACAGGATGCCTTTCAGAGCTCATGAACTCCCGTTTGCAGTACAAGGGAGACTGCCACTGAAAGCTGATGATGGGACCTGGGCTGATTTTCCTGCTTCTTGGAGTTCAACCCTTTGCCCGTTGAGCAATGCAAAGGAATCCAACGTGAGTATTTCGCTGAACTTGAGGGGAACTTTTAACAGGTGTAACTTTGTACAAGTATCTCTATACTTTTATTCCTTTGTGTCTACGTGTATGTGTGTGAATTCATTTAGTAACTTCATAATAAGAATAGTATAAGTAGTACCATTTTTAAATCCATAGTTAAGCCACTTTTATAATTTAAGTAAATCCTGTATCATTCACTTTGTAAATGATAAATTAGTTGATGATTTAAATACTGCTAAAATACTATGATCATTCTTAAACTTTGTATATTCCTTATATCCTTTAGACATAAACCATTGACCATGTCTGAGACTAGGATTGGACCTAGCCACACCTGAACTCCTTTAAAAGTTTAGAAATCAAGGGGGTCCATTCTGAACTTCATGACTCAATGGGAGGCTCTCCCTTACTGTTTACATTTTTAGTTTCCATGTAAATAATTTCAACTTTATTTTAATTTGATTCTTTGTGTGATTTCTTTACTTTCTAAGTAATGGAATGAACCTTGCCATCCAACTTTGTGCAGTTGCACTCCCACAAATTCCTATTAAAGCTTTTTGGCTTATACCTTTGATGGTGAATCTTAAAGCAACTTAACCTAAATCACTTGTTCATGACACTCATCAGGAAGTCCTTAACACATCGAGGCCTCACTAACATCTGGCCACGCTATGTAGGATGCCTGTTCACCTCTATGGAAGACTTGCACAAGGGAAAATTATGTACATAGCCAAAGAGAGAACCAGAGCTGACCTCCCCTCCGGAAAGGGCAGACATCAATAGCTAAGCAACTATCCACATCAGAGCTTGGGTCAATGCTCTCCAATATCAGCACATCTGGGATAGCATAAAAAGCACTGCTCATCAGCACATCTGGAGCTCAGAAAAGGTCAGAGCTAGCCCTGTAGGAGCTTGCAATCTCAATTTTGGGAAAATGTCATCATTTGGCATAGTCAGTATAATGTCTCAGAGTATGCTACCTGCTGAAATCTGAAATTGTGTCAAACTCAGTCCAAATTGCAATTTAAAAAACCTTATAAATTGGCTAACATTTGATGATTTTCCACAGGGATTACAAAATGTGTACCCTAACCCCAAACCAGCTTCAGTTGTTTTTTTTTTTCAATAAGTCATGAGGGGACATGAAAGTACCTATGCTTTAAGATAGGCAGAAGACTAAATTAACATTGTTAATCCCTCTCTTGAAGCAACTAAAGCATTTAAGCAAAATTTCCACCAAATAGAGAAAAATGTTCTGATCTTGTGGCAAACAAAGTATAAGAAATGTTAACCCAAATATGTAAAATTTGTAAAGCTATGAGCAACTGAAAATACGCTTTCCTACCATAAAATAGCTGGCAGCTTTAATAATAGGTAGCATTATCAGCCCTACCTGCAGTAATGTATATTATATGCAAGTACAAAAGATATATTTACATACCCTAGTGAAACCAGGAGGGTTTTTTAATACCTCCCATTACTATAACAAATTGTTTTCTCAAAACTGTTATTTCATTAGAGAAATTAGTAGGAGACAACCTAAAGATTACTGTAATAGCACCCGCTATAATATTACTTACTGGCACCATACAACAGATAATACATTATTAAAATCTACTTTAACTCTGTCCTCCATCTGGACATGAGCTGTACATGCTGCAAGCATTGCATGAGTGTACTCATGCTGTACTGGTACAAAGACTAATATTGTAGGACGTAACCCAAAAAGGATAACAAGTCTACTAATAAGATCTTTCATTCTGCTGTTACCATGGTCTGTACCTTTTCCTGTTGCTGTTTTGACTGCGGAAACGTGTCAACAACACTACTTAATGAAAGATTCTCTTGGAGAAAACTTCTGGAGTTGTGAGCCCTGCTGGCTTCTTGCAGCAATTTATAAAGAGCACCCTGAGTTCTCTCCAAACTGAAAATACATTTTTCATACGAACTAGCATAATCAGACATAACAAGACTGACTATCTTAGCAGGAATGAGGTGAAAAAGAGGCATAAAAGATGCATCAATTTCAGAAGTTAAAAATAATTCAGAATATTCTGCTGGAGATTGCAGCTTTGTGTCAAACTATGGATGAGGTAGCCATGTGCCTGTAAATTATGGGCATTGCATGCAAACAGTGGCTTCATTTATTGGTCTGCTGTATGTGTACTTACAATGCTTGTAATTGAGGATGATTATGGTTAATGATTCTAGTAATGTGTACTTTCAGACTAGCAGGACAGTGTAATTTGTATCAAACCTATTCAGTATCTCTTCAGGCATTTTGCCTAGTTTAATCTTTACCCAGCACTTGCCGTAAAGGAAACCTCTGGAAGCTTCACATCTGGCTCAAATAGGAGATTTCACGGTACTTTCACAGTGTGCTCAGAAGAAATGAAAGCTTCCACAGCCTTCATATCATCTGGGTGATTCTTAGTCTGTCATACTTTAATAGGACAAGGCCAAGATTTGTAGTACAAGAAACAGTTGTATGTATGGTGCAGAAAGAAAACATCCGTCTATGAACAGCTGACATATTCACAAGCAAAATTAAGTGTTCCTGGAGAAGGGATTTGCATTTCTAATATTTTTCGAATAAGGAAACAAAGCCCGTAGGCAGGTATTCTTTTCAAGAGGCAGAGCTAACTTGCCAGGGCACTTTGTTGCATGTCTCTCAGCAAAAGAACTTCCCCAGTTTACTCTTTAAATATGGGAACAGTATATGGGCAACTCTAGAACCTCTTAGCTCTGGGTTACAGAGGAGGAACAGAGAAAGTAGAGGTATGTCTAAGAACATAAAAACAAGCAAGACTGAAAAAGGATCGAAACTTAACTGAGGACTTAACTGGGAGCTCTTTACATGCAGGTTTATATTTCTGTCCTTTCTGACATCAGTGAACGTCATTATTGTGTCCACATCTTTTTGTTCCCTGGGTTTTCTTTTTTAATTGTCTCTATTATTTTTTCTTGGTGATGCAAGTCAATAATCTTCATATACAATAAGGACAATTAACTTGACTCTATCAGCTTGCCCAATTTGATCTGACATAGTACCTCTTTTTATACAGATATGTATTTATTGAAATATTGGCTTTTATTCTCGAAGGTTGTCTGAGTATTTTCCTAGACTAACCAAATTGCTTATTGATTTCATAATTACCCAGTATCTGTGATTGCTTTGGTTTTTCTGTCTTCTGTGTTTTGTTATGCTCAGTCAGTATCACTTGTGCTCTTTTGTGTAGGCTTTGGAGATCAGCAATTGGCTCAAGCAGTGGGATTTTCAAGCATTTTAGGTATGAAGAAGCAAGCGTGAAAATATTTTTTAGCTTGTACCACCTTTATAAGTCTTCCAGGGACTTCAGGCTGCTGGGATCTCTAGATTGTAGGGTAGAATAGTGTAAATTTGCCTAATACTTTCTCTATGTATAGGAACTGCAATTTCTATTCCTTTCTGGCTCCCACCGTGAGACTGTGGGGGAAGACTTCAGGGAATGACCCTCCTTGTCATGTCAGCTGTGCTTTGCTTCTACCACTGACACTACAATCCACTGTCTGCAATTGTCCTGCCATCCCACCCCTAAGGGAAAAGGCAAACTGTTCCCAGAAGTCCATACTTCATATTTCAAATTTCAGTGAGCACAATATTCACAGGAACCTTTTCCTTCTATTGCAACTTCAAGATGACTGTAAAAGCAAAGAAAAGCCTAAACCTTGTAATAAAATGAGAAACCTATTACCATGGGAATGCATAGCATAAACATAAGCACCTGATGTAGGTCTTTCACAAACAACTTGCTGTCTTGTCAAACACAGATGAATGAAATCTCACAAAGACTCTAAACTCCTCATGCATTTTCATAGTTGCAGCTGTAACTTTCAAGGGCTCCATTTCAAAAGGGAAACAAGTCAGAACTGCTTACATACAAAAATATACAATGATTCTACAGCCCAGGAGAAGCTCTGACTTTGAGCAACGCTATTGTATTGCAATCCAGTATCAGAAAATTCTTTTCATTCACTAGATTCTAATGTAAATAGCTGCATTTCTTATCTGGGAAAGAAACAGAATTTCTATTCAAAATAAAAGGTTATGCTGTTACTGAAAAGTATCAGGAGGGTTTGAGGAGAAAGGTGAACATTTGCTTTTATAGGTCAGAGGCCATAAGTGGTAGGAACTTGTAAGCTATCAGACCAGAACTAGAGGTGGAGTAAATTGATATCCCACTACTGATTTTAGCAAATCTAGGAAACTTCAATAAAGTAATGTTAATGAATTTTAGGTGTAGTTTAGATGGCCATATTATAAAAGTATGTATCTATTAATTTTTTAAAGCACCAACAAAATATAACTCACAATGAGATTCTTTTTTTATAGAAACTTGCATTAGAACAAACAAAATGCAGAGGCAGATGAAGTCAGCAAAATTTCAAAATATTGGGCAAACCTCGTGCTGCAAGATTAGAAGATAAACCTGACTGTGCTGGTGTTTCTTCAAGAACTGAAACAGATGAAGATGTAAGGTCATACGACTATGAAATCTGTTCACCACTGAATTTAAGAGTGAAAAGTATGGTATCCAGTATGGATACCTCTTGGTTTCTTTTTCTTACAAAACTTCACAACTTGTTGAATACAAGAAAACAAAACCACACAAATTTGGTAAACTAAATTCTGTTAATTTAAAAAAAAATAAAGAAATGCTTGTTTTGGTAGCTGATGGACTGAAGGCTAGTCCTTGCCATGGCACTTTGCCTCCCATAATGTGTCAACACTTGTGTTTTGGAGAAGTGATGACTCATGAAAACTACTGACTATTTGGCATCATAAAAATTGAAATCCAGGTAAGAGAGACCAGTTCACAGGTCATTACATAACTAAACTGCAGCTTTTTCAGAACTTTTCCAAGTACAATTTAACCCAACATATTTCTATTCTTAGATTAAAGTTAAAACTCTTTAATTTTGGGCACTTGAACAAGAAAACCTGAACAAAACAATACCCCAACATATTACATGGAAAGCAGACAAAAAGATAAATAAACTGTAGTAATGCTTTCCATTAAAAACAAAGTTTGTGAAACATTTTAACACAGTGCTGACAAAAAAAGATAATACACGCAAAGCATCCTAAAATGTCCTTTAAAAGATTCCAGCCACCTTCTTTCATTCAGTTTTGAGGCCACAAGTAATTTTAATCATTTACTTTCATGACTGAGTAATTTCACAGAGCAACCATTTCAATCTACCTTTAAGTTATGAAAAGTATCTACTCAGCAACTGTGCAATTGTAAAGTGTTGACACACTGCTGGCAATAGCTACGTTTGCTGACTTTTTATTTTGTAAATGTGATACATGAGGATGTATAAACTTTAAAAAGCAGAGGTGCTGCTTACAACTTCTTACAATTTCTGGAACTTTAGAAAAAAGAAGACTGAAGGTTACATTATTGTTTTCATAATTTTCCATGTATCAGCAGATGACAGGTAATACAAAAACAGGTTACTTGATGATTTATTCTGATTTTGTCTTCAAGTGGAGCAACATTTTATGCTTTGACATAAACAATCCTTGATTTACCTTCATACAGTAGCTTCTATTACTAAAATCAGTTGTGGTTCACAAAAAAATAGTAATTATTGCGAAACAAACAATGTAACTGTACAGATAAGCCATTTATAGCAAGACAAATGCATTATTTAGGTAGGTGTGATATTCAGAACTTTAGGCAATGTCTTTTAGGAGTTATTCTTTATTAGAGTAGGTATTAGAACAGATATTGTTTATTATCTACTGTAAGAGCTATTTTCCTTTCTCATTCATGACACTATCATTTGAAAGAGGATTATTGACTAGATTTTATTCTTGAGAGCTACTATATACCTTCCCATAGTGGTCTCCAAACTTCTCAACATACTGGCTTTACTCTTGGAATTTAATTGAAATTTGCTTTTTTATGGGCCAGTCTTTTTCAATTTTGTGCAGTGTTAGTGGAGTTAGGATTTTATAACTGCTTGAACCAGACTGAGTATATGAAAAGCAATTTTAGGTCATTAGATAAGATAATGATCTCAGTAATGGGACTAAGAGCAAGCTAAGCCTTTGGGTTTTGCAGCTTTAAAAATGCAAGATCATCCACTTGTGGTTGTTTTGAATAGGATTTAATTTCTGTAGCAGTGTTTGAATTCCAAGGATATTTATCTAATGTGCGTCAGCTGTTAGCCTTTAACTAGGGTTTATCATGGCCATGTGTACATCACAAGTACATTAGGGATCATGAAATGGAGTAAGTCAGAAAATAGATCCAAGAATGAATTCAATGAAAATCGTGTGATTTAGAGAAGTCACCTCTAAGTTCTACATATTTAAGGAAAAAAAAATCAGCACGTTTCACATTTTTAACCATTCCTTTGAAGCTATTAAGCTTCAAAGTTTTGTTACTTGGGTTCCTTTTCTCTCATTTCAGGGTTGTATTTTTTCCAGCAAATCTAAAGATGGTATTACACCACTGCAGAATATCAATTCCTAAAGCCTTTTATCAGGATGACACTGAAAATCTGAGGCAGTTGTGCTATGTAGAGGGTACATGGTGTTTTATGGAGACTCAGCATTTCCTCCTCCATGGAAAGAAAGGCTTCTAGGAAGATGTTCCTTAGGTATTTTTTGTTCTTACAAGCCTGAGATAGCAACCACATTACAATAATCTCATTAAATATAGAATAAGACTAAACAGCAAACATATTTCCCTATTAGCATGTTATTCTCTTTTCTTCCAAAGCCAGCTGGTAACCTTTCATTGCCTGACATCTACTACAGGGGCGAACTGTAGAGAGCTGCTCTCTAATTGACACTGAATCCTGAGTTCTCTGTATTCTGTATATTCTTTCAATTGGTAGGGATCAGAAGAGAAGACATTTTCTTGATACCGCAAACTGCTTTCTGAAAGTGTTTACTGACTGTTAGTAAACAGTACTTTCCATGCTTTTTTAAAATTCTCATATCCATAACCTTTTCTTTCAACCTGAGAGGCACACTTTGTTGCTGTTATGGGAGATCTTTTTTGTGTTAAGTATACTTTTTTTAAGAACTTTACTTGACTGGAATTTCTGAGTAAATTTCTAGTTTGTGCAAGAGTTGCCCTGGATGAAAGGTGTAACATACCGTAAAATTATCTAAATGTATGTGTATGTGCATATGTGTGTGTATACATGTATTCAACAGTACTACAGTTTTCTGGGCTACAGTCTTTCAGGGTACTAGGTCTCCAAACTTATATAAACTTTCTTTTTTTTTCAAATATTTGCAAAACACATAATGAGTGGAAAGAATAATTAAAGCCAGGAAGTGACTGATGTGTAAATAATGTATTTATTGCTTCCATGCCTAGAACTGATTCTTTTTGTCCTTTATGTCTATTCTTTGAGTAAAAGTCATCAGAATACTGGGAAAATCCTTCTTACATATAAAATATGCTTCCGCATAACAGAAATGCTGTAGCAACTGTTCTTGTTTCACATATATTGATATAGATTTCGTAAGCAGAAAATACAGATGGATGACTGGGAGATGTTTGGACTCTGGCAATCTACTATTGATGCAAAGGTCTTGTGATGTCACTTGATGATCCTCAGCTCCTCACAAATCCCAAGAACAAGGATAACACAAGTCTGGGCACAGCAGGGCTGACCTTCAATCTATTGGTCTTTGCACTATAGAAGTTGTTTAATAGTAAGTCTAAAAAAGCTTTGCAAAAGCTAGTCTTTATTCTTCCATCTGTAAGGTAAGAACCAGGCTTAAGAAGACATAAGGCTATTTATCCTATCTGGAATATCAGAGAGGAGGCAGATTTGTTTTTTCCATCCTAGGGAGAATGGGAAAAGGAAAGAAATAAAACCTTGTGTCTTTGTTTCATGTCTCAATTTCTATACTGTCAGATGAAGGCCGCCTGGAGTCTGGGACACTGTAACCACCTAAAAAAACCCAACCATCTGATAAAAGAATCTGACTAAACATACACATACTCTGACTTTATAGAAGTATCCTACATCAGCCTGACAGCCGATGTTGGCCTCCTTATGCGTCTGAAAAGGTGTATGAAATAGGCACTGACAGAATGGGCTAGATGCTGTGAGTTATGTCTCCATACCAATGGGGTTGGAGCATCCATGAACTGCTGCTTTCCACGTCTTTTCACCCCAGCAACACTCTGATATCCCTGGAGTCACCTCAAGGCTACTTAAATTCCTATGAGGTAGAGCAGGACACAAATTATAGGTACATGTTGGCCAGTCTTCTGTGCTGTGCTGCTACTTGCACGTAATAGGACATGTAAATACAAATACATCCTTTGAGGTGGAATAATGTTAAAGATAATTTTCATTTCTATACCTAAAGCATTTATTTCAGCATAAAAATACTGAAAGTTTTTGAAACTGGTTAACTATTTTTTGTTTTCCAAAAAACAAAGATCTTTTTTATAATTAATAACTACTTGATTAAAAGCTATCAAATAATCACTGAACATTTTTTTCATGTAAAACCTCTGGCTTTCACTAAATGATATTTTTTCTCGATAAAACAGTGTGAGCGACACTGGAAGAGGGAATTAAATTAATTTATGGGCTGAAAATGTATCCATTGCACAACTGAAACAAAGTCTAGGACTTTTAGTTTTCACTTTTAGATCATTTCCACTAGTGTCTGGTTTTCCAGGTGGCTTTGGAAAAGATATACAGATATTTTTTTCAGGGGAGAAAAGTGATAGATTGAACAAAATAAAATATAATCTCTTCTCAGAAAAAAAAAAAATATTGAGAAGATAAAATTATCACTACTTCTCTAATTTAGGGGAAAAAGCCTAGAGATAAAACTTCTAATCTATGTACAGGAGTTAATACCCAGCATCACGTATTATGTAAAAATTATGCAATTTTACTTACAGTGAAAAAGAATCAGATAAAAGTCAATATTGTTGCTTTTCTGCAGGCTTTTGAATACAAGTGTGGTGGGATTAGTTCATAATATATTTTTAATGAGCAATTTGACCATTACAATATTCTATTTGTTTATTCATCTTCTGATGTCTCCATGACTCCTTGTTACTACTTGAAAGCATAATGACAATATAATCTATGAAAACTTGACTGCATGGAAAAAACAGGAGACATACCCACAATAATTTGATGGTCTGTTGTAATATGTTTTTTATGAATCCCATATATTTCTTCTTTCTGTTTCTCATTTAATCTTTTAATATTATTGATTTTATCAGTACCTTGGGGTGGAGGCTGTATTTTGTTGTCTATTTATACAGTACTCAGCACAATAGGCTTTTTGTCTAAGGCTCCTAGAGAGAATAGGAGTGGTAAATACTACTTGTCATTGTCTGCTGTCCCTTTGAAATATAGGAAAATTTATACATATGATTTTATTTTATTTGTTTCTTCCCAATAACAAGTTCAATACCAATGCAAGGCTACAGTAAATTCTATATCCCTGGTAAACAGCCTAAATTTATAATAATGTTATTCATAACAACAAAATTATGAAGAGCTTTTATGTCAGTGCTGTTTAAAGATCATTGTTCAGAAGCAGTAATGTAGAATGAGATGCAACAGCCTGTATGGGTTGCAAATGCAACAGTGTATAAATGTTTTATCCCATGCATAGACACAGCTATTTGATAAGTACCTGCCATTGAAACTCAGCTATATTTATTGACACTGGTATCTGCAGAGTTATCATGTAGATTAGGCATTCTGCCAGCTTTTTGTTAATAACTTCATAGTTAATTGGTAGTTTGTTAGGTTTATGGCTTTTCTTTTTGATTAATACAGTATTATATGATCACATATTAAAAATAAATGAGATTTGAGCGACTATTGTTGTTGACTGTTAACATCTCTTTCCAAAAGTGAAAACTATAGCCTCAATAGTTTATGCAGAACTTAAAAACTTTATTTTTTCTCAGTAAACCCCTGTTTTTTAAAGAAAACCTGATATACTCTGTTTTCTATGTGACCATTGTTTCATTATACTCAGACACATATGTAAGTCTTTGCAAAAACTGTATTTACATGGAAATTATGGATTTGTTTCACTTACAATTTAGTGTTTAATTTCTAAAGATATTTCATGAAGTATAGCCATTAGTACTTCACTGTGAAAACAGCAAATTGTAAACAGTGTTTCCATAAAACAAATTTCAAGTGGGAAATATGCACTTAAGAGATAAAAAAAACCAACCATAAAAATGAAGTTCATGTGGCTGGATGTGTAGCTCACATGAGGCAGCCAATCATACCAGATTGAGTTTTGATGCATAATATTACTCAATAGCTCATTAGCTTGCCCAGCTCTTGAGTTTAATGTGAGTATGCATTCTTAGGGCTATTCACCTTACATTATTTTTCAATCCTTACTGTGCTTAGATTTATGTAAAAAAACCCCATTTTTTCCTTGCATTTCTTTCTGCCCCAAACATTTTTTTTTACAAGGATGTCTGAGATGCATTTCCCAGAAGAATTTTTCCTCCTGCCGACTTTCTCTGAAGAGGTATTTCTCAAAAGACTTGTTTTTTTCTCTGATTCAGTAGTAAGCCAAATGTCATCACAGGATTTTTTTCCCCTGCTGCTACAATCCTGTAACAATCCCCTGTTGATAAATCCATTCTAATACTGGCTCAGGGTCTTGTGATGCAGCTAGCACTTGCTTAACTAATACTAGCAGAAAGATGGATTGTGCACATGTTGTGAGTGGATTTAACCTTCAAGAAAATAACTCAGATTTTACTTGGCAAGGAACTTGTTCCAGATCTTTACTTCATCCAAAAGTTAGTGCCAGAAACCAGCTGCACATATGAGGTACAAACCAAACGGTTCATTGAAGCTGCACCCTATGTTGCATCCAAGAGATTTTTAACAGCTTGAACCTTTCTAGAAATTACATCATTTTGGGGGGTTATCACATTCTTCCTGAGTTCTCTGCCAAACAGTCTTGATGTAGAGGACTTTTTACCTTTTCAGGGTGATATTCATATGAATTTCTAGCATATGCTCATATATTGACACATTTTTTAGTTATACAGATGTTAACCTTCACTGTATACAGGCTGTTGTTTCTGTTGAGAAGCAAAAATATCCACTCATGTTAACTTTGCAGTCTCTCTTCCAGGTTGTTCTCTCTTCCAGGTTTGTTTGTTTATTTGTCTGGGGGGTGGTGGTGGTGGTGTTTGTTTGTTTGATTTGGGTTGGGTTGGTTTTTTTCCTCCGAGAATAATATATACGAGCCAGGCAGACTGCTCTGCCTTCTGCTGAACACCCGCTGTCAGCTCAAGCGTGCACGCAGCAGCACACCCACGAGCTGATGGCAGCCACCTTGTCGCAGCCGCCACACTTTGGCACCAGTCAGATGCTCATTGGGTCCCACTGTGCAATCTCCCCATGCCCTTCTGTGAGTTATCACGCTAGAGATCCTTGAGAGAGTTGTGCTACTGACACAGGAGATTGCACCACCGCATGAAGACTGTGTCCTGGTCCCAAGAGCAGTACAGCTGCTGGCAGCAAGAAACGAGGATGGGGCATGCTGCTGCCACAGGTTTGTGCCATGCACCTGCTACGTAGTAGCAAAAATAACTATAACTCTCCCTTCTCTTTGTCTTCTTCCTCTTGACATGTTTCTACCTTCCCTCTTCCCGTATTCAAAGCTCCCCCTTTCATCACACCCAAAACTTTGGGTGGATTATTCTGTCTATATGACTGTAAAATATATGACTACCTCTGAACTCTGTATTTAGCTGCTTTTTGTAGTTGGGGAGAAAAGCAGACATTTCTAGAAAAATAAAAATATTTTACCCAAAATTTAGTGTCTAGAATGGGTCAGATGAATAATGCTTACAAGAGCTTTTCTCTCTTGATTATAAGCATATTTTGATAGCATGCTATAAACAAAAATACCTCCACTGTAGATAAATCTGAATTTCCACAAAATCAATTTCACTATTTAACCCTAATTTCCTTATTTAACTAGAAGACATGGATATTTCCTAATGTGCTGCTTTTTGTACTTCCCTGTCCCCATAAACACTACCTAAATAGTAAGAATATGCTGACACGCTTGCTTTATGAATCATTGCTTTTGTAAAAGCCTTTAAAGGTCATCTTTGAGAAGGAGATATATGATACTGAAAAAAAAGATGCAGTCCCTTCTCACCCTGCATGTAGACCTTATGTTTAGTAACAACTGTTTCTCAACTGTAGGAACAATAAACCTCAAAGGCAGAAAATTCTTAGCTTTGGTAAAATATTTGAACTTAAGAATATGACTAGATTTGAGCTTGATTTGAATAAAAATTAGATTTCTGGTATCTGTCTTTTGTTTGCACATAAAGTATTTGTGTTGCAGAAGAAATATCTGTTTTACTTAGTAATACACTTACTAATTTATAGCAAGACTTGACTCATTAAATACTTATATGCTGTATTTATTATATATTGTTTTCTGCTGTTAACGACTCTTTCTATTTCTGCCTATTTGTAAGTGTTCTCAGTGGTGTAATGGCTGCACATATTTTTTACTTTCCAAAATAGAACATCAGTGGAAATTACTATGGTTTGTATAATCTGAAAGGAAACTTTGATTGTAATGAAACAAATTACAAATAAGAGCCTTTGAATGAGTGTTTAATTGTTTAGTGGTACCACCTGGTATGATGATCTATCACAGTAGTGTTAATGAGCAATTTTCAGCCTTTGGTGGTGGAAGAGGTGTTAAAGCCAGGAGTCAGTGGATGAATCAGCTTCCAAAATATCAGTTTGACAGCCTTTCAAAACATTAAAAGAAGTTGTTACTTCTCTAAGAAAAAAGAAACCATTACACTTTCCTGATCTTTGCTTCCCACTATTTTGTTTTGCATATATATTCAGTCACTGAATTCTTGTGAGTTACTTAAATCAAAAGCATTACAGCAGCCCTTATGCTGAGAAAACAGAAAATATTAAGTGCAGTATTGGGGGAATGTAATTATTCAGTCTTCTGTAAAAACAGCAGTACTGGAAAACATGTCTCTGCATTCTACACAAGCAGATGACTCAGAGGTAGGATTTTCAAAAATTGTAGGTATTGTAGAAAACTAGTCTGATTTTGTGGTATTTTGAAGTCCTAGATTATGCGTATGTTTCTTGAAAAATGTCAAGTCCATTTCAGAACAAATTGCAGATTCTTAAGAGGTAAGTGATGCCTTTGTAGCTAAATGAAGTACGAAGAAATTATCAACATTTCTAATTAGCTTCCTCCTGTCTTGATATGTCACCTTGATGGGCTAGCATAAATAATATCATGTGGTGGCTCATACAGTTTTACAGGTAGCCAAATGATCACACTCAGAACATTTGAGTAAAAATTTCATTTCTTGTTTCTGGTGTCAGGTTTGCACAAAAATCATTGGTGTTGCAGAAAAAATGTCTATTATTCTCTCTAACCCACTTTACTGCAACACCTGCATACTGAGTGAGACCAGATATTTCTGAGGTGCTCTGAATACAGCTCTGTCATGATTTGAGACATTTTGCAGTAATAGAGTATATTTTGGAGGTATGAAATAGGCTGAAATCTAAAATTTGTATTAGGAGCTGGAATCTACACCTCACCTGACATCCAGAGTACCTGGTTCTTCAGTTTTTTTGGCAGTCCTAGTTCTGGGATTTAATCTGTCTTCAAAACCACTTATGTTTCAGCAATACCCACCTTGTAAAACTCTGAAAAAAATTACATATCCTGGAAATAGCATGCTATTAGTGTAGGGAGGTTAGCTTCTGGGAAAGACTAGTTTAATGGCTTACTACCATGCAAAGGTACATCACTACCTTTTCATCCGCCAGATTGTTTCTTGTAACAAAGTCTTTATTGAAAATCTGATACTATACAAACAGTAACCAAATAAAACTATTACAATAAAGTAAATGCATCTGTTGCCTCTAACTAGTATTTCTTTTTAGAGGTTAATTCCATTGAAGTTAATTTAGCTTTTAAAAATATAATTGTCAAAGTGCATGTCAATCTTATCTTTAGATGAAAAGATGGAATAAAATTAAAACAACAACAAAAAAGATGTTTTTTCCACTTGGAATGGTTTTGTTTTATTTTTGCACTATCCCCCATTTTATCATGCTGAAACAGTACCTCAGCTATGAGGTACCCTCTTAGTTTACAATTTTGTTTCTTGGACTACAAAGCTTTCTCCACTGCCTTTAATACTAAACTTGCAGCTTTAGTAGAGGCCGAGCTTAACAGAATGTCAAGGCCAAGGCATCCATTAGGATTTTTCAACTGTCCATACTTCGTCTTACTTTGACTTTTTTTGTATAAAAAGAAGTTCTAAGAACCAATCTAAAGATAGTAATAACATAATTGAATCTGAATACATTCCAATATTCTGATTATGTGATCATAGGTACAATATAAACTTAGTATAGAAGAAAAAGCAGTAAAATATAGTAAAACATAATTAATACATACTGGCAGAGTCATCATATTATCAAATGCATGTGCAAACAACAAATAAGCAAGCTAAAAACTCACAGAAATGATAAATGCTCACCCACATTCTTGAAAAGCCAAAGTACCTCTGCAGTGTGAGACCTCATAACTGCATTCCCTGTGAAGTGGAGATAATATGGATTTTAGATACTTTTCTGCTTATTGATAATGCATGTGCTGCCACAGAATCCCTTATCCATGGAAAAATATTAAGTGTATAAATCATATCAGCCTACTCCTTTCTGTCTCTCAGCCTTTCTGATAGCACTGGATTGAAACACCTTTTTTTTTCTTTTTCTTTTTTTTTTTTTTCTTGTTCTACTTTCTACCTCATTTTCTTTCTGTACTTTTTTTCTTCTGTTCTAGGAAATTTAGGCCAAATGTCTAGTTTCACACAGCCTCCTGCTGAGACAGATCTGAACATTTTTGTTTATTTTTTGTTTGTCATTTATTCTGAACATCCTGTGTTTATTTTTTACTGGCAGTTTTTCTCTTTCAAGAAACTGCAGATGTGATAAGAAGGTGTTGGTTTAAAAGCATGAGAGTGTGTGAGTAAAAATTCCAGTGATTTTTTTCCCCATTTCCAAGGACAACCAAATTTTAAGTATGTGTCAGTATTCCATAAGAATTCTGTTCCATAATACCCAGACATGATGATGAATATATCATAAAATCATATTGCAGCAACCCCCCTTCTTAATATTCTCCCTCCTCTGGCGGGAGAATGAAAGTTGCTGCACTATGTCTGAGATTATCAAGGAGCATTTGCCTAATTCACAAGAGCATCCGTCATTCTAAAATTACAATGGCCAAAGTTTTTCATCCATCCATAGGATGAAGCAATTTTTTCATCTGTTATTGCACAGTTATCCAGGAGCTAAGCATCCAAAGAAGGACTGCAAGTCTATAGAATTTGTAGTGTCAAGTGACCTCCTTGCTAACTGAACAGTGAAGATAAAATGAAGGCATCCTTACTATATGTCTAGTATTTATTTTGAAATTCTTTTCAATAGTGAAAGAGTTAAGTCAAAGGTTTCTGAAAAGCCGTATTTCTGTTTGCTCAATTACTAGTTCTGTCTTCTAGTGTTTGTAGTTTATGGAATGGTTGCTGTAGATATGAATATCGAATAGGAAAATATTAGTATGTATTCACAGTTTTTACCTCACATAATGATTTTTAACACTACAAAACTTCCCATTCATCACATGAATTAGGAGTTCATGTAGGATAAAAGAACATTATGAAAATTGCTGTGTTTGTTCAAGGCTCATTTTTCAAATGTACTGATTTTCTCACAGAAACAATTGTCAGAAACACTTTAAATGAAGTTTGCATACCTAAATAATTAATAGAAGATTAACATAAATTGCTTCCATTCCTTATGAATTATTGACCTTTATTTATTTTTAAATATTTAAAATACAGCTATCCAGAAATCTAGGTGCATTCTAAGGTCATTTTGCTAGCAAAATTTATGTACAGGGTATCTTGCACTATTTCTTAATGGAGCTTTTCTGATCTCCCTCTTATCCCTAGAGTAAGTCCCTTTTTCCACTTCCTCCACTTCCATTTCCTTCCATTTGAACTTCATTCCATGGGAAGAAATTAGAAATTTGAATGTAAAAACATTAAAATCTGAACCTAGAAGAGGAAATTCAAAGTGAAAAGCTGAAAATGGTTTGCTTCATTTCTACACTAACATTAAACATCAGAGACTCAGCCCAAATGTTTCAGCTGGAGTTTATTAAGCTGAGAGAGAAAATGCCAAACTTATTGAAGATACCTGTCTTATAGAGCTATATAGAGTATTATATGACATATTACTTAAAATATTACTTCTGCAGAAGTTTTATGTTACTACGCACGATGGTGTTCATGACCACAAGTTTTCTTACCCTTACCTTACAGTAGTGCATCAACTACTGGAGAGGTCACCCTTGCTGAAACCAGCAGAACTTTTGGTATACCTGGAAGACATCTCATAAAGGCTACTCAATACACAGGGAATATGACACATATTGAGGTATTATAGAAGTGGATAGACAGTGAATCAACTGGAATTGACCTACTGGGCATTCCTTAGACATGAATATGACTTGTATAAGCTGGTTGGAAAAGGCTGAAACAAGGCCCCAGAAACAAACAAAAATTCAGAATTTTCTTCTGCTCCCAATCTTCCTTAAATTTTATCACAGCCTTATCAGATTAAGAGGTGATACATTCAGTGTCCTGGTTTTGGCCTGGAACATAGGACAGCTGGGATTTATTTCTTCCTCCATCAATAACAACCGCTCTTTGACCTTGGGCAAGTTGTTCTTTGGGCATGTGCCTTCATTTGCTTTTTACTCTGTACATGTTATGCTCCTTTAGAGATCATATATAATCTTAGAGATATACAAGATGCACAGTGCCTAACATGAGAAAAAAATGAATAATGTAATGTCTGTGGAATGATAAATTTCTGGCTTGTCTGACCTATCATTAATAAACAAGTAGAATTTAAAAAGCAAACAAAACTCACAACAGTTTTGATCCATTCAGATGGGCAGTGAATTGAGAGAATATTTTAAGCACTAGAGGAATACAAGCAAGCTTATGGCATCTTTGTCCAATTAAAACCTTCTTTCCTGGCCTCTTTTGCACACACACAAAAAATTGTATGTGAACCCAAGATATAAAAATAGCCAGTTTCTGTCTTTGATTGAGGGAGAAAGACACAAGCCAGATTTATTGGCTGTCTAGAGACCTTATGTTCAGTTTTCTCTTGTCACATTTGCACCAATTAAATGTGAGAGTTTATATGTTGTCCTATTTGTAAAGATGACAGCCAGATCCTTGTCTGGCTCGTTTAATTGTCTCTGTGGGAGAAGTTCCCCCACCCGTGTATAGCAAACAGTATTTCATATACCCATTGTAAAACCCTGCTCACCTGAATATTTTGAAGAAAAAAAAAAAAACATTCAGAAAAAGTAAGAGAAGATTGTATGCCTTCCTCTCAAGTCAGCACAAGTTTTTTAAATGGAGTTTAGAAACACATTATGAAGTTGAAGGTAAAACACCATATATAATACCTTCTGTACTTATACAGACATATATCACAAGTGTTCAGGCCAGATGTTGTTGCTAGCATGCAGAATTAAGTTACTGTTGCTACCTGGAATGCAGAATCAGAAACTAAAGGTCCAGTGAAATCATCATGCTTCAAAACAGTGTAAAAAGCAGGCAAAATCTTCCAAGTGAAATAGCTGATCCTCCCTCCTGTATTTTTTCCCCTGGTCTCATTGCAAGACTTTTCAGTTGCACTTTTTAAAAATATCTCTTTTACTCTGTTCCAGGCTATTAGCCAACTACACCACAAAGCTCAGACAAGACTGACGTTTAATACATTTTCGTGTAAATGAAAGCCTACAGTAGCTATTCGGTCTTTTTTTAACAGGATTTAGTCAATAATAGGAAAATCAGTTGATGAATTTTAAGCATGGATGTTGTTAAGAAATTTGCTAGATGTTTTTGACTGGCAAAACTGACGAAGCTTAGAAACTCTTCGTTGTTGTAAAACTGGTTTCATAGGAATAAAGGGAATCTGAAAACTAGAATACTATCTAGTTAGAGTGCAAACATACAAAGTATTTGGCAAATTGTATAAAACAAGATCTTCACATGAAATATTGCCTAAACAATCTTAAAATTTTACCTCTCTACAGGATGTTAGATAAGTCTTTTAAAGCTTTTAAACTCTGTCTTTTACTTATAAAGTACCCATGACTAAACACAATGTTGAACTTCAAGTATTGTGTATCCTATTTTTTTCTAATGATTCCATCTATGTTGCTGTTTTTCTCCTTTATATTTGTACATCCAGTCTGTAGTTATTTTTTGACTCCTACTCTGAACAAAGCTGACCTAACAGCCTGTTACCTGCTTACAAGCTGCTATAAAATGAAAAGATTGAAACTTGATAATATTCCAAATGGAGATATTTGAGAAACACTGATAGTATGTCCTAATAGTGTCAATGAAATGAGATTGTATTTCCAATATAATTGGAGTCATATACAGTAGATGTTGCAAGTGATACATTCACAAGGATGTGTGTTTTATGAGATATATGATGATGCCTTTACATACATTAACTAGTCCTATATTCAATTACTGCTTTCAGCAGCTTCGTAAGTACTGTTGAAAATAGGTAAGGGTATCAGATTTCAAAACAAGCATAATGTGACTATTTCATTATTGTTCTGTTAATTACGGAATGTCTGCATTTCATCTTTCCTTTGTTTTTGTTTCAATGGAAGATCAATGATAATCTGTGCTTTAAAATCACAACTTCGGTGTTTAGATGTTTTTTTTTTTTCCAGCATTAACCAGCAAAGTTTTATTGCAAGTTATTCTCTTTAGCATTTCTGCTAGGTTAAAACTTTTCCCATTACTTTTGTTTACATGTCTGATACAGAGTAAAGTCTACTTTTACTTTCCAAATCCTTTCTGCTTTACTGAAGCAGAGAAGGAGGACGCCATCTTCAACTGCTAAGAATCATCTTTTTGCCAGTTGCAACCTTTGAGATCTGCTTGAAGTTAAAATAGATCTGTTCATTTTCTGATTACCACTCAGTACAGTTCAGTGAATTGTCATGCTAAAGAACAAGTAGAAAATTCCTGGAGCGATGCATTACATTTGCATCTTAGATTACTTTGAACATATTCATTTTAGCTCATTCTTTGAAGCAATTTTGCACCAAATCAGCAGTACTCCAGCAGGCAGCTTATACCTTTTTGGCACTTTCTGCATGTGTTTATAAAGCAAGTTTTCATTCAGATCATGAACCATTTCAGGAGGTAGACTTTACCTTACAGTTTTATCCCAGGTTTTATTAGCAGCTGTGATATAGCATAATGATACAATAAATATTATTTATAACTGGAGGCATCCTGTTACCAGTCACTTCTCCCACTTACAGGTGGGATGAATTAAGAAAAGATAGTATTAAATTTCTTGCTTTTTCAGTGCCTTCCCTAGATTATCAACATTCATTCTTAGGTTCTCTGAAGAACTATGGTTCCATGTTAGGCTTCTATGATTTCACTCATGGAAAATAATTTAAAGAACAGTGTCTGCAACAAGGCAGTGTGAGTTTTTAACAGTTATTAACTAGTAATATATTTGGAAAAAGGAAAAAATGCCAAGTTACCTACATACCCCCTGTAATGACTGCTTTCAGGTCCTGAAAACCCTTCTCAGAGTTTTTTGGGGGATTTTTTTTTTTTTTTTTTTTTTTGCTGCACTACACATATATAGGAGCCTACCAGCAAGACAAAATACATTGCAATAACTATCTGTGTTAGTGACTGCAGTGTTATAATCAATGATGCATTCCTAATTTATTCCCTTACTGCAGAAAATAGTCATCTCCTTTTTGAAATTGGTGGCTGCAGATGAACAAAACTTCTTAATAAAACATAGAATTCAGGATTAATTGACCAATTTTCACTTTCTAGGACCAAAGCAAAACCTCCATCTTATTCAGTGTAAAATACTTTGAAAGCAAAGGGCTTGTCATAATTTCAGCTGTCTTAGGTCTATGTTCTAAATTGCTCAAGGTAAAAAATTCAAACTCAGTCTTTCTCATTATGTTGTTTTTGGAAGACAAAAATTATTGGAGTCCCTAAAACACTGAATTAATCTAATGGTTCATGACCCCAGGGATAGTTTATACTAGCCAATATTAGCAAATAAAAGGAAGAGGGGCCAGAAAACAGCGGACAAAATCAGACAATTTAGAATTTAGACTTTATTGATAAACAAAGTAACATAGGAGATTGGGCTGTTCTTTAAACCCTTTGACGACCCTCAATTTGATTGATTTGGAAAGAATTAATACAGAAGAGGTAGGTTGTGACACCGTGCCAGCTACATGCCAGTAACTACCATCCCCTCCTGGTATCACAGCAGATGTCCTCAAACATCATGAGCCTCCACTACCTCAATATTTAGAAATAAGATGAAAGGGAACCAAAAGATCACGATACCTCTACTTCCCTTGGCTAAATCTCCAATGTTATCTTGCACATTGTGATTGGAATTACAACTTTGTTATTTTTTATCATTTTTCTATTTTATATCCATTCTAAATTTATCTTTTTCTTTCTCCATTCTTCTTTTCATATCTGTTTCCTGCTTTCTGTTTGAAAACAGTCTGACTTTGCCAGCCAAGACAGATTTTTTGAAGTACTGCTGTGAGCCTGTGACCAAGAACTTGAAAGCAATGCCTCAAATGCTGTGACATTGACACAAGTTTGCCAGATCTTGGAGTAGCTGATAAAACCTCGTGCTATGCCTGTTTTTTTTCTAGCAGCAGCCATCCAGATAAGAATCAAGAACCTAAGCTGAAGCTGTTTCTCTTACTTTTTTCCATTTTTCTGTTTTCCTCCAGGTTTTGGTTTTTTTGGTTTTTTTTTTGTTTTTTTTTTTTTTTTTGTCCTTGTTTTTTTTTGTTTGTTTTCAGGAAACAGAATTGAATTCCAACAACTACTCAAGCCTTTCTCAATAAATTTATCTTTCTTTCCAAGAAAAGGTAATAATTACTGACATCCATACCATTTATAAGACTGTCAAACAGGGTAAGGATTTTGTATAAAAGTGTATCAGTGAATGGGAAAAGGAATGGAGTGAAAACTCTACTTAATTCTTTTTATTTCAATGTAAATGCCTTTAGCCATTCTTTGTTGTATCCCTTACAAGTGGTTTAAAAATTGTGTCCACTGTTTTTCATGAGGTGAAGCAGAACTGAGGTATATAAAAAACTTTGTTTTTGAGTTAATCGCTTAGTATTGAATAGTGACATTATTATATTAAGAACCTCATCTTTCTCAGACTACTTATTCCATGAGATTTCATATATTGCAGTCCAAATTGGATAGATAATTTTTCTGATTTTGTGTTGACTCAGATTTTTTGAATTTTAGGCTGTGATGTGAAATTCAGTTGACATGAACACGCAAGAACTGAAATAGCAGATATGACTCTTTTGAACCTTTCTAAACACAAGAACATTAGCTTTCATTTTTCTGTACTAACATTTTACCAAGTATGTGAAAAAAATGATGAAATGAAATTAAATCTTTTTAGCATATAGCTTTAAAAGTAGCTGGGTATGAATTCAACAGAGGTCCCCAAATTAAACAATGACAGAATTAAACTAGAAGGCTTGACTTCCATTCAGAATCTATATTAATATCTGGAAGCATTCAGAGTCAGGACCAGGTTCAGTCTATGAAAGACAAGATGTGACTTCAGTGCACTTCATGAATGTGCTTTGTAAACATATATTAAGCTGATGTGCAACATCAACGTATGGATATGACTTCAATAAAATTCCAAAATAAATCAAAATATTCTCTTTTCTTTTTCTGAAAAGATTCTTGATACAAATTCCCTTTTCCCAGGCACATATCAAGTAGTGATTTTTGTAACAAGGAAAGTTTCCAAATATGTTTTTAGACATTAAACAGAACTGGACACTAAACATAAATTTGAAGTAATATCTGAGTTGTTGCCTCAGCATAGGAGAAAGTTGGTGGAATAGATTTTCAACTATAAGATTGTTACTGAAATTCAGAGGTTGCTGGGCATTGTGTTTGAACACACCGACTGGCGTAGACAAAACCTTCTCTGGGGATTTTTCTAATGCTTTACCTGTATGATAATCACTTGCCACTGCTTGTACTGGTGGCCTGGCCCTGTCTGTTCTATTAGTATGAGTATCCAGACTGACAACAAAACTAAGTGGCTTGTAAAATGGCCAAACAAGAAACAAACCTAACTTATATATATGTTCAAACGGAGCATAAATTATTGAGTCATGTATTGAAAAATAAAGCTACTGTTATTAACAAAAGTTAGAAATTGCAAGAAGTGAAACAGCAGCTTTGAGGGCAGAAGCAGCCATCTCACAACCTGAAGACTGTTCAGCTGCTGAACAAGGCTCCTCTTTTGAAGGAAATCTGTAGAAAAGCCTGCTCACATATGGATGTTGGCACAGATAACAGCTAGCACGGAGCTATTACTTATTATCGCTTTTGACTGTAAAAATGCCACTAGGATTATGCAGAGAATCTAACCTAGATGAATGAATTTGTTCTGTCCCGCAGACATTTTTCTGTTAATATTCCCATGATATTTCCAGCCAATCTGCTACAACATTTAACTTACTTCAGGGAAGATGGGTGAACATTTATCGTATATGGCATTTCCTTGCCTATATGGCAATTTTTATTCTGGGGTTAAGTGAATATAACATTCTGTATCAAGATAAAAAAACCAGATTTTGAAATTAATGGCCATAATCCTTACATAAAGTGCTGAAGCAATCACATGAATAAAAAGTATGAATTTCTCAGAAGCATAGAATAGAAAACAAAAAATAAACAGCTTGGATATAAAATGACATGAAAGTCATGCAAATTATTGGCCTGGATTTAATAGCTAATAATAGGACTTAGAATAGGACTTTGTAATTTTTTTAATAGGGCTTTCATGCCCAGTTTAGCTTCTTTTTTAACAGAAGCTGAATAAGTTTCATGTATTCTTGGCAACATTCTTTTATAATGTTCTTCTATAAAAGGATTATTTTTATAGATATATATGCTTTAGTTCCACATGTAATCCTCATACTCTTCCTAATTCTCAAATAAAGGTACTAATCTGTTGTTCTGGAGACAATTATTGTGCTGCCAGTGGAATTTTCTGGTTACAGCAACAAGGGGCCTGATTAAGAAACTCTGAAAAAGCTGTGTTTTTTAGAAAATTATTTTTACATTGTGCAGCATGTTTGATTTCAGTCTTGGTGGTCTAAGAACAAAAGATATTTAATGGCTTAATTGTATGTTTATTGACAGGTTAAACATTTAAACAATCAATGACTTGTCCATTATGAGTACTAGTTCATATTATTATATTGTAATATTTTATTGTAATTGTGATTTTTATTATAGTCATATTTCTGTTCCTATAGCTACATACTTTATATCTAGTAAAACAGAAATACCTATGCTTGGTAGATAAAATACACAATGAAGAGAAGGGTGTCATATAATCAAAGCCACACAAGATACACAGGAAAAGAATTCTTTTCCTAGAGCCAGGGTATTGTAGGCAAATAAAGTTCTCAGATGCATGAGACAGGGTAAGTTTCGTGCCTGTATAGATGTCACCTGTGGATATAGAAAGGATTATATCATCAGACTGTGGAGTATAACTTAGCTACAGCTTGACAACAACTCTTTCAAAGTTTTAAGTGAGAGTTTACATTCTAAAACAGGAAAAAAAATATTCACAAATACTTCTGACATTTCACTTCTAAAAGAAAAGGAAACAAAACACTCAAAGAGAAACACTTGGAATTGATAACAGAGCAATACCAGAATCAAAGGATGCAGTAGTCTTGCATCTTCTACATTTCAGGTATTCCACAGGGATAAGCATTTGTTGAAACGTAGAAGTTGTGGTTAGAATTCAGAAATGCTCTTTAGATGTACAGGTGAGAGGCCAATCCTTAGTACAGATTTGAATATCAAAGAACTTCAGGATCTAGAAGCACAAGAGAAGGAACAGAGCAGAAATGTTACCCTCAGCTCCATTTTGTCATTTATGCTTTCTTTGCACACGTTGGGTAAGTGTTGTAAAAGTCATTTTAGCAAGCAAATGTCTCCGAAGGAATTGATAGATGAATAAGTGAAGATCAAAAGGGCAAGTCCTTTGGCAATTCTTGGAATAAAGGAATGCGGGGTGAAGATTTGATTTTCCTTATCTTTCCCAAAGCTTCCCTGTTTTCCTCAGGGAAGCTTTGAAAGGGCAAACATACTCTTCAAATGACTGTATAGGCAGACTGCATCCATACAGAAGAGTTTGTGACTCTTGCTCATATGTCATGCCAAAGTTACCACTGCCATTTACAATCCCACCACCTAATTTTAGTCTCCCCTCACTTACTCCTTGAATACTTATTCTCAAACTAGTAATAGATGTCATAAAAACTTTGTGAGGACACAGGGAATAAGATTCAGCACAAAGCAAAAACCTCTTATGGTTTTCTCCCCAGATCACTAAGAGTACTTTCTGTGAGGGTTGCATTAGATAATCTTGACTCAAGGGGCTACACTATAAGTGACCACTGCCAAATGACACAAGGAAGAGAAATGCAATACTGCTGCCTCACCTTCAGAGAGCTTACAGCAGGAGGCCACTGCACCACAACCCATTGCGTTTACCATCCAAAGGTGACCCAGGTAACTGCATTGTCCACCCACACCACAAGCAGTAAAGAAGAAAACTGACCTTGCAGAAGGCATCATGCAGGTTCTCTTGCTTTGGGCAGCACATCTTGAGAAAGTTCCCTGTGCCAAAGTATGTTTGACATGGGTTTCTTTTAAGGTTATGGACATCCCAGGGACGCACTGGGGGTAAAGTCAGATTAACACACCTGCAATTACTCCAGGACTATCAAAGCTCAGTCCATATGTAATGTAAACAGCAAATTAAAAGGGTGTCAGATTCACAGATCAGGCAGATGTGCATAGAATCAATCTACCACAAGAGCTTTAGATCAGCAAATCTCAGGGAAAGGATGTAAGAAATCTCCCTAGAAGCATTTTATCATATATAATACTAAGCTGGCAATATGCAGCATGTATTAAAAGGGATGTTTTAATTTCCATGTTAAATTGAATAAAAGAGAATATATTGATTTAGCACCTGTGGAAGAAAATCATACATAATTTAAATAATTTTGTATGGCTGTGCATGATGCTTACATTAGTAAAGCCCTGAAAGCTAGTGCAAGACAGGAGCAAAACAGCCACTCAGACAGTAGCATCGTAAGGCAAAGATTCATGATACGTGAATGAATTACATGGTCCTATAGAAGTTCACAGCAAACTCTTACTAGTTTCCAACATACTAAATATTCATATAGCCATAAAACCCCCTAAACAATTCCTACAACTCCTTCCTGTAGAATATGCATAATACGTTCTCAGACTTTCAGATACAATATGTTACACTTCAGATATGGCTTAGATTCACAAAATTTGTTTCTGAATCATCTGATTTTAGATTGATATTTGTTTCTGTATAGGAAAAAAAATCTTTTTAGCAGGAAGCATAAAACTTCATGGTCAGGATTTAACTATTGATTTACTTTTGTTTTCTATAACTATAATTAAAATTCTCCCCCTGTCTCTGGCACAACTCCCAACCTTCTACATACAGAGGAATCTGTTCTATAGGATCTGAGCTTCCAGTCTGAATTTTTAACTGAAAAATAACACTCCAGCTTATGCTGGTCAGCTAGTAAAGATGACAGGGAATTTTTATTCATCTAAGAACATTTCCATTCCAAATTTAAATGTGTTGGTTCAACTCATCCTAAAATGGAGAGATAAGACATTCAGAATTGGATTTAGATCCCAAAGACGTTCACAAAACAAGTGTCAAGAGATAAATGTCACGTCTAGGATTTTGACTTGTGCTCACCTCCTGTTCCTCAAACATTTGGTCAAAAGAATTAGAATTCAGATTTTCATAATCCTTCAGGGACTTCTCAGCCTTAAGGAAAGGGCAATATATTTTAAGCCACTTAGAAGCGTGTTGACAGTAAAATCAGATTGTACCAAGAAAGGTGCCTGCTTTGAAAATTCACACTTACAAGAAGATGTTTAGACACATTAATTTCAATTTCTTTCTTCAGATATGTGGCATTCTCCTAATTCTCTCTATTAATTTTCAGAAAATCTCTATGGAATGATAGTTTTGGACAGTCTTGTCTCTGTATTTGCTCTCCAGCATCTTGTAAATTTGATATACACCAGACAAGGATGATCATATTTCACTCCCTGCAGAACAGCTTCCAGCATTCTTCTCCAGGATTTGTTATATCCTAAGAGAACAGTATAAGTAATTGACCCTATACTATTTTGATTTTTTTTCTTTTCTTTTTTTCTCACTACTGGAAGGTAATTTGTGATTATAAGATGACATCCAAACTCCTGCATTTCTCAAGGAATCATCTTCCTTTCATGAATGCAACTTGCTGGTTTCTGGGGAAGGACAAATTTCTTTATATAACAGAATCTACATTTTTCTTTTAAACCCCCCTCGCTGTGGTAACTGCAGTAACTGACTTATAATGAACTGCAATCACTCTTTCTATGGAAAAGAGTGCAAATACTTAACCACATACAACCACCAGAGAATGTATAGGATATATTTACAAATGCTGGTATCAGTGTAAGATATGATTTCAAGCAGCTTTTTGTCACCATTCAGTTTTATGCAAAATACTGTCAAAAATACGTGGTTATGCTTTTTCTTCCTTTCCTTTATATTTATTTAATTTATTTTTAAATAAGAGGACTTGATTGATCCAAATTTTTAGATACCTAATGCCAGATCTTCATCTGTCTTCCATAAACTGGACTCTGCTGTGTACCTGCTGGAGTTCTGATCCCAGATATTTTTCTACATAAACAATACATACAGCTGCACTGGAAAGGGAAGAAGGGGAACACACTTTAGCTTATAGCAGTTAGAAACTTCCTTTCTCAACCTTTAGGAAACTCAACACAGAAACACTCGATTATTTATTCTAGGAAGTTCTAAACCAGGCAACTGATGAGCCAGTATGATGTACCTGGGAGAGGATTACTCTGTTCTCACCTTGTTCCTTCTATCACTTCCTCAAGCCCCTGCTAGTGTTCATGAATGAAAATTGCATGCTGTGGAAGACAGAATATATGGCTTGGCTCAGTAAGAACTCATAGTGTATTAATATTTTCAGATTATATACAGATTTAGTTCCTAAATACATGTATTTATGTGTGTGAACAAAATCAATAGTCACTACTTTGTGTACTTCTTCCAATTATGTAAAGTTAAATACAACAGTAAATTATATTAAACCGTTTTGCACTTATTTTGCCCCTTTCCTATTTATGGACAAATGCTTCAGAAATGTATGGTAATTAAGTCTTAAATATGTCTACAAGGTATTTAATTATGAGTTTCATACTTGGGATTCAAAATACCATAAGAAATACAAATTTCCATCTGATCTAATGTATGGTAGACAACCCATTAAAACGGCTCTTCTACCAAGTTTCAATAGCACTCTCTAAAGTAATAATAAAAATTACCACCTATTTCATGATACATGTTTGTCAAAGTAGCTGTGATTTTTCAACCATTTTACTTTTCTTTCCCATAACTGTAATAAAAACACATTTCGGTTTGCCTTTCAGATATTCTGAGTGCACACCTATTAATACACGTTCATATAATGTTTCACCATTTTACATTTGCTTGCTAAGCAGTGATTCGATTTATAACTGTATCAGTGTATCTATTCCTTGAAGTGTAAAAGTCATTGTACCATTATTTTAATTATCTTCTCAAGAATCAGCACTATATTATTTGTGGCATTATTAGCTTCATCAAATGCTTACTTCATGACGAAGGACAAAAAAACCGCACACAGGAAACAAGAGATGATCTCATATGGCTGTGACCTCTAACACTAAGCACTTGGCATGAACTGATGGGAAAGTGAAAAAGGAAAAAAACAAAAGGTCATCAACTGCAGCCTTACAGCTCAGGTGCTTTTAACTGATTTAAACCATTTATAAGTACATCCACTAAAGTCATCCTGAAGTCAGCAAACTTGGAGTGTAAGCTCTGTTAGGAAACATTCAAGTTCTCTTGTGTTTGCCTGTGTTTCTGGGTCCTCAATAACAATCACTGTGAAAGCCTCTAATCTAGCATAATTAGCAACAAATGTGGGTATATTTTCTTAATTGTTACTACAATACCTTCCTTTCATACCACTTTCACACTTACAAGGACATACAGCTGGCAACCGAGCTTTGGAAACCATCTTCTAATTTAGAGAAAGAAAAAAAAAAAAAATCTACAACATAATCTATGTAAACAGGTGGTTTAACCTGGTTTACCTACCCTAGGGATCAAGGGTATATCCAAGAGGATACTTATGACTATATTTTTATTGGCTCTATTTGGTGTTCTTTTTTCCTATGTGGTGCTTAGAATTTTTGTCCCTTTGCTAGAAAGCACTAGCATTTCTTAGCCATAGCTACTTTGAACCTGAACACGGTTTACTTTCTATCTTGGATTTGTGCCTATAACACAGTAATTGAAGTTTCCTGCCAAAAAGGTGATGAAAGCAACTTTTGGGCCAGATAAAAGAGGTTTCATTAGAAAATAAGCACCAAGCTTGTGTTTCCATATCACAGGTAGCTGTTCCCCAAAACTGTGCAAACGCATAAACAGTGGGACAAGTTCTGATACACAAATCCAGTCATGGGGTGGGAGGGGGGGAAATAGAGCTCTCAAGAGCTGCACTGTTTTCAGCTGTGTTAACAGTGGAGAAGATTTTAACTTCTACTCTTCTTTTCCACAGTCAAGAATCACCTTTTCTCTTAGTTTTTATTGTCTAGGCACAAGCCAGCAGTGGTCTGAACTAGCTACAGTGCACCTGGAATAGCTTGAGCCTGGTCCCAGCTGAAATAAAATAGATGTTGAAAAATCATGGCTCTTCTGCCCCTGAGTGCAGGGGAGTTGTGGGTTTTAATGCTTTAATATTTCTGGAAGATGCTACCGCATAAGGACATTTTTTCCGTAGTTCAAGTGTAGTGTGCAATATTAAACTGTAAATTCTGCAAAAAACCCCAAACTCTACAGCAATCATCTTTTACCACTGTTGATACATAATGCTGAAAGCAATCGTATCCTCATAGATAGCAACAGTTTCCAAGTGCTGTGAAAATACAAATAGTAGAAAAACAGTGAAGACAGTCCCAGATTTCAAGATAGTATTTTTGCCTATAAAGCCATTGCCAATTCTATGACTAAAACAGATTAAAGATACTACTCCATTTAAGGGTCATGTCAAAAAATGGCAGGTTCCAGTTTGGTGAAACCCAGTCAATTAATATTTTAACACCATATGCTCTCTAAAACTATAAACCAATTTTCTTTGTCATTCTGTTTGTTTGACCTCTTCAATATTAGTAGTCACCTTTTACAAATCTGAGTCTTCACCGAGGGTTTATTTCAGGCTTGGTAACAGTCTGTCCTGGGTCCTACCACTAGCTGTGGTTCTGTTTTTCAGCCTTTTCCTTTACCCACTTGATGCTTTCTAAAGCAAATGTAGCACTTGCTGTGTTCATTTGTTGGTTTTTTTTTTTTTAATCCCTGGAGAGCCTTCCAGTAACTAATCTCAGTTCCTGTTTCACTATTACCTACCTGAGCCTACCTTTCCCATCTTCTTCAGTATCTTTCTTATTCAACCAGCCAACTCTTTCTCTTGATTATACTATTTTCTGGACAATCGGGTTTCAAGCTGAGCCTGTTAGTCTTGGCAATACAACGTTAGTTGGAAATACACTGTAAACTCGTGAGTCTTCCACATAAAAGGAAAAAAACTCACATATGCCAACTAACAGTTCAACAGTCCATATTTTCCTCATCAATTATCACAGATATCTCTGGTTCCAATTACATGGAAAAGCGTAGCGATTTTGGACATCACTGAAAGATAACCATGTGGCAAATGTTGCCTTTTAAAGCCTATCACTCTGCCTGTTACTTTCCTTTAGGTTTGTAGGGAGCAAACATAGAAGAAAAAACCTGTATACAGGGTTCAAATATGTGGTTGTTGCCCACTGCCTAAAACAAAACTGGAGGAGTCAGTTGCAAGTGCCTCCAGCTCATGCAGGACTAACAAAACCAAGAGTTTCATGTTCTTTCAAAGAACTACACTCTTGTGGAGGGTTAGCTGCCTTACGCAGAGACATCTTTCCAGTTCAAAAACTTTTCAAAAGCGGTTTATTTGTTTTTCTCCCGTATCTCCTCTTTCACTGAAACTGGAGGTTTCCTGATAGGTGGGTCTCATACTGTCATTCCTTAGAGCAGCTCAGGAGCCCCATGTCTGTGAGCAGGGTTTCCTGCAGCTCAAAGCACTAACTGCCCACAGCTCTAGCAGACTGTGAAATCCAATTAATTACACTCTGCAACTCTTATTGCAGCAGCACTTAGAGAGCGGCTGCTCTGGTGTGAGGAAGAACAGTTTGTGTCCTAAATAAGACTATTTCTGGATTTCAGAATTTCTCAGGGTCTACAATACAAGCATGTCTCCTATCTCTGATTTGCTCCACAAATGGCAAGGTTTTACATTTACAGCTTTCTCTCCAAAATAGACAGTCTCTTTTGAGGCTATTGCCTTAAAAAGGAAAGAATTATAGTTAAGCTTTATCTGCCTTAAAACTACATATGACAGTTACTAAACATTCAATGCAGGCAGTGCACAGAGCTCAGAGAATCTCTTACTGTAATGAGACCCTAGGCTTTCCCTGCTTCAAATATGTCAGTTTTTCAGAGAGGAATGGAAAGCTCCTTTGTTTGTCTGACACTCAGACTGTATCTGTTATTGATTTTTCTCCATTGCTGATAACACAAATGCTCCTCCTGCTTCATCTGCTTCTTTGTTTCCAAGGAACCCAGCAAACTGCATGGGTGATGTGTTCCAGTGGAGATTAGATCACTTGCTTGCTCATTTGTTCTCACTTTTGGCTTCCAAGTTATTTTTGCAATTTACACATTCAGCAGCTAATGTGCTTACCTCAGACAGACAGACACATTGCAGTTTCTCCCTTGCTCCCATGTCACAGCCCTGTAAGCTAGTGGTAATTTCATCACCTTTTCCATTTTTCTTCCACAAATATGACAAAAAAATTATACATAAATGCCTAGTATTTTTTTTGTGAAATACTGTGAAGTAACTAAACCCCACAATGTTAACATATATAAAAAATGATTATAAAAATCATAGTATTATTTTCTACTCTATTTTGATTCTCTTAAACTAGCATCCTCTGAGCACTCTTCAAATACAGCTGAATATAATAATACAACAGTAGGATCCAAATTTCAAACCATTTAGCTTTGTTGTAATCCCTTTGATAGGCCCATTGCTGTTTTTCTCCAGAGTATATCCACATCTGAAGTTTACACAATAAAACAGAAGCCACACAGGTGGCTGGCATCAAAGAGCTGCCAAACACTAGCATGTTCTTTGTTACTACTGAGTTTTCTAGGAAGAGCTAGTCAAGACTTACCTCTCCTACAGAACAGTCAGCACCAGTTGTTAACAAAAGTACATGGGCAACTGGCAAAGCCAAGACTCTGGAAACAGCACCACCAATTTAGTTCCTCTCCACAGCACATTGAAGACTGCCATTTCTCACACTGTTCATGAGGAACCCAGAAGAACAATGCTCTTGCTGTAGCTGAAACTCATCCCTGCAGGCCTCCTCATCCTATTTGTGCTGACAAAGTGCTTTCAGCTGTGACCAGGAATCAAAGCAGCTGCAAGGAAATCATAGCTTAAGAGGTCTATTGTGCAAAAAGAATTTTCTATTTAGTGCTTAAACTCCTAATTCCAATGTTGTCTATCACAATAGGATTTTAAATCTGGCCTAGTACCTCCTTATAAGAACACCTACCTCCACTGTTATTTGCAACAAACAATCCCTTGTTTACGCCCACATCCTGGCTGGGGCTGTCAGCTGATCCAAACCACTGGCATGGACCCGGCAAACGAAGCCAAATTGACCTTATGGCTTCCAACTTGTGATTTCCCATGCTTTTGATATGAAGTAGCAAATGATAATTGCCAGATCTATTAAAAAAGACTCTTAAAATACGTATATGATATATGAGTAAATATAAAGTGTCAATAGATCACAATGAATGAGAACGTGGCCTCACATTGCTGATTTCGGTGACACAGGAAGAGTTATAGTGCAGTGATTATTAATTCCATTGCCAAGACAAGGCTTGCAATACCTGGATCATAGCCTCTGCTGAAGGAATTGGGGGGGAAAAAAAAAAAACGAAAAAAAAAAAAGGAGCATGCCTTATTGTTCATATTTAAGACTTCCTAAAAGAAAGAAAATAATGTTCAGCAGAGCCATGGCAGAGAATCAGTCTAATAAGATGCCCTATTATTCACATAGACAATTACTCACTGAAATTAGGGCAAAATATTTTTTTTAAACAGTTTTTAATATCATGATCTAAAACTGTCTAATTTCTGCAGTGAGACAGGTTTGCTGAAAACTTCAGGGAAGGAATGTATAAGCTATTTAAAAAAGAAGTCTTGTTTTTCTGTTACATTTCTTTTAACTCTGCAGGCTACCTGGGAAGATCAAAATAACGTAGTTCTGCATGCTTTTTGTTTTTGTTATGGTCACAGTTTGCCAGCCATCAGAGAAAGCATTTGCATCTCCAGTACCTCAAGCTTATGCTGCTTTATATAAAGGTGACTTCAGAGCTTTCAGAGGAATTTTCCTTGTTTCATAGCAACATAACTCAGGAAAGACTCACTCATAAAGTGAAAAGGTGGATGGGTTCTAGATACCCAATGATTTCAGAAAGTTGTTTAGACATACACAGACAAATGTATTATCAAAAGACCGGGAAACATGGCTAGGGATTAAAATGTAGTGTCAATCTATAAAATTTCTAAGACAAAGGTCAGAATTCAACATAATACTAATTTTTGCTCAGAAAAATCTCTTCTGAGAACAGGCACAGGGGATTAATCTGGAGAATAGCAGAGCATGTTGGATGGCAGCAGTGTGTTAGCATATGCATTTTGGCTTCATGTTACCTGTCAAATCTGGCATGCTTCAGGCCCCGTAGCTATTCCTTCCCACCGCACCCACAGTCCCTCATAAACCAGGGAGTCATCCCATTTCTTACCCTTACTCACTTCATTTTCTTGTGTTTAATCTAATATTGGTGTTTCTTTTTGTTTCTCTGTAGTCTATTTGTAAGGAAAAAGTTTTCATCCTCAGTTTAAGAATCTCCTGCAGTCTGCATCACTATTGTTATTTTTATAAATGCTATTTGGGCCTCCACTTTTCTGTATGATCTTATCAAGCTTAAATGCATAGAGTTAAACCAAAGACTTTTAAAAAGCAAACACTAAGAGATAAAGCAATGACGAGAGATAATGTACTTTTGTATGGATCACCCGGGATCCTTGGGACAGGAAGGGAAGCTTTTAAGTGGAAAATATAACAGGCTTTGCTCTCACTACAATATTGGGCTTCTTCTTTCCAAAGAGATCTTGGCTCAAAGGTTATACTAAAGAATTTAGAGATGCCAGTTTAAGTAGGAAGGAAGGAAATTAGGGCAGCTGACTGGATGTTAAAAAGTAACAAATAAGTTACAGTAAGTGGTGTGCATCTCCAGTGTCAGAAATTAGCTACATCTACTAAAACTTCCAAGAAATACTATGGCACTAAGGGTGTGAAAATGGGCATTTGATTTTTTTCCCCTTTTTCTTTTTTGTAAGTGAAGGGACAAATGACTCATTGAATTATGTTTTGTTCAATTTTGGGAGGTGAGAGGTAGGAAAGAGAGTTTAATTCTGACAATGCTGAATTCCATAGTTACTGGATGTTGCTGATGCTGTGTAATATCACAAGAATACTACAGTCAGTGTTAATTTTGTTTAAACACCAGTATCTGGTCCTGTTTCAGATACTATAATGTACAGTAATGTAGTTATCTGTGTAAGACTTCCAGACTTGTAAAGCTTCCACAGCCAAACACTGTTAGATAGCTATTTTAGCACTTCAGTCTTGCCAAACTTTTAAAACTCAATTTTCTTTTAAAGAGAATTATTTTCCGAGAAGCAAGAACTGTTTTTACCATCCAGCTAAGTGCACAAAGACCAGCTTTTCTCGGCTCTTTCCTGAACATTCATCTGCAACCTATGTCACTCAGTTCAAAGTCAATGTGTTGCTTTTAGCAAGTTCTGCTAATGTGGAATAATGGGTATGAATATTTACTGACACATCCCTTGGTCCAGAGCTTTCTAGAATTCAGTTTAGCATGAATATGTGGCCTTTACTGCCATCCCTATAGCCTAATTAACATCCAAATCATTCAGAGGACTGATATTCAGCTCCCACCTTGTGTAGGAAACTGTGAGATGCAGTTCTCTCTCTTGCTGTTCATGGTCATTTCATTTTATGCTGTTGTTTCTTCTGACTGATCTTTGTAAAACCAAGCAACAGCTTATACTTTTTCTGAAAATGTCTCATTCCTTTTACTTTGCTGTCTTGTGTTTTTTGCTTCAGACATCTCATTTCTTTCACTAGTAGTTTGTATTTTTACTCCACATGATGTGACTGAATATTCAAAGCCAAATATGCTTGCTTACCTGTCCACATTGGCCTTTGGTGATTGCTTCCTTTGGTTTAGTGGGCTTCCAAATTATTTTACCAAAATGCATAGCAATTTTTTCATTTTCTTCTCTCTGAAATGCAGCTAAATCTGGCTTCTCCAAAAAATCTAGCCCTATTCTGGCTGCACTTTAATTCCTGGAAGAGGCCATGGGAGTATCCAGTTTTAGATCGTATCTAGAATTTCTCTTTTGTATGTGGATCGTTACACTGATAATTCTTTTCAGCTTTTACCTGTCAATACTGAATTTCCTGGTTTCAGAGTATTTCCTCAATAGCTGATATTTACATCATTGTATGCTTTGCATTTGCTGTGGTGTTGGAGGAAGAGTGGGTCATAATTCACCAACAGTGTCAAGTGCACCCTATCCAATAAGACCTGTGTGGTAGGATTTAGTTGCTAAACTTTGATGTCTACAAACATTTTTGAGTTTATATGACATCCCACATGGTATTTCAGAGGGCTGGAACAGCTCTCACAGATCTGTGTCAACTGCAAAACATGCATGGAAGTCTTAAGGAATATCTGACAAGGATGTCCCTGGTGGCACTAGTTACCTGCGTCTGAGGAAACAAATCCTACATTAAATATAATACGTAGAATCATGGGGTTGTAATTGTATAGTAACCTCAGCTGCTGACCATATACCTTCATTTTACACCAGGAAGTATTTCCAGACTGTTTTATGCAGTCCCAGACACAGCGACTTGTGGTTGGGAAGACCAGATCACACACACACATGACTAAAAGCCAAAAGGTTGTAAAGGGGAGTGTGCAGTAGAGGGAATTATTTCTGTCATGATATTTTTGCATTCAGGTTGCACATAGAAAGCCAAAATTGACTCCAGGTCTGAAGATCCATTTGTTCTAACTTTACAAGGAAAAACAATGAATGGTTTTCTGTTGGTTTGATTGCCTATGCTGAATCATAGGAAGACCAGATGATGATTAACGCTGGCAAACAGAGTACAAAACAAGGGTACAAGGCTGGCAGCAGTAGTGCCCGTTTATGTGGGTTTAAACTGTTATGAAACTACATTAAAGAGAAATGTTCAGAGTCAAGAATTTTCAGGCTGCTTAGCACAGCCTTTTGTTTGGCTCATTTCCTTTTTAACAAGGACAGCATTCACATAGTGAGACAAAAAAATCATATTTTCTATCTGATACAAAGGTAATATATAATGAATATAATTTCTATATTTTGTTGACAATTTAGTCTTTGTATTTCTCAGTTCTTTCAGAAATCGATATAACACTTCCTGACTATATGAGATATAATACTTCCTGTATAATGGGGAAAAAGAATGTGAGCAGATCAGGGCTATACAGGTGGAAGAGCAGATATGCATAACAATACTATGAAATCTGGCAGGAAAAGAATTCAAATATTGCCATTCATCAGAGCGCTTTTGGGTATAAATAGAAAAAGAGTACTTTATAATATCACATATGTATATGTACATTGTGAAATGCATTGGTTATATTGTGCTTGCAATAATTTCAAGCAGTGAGCATTAAAAAATTCCATTGATACATCATTATAGGTATTATAACCATGTGCATATGCATGCTCTAAGCAATTTTATGGAAACTATTCTAAACTCTTCCATGTCATGGTGGTGAGTAATATATATGTAATTTATTAATCTAATGGAATATTTATACCTATTAAACATTTAGTAAAACTTCTATTCCTGTTTAACATATTTGTATGTAATTTAATAGAAGCATGAACAATGTAATCCTAACATGCAGTAGTATACTAGAAAAGAATAAAATAAGCAGTTTTGGAAATCAGTATAATCCTATTATTTAATTATATAAAAATAGCGCTATGCTATTTCATTCCTTTTTTTTTTTTTAATTGCTGTCATATGCTGGAAATATTTCTAATTTGGTCACATGGAAGATTTTTTAATATTTTATATTCTCTTAAAAATAGTAAATTGATTAAGTGTTGTATTTTTTCTTAACCTAATGGGAACTGGATTTTGAATTTGTAAGGCAATGTATTGATAAACTACTTTAAATTGATAAATTAGTAATTATGTTTTCAAAATATAGCACATGTAAACAATCAGGTGCTTATTGGGCAGTTATCTCAGAAATCAAGCCAACTGACAATGAATTTCAAGCTGATAAACCTAGGTTGTTACCAAATTAGATCATTTTGTAATGAAGGGCTTGAAGGCTCTAGCCTGAGTCTAATGTCTGTTGCTGTGCTGTATGCTGTACAGGTAGCACTAAAAGAATGGCTAAACTCTATAGGATTCCCTCTTTAATCTATTGTGAAATGTAGTAGTTGGATAAGAACTTTTAGAGGAGGATTTAGGAAGTCATGTGTACTTGTCAATGAACGCATGGAAGAAATAGTAGCCGTTAAATCATTGCAGGCTATAGGCTGAAACCTGGATCAAAGTAAATGAAGACTTAAACCAGTCTCAGCTCTTGAGTCTGATTCTGATTCTTTGACAAGCACAGTAAGGTAAGGTCAGTCATCAAGTTCAGACACACAATGGATGTTTTCAAACTGGTAAGTTGAAGCTGCTTCCTTCTGCAGGGGCCTCTTCCACTCCACCCCCAACTCCACTCACTGTAGGGCTGCTAGGCACCTCATTTAGATAACAGAATAAACCATCACAACTTTTCCCTTTCAGAGAAAGGAAAAAAAGAAGGTGCAACATTCAATGCAATTCCTGAGGGTTAAATGCAGGCCTGTACTCTGCTTTTTCTAGGCAGCTTCCTTTTGGCTGCATGAATATTTAAGCTTAAGGATAGATTCCATACTGGTAACAAAACAAAGTGTGCCCTGCAAGCAGCATAGTGGACCCAGGAACAGTTACTTTTTCCAGGATATTTTTTTTCTTTTATACTACTTGAATAGAAAAAGATTATTGGCTTTTGTTTTGTTAATAAGCTATTGTATCCATATCTTGCAAATGTATTAAAATGGAGGTAAAAAATACCCTCCCACCCTGACGAAGAAGTTTGCTATTTTTGTCAAAGCAGATCACACTTTTTCAAGCCTCTTGAGGCTCAAAAAATCCTATTGGGAATTAAAGTGAGAATAAAGACAAATCTTTCTAAACTAGTTTCAAAACATAGAATAAGTTAGAATAGAAAAACATTAATATCTCACAACATACCAGTTTCTTAAGAAAAAACTACTTTTTGCACTTTTAGGTGAGCTTTTGAGTCTGCTTGAGAATTGATCCCCTCATGCAGAACTTCCTACATAAAAAGATTAAAAAATGTTGGTTTTATAACCTTTTTGAAAATCACATTCTCCTTTTTGTGCATTGTTATGCATCACTCTAGTTCTTGCATGCGTATATACTTATGTATTTGAGGCAAGAACACAACGTACGCAATGGGATGTTAATTTCTCCCAGTTTCTTTGCAGTGTTCTACCAGAGATATATTACAAGGAGCAAGAGGATATGACTATGAGCTCGTCCTCATACAAAGAGGAGTTGCATTCTGACTACCAGTAAATTGTTCTGAATCTGAATATCACCTGTCTTTTTTTCTGGAAAGTGTGCAGTTTCCTACTGCTTTAAAATACTGTGTTTTCAAGCTGCTAGCTATGAAGTTAAGTAACTGAAGTTTTTATTCTCACTGTCCTTTTGCAGCTTTGTATATGATGTCGATTGCATTCAATGATACTTTATTAGCATGACAAGACATACAGAAGTGTTGCTGAGGTGTAAAAGATATGGACTGCTCAGGTATCTCTTAAAGGAGATAACATCTCCCCACCTAGCATTTCACATAGTGTCTGAGGCTTTATCTTCCGTGTCTGTCTATCATAACTATCCATTGCTGTTCCTGTGGCAGGTTTTGGAAAATGAAAAGCAAACCTCCGAAGTGTAGCCTATAAGGAGGCTTCCTTTGAAAGGTGATGCGTCCAGCTCTGAAGTGGATACCAAAACGTTATGTTATATGGCATATCAAGTGTAGAATTTCTGAGGTAAAACCCCCCACAGTATAGATAGATCATGAGCCAGTGTAGTGTAAAAAAGATGGGTAAAAGAAGACTCTAAAGACTCTAGATGAAAGTTTTGAAGTGAGATATAACTATTATCCATTTTTACGTAACTGTTACATCAATTTACCCAAGTATTTTTATGTTCTTTTAGATATATTTAAACATTGACTGTCTAAAGGGTCATGGAAAGACATGGCAAATTGGGACACACATCTATCTATCTATATATATATATATTTGCACACCTGTGGGGTTTTTTGTGGTTTTTTTTTTTGTTTGTTTGTTTGTTTGTTTGTTTTTTTAAGTGGATGGATTTTCCTCCTGGCTGTTATGAAACTTCCATTTTTGCAGATGTAACTATTATACACACTATTTGCAATTCTTATGCAGGTTCTCAGGCTCAGTTCCTGATTGCACCAATAAGCACAAGTACAAAACTGGGTCCTCTGCTTGTCTGCTCTAAAACCAAAACTATAGCAATTGAAAAAAATTATCCAATGTATGTAAGATGTAATCACTCTTAATAGACACAAAATATAGTAATTTATATTTAAATATTTTTCCTATATACTTTTAGTCAATGAACTTTTCAAAAACAATGCAAAAAGTAAGAAAATTTACGTTTTCTTTCAGTCTGCCACTTCAGCTTTTTCCAGTTTTACACCTTTAAAAGGGGAGCAGAGCGGGGGGGGGGGGGGGGGGGAAGTCTATTTAGCATTTACAGTTGAACTTTTTGGATCTGCTTTTTTTTTTATCTCAGTAAGGTGGTTTGTCTTGACTGTGACAGCTCTGTAGCACATTACTGAAATATTACAGCAATAATTCTGTACCATTATGCTTAATGTTACAGCACCATCCTGCAGTTTTGCACACTGAATTTGTGAGGAATTCAAGTTTATTTACTTTAATGACTAGATAATGAGTCTGAGGTACACAGATCACAGTGAACTGCTAACAGAGAGGCTGTTATGAGCCACAACTAATAACAAGCTCCAGTTTGAGAAGAGAGATCTATTTGGGAAGAAAAAAAATGTGCCCCACAAATGTTTAAATTAATGTAGCCCAAACATTACAGCTTTGCCTGTCTACCATTTGGCAGCCCTTTGGACTTCACAGGAATTACTTCCCTTCTTTATTACAGCAGTTAGAATCTCACACTGTTCACACTCATTTTATGGAGTTGGATCATCATTTGGAGGCTCAGATAGGCCCAAATTATGTCTCTGCATGTTGTCAGAGATTATACTTCACTCATAAATGAAGAACCTCCTACCGGGACCAATATACATTGATAAAACAGGCATACTGTAGACTTCAGAGACTGGTTCCCTTTTAGTAATGGAAAAGAGACTGATATAATATTAAACAAGATATCAGGGATCTTTCAAGGCAAATGTGTCCTTTTGAACAGCATGAAAAGAAGCCTGAGAACAGAATATTTCACAGTAAAAGGTTATTTTTCCTCCCATTTGTTTGTCCAAATATTGTTACCTATATTGTCCTAGACCTATCCATTGCTGAATGGGACCACAACTCAACTTTCAGATATTTGATGTTCCTCCCAGTCAAGTCAAATAACATCACTGAATCATGTGACTCTGGAAAAGTAATGAGAGTATGAAATTTGTATAATTTTTTCTCATCTTTTTGTTTTGGTATTTCCAGTGGAAGTGGAAAGCAGGAAAAGGAATACAAAGCCTTGCTCTTGGTTCACACCAGGAATTGCTGCTTATGTAGCTGAAAGTATTTTATGTTTGAGATTGCATACTGCTAAGAACTTCCATGTGATAAGCACCTCCATCAGTGACTGCAAACAAGGCTTGCATTAAACCTCCTGTGGCATTGCATGCCACCCGTGCATCTAGTAGTTGAATATTTGAACTCATCATTTTCATTTGCATTCCAAACTTGGTGCAGGGGGAAAGTTACAATCAGGTGTATACCGGCGCTTTTACAATCATACTCTTTTTCATGCTACATTTTACATGGAAATTTCAAGGCCAAATTCTTAAAGCCAAATTCACAAGGCCATCACTTTTTCCTCTAACCTTTTATTATTTTTTTTTGGTGTGCATTACATAATCCAGGGAATAATGAAGAGCGAAGAGGCGCATTAATATACAGTTCTCCCAGAATCATTAATTAAGTTCATGTAGATTAAGAAATACATTAAAAAAAATTGTGACTTGTAAAACATTTGTAAATACAAAGCAATCTATAGGAACAATATGAGAGTTATGTAGAAGAAGAAAGTTATGAAAATATGTTTTTTGCATATAAGTGATCTTTGGTTTTCTATTTCCTAAAATGAATATGAAATTAAGTCTTCAGCTGAATGTAGTATCTTATAAAGAGGATTTTTTTAAACATACCGGCATCTGCTTGGCAGTAAGCTGTAAGCAGGATAGACTACAACAATTTCCTCTTCTCCTGTATTATTGTTCAACATCTTTTTGTTAACCTTCTGAATGTTTTTACCCTAATTTTTAAATAAGCTAAACAGGAAAACTTTTCTCTCCTTCTGCTTTCTAATTTTACCTTCATTTATAGTGCCCAATAAGCTTTAGGTAAATTAATTATCAACATATCAAAACATAAACTACACCTTAATGGAAATGTCAGAAAGTACAAGCCACAGGTATTTTATATGATATATTTGGAAATTAAAATTCTATCACAGTCCCAATTCTCAGGATGAAAGCTGTAGTAAGAACAGGAAATGGCATAAAATCTATTCTGCATGGTACAGATTGTCGTGGAAAAAGAAAATTGTGAAAACTTAATTTTTGGTTCTCTCTCAAGATAGCAATCTCACAGTCATTTCTGGATGAAATTAAATAAAGAGATGCCTTCGCTTTTATTTGCAGCACTGATCTGCAACTGTCTTTTTTTTCCAAGCAGTTTTAGGGTAGGCACATTTATTATTTAAGGAAAATCCACAAGGAACATTTTTATAGCACCAGAATAGAAATAATACTGTAACAATAAAGATCAAAGATTGATGCAATTGTGAGTACAAGTAATAGCTGCCTTGTGTGGCTGTTATGTCCTCAAGGGAATTCTTTAGAATGGCTTTCATTTTATAAAATGTGTTTGTTTCAGTGTTATAGTATACGAGTAGGGAACTGTACTCTGGTGTTTCTTTTCTGTTTGTTTGTTTCTTTTCTTCTGCCCCAAGAAAAAAAACTCATTTAAATTTGGTGTGACTGGTTTCATGAACTTTGAGACTGCTCTGAACTTTGAGACTGCTCTGAACTTCAAAGAAATCAAAAATCACACAGAAGCCATTGGTATGTGTATTTAGTTTAAAGGTATTTTGCCTGTCTAACCTGTCTTAAAACCAGCAGATGCCAGTAGCTCTGATGTTGTTCATGGAGGTTAATCCTTTTCATGTAGAGCAGCCAGGGAATACATCAGTGTCATGAATTACCTGCTGGCCATTGCTGGGCAGCCACTGTGCCTCTTTTCTGGAGGCATCAGATCAGAGATGAAGCCAAAGCAATTTACATCAATTGATACATTACCCTTTATTTTTAGTTAATATACTATTATGTTACTATAAATATTATTCATAATATTTATACTTGTGTATTTATTTATAAAATATATAATTTTATATAACCATATATAATATGTAAGAAATACATATTTAAAAATAAAAATGTATAATAAATATTTAAATATTTATTTGCTATTAATATAAATTTATAAGATTTATTTATATAAATTTAAATAAAATATATTTTATATATATTTATGAAATATTCTGCCCAAAGGCCCACAATGAGAAAAAGATAGTCCTCAAGATTGGGAAGATGTTAGTCCACACATAATATGTGTGTGCGTATGTATATATGTATCTCTAACATTTTTTAGTATATATAAATCTATCTGTATATATATGGATTAATATGATACATATGTTTGTACATGGTGAAAGCAGGATAACTGAGGGAAAGCTGGAACAGTCTCCGGTTTTCCCAAGCATGGCTTGACCTAAGTTCAATCAAGACACTTTGCTATTGGTTTAATATCCAGGAGGGCAACATTTATATTTCGTTAGTCAGCAGAAGTATAACGAATGGGGTAAAAAGGTGAGTGATTTTTTTAATAAGAATTCTAAAAGCAAGAAGAATCTGGGACAGCGCCGTATTATTTCCTTTTTCCTTCCCTTTTATTAAGTTCTTAGTTCAATGCTAGCAAAACCAACCAAAACCAAAAAGCTTGTCTTTTTTCCTAATTCTATATTGCTAGCAGAAAAAAAAAAAGGTGTGGCAGGGGACAGAGGAAGTTGGATTTTATATTAGTGGATGTAAAAAAAGCGTTTGTTTAGAAACACAGAAAAGAAGGCAGACGTAATGACTTTACATACAGATGACAGAGGCTGGAAAATAGAATGTTTTTTTGTAACAGATATTTTAGGTTGATGATGACAGAGAAGAAGACATATATACATATATAAAAAGATATATAAAAAAAGACATATAAAAAAAGACATATAATAGTGATAAAAGAAAAAAGGTAAGTTCTGATATTGCTATGGTGTACTGAGATTTAGCTACTAAGTAATCTATAAGCAGTAACATTCCATAGACTTCCAGGTTTCTCCGAGCTGCCAAGTGATGCTGCATGATGCTTTGTACCACCATGCTGACACTACTGCAAGGCTTCCACAAAACCACTATAAATACTTCACATTTGCACTGTTCATTATTTTCAGTGTTTCAGGTCACATTTCTGTGAAATAAAAGAGGTGATAGTGTATGACATCGCTCTAACTCTGATTTATATTACCAATAGGTCCTGCACTTTTTGTTTGTTTGTTTCTGCCATTCTATATACAAAGAAACAAAGGCTCATGTTCTCTCTTGTCAAGACACTTATTGTACTTCTCTCAGCTAAAATGCATTACTGCTGTGTAGTCATTTTCCTGAGCTTCAGTCTTTCATATTAGTATTGAAATCATTTGCCCTTTGTCAAGAGTAGTCTTAATATCTTAAGCATCATTTTTTATTACTGAATTGGATGAAGCAGTAAACAGCACATTAATTAAAATGTTCAGGTCCTATTTAATGCGAGGTATTGCAAGTGACAAGGAGGCCAAAGAGATAAATCAAAAAAGGTCAGAGGCAGGAAATTCAGTATGAAAAATATTGCTTCATACGTTACAGGTGAAAAAAAAAATCAGAATATAGAGTTCTTATGGAAAGTATTTGGAAGGACTTAATCCCCAAATTTAGGGAAGACTGGGTATGAAGGTGCAATGTAACACAGTGGGGGTAAAAAAGAAGATGACTAAAGCAACTGCATAATATAAAAAGTGGGAAGATAAACATTTCTGTCCATTGCAACTAAAACTGCACCCAGCTCTGGGAAGGACTTGGGATACGAGCAATAAAAATGGTTAAGGCAATCGGAAGGCTGACTCCCAAGGAAATATTAAAAGAGCTAAATAACTCAGTCAAATGACATCAAAAGGGGGACACAGTCACTTTCTATAAGAAATTAAAAGATGTATACAATAGGTCAAAAGGATTTTTCCCTACAGTCCACCAAGATGTGTTACTTGGAACAGAGACACATAATAAAGCACAACATTATATAAAAAAAAATTATCAGAATTTATTTATTTAACGGCCCAAGAAAATTGTATTGTCAGGATAAAGCTACCAGGACAATGTAGAACAGGTAGAAAGAAATCTCGGGAAATAACAATGCAAATTAACAGCAAAACAGGAGAGAATATCAGACACCCAACGGAAATAAAAATATGTCAACTACAATGTAAATTAGTACATCATAAACATAAAGAGAACACAGGTAGATCAGCATCAGAGTAATGCAGACAACAGAAATAAATAAACAGATAAAATTCCCTCATGGGAGCCACTGGAAACAGATAAACAAATGCAATTTTGCTTAGTTGCTAGTTGTCAGCAGACACAGAGTCACAGCTCCTCCTTACCCTTTTAGCAATGTGAAGTTACCCACCCACCTACCTACCAACAGGAGAGACCCCCACTTATAAAGGAGGCTCCGTACATGTGACTACAGATACTTTCTTCTATATGTATAATGTATTATTGGCAGCAACATCTGCTTATTCTTTATGATGTCCTCCTGCAGGCTCTACAAGATGTTAGACCAATGGCACCAAAGGGCATTGCTGCAGGGTCATGTTTATTAAATGAGATATAACCAAATAAAAAAGCTCCCCAAATTAGGAGTGAGATTTGCCCAAATTCTTTTTTGTCGGCAGATTAATTGGCTGATAAATTAATGTAACCTCTTTCCACTCTCACAGTCAGAGCAATTTAAACAATACCTAATCATTTCATGGAGTCTGAACAGCAATCTCTTTTGTTACTGCACACTTAACTTCCAGTGGTGTAGAGTGATTGATACTTGTAAGGATTCGTCAAGAGTGTTCTGAAAGCCCTGAGAACCGAGCTGTCATGACTCCCAGGGTTATTAGCGTTACATCCTTTCTCAGGAGCAAACCACAATCCACACACTTTGATGTTCCATATAGCTAGTGTCCATATAAAAGAAAAATGTATCTATGATAGTTTGTCTCCATTTTGTACTAATTTATGATTCAGAGTTGACAACCACCTTACAATCACCTGGAAATTGGCATTTCCCAAAACTGTTTTTAAAATATTTTGCATTTTTAATTAAAATTACCATATTCTCTCAAGTATATTCAAGACAAGCTATTTTCTAACCAAGTCCTGTGACATCTGACATGTCATCAATAGAAGTCAGACAGTCTTACGGTGTCAGACACATCTTTCCTTTGCTTTCAATGGAGACATGCCCATTTACAGCATTTAATGATGTAGTTCAATGTGCATTAACTTCAGCTCCTAGAACTGTCAGAACTGAAGCTCTCTGATTTGTGCAGCTACTGCTGTGAATCTGCCCTTCTAATTTCTCACTCAGAAACAGTTGGTCTGGAAGCCATAACAATGACAAAATGCAATAAAAGTGGCTGAGCTTGTCATATTCTTTCTGTGCCAGAAATCGTATGTGGAAAAAAAAAAGATCTCTGAACAAAAGGCCGAGAGCATTGGAAGTGTTTATCTTGAAATGAGATAATGCAATTATAACTTATAAAGAAAAAGCTGTTCTAGGGAAATTATATTAAGATGGTATTTTCACTGTCCCATTTCATCCTAACTAGAGGATGTCTAAAAGATGGTACATCTAGTATTAACAATTTTTTTTTTTTGAAAAAAGTATAAAATAACAGTGGAAATAATTAACATAGCATTCACTGAAACTTCATTGGATATTTATGCAGTATCTTCTTTGAGTAAGGTTCAAGTCAGGTTGTGACTTTTGAGATCATGGTGGCATAAACAAGGACTGACATTATTGGTACTAATCCTTCAGGACACTGAAAACAAAATTATTACCAAGCATTTTGTTGCACTAAACAGAACATGTGGGTGATAAAATGGCTGATGAAGTTCAATTTTTATAAATATAAAAACGTGACTATGTAAAAAAACAATTCTAACCTTACATATACAGTAAGGGGATCTGAACAGTTGCTAATATTCAGTAAAAAGCATTGGCAGAATGAGTAAATGTAGTTGAAGAAGCATATCAAATGTTAAGAATTCCTACAGAACTAGCAGAGAACAAACTACAGAACATAAATCTTTACACATCTTCAATGTTTAGGGCAGGTCTGATCACCCTAATTCAAGAAGGATACAGAGCAAAAAAAGGGTATAGAGAAGGATGTCAAAGGTAAATCAGTGTTACAGATTGGCTACCATACAAGATGAGACTGCTGAACAGACTAGGATCTCTTCATCTGAAAGATAGACAGCTAAGGGGGAACATGATAGGACTCTATACAACCACGAGAAGGCATATAAAAGCAATTGTTGACTGTTTCTCATCATCCAGGAAGCTTCAGATGAAATAATCACTGCATGACTACTTCAAAATAAAAAAGGTGTCTCAAGTAACTCTTCCAGACTTGCAGGTCTTGGGTCCTCAGTGCCAATGTTTCAATCTACAGATGTGCCACACTACTTGCTGATGAAGACAGTACTGATGGATATTGGACAGCCTGTAGCCTTCAGGTGCTCTGTCATGTTCTTACATTTTTCAGAAGTATTTCCCATCATATTGACTGGAATGCTATTTTTCCCACAGATCCTCAAGTGGGATGTGTAGTATCCAACATCTTGAATAATAGTGGGGAGAAGAAAGACAGCATGTTATTGTCACTTTGTTCTTTGATCTCCTCTGTTTTGTTTTCTTCTGTCCTCTTTGTTTTTCCATCTGCTCTGTAGCAGTAGTACAAAACCAGGAGAGGTAGTTTGTGGTATAACCTTATAGACCTTATGGCTATGGATGATTTCAAATTTCTACAACTGATCTTCATAGAACAAGTAACAAGGTTGTTTATTGTTGGAATAAATCAACACTAGAAGACCAAACCTAAATAGAATACCTGTCTTGTTGATACATATTCTTGGACGTACAAAATCTCACGGAGCTATGCAGAATTTTCTTCTCAGCAAAACAACCGTACTAAAGAAGTAAGAATTTTCTTATATTGCAGGCTGGTTCATTGTGTGCTTCAGATGTACAATTAATTATATAAAAAGTCTATTCAACTTCTTCCTATACTGTCAGCTTCAGACCTCTGTTTAATTGAATCAGCTTGTCTGAGCTTTGAATGCATTGTCAAAGAAAATCACAGCCACAGGGATTCAAAATACATTTAGAGTGTTATCAATGGTAGCAAATAATATGAGTTTGGAAGAACAATGAAATGAAAACTGACCTTTTCTCTAGAGATATCATATACATTTACAGTGTAAACTGACAAAGTATTTTTCTTTAATGTTACTGTCATTTTTTGGCATCAGTATTAGAAACTCAATATGGCTTCAACTAGCCTCTTTGTGCTGAAGGTGTTAACATCATAAAGCTTCATAATGACAGTTAGAAAAACAGATCTGCTTGCCTATCTTTAAGCATTGCCCTTAAAAACTGCAGTGAAAATGTTTATTTGCATTATATCTTTGAGACAGACACTGGAGAAGGGAATTACGAGCCAACACAGATAAATAGAGAAAAGCCTGTATTTTAAACTTACAGGCAAACCCATAAAGATATGAAAGAAATTTGAGTCTACTACACATAATGCAAAGTAATTTTTAATATATTAATGTAGATTTGCATTTTGGATTTAAACTAAAGAACTTATTTTAAAAGAAAAAAGTCTGTGAAGAATAATCTGTTCACTGACAAAAATATATATTTACTTTTACTTTGTGGTAAAGCGCCTTCTTAGATTTTACCCAGTATTTCTCTCTGGTTGAAGTATAAGAGCAAGTAACACATTGCACTTTTTAATGCAAGCATATGAAATTCAAGGGTTCTCTTGATACAAATGATATTTACAAAAGATCAGATCATGTGGACTGGAGGACAGCACAGGGAATTAGTGTATCACTCACTGAGAGTATGTGTAGAGGCATAGTTTCAAACCTATCTTGAATCCAAAATGAAAATAAGCAAAATACTGTGGTCTTATTCTACTCTCCCACCAAGAAATTAATTAAAAAATATATTTCCTGCTCTCCACTCATCAGATGTTGCACACATAATTGCATACTTCCAACAGGAGAAAGGCACAGCCTGGCTGTGAGCTAAAGGCTCTGACCCATGCTCAGTAAAGCAGGTTGCTGTAGCTACTTAAGACACCACCACTGGTCTGCTGCCTGCCTCATGCCTGTGATGGAGGTTAAACCCTCATAGCAGAGCTGGCAAAAGGGAGTCTATGAGCGTGTTTCATCTGCTTCATTCTGGCATACCAGCTCAAGCTACCATTGCTGGCGGCTTAAGTGGTTATACTGGACCGTCGCTGGAGTGTTTCAAGTGTGCTTTTCTTCTTTTCTGAATGGGTCATAAGTTACTGTCTTAAATCACCACAGCAAGATTCACCACAGTATGTCTATCCTAAAGTTGATTATATTTACTCAAAGTATTTTTCTGTTAGAGAATGCCATGCCATAAAAATCAATCCAGTCTGCAGACACTAATTTTGACAAAGATATCACTGAAAGCTAATAAATGTCAGTTATCAGTCAGACATACTTTATTTTCTTCCAGTTCACCTGTGACGTTTTTTAACAAACTAGTGGCCCAATATCAATATTTAGGGCTTTCCCTAGTGCTCTGTTTTCCTTGATAAATGTTGTGGTACTGAGGAAAAGCAAAATGCAAAAAATCCCCATAAACCAAAATTACCTTTCTCTGAACATCTCTAGTAAGCCTGAACAATAAAATTAGCTAGACTCAATAAAGAGCAATGTACTTTTTAAGTTGTCTCACTGTAGAGCAGTTAACATCAGCACCTCAGCCTCCTGCCTGGCTTTTTTTGAACTCTTGTGTACAGTTCCCATAAATGAAAGCTTTCCTCTTTCCCAGGAAAAAAAAAAAAAAAAAAAAAAAAACACCAAAACAAACAAACAAACAAACAAAGAAACAACCACCCCCCCAAAAAAAAAAAAAACCAAAAAACCAAAAAAAACCAAAACCCCCAACCCACAAATATCCTGTTTATTAACCAACTTGAGTTTTGCTCCTCTGACATGCAAAATTTCTACACTAGATCTTCTACACATGCTACTCTATTCCTAAAAAAAAAAAAAAAAAAGAAATCCAATCCTGAGCCTGTCAGTCTGACTGTGCAACTGTGCCATCTGATCCTAAGTGAGTGGCTGCATAATTAATCTGGGGTTTAGATTACCTCTCTTTTCCAAGTTAGAGATAGTAAAGAACAATACTCTGAAATTCAGTACTGTGAAAGCAGGAAAGAACAGTACTTTGCCCATGCACACACACCCACAAAAGCTGTTCAACAAGGAAGACGTAGATCCAGTGGTTTATCCCTGTAACTGCTAGAACTCAACACAGGAGACAGAAAAAAAACCATTTACAGTTCAGAAATCAGTCTCAAATATACAGTTATGTCCAATCTTGTACCTCTGGTCTGTATGGCTAAAGTAGGTGGTATAAAAGATTGTAAATAACCTGATGAACTAAAAGATAAATCCTGGCTCCCAATTAGCTTCAGCCTAAGGAGTGACCTCTCTTATAACCTTCAGCACTTCAGAATACCCCACTTCTACCAGATTACATGGGAAACATTGTTTTTAGTACTGATGGCCACAGTTTATCCTTTGTGAAGGCATCCCAAAGTTTACTAAGTTGTTTTCAATGCACTTTGTGGGTAAGCACTAAACAGTGTAGCTAATAGCAGCCCAAACATTGCACAGAAGTATGTAATCAAGCTATTAAAAAAACCTGCACTTTTATTTTTGAAAGCAAATTATTAAAATAGTTTTTGGTGCAAAATATTCTTTAAGCACTCATGTTTTAAACCTCAAATGTTTCCAGTTCTTTTTGTCTAATGAAGCATATTTATGCTTTTTGACATTTTTGGGAATGATTGCTAGGCAATATCATAGAACAAATTTATTTAGTCTAGAAACTGTGATACATTGAAGTTTTGTTAATAGCTCTGCTTTTATCTCCCAAAAGACAGTTGGAAAAGTAATCATAACATGCAAATTGGGATGCAAATTAAAAATTATGTACTGATGTACAATATCTAATATTGCAACTTATGCTTAGTATTTCTTTAGGTAGGCTGAATTCTAACAGAGACTTTACTGTCTGATTTATGTGATTTAGGCTAATTTCTCCAAAGTATAGTTTTTATGTTCCACCTTTAACTTCTGTGTAGTTTTCCTTTTTCAGACCCATGGTTTCAAAATTTTCTTAGTTCACATGTTGAAGATGTTTTCATTAAGAATGAATGTCTCAGTCTTGGGCTGTTCTTTAAGCCTTTGTCTTTGATGAAATGTTTGTTGCAGCCTTTATAGTCTCTCTAATTAATGTAAAACCCCCAAATCAAAACACAAGTCAGTCAGATTAAAACATTTGCAGCATTTTAATTATAGTCTTTGTAGGGCTTTTCCTTATGACTATTTTCAGTCCTCCTTTTATGAAAGATTAGGAAACAAGGACACAAGGCACCGCCAGAGAAAGAAAATGACACCTGACCCAATAAACCATTCTCTTTAAGTTTATCTACCACCCATTTTCTTGCTTAGTAACTATATCCTTTGATTCCCTTCCTGCTTAGACATGCAGAGTTCTCTCTTAAACTCATTTGAGCTATTTGCTTTGATGGCTTTACTTGGCAACTGCACTAAGTGAAATTCTCTGCTTGAACTCTTTGTGCGCTATATCTCTCTGCATTTAAATTGTGGTCTCTAATGTCCGAATCATTTTTCACACTGTGAATATTTTGTCCTGTCTTTGCTATTATCCCCCTTATAATTCAAGATGTCATTTAGGTAATCTCTAGAGTTTCCCATTTGTCTTCATTTTTTTTTAAAAAATATTAAAATATTCTGAAAATCTCATTTAATTTTAGTTGCTTTTAACAGGTGCCCTAGGCTGAGGGAACCCTCTTAACCTAAACCTCAAAACAATGTAGTAGAAAACCTTAACTAATAGTGTTTACTGAACAACATAATTAGCTTTCACCTTGGTCTTGGAATCAAATTATTTACTTTGACTTCTCAGCTCATAGCATCTTGTATCTACACAGATATTCTGTAGCTGTTTAGCCTGAAATACTTATCAGCCCATTAGTTTCAATCTCTTCGGTTTTGGCCCCATACTCCTATACAGTTAAGCACTTGCTAAATTAAACCTTAGTGCTAGGTTACATCATCTGTGGTAAACCACAGAAGATCAGAATAAACAAACAAACAAACAAACAAACAAACAAACAAAAACACCCAAAACAACACAACAACAAAAAAACAACACCAAAACCCAAACAAAATCCACCAGAGAACACAAGGGCACTTTTTATTTATTTATTTATTTATTTATTTATTTATTTATTTATTCAGGCTAAAAAGTAGACTTGAAGTCAAATTTGAGTTCTAAGCTCTCAGATTCTAGAGTCTTCAAATTATAAGTTTGCATAAGTTATGAAATGCAGCTGTAGCTAGCGCTTAAGCCTAAAAGGCTGTGCCTGTATGACAATGTAAGTGCATTCCACAGCATGCCCACAGTCTCCGAGCTGCAACCCTCTGTACCAGAGATCCCTTACAAATACATCCCCTGCCTGCATGCCTGGGCTTCCTTCCAGGGCAGAGCAAAGTGAAGGTCTCATCATCCCAATGCAGTGCCACACTGCAGCTGCAAGGAGCACTGGTGGGATTCATTACTGTGGGTGTGCACAGAAACCCAAAGAGCATCTCTTTTTTATCTAGTGAGTTATAAGGACACAGCTTGGTGCTCATTAAGAGAGGCCAGACATATGGAAAAGACACATTTAAGAGGTTTTAGAGGGGAAAAAGAAGTTTCTGTTCATTTTACCAAATTTGTCGCTGTCTGTAATGTAACCAGAGAAAATCAACAGCAGCCTTACCCTCAGGTTATTCACCAGCTTGTGAGTAGGGTGTCTTTGTTGTGGTCCTAGTTTCCAAGACATGACCAATGTTTTATTCCAGTAAAATGGCCATGTTGCAAGACAGCAAGAGAAGGAATTGAACTGATTTAGCTCATGCTGTAGCAGAATATTGCAATAACTAGACTATTAAGTAGAAAAGGACCAGTCACGTTTTCAGAGGCAGAAATTAATCTTACTGTGCTCACTGAAGGAAAGCTCATGCTACTACCTGCCTTCAGTTCAGAATTTCTTGACTAAGGATCCCAAGTGGATCCTAACAATTCCATGGAACACTCATGGGGTTGGATTACTAGATAGATCACATCCCTGTTGTTTCCCTGTAGGTCAGCTCTTCTTCACAACTTACATGTTCCTAAGATTAGGCACCTGAGGTGTGCAAGGTAGCAGCAGTGATCCCAAGTATCTTATATACTCAGTGGAGAGAAATAAGCAGCTCCTGTGGAAGATTAAGATTTTCCAACACAGGACTTATCACCATTCACTTTGCAGGTGCCTATAGCTACAGCTAAGTTTCAAAACTTAGGAATTCCTGCATGCATATACCTTACCCACATTTGCCTCTATAACCAGAAAAAGGCATGTGAACATCATCTTCCTTGTGACCACTTCCTTACTTTGGTTTTCATGGGAAGAAAATATGAGTGTGAAAAGCTGTAGCTCTCTGCCTGGAATGCTGGACCATTCCCATACAGTGATTTAGGTGGCTCACATGTTAAAAAAAAGTGTGTTTGTGGTGGGCTGGCCCTGGGCAGCAGCCAAGCACCCACACAGCCACTTGTTCCCTCCCTCCCTGCAGTGGGATGGGGAAGAAAATAGGAAGAACAAGAGCAAGAAAACTTGTGGGTCAAAATAAAGGCAGGGAAGTCAAAGTCACTCACCAGCTATGGTTGCAGATAAGACAGGCTGAACTTGGGAATTTAACATAATAGAAAACATTTGATTACTGACTTGAGTATTGGGAAACAAAGAAGAAGAACATTTAAACACTTAGGGGAAACACCTCTGCACCCCCTTTCCCAAGATCAACCCAATGCAGTGTTGTTTGAATCCAGCTTATCTGTAGGAACCACTGCCTTCTGGATCACCAGGCTTTTACGTACGCTGCTTTTAAATGAGTAAGGGCTGCAGTCCCTAACTCTTGCATCCCAAGAGGTAAACTGAATCTGCCCCTCTGCAGTTCAGCAGTGGGCTGTGGCATACCACTGGGTTACAGTATCAGATGAAAAATTATACCCTAAAAGCAAAATTGGTAGCACCTTTCAAAACCAATTACAGTGACCTTCTGCTGGACACATTAGGCTGAAATATTTGTTTCAGTTTGACTTTTTGTGTTTGCTTTCTCCTCTAATCATGATATTAATTTGCCTGTGTTTTGTTGCTTTGGATAATTTTTAAAGTATTCTGTTTTTTATTTAAACAGTAACCTTTGCATTGTTATTCTACCACGCTGACCTCTATCACAATTTCTCCCATGTTGGATTGATAGTAACTAGAAAAATATGCAAATATCTTGTAATCTCTTTACTCAACGCTGGGGTTTGTTTTACCTTTTTTTTTTTTTTTTTTTTTTTTTTTTTTAAAATAATTTGTAATTGTTTTGATTGGTTCTTATCATCAGCTTCCCGATCACCAAACATGATTTTAATCGACATTTCTATGGAGTATCAAATATTCCTTAAAGACAAGTTTTTTTCTTATTAATTCAGAATATTTAGTGGCTAACAGAGGTGTTTGGAAATGAGCTGTTCACTCCAGCATCTTGGGGAATACAGACAATCTGAGGAGGTCAATGCTTTCCTCATTTCTCGTCCCAGTGTCTGCTCATATTCGTGAAGAGTATTCTTCATCATCGTAATTGATAGGAGAGCTTTGCCTCTTAATTTTTTCTTCCCTCCTGGCTGCTCTTTCTGAGCAAGGAAACTTCTCCATTTCACCGTATTTCTGATGGAGTTAACTTACTTTTCTGAGGTCTAGGCCAGGTGGGCAGAAAGCAAGTTGGGTTTACTCATCAGTCCCTAAACTGTAGTAAAAGAATCACCTTTGAAAGGATTTGCAGGGACTCCACCAAGGCAATCAAATATTGAAACATTTTATCAGATGCTTTAGCACTCAGTACAGAGCCTGATTTCAAAAACAAACAATAAAATACACAATGTGATCTAAGGAAAAGCCTGCGTGGTTGTGCTTGCCAGAGTCCTGAGTTCACGGATAGACTCTAAATACCCTGATCTGCCTGTAACCATGTAACCATCACTGTCCATGGTGAGCTAAGATGGTGAGCTAAGATACAGAGCATCGACCTGTGTAACCTTGCATCAGACCTCTGTGAAAAGAGCTAAGCTGTGGAAAAAAGCTGTGAGGAACTCATCTGGGACTTCTGTCCATGCATGCTGTTCTTTGGCTCGAGCACCATGTTTAAGCTCCAGTCCTGAGTCTGCCACATTTTGTAGGTTACTGGTTTCTGTCACCAAACCTGCCCAGCTCCTCTTGTTGTCCCACTGTGGGACTGCATCCCTTGTCGTTCAGGGCACTGCCCTCTGGACCTTGCTGGCTCCCAGCTCTCTTCCCATTGCAGAGCAGCCTGCTCACGCTGCTGCACTCCCTTGCACCCAAGGTGATTTCAATAATGCATATCCCTGCAACAAATCCATTGTGTTTCCTTCCCTGTTGTTTCATTGTCTCTTTTTGTTACAAAAAGAACTCAATCAAAATTATTTTTTTTGTTCATACTGAGAGTTTTTGTTGGTTTTATTATTTAAAAAAATCCCCCCAAAACAGTGCTTTTGGCACTTTCAGTGGTACTTAAGTGCCAGACAGATGTGGGACTCCAACCAAGTACATTGCTTCCCATTTCTTTTTTTTATCCAACCCCTACTGTGTCGTGCAGTTGAGCTGGAGGGCCCAGATGCCACTGCTGCTCTAAATACCTCTGTAAAACGCAAGTCTGAGAGAAATGCTACAGCTGTGCCACCTCCTCTCATTGTTTCAGGGACATTGCAATCCCCAGGACCAGTGGCTTTTGGATCACACCCTGCCGCTCTGTGCACTGCTTGTAACTGCTCACAGCTTCAGCAGCCGTGAAAAGCAAACTGTAATTTGGAAGTTTTGTTGCTATGTGATTTTTAACTTCCCACCCCCCACCCCCCCCAACACACACTTTTTGCCCCCTTCTCTTCTCTTTGTAAAATGTTTCACACTTTAAAAAAAAAGTATCTTCTTTCTCAAAGTAAACCAAGTGGAGAAATAGGTTTGCTTTTGTGAACACAATAACGGCCCTGAAAATCTTAAGTTTGATTCAAATTACCCAGTATTTCTACCCTATAATGTTTTCACGTACCTTAGTACAAGAACCATATTATTGCTTCTATAAAAATAGAAGTTGTAGCACCTCAGACTCTTTTGTTTGTAATTTCTCCTGTTCAGTAATTTACCTATATTCCAGCACATAAATACTTATTTTCAACATTTCTAAATAAAAAAATCAACAACAAAGGCACCATCAATTTTATTGGAATAGTGGGGATCAGCAGTGCAATTTGCAGGTTGTCCTTATTATTTGGATGATAGATTTGGACATCTAGGAAAGTTCACAGAATCTGATAAAGGAAAATTAAATTAATTTTATTTATAAAGCCATTTATAAATAATCTATTCAGGGAACATAAATAATGCCATGTAATTTAGAGAACAAATTATATAGTGTAAATAATGAATATTCTCAATGATCGGCTCATGAACAAATAATGAGTTAAAATTTATCGACACAAGCTATTTACTGAAGAACTGTAAATAGAAAAATATATTTGTAAAATTTATCACCTGCACCCAGATAACATGCCAAATGAAAAAAGTTAAATTATACAGATTCTAATATTGTGAACATATAAATAACTTCTATATATTGCCATTCAGCTGATTGACTCTACCTGTGGCAAACACACTTTTTTTCCCCTCCATTCAGTAGTTCCTTACAAATAATAATAAAAAAGTCAGACTTCTCTGAGCTATAATTGATGCATCTTGGCTACCTCAAATCAGTTCAGTCTTGTTGGTGCCCTGAACCTCCTCAGTTATCTCAAACAGCTGCCTTTGTTAATACCTAAATACATGGAACTGCCAGAAAATACCGTCCCAAGAAACTAGATTTTATGTTTTCAATTTATTTTGCAAAACCAAAATGAATCAGTAGTGTTTTGAATATTTACACTGCTATGTAATACTCGCTTGTGAGTATTTAAGGGTTGATGGACAAAGCAGTATCTGTACTGTGCTACGTGATATATGAACACCAGACAAAAGAGATTCACAGACTGTTACTATTTATAATGTAAGGAATTTAAGTAAAAGTGTATGTAATTCTAGTCTGCATGATGACGGTTAGGCTTAATGTCATGTAAAACAAATTGTCTGAGATCTCACATTTTTTCTCATGTTTATTTTTAAAAGTCTACCTACCTTTGTGTCAGCAACATTTTCAGCACAGCCTTTTTTTCAGAAATACTTGAAGAAATGCAAGAGAAGCCTGGTTCCAGGCAACACCATATTTCTTATTCATGGGGCTGGCCAAGAAAAAAGTGTGAAGTTGAGCTGAACAGCAGGCTTTTGGTTTTCAAAGTTCACTCAAATATCTTCTCAAAAGGAGTTGTTACAACAGAGAGGGTACACACCAAATCATATTGAAATCCAAACAAATATTTACAAAAACTGCATGGTACATAGCGATTAAGCAAATATTTACATAACCCCTCGACACAATACACTAAATTCTGCATAACTTGGCTTTCAGTTTCCTGCAGCATAGGAAGATAATCCAAGGCTATGCTATCTAGAAGTCTTTTGTTTCATTACTTTAGTCTAGCCAAAGCAATAATTAAAATCTCCTGATGAAATGTGTTCTCAAGAGCATTACTGACTAAAAAAAACCCACCAGGATGATTTCAGCTAAATGTTGCATTATGGAGACAGATCACCACCTCTGTCCCCACCTGAACAGCCACATCAAACATTTTGAGGGAGAATGATTCTGCCTGTTTTGTTTGTTTGTTTCGTTTCTTTTTTTTTTTTTTTTTTTTTTTTTCAGCCTAATGAAATGGACCAAAACATTAAAAGTGAGGTAGTTTTAAGATCACAGATGCAATTTCTTATGCAGTAGATAGGCTTTCATCTCTAGAATGAAATGACTATACTGAACTGCTTTCTCTGGACTCTCTCTCCAGACTGAGATTTGGCAAGTTCCAGCCTGTTACAGCTAGTGGAATTTATCCTTCACCTTGCAACACAAATTGTATTTTCTTACAGTCAAGGAATATTTTCTTATAAGCACAAAGCTGTATTTCCAGCCAAAAGAGAAAAAAATAAGAAAAAATTGCTTGTGTCTTATGGGAAAAACAGATGAAGTGACTCTGGTTAAGAATGATTCTTTCTTTCCTGCCTTTTTTGAACCGGTTAAAAGCTAAAATGTGAGCACTAAAGTTAAAATTTAATATGAACTCACTTGAAGACAACCCCATAGGAAATAACGAAAAGTAGCCTCGATGGCATCAACATCCTCCAGAGAGATCACTTGACCTGCTCCAGTCGTGAATTTTGAATCCAATTTAGGTATATATCAGAAAGATCTATCTCAAGCTGTAGCTGTAGTATATTATTTTCTGAAATTCCAATATACTGATAAAATAAAATGATGAGAAAAGTAAACAATGGCTTTTAATATACAGTTTTTCTTAGACCGTTGTCAAAGCTTGCCAGTTTAATAGTGTAGATAGAGCAGCTAAAGCAGGCGTGTGTGCAGTGAGGTGATTGCGTTTTATTACTGCAAAACTAAAAGGCCTTTTTGCAATAGCTTGTTAAAGGTAGAGAAACAGTAGGTCTTTTATTCAAAATCCCTTCCTATTCAAGAGATCTAATCTGATGACAATGTGGAAATGTAACATAAAAGGATACATTTTGGGGTTTGGTATCATAGGCACTTCTAATCCCCCTGACTCTCAGAACAGTATCAAGCTGTCGAAAATTGTGACAGGTAGTTAATCCCACTTAATGAATACAGCTCCATTTGTTTTTCAAATACCAAACACATAAATACAGTGTCAGTTAAGATAAATTCTGCCTCACTTTGTGCACCTAAAGTCTAATTTACTCTAGACTTTAACTTAGAAATGTTTTCTTTTTAATTCTCTCCCCCTTTTTTGACTTTCAGGAGTGAATTTGCTGTGATTGTTTAGTGGCTACAGCTGACACAATCCATTTTCCTTTAAGTTACTGATAGTATTTCCCTCAAATGAATTATTCACTTATCCTTTCTTATTACCTAAAAGCTCCAAACAATAAGTACTTAATAAGATCATAATCTGATTTAGCTGATCTTTAATTTTAATTTCTTGCTTATACTAAGTAGAAGTTCTTCTGGTTTTAATGTAAATTAACTTTCCCTTCACTGCTAGCATGCTCTGTGAATGTAGAAGAATGATTTTCATCTTCACAATTATTTTTAAATTGTTTCTTTATCAAATTTATTCTAAATATTGTGGATAGTAGTGGTATAATTCCCAGACAAGAGTTCGGAAGTTGTGTTTTGACTTCTTACATCATCGTGTAAAAGAAGGTTGATATTAATTCTGGCAAATTAGACACTAAGTCAAAATTCTAGTGCAGATTCTTTGATTTGATCTTCAGTCCATTTTTATTTTTCAGAAGTTGTTTTTTCGGTGCTGCAAATGTGTTACGTAGATTATTCAGAAAATATGATTAGGACTTTCATGAAAAAGCTGGTTTCCCTTAGGAAAAAATGAAGTTTAAATGCCTCAAAATCATTCAAAGAACAAGGTCAATATAACCAAATAAATAAGATTTAAAGAAACAGAAGGAAATACGCTCCAAGAACATAAAATTTCCTTTTTTTCAGAATTAAAAAAAAAAAGCCCACAAAAAAAAACCCACCAACAATCTGTTTTTTTTTCTTTCAGAAAAAAAAAATAAATCATCTGTGTTTATTCATACTACACATAAAAATAAATTAAAACTGATTTGATTAAAAAAGGAATTATAGGGAGGAAAGATATGGAAGTACTTTTACTAGAGTTTTTTATTTCTATTCTAAATCAGAATAAAAAAGGAAAAGTTGACTCTAAATTCTATGTGGTATGAGATTTCCATTATTTTTCTATAAAGACATATCTAGAGTGCAGAAAATACATGTACTTTCATATATTAGCTTTCAGGCCAAAAGCATATTTTCATGCTAAATCCATGCTTATGTGTATTTTAGAAAATATGGAAGTTCCTTTACTCTCTGCCAACAATGTGCACTCACAGCCCAGAAAGCCAACCTTATCCTGGGCTGCATTAAAAGAAGTGTGGCCAGTGGATCGAAAGAGGTGATCCTGTCCTTCTACTCCAATCTCATGAGATCCCACCTGGAGTGTTGCATCCAGCTCTGGAGCTCCAAGCATAAAAAATACATTGACCTGTTGGTCCAGAGGAGAACCACAAAGATGATCAGAGAGCTCCTATGATCTTCATATCCTCCTATGAAGACAGACTGAGAGAGTTGGGGTTGTCCAGCCTGGAGAAGAGAAGGCTCCAGGAAGACCTTATATCAGCTTTCCAGTGCCTAAAGGGGGCTTAAAAGATGGGGACAGACTTTTGAGTAGGACCTGTAGCAATAAGACAAGGGATAATATTTCTAAATTAAAAAATGATTTAGATTAGATAATAGGAAGAAATTCTTTACCATGATGGTGGTGAAGCACTGAAACTGGTTGCCCAGAGGAGTTGTGGATGCCCCATCCCTGGAAGTGTTCAAGGCCAGGCTGGATGGCCCTTTGAGCAACCTGGTCTGGTGGAAGATGTCCTTGCCCATGGCCGGGGGGATGAAACTAGATGATCTTTAAGTCCCTTCCAACTCAAACCATTCTGATTCTTGCAGCCATTTTCCTTAAAAATCCCAACTATATAAAAATCAATATAAATCAAAAGGGCTCTCAAAAGTCACAAAGTGCTAAGTCTATATGTCTGAGAGTAAAAAATTGCATTTATCAAATCTAAAAGCCAATAATGAAAACTTGGTCTTCTGTTTTAAAAGCTGAAATCTGTCCTGGTTTTTTAGTCAATAGCAAAACTATTTGATTTTAGTGGCTCATCCCTGGGAAGAACAATAAATGTTAAAAGATCATTAACATTAACTCATACGCTTAAGGAATAACAGTTCAAAATCATTGGACTTTATTCCTTTTATACCAAGATATTCCAGAAGGCTGAGAAAAGAAAACACAGGGTCATAACCTTACACATAATTCTATGAGTAAACATGTAAATGTTTGTGCCTCCTGTTTCTTTTTAAAGGTCTAGACCTTGAGGTATACACAGTCATATGGAGGACCAATAGTAAGTAGGAATTGGAGTACAATGTAAAATGTCAGAATCTGGCCCATGCTGTTCTTCTATAAAAGAGCTGAAGGAACCATGGGTTTGCAGAACTGTCTGCCTGACCCGAATTTTTGCAGAAACAATGCAAAGGAAAACAAAATAAAGCAAAACGATCCAAATCCCTTAAAATTCTTGACTGGGTAATGAGTTTATAAAGAGCTAGAATAGAACAAGGAGAGTAGTAAAAGACAACATACATTTATAAAGAACAAAACCCTTCAAACTGCCCTAATTTCTTTTTTATCACGGGTTAAGAGATCTTTCTGAGTGAAGGAACAATGGATGCGATTTTTTTTTTTCCTTTCCAGAGGTTGCACACTATTTTTCTGACATTATTATGAACAAGGAAATGTGATTTATATAGAACTTCAATAATGTAGATGCAGAAACAGTAGTAAAGCTATATTAACAGAATATGGATGCTATATGTTCTCTTTACTCATGTAATTCAAAGTCATTTAGCTATCAGTTACGGTATGATCAACAGTATGTAATGTCCCAGTCATGCTCTGAAGGTAGTGGAACTTGTCACTATTTTCATTAAAATTTGTAAAAGACATGGTACTTGCAAGGTTTATTATTGATTCTAAGGTGAGTAGGCCACCAAGCAATCCAGAGGAAAAAAAATAAATTTATACATGACCCTAAGAATATGCAAAGATGAACCAAAAAAATTGTTATTCAGGAAGAACAAGTAGGAAAAATAATGAGCTGCAGGTGTAGAGTGGTGAATGGTAGTCTGTGCAGCAGGTCTCCAGAGGAGGACTTGTGCATTACAGCAGAATATAGGCTGGATAGGAATTAGCAGTCGCATGTGGTGGACATGTCAGCCTTGAGTGCATAAGCATGAATGCAATTTGTAAAATTTGTGAAATATTTTTTGCCTGTTTTTAGTGGCTTGTGGTAGACCAGTATTAGCTTTTTAGCACACTGCATTTCAGGAAGAAAACAATGATTAGAAGTCTAGAAAATTACTTATAAGGAAAGAGTGAAAGAAATGGGATTACTTACTTGGGAAGGTTATGTGGAAAAGGTACTCAGATATGTAAAGATGACGGGGATAAATTAGTCTCCAGATCTACTATGTGTAGGATAATAAGATGCAGTCTTACAGCACAATAAGAACAATTCCAATTGCAGACTAGGGAGGGAAAAAAAAAAAGACAAAACTAACAAATTACTGAGATATAAAGTCTAAGAGGAATGCAGAATATCCATTACACAGTTTAGCCAAGTATGTCTCTGGAATAACATCACTATAGCTGACCCTGCCATGAGGCACAGAAATAAATAGTCTATACGGCATCACTCCTCTGTTTCCCTGCATAATATAAATCTCACTGTGGATGGGTTTAAAAATGATTCCACCTCCTGTCTTTCTTATCAGACATCCGTGATCTCCACAGGGACAAGTTTCTCTAGTCTCTTTCTGTGCACTCTTTCTTTCAGTAAATCATCTAAATAATGTTCACCTGTCATCAAACACTGGTTCTGTTCCTTTTGAAAACAAATACAATAGCAAAACACAACCCAAGTTTACCTTGCCATTTCAGTCCATGAAGTGTGGATTAGAATATTCACTGTCATTGCTAGCAACGTTAATTTTGCATTCTTTTTTATTTTCTTTTTTTTAATGAAAACACTCAAACTAGGGACTCTGCTGCTCACCTTTTTCCAAGCACTCTGTAAGTTTACTATACCTACCGACAATAAATCTCTTAAATCCATACTCACTCATTTGCTTTTACACTGCTTCATTCTCATTCCCAAAGCATCAGAAATGGGTCATCAGCTGATGCGCAACTATGACAATCTATTTAGAGACTCACTTTATGGTTGACGTTATGTGTTATGAGTGGATCTGCTAAGTAGCATCTTGCTGCTGTCTTTTGGCACAACTAAAAAATGATCATCTCTTGTGCTTATGCTGAAATCAGTAGAATCACTAGAGCATACCCTGAGTGCCAATCGAGGACAAAATTTGGTTATGTAGTTTGCTGAGCAAAGTCATTTCTAAAAGAGATGAAGGTATGTATCTGCAAGGATGTCTGCCTGAGAAGATGTTTCAAATTCATTGGAGTTACATCTCAGCTCTCATCTACCTGGTAGAGAGGATGAACAGTCGTGGATCTTTCAATTTAGATCAGGTATTTCATCAGTTTAGAGAACTGACTTCTTTTTCTAGTGAGTTTCTCCTTTTAGCAGATAAGAATAGCTCTTTCAAATGGATCACGACTTCCAGAATGTAATTTGTCCTTTTTGTACTGGAAACAGGATTTTGATCAAAATATTCTGAACTTTAAGGATATTTTGAAGCTATTCATGATGTTAATAGGCTACTTTTCCCTTTTAATTTGATATAGTTTTACTTTCCTTTCTTGGTGATTTTTTAACTCATAGCAAATAATAGTATAAACTGACTTTTTATCCATTTTCTTCCTTCTGATGGTGCCATCCACCTATGAACAAAGAAGTGCCTAATGCAAATCAAGCAAGTTTTTCTGCCATACCCTAAACCAAGTATTTTTGGGCCCATCATACTATTTACAGTATCCTAATTGTCTGTCTCCTAATTCACATTATGTTAATTACTGGCATATTACACTACAATGCTCTAACACAGCTATCTGAAATATGTTTACTTGTAGTAATTAGAAGTAGCAGAAAATAATAATTTTCATTGTAAGATAACAGGCAAACATTATTTTTTTTTAATCAATGTTACATTTTCAGTCATTTTTCAGTCATTATGACTGCATCTTTTACTTATCTTCATTTTTCTTCTTAGCCAAAAAATAAATAAATTAAAGCACTGGCATTTGTGCTACAAAAAAAAAAAAAAAAAAAAAAAAGATCCTATGCTATTTGGTCTGGAAATATAAGCAAAAATCTAAATGTACTATTAGCCTTTAAGATACTTTTTTTCAAATGTCAGTCTTTGAGGATGAAAACATGTTTGCTTTGTAAAGCTCTTAACATTTCAAGCTGAAAGGCTTGAACAAGCTTTGAACTCTAGAGTTTGTGATGCTGATAAATTAAAGGGAAAAATAACATTAAATGGTACTGTAGCTTGTGAAGCTGCCTTCTTTAAGTCTCTCAGCATCTCAAAGTCCTCAAATGCACAATTTTCTTGGAGCAGCCTCTGAGCCAAAGAACCCCATGCATCCTGTGGAATGTTGCTGCTTTATTTGGAAATATCCTTATAGGAGGCATAAAATGAAAGTGAATTCTCTGTAATGTGTCAATAAACAGCTGGCTATCTGAACCATTTGCTGTCCATAGATACTGAAACGTGCCAGTGGAAATAGAGTGCAGCGCTGACTCAAAACATCTTTGTGCCTGACCTTCACATCTCCCACCTTTGACTAGGGCCCGCCAGCTCTGAGATGCTGGGAGCGACGGTCAAGATTTAGCTGCTTGCAATAAAAAACTGTGTGTTTGATTTTCTGGCCTTTGAAAAGTCTATTTCTTGTTGGTCTTGGTATTTAGTCCTCCCACCCCATCCCTCCTTCTCTCTTGAACTCTGCCCTTTTTCTCAGGATTGAGAACATATTTCTTTTTTTCTTTAAATTAACACAAAATGAAGATAATAAGATGACTTCTAATTAATCATATATGCATGTAACTTCTCAGAAAAGCTGAAAGGAGGCCTATGAGTACAATTTCTAAGGGAACAATTGCAACACAGATTTCTGGATTAGAAAATTGTTTCCTACTGAGAAAGCAAAATGGACAAAAAAGGACTGTGTTCCTTAGAGAATATTTTTCAAGCTGCTTCACAGGTATAGCACAGGTATTCATAAGTTTGTGTGGATTTTCGTATTAGATCTTCCACCAAAAAAACCCTGAAAGACTGTCTTTTGTCTTATGTGTCCTTTCATCACAAGGCAAAGTAATAAAATACTAATAATGGCTCACAGAGGCTGTAAAGAGACCCTAAATCCTTTAAACAAATGGTTACAGTCTAATTGTTTCATCTGCTCATTGGTATTATAGCCTTCCATCAACAGTGTATTGTTGAACTTGTAGACTCTCCAAGTCACAGATAGGCTTTAAAGAGAGAAGATAACTTTCATTTGTTATGGGCAATAAAACCAGAGTCTCTACTGACTGTCTGACAAGGAGGCGCCTGATACTGTGGATACAGTCAGGCAGAACACAAATTGAAACAGTGGCTAAAGAGCAAGGTAATGGAGGAATAAGAAGTAAAAAACCTGCACAATAAAAATATATTGCAATGAGAGAAAATTAGAAAATGGGGAGTAGAGCCTAAAAATAGAACAAACCTGTCCCTTGGAGCCATATACAGTAGGCATGGCTGCTGCTGAAATGGTACCATGCTGGTTTGTCTTTAGTTTAGACTCAGCAGCTGGTGATACGTGGAGGCTGGGTTGGAAGAACATGCCGGTGTATTTGCACAAGTTGGCATTCACGTACCCAAATGCTCACTGTATTCCCCCGGTCCACTCTGTGTCATTAAGATGTTTCTACCTACCATAGAAGGTGTCTGTAAAACGGCAATTATTTTGGCTTAATTCTGTACCTTCCAGCATGGATTAAAAAACCCCACAGATCTTGGAGATGTGACTCAAGTTATTTCCTGGTCAGAAGAAGATGTTACCTAGAAAGAAAAGTTAGTTATTAAATCAGATAGCACAGACAACAAAGATATTATGTACAAATGGACACACATGCACACACAAATACATCCCCTGCATTATGCAGCTTTTGCAGTTTTTTCTCCAACCTGTCTCCAGCTTATTTGATGCCACTATCTTATAATGACACCTGCTAGAAAAGCTTAGCGGAGCCACTGACAGCTCGCCTGGAGTCGCTGCCTGTCAGTGCCTCATTCTCAGTCAGCAACATATACCAGCTCAAAAGTATGCTATATTTCTAATTTCCCTTTCTTTTTCCTTGGGGCAACCTATGCTTGCTATCACTGTGGATAATACTTCTAGGCCTGTTTTCCTGCCAGCACCTCTTTCTCCTGAAGTGAAGGCGCAAATGAGATCTGGAAACCACCAAAGTCTAATTGTGCACTTAAATTATAAATCCCTGGCGAGAAAAAACCTCATTGCTCCAATTCCTTTCATGTCCACAGCTAATATACTCAGTATTTCAACAGCAGTGTTTTCCCTTTGTTTCAGGTTAGCTTTTAAAATGAACTTTTTGCTAGTTTTAATATATGAATGCTTGACTTGTAATGGCCATTTTGGCTTAGTTTCTCTGAGGACAATGGACAAATATCTCACAGTGATTAAGTATTTTCTTCCCTTCCTCTTACCACCAGGTTTTTTTACTCCTCTGGGGTAAATGCAAACATCCTTTTGTACAATGTGTCAAGTTAAAACTTGCACTGACAAAACAAGTGAGGTTTTAATTTTATTTTCATCCACTAAAATCCAGAGTGGTATATCAGTCTGGAAACGGTAAAAACAGAATGTGATTAAATCCTTAAAATTTTAGTTTCATAGTTTCATTGGCTTTTGGGTTAGGCTCTGAACAGTCTCCATGAACAGTTCCATAGAGACAGCAAGAAGGAATTTGGGATCACATTTGTGCCAAGTGCTCCAGACACACCCAGCAAAATGATGCAGGTTTATTACATATAAAATACTCTTTTAAGACTATATTTCAAATTATGAATCCAAAATTCCAATTTACTATGAAACTGGATTTTGCCTTAGATTAATGAAACATTTCTATTTTTGTAACGAAAAACTAAATAGCGATGCTAGAAAGAAAAGAGGCTCAGCAGATATTGGGGATTCAATCTGTTCCCGTTGACCCAGGAGATAGTATCAGTCAACTTCTCTTAGCATTTTCTTGAACTAGAAGCTTCACATCTGAGTGGATATCCCCTACACTATTTTTTTTTTTTTCTGTCAAGCATGTACGTCCAACACTTAGAATTCACTGGCTATCAGATTATTTGCATAAGTAATCTTACAGAATTTTGCAACACAGACTCTAAGCTTATAATGAAAAAATAATAGCATACAGATTTTTATGTAAGTGGGTTTCTGATCCTTTTACCTGTATAAATTAAGATGTAATTGGGTTTTAGAAAAATTTCATTAAAGAAAAAAAACAAAACCCCAAACACATTAAACTTCTGACCATATGCTTTCACAGCAGATTTCTGCTTCTATTCCAGAGGACTGATTATGCATGCACAAAGCTACATCCTTAACTTCAGATGGAGCAGCGTCCATACAAAGAAACTTGTTCTACATAGACTGAGCACTCTGGCAACCAGGGAAACAAAAGAAAGCTGCCTGATTTAGATAAACAGTCACAAACTGTTAGGTAAGTTATAATTTCAGATTCTACATTGCAACCTACAGAGTAAACAAATTCACACACACAAAAGACCTGTCAAGTAATTGAGAATAACAAATATATGCAAGAAAGTTGTGATACGTTTGCAGACATTCTGCAGACAGAAAAAGAGGCTAAACTTATTTAATAAATGATTCATAGTGAATCATTCTTTCAGTTTGGTAGCAAAATAAAATGTATATCTTCCATGATTTCCATGGAAACTTGTAGACCTGGGAAAAATTCTTTAGGTAGAAATTTTGGCTTTCTTACAAAACTATCTATAAAGAGATCCAACAAGTTAGACTCCATGTTTTGCATCATGATTTCACCACACATTTGTCTCTTTGTAAGCAAAGCCACTGAAGAAAATGAAAGCTTTCTCCTGTTAATCTGCTAGCCTGCATAGACATGGTTCAGCAGGAAATCCCACCTAAAAAGTGTCACATAAACTGCTGTCAATATAAAAGGTTAAATCAAACACTTTGCTTCAATTGGGCAGGCTATCAGAGACTTGTTTTCTCTCTCATTCCACTTTCATAAGCTGTCCTTTTTTCGACAGACCTGGTTTAGTAGCAGCAAATTCTGCATCCCTCAGGAAAGTGAGCGTGAAAGCTTGGCACCTTGAGTCTTTGCCTTTGACACTCCGCGAGCTAGATCCTTGCGGCTTGATGAGGTGCTTTTATTCTTTTCCCTTTTTCTTCTGATAGGGTGATATGTATGCAGTTCAGAAAGCATTCCCACAGACAACCCCCCGAAGGACAGACAGCCTGTGTATCTGATTGCAAATCAGCCAGCTACCTGATTCCTAAAACAGAAGAGTAATTGGCTGGGGATTTTATCTGTTTCTTTGGCTGATGCCAATAAGCAGGTGTGTTTATTCACAATTTATTTACAGAACACAGATTGATTTCAGGAGAGGAACATCACCAGCCTCTGCAAAGTGTGAGCAAATGATTTCTTCTGGGTCCTCAAATAATCTGTTATTGTGAAGGTATCTGTTTGTATTGGTCTTTATCTCAGGGTTTTACAGCTAAACACTGAAAATGCACAGGAGACTCAACATGGGGTAAAAAGGTTCTTGTTTCCTAAAGAAAACCTGCGGAATTAGTGCTTCATAAGTAACACAATTAGCTGAATAAACACACCCTACACCTGCCTCAGGCTTCCTGGACAGTATTAGGTAACTCCATGTTGCTCGCTAATTCACACAGCTCCTCCCTCACAGGTGGTCAGGAAGCAGATGTATATAGTTAGGAATACATCAAGATGGCATTTATGCTATCAAATCTTTGTGTTAGTCTCAGAAGTCACCAGCTCACCAATTGATATTGATGAACAATGAAGCATAACTGTTTCTGAAATCCACCTTCCTAGGAAATTGCTTTGTTGTTGTTGTTCCCTTCACTAAAAATTACACTTTTTCTCTTCCTTCTCTTAAAATTGCTAAGATGCAGTCAAAAACTTCATCATATCCTGTTTAGAAGTTAAACTGATTTTCCCAATAAGATTATCTTAGACAAGAATATTTCCATTCATGATGAGGAGTATAATTATACTAATATTATTTGGTTATGGAGGATCTGATTTAGAATTAGGTATTCTTATCTGAAAAAGTCCATTTTGTGAAGTCATACTGGTAAATGTCACTTCTGGTTGTTTTTTTTTGTTTGTTTGTTTGTTTGCTTGTTTTTCCTGAGCAACTTAAACATATTCTGCCACAGATGACTTATCATTCATATATAACTTTTTAGCTGCTTAAAGCAGTTTAAAAATGAAAAGCACTAGGTAAATGGTGATGATAACTCAATTTTAAGGTCAATACTTGTCTTAAAAAAATAATGAGTTGTATACAAAGATTAATTTCTACAGGAAGTTTTTAAATGTTTTTCCTCTTATAATCTATCTGAGTCTGAAGTGTAGAACCTCTCAATGTGATTATCACAGATGCAGTATTAAATTACAATGCAGAGCACAATTTACTTCCAGAGAAGTATATGAATAATAATAAAAATAAATATCTGAGTAGGATCTCCATCAAAGAAAATAAAATTCTGTGTAAATCTGTTTCCAGGAATAAATGATGCCTAATAAGTTCATAATTACATTATTGTGATAATATTAAATTAATGGAGTAAATGATTTTGTGTATAACTTTTGATAAATCACAAAATAGCAGCATGTTATCAGTTTACTTTAATGCAACCCCCAAAAAATCTGCATTCAATACATAGTCTTATGTCTGCAGTGTTGTGCCTAATGCCAATCAAAATTCAGCTTTAGTGACATTGCTCACTGAGATACTAATTTCTTGCAAAAGAAACACCATATGCATTTGGATTATTTTTATTATTTTTTTTTAGTACCTTCTGCTGAAAGGTTTTTCTCTAAGATTCTGATTAAGAACCAGACTCTGATGTAAGATGTGTCCTTTTCTTAACGAGCCAAGAAAACCCATTGTTTACTACATTGAAAGTGTAAAAGTTGTTCACTGAAATGCTAGAATTTTACATTGCCGATACAACTGTATGGACTTTTTCATACTTCTCTATTAGTTGCAGGTGCATAAATTGCTCATTGCAGACAGAACAGGCAGCTTACCCTCCCTAATAAATGTGTATTCTCATATCCTTAGGGAAATGTAAATGTAGTTTCAGCCCATTCTTGTGCAGACCAGCCACCTCATTAGCTGGTCACAATTATACTGTGTCTCCATGCTTGTGTCTCATTCGTTTTTTCTTTCTTTTTTTTCTTTCTTTTTTTTTTTTTTTTTCTTGGACAGTAGTGTTCACATACACGAAGAACTTTTCACAACATAGACAAAAAATCTTTCTCCATCCAGTCTGTTTTCCAATCCTACTGACTCATAAAGTCCTCACAACTTGCATCTCCAAAGAAGGTCATTCCCGATGAATGGAACCTAATTACGAAATAAAAATTAATAAGTTAAGTAAATACGAGTCTATAGAACTCAAAAGTTCTGGAATATAGAATTACAGGGTGTGAGGAGACAAGCTGGAGTGAGCCCATATTGATACTGCATCATGACTTTGAGACTGTAACAGTTTGGTGCAAAAACAAATCACTCAGAAGTGTTTGCAATGTTATCCAAATAGGTAAAGGTACCTGAAAGAGGTATTTTTCAAGAGGCAGAATGATCACTGGTTGGAAGAAGACAAGGAAAAGAAGAAGTGGCATAAAACAGACAGCTAATGAAAGAAGGAATGAGGAAAAAAGTTACCTTTGCCATCCTTGAATATGTACGTGACAACCTGAAAACACCTATCTGTATCTTTTATAGTATTTTCATATTTTTCTTTCAAGACATGGGATTTTCATTAATTTTTTTGAAAATCAATTAGCATCCTCAGTAAATGGCATGGCATGTGGACACATATGTGAAGAACTTCTGCAATGCAGTGGCAACAGAAAAAAATGACTAGTATTAGAAAATTATTATTATTACAAAAAACAAATTGTCACTCCCAATGGGGACATGACACCTGAAATCTAAATAAAGAGGAGCTTTCGGCTGTGATAGTATCCCTGTGATATCCCTAGGTGTCTGCCATTCCTTCAGAATCCAGTGAACACACCTCACCACACTGGGAAACTCATTCAGGAAAAGTCAAATTTATTTATGGTTTCTTCTTAGTAACTTATGGTTACCTTTATTTATGGTTACCTAAAGGTAACTTATGGTTACCTTTATTTATGTAGCCTGAACAGTCCTCAAATTTTCCCTTATTTTATTTTAATTTCTGATACTTCATTGAATTATTTTCTTTCAATTACATTCTTATCTTCCCTTTTTTTTCCATTGTAGGTTCTTACACATTTTAATTCTCTCATTTTTGTTGTGTTCCTCTTCTTGCCCATCTTTGCTTTTCAGATTATTGTTCTTCATGCACTAAATTGATGCTAGAGGCACAAACCCTAAAAAAGAATGCAAATGCTCTTCAGAGAAAAGACATCTGTCATCCCCAGCTCCTTTATGACAACCAGCAGTAGGTTTAAATTTTGGATATTTATATTTTTTTAATATATTTTATATATTTGTAAAATTTAGTAGATATTTAAAACAAATGTCTGAGACAGCATTGAACAAGGCTGTGGAATCATAGTTGGGCCACCACTTCTTACACTGTATCACTGTCTGTGTTTTTGTGTTGCACCTGGCAAATTGGGAAGTAATAGCAGAAATGGTTAGACGTTGTTTAATATGTTTTAATCCTAGCTAGAGTGATGTAAAACTGTCTGCTGCATGAGTAATTGGACATGATACAGTAGGATAGTAAGACAGTCAATTGGCCTTGGAAAAAAAGGCATCTTATTTGATGGTATTCAAAAAATGGTCAAATTACAGTTATTAAATCTTGATTTTGACACAAGAATAGTTTTAATCCTGTGCAGCAGTCAGGATAGTTAAGCAAGGAGCCTGCAAAGTCTAGCGATAGAAGAGGGAATGCTGATTTGTCGCCACTGATACACTGGTTTAAAACTTGATGAATCTGAGCTGTGGTTTGAATCATTCTCAAAACTGGCTGCCAGGGCTGAAATTTGGATAAGGTCATGAATGTAGAGAGTGTTGCTACTTGGCATTTCCACAAATCATCCCTCTCAGAGCTTCATTATCTGGCTGACTCTCATGCAATAAAGCTGCAATGCCTTGTGTTTGTTTTCTCAATAACTTACAGTTTCATAATTCTAGGAGGTTTCTCTTTCTGGCTCTGCCTTGCTGAGAAGAGCTGGAAATCACTCTCTAATAACACCTGGGAAAAGTAATTGAAAATATGCCCTTAAAAAAAGAATCAAGTTGTTATTTATTTTCCAAGACAAAGCCAAGGCACTCATCCCAGATATTCTTGACAGTGAGAATGATAGAGGAAGGATGATATTTTATTGGGCAGTCTCTCGCTCGTGCTCTGGCTCTCACCCCAACACAATGACTACAATCAAGAAAAGGAAATTGCATGTGTCAGTGTCCTAAGGAGAAAAAGCAAACAGGGCTTATAATAGCAATGTTTTGAAATTCAGTTATTACAGGGAGGTTATATGCAACTCTTCAAGCCCAGGAGGACTAGTTGGGGGTGGGGGGCAGAAAATGTGGCTATTTATTGATACAGTAGTTCCTCAAATGCCCAGCTGTGAGAATAAGTATTTCTTACAAGGTAGAAAGTAAAAGGACTCAATAAATACAGTGACCTGAAGCACTGAGACATTTCTATCACTTATGAAGTAAAAAAAGTATCGGTATTTAGTCTTGTTCAGACAATGGTGAATTAAAAATTAATCACAATGGTAAAATCTGAGGAATAATGAATAAACAAAGGTCGTGATCTTACATGGCATTCAAGAGAACAGGTAATTATTTGGCCTGTGTAAGGAAGCAAACTTCCCTTCAAGGATCTCATCTGTTGAAAGAAACAATATTGCACAGCATGACTGATAACATAAAACTATTGTTTTAATTTTGTAACCCTGTTTTAAATATGAAGTATGTTGAACAGTCATGTGTTATTGTATCTGCCTGAAACCTTGTATCTATTGTTCTGAATGAAAAGGTGAAATGGAAGAGTCCTCTAGCTATGGTGTACTATGATGTATGAGCTATTTTCTGTGGGACTTCAAAAACAATAATTTGTCAGAATCTAAGTTATAACTTTACTCGATAAAGGCTCCCAGATCTGGACAGAAAAGGCCCAATTTCTTTGGATTTGACTTAGTAAAAAAAATCTAGTATGTCTAATTTATTTTTCTTGGTAATGGGAATATTTGTCTGGACAATTTAGGTAAGAAAAATGCAGATCTTAATACTCTCAGCCCACATCATTATGTATGTAAATTAATTTGGTAACAAAACATCAAGTTTTCTGTGCAGACAACCAAGGCTTATTGTGACACTTAATAAGGGGATGTCTGACTACACAGATTTAATAATTAGTATAAAATAATAAAGGGGTTCAAACTTAATGAGGCCAAACTCAAAAAGTTTAAAGAGAAAATACTGTGGACAAAATTTGTATCCAGTACAGAAGTGTACATAAGACATCTGAAGAACAGATGAGATTTCTTCCTGATGTCAGTAATGACATGCATGTAGTGATATGAACAAACAAGCACAGGAGATAGAAAGGAGCGAAAGAGTTAGGATAATATGCTGTGCATATTATTCCAAGAAAAATACAGCAAAGGTAGTGACATGACAGGCTTGTAGTGAGTATCAGTTTTATCCTACTGGCCAAGTGAAAAACTAGGGAAGATGGTCATGATACATCACTGCACAAACCTCCTGGCATGAATGTGTTGCACGTATCAGCAGAATAGTACAAGGTGTGCAGTGAGATGTAACTGTAGGATACATTGCAGATGAGGAACTCAGCAGCAGTCACATTACGTCCTTGGCTGCAAGGCAGATTAAGAAACACAGAATGATAAAGTTATGTGTTAGCATCTTAAAATGGGTCTAAAGGAAAACCTCAGAATTTTCAAAAGATCAAAGTAGTCATATCCCTGAAACCAAATTAAGAAAAAACGTAGGTCACAGCACACCACGGTTAGCATTTGTATTCATATAATTTGGCACATTCGTTGAATATTCCGTCCACGTAGAGCATTAATAATATGTTCAAGGAAAATGTCAATAACTAGATATCTATGTAATAAGTACCTAGGAAAAAAAAAACAAAAAACCCCAAAACAACAAACAACTGAAATGAAATCAATAGATAAGAATGGATCTGTTCATGGAAACTACACAGGGTATCCATAAACATAAGTAAATGAAAATTAAAAAAGTAATACTTTGACAAGGCATTAGGTTGCATGAGATATCTACCAGAACAATGAAAAGCCAAACTTTACAACTCTGATGCCAGTGTTGCTTGCAATAGATTAATTGCCACAAATATCTAGGGTTGAAGAGGACAAGGAACTCTGGCATTAAATATATTTGGGTATGTATTAGCAGGAAAATGGGAAAGCCATCTAGGCAGGTAAGTTTGATGACTGCAAAAGGTAAGTAAGTACTAGATAGGGTAGACCTTTGAAACAAAATAATAATAAAACTTGACAGCCCTCCTTTGTTCCATTCCCACATCACTTCCAAATGAACAAGTTAATCAGATCCAGAGTGTAAATATAAATCAGGAAGAAGAAAGTAGCAAAGTAACCACTTTCACTAATCTAAATATGGCACTTCAAAAGACTATTCAGCATACAGTACTCAACTGCACAAGAGATATTCTAGAAGAATGACATACTAGAAGGTCTGGTGGAAGTCAAAGTAACTTTTATGACATTTTAATACATTGCAGCACAATAAAAGTGCACAACAAAAACTTAATCACAGTGTTTACAAATGCAGGAAATGTCACCTCAAACTGAATCACAACAAAATGCAAATCAGAGTAGCACATACAAATTACTTTGATCATTCCTTAGAAAAAGAAAGCATTAGATCTGATCCAAAATAGTCAAAACAATAAAGCATTTAAAGACCTCACACCACCCAAGAGAGCTATAAGATTTACTTGAGATGATGACCAGTTAAAATCCACACTGGGGCTAATGAACTTCAAAGAGCTTCTCTGAGAAATGGAAAGACAAGTGCTGAAAGAGTGAAGGGAAAGCAAGAAATAAGTTGTTTCAGTATAATGATCTGCACGAACCAATATGAAATTCTGTGAAAACAGAATACAATAATAATCAAAGTACTGACAGACACTTCTTATGCATCTATAAGACAAGCATAACTGCAGGAAGAGTTCAAGAAATGGCAAAGCAGCAGCACAGGAAGACATATTTTGCTACTACTAGTAAGCCTCATGAGCTACTAGTAATAAGTGTTTTTATATAGCTGAACTGCAAGCAGAAAAAGTTACATTTTTCATTAAAAAACCCTTAGTTTTTGGAACACATAGACCTCAGAGTTTTATCTTAAAACCTCAGAGGTGTAACTCCAAACTGAATGACAGGAGTGAAAGATAAACCTTGATTGCAAATCTTCACTTGCACATTTTGGCAGAAGGAGGTGATATACAAAAGAAGTGGAGAAAATATTAATAAAATAGTATGTTTATCAATGCCTGTCAATAAGTCCGGAACATAAGATAAGAGAAAAAAGAGTGACAAAGCAACAGTTATGCTTTTCAAAGGCAAAAATAAAGTCAGGATACTTTGCCCCAAGACATAGTCTCAGAGACTTTTGGTACAAAAAAAAAGCAGATTTGCTTAAAGAGCATGACTGTGCCTGACTTTTAACAACATTTTCAGTGGAATCAGTGTGAAAAGTATATGTGAATGTATGCAACAAAGCTGAAAGTGGTCAAAATATGTATTTTATTATCTTAATATGGACATGCAAGTGCAAATCTTGTGCAAACTAGCTGAGACAGGATTGTGAAGAGCCCGTGGCAGTTAGTGGTGCACTTCAGAAAGTTCTGACAAGAACTGGCAGCTGCCCTACTTGAGCATGGAGGAAACTGCTATTTGCTGATGGCTTGTTATACTCATGCTTTTAAATACCTGAACAAAGCAATATGTTTGTCAGCACTGCAGTGAGTCAAATTATGACAATTTCCACAGACATGGTATTTGCATTGGGTCATGGACTACACCATACTTTGGCGTATACTTTGAGAAATTTGGGAGTGACTGGATTTGCACATCTGCCATCTGCAGTCTGTGCTATCAACTGTGCTATTAATGGCCTAGTTGAATATCATACTGAAGTAATAAAGCCATGAGCTCTGTTTGCTAAACTCCTTAAGCACAACCATAGATTTACCTTCATCACTGTGAGAGGGATCTAATCAGTGATTTTCTTTTGCAAGTCTTTTAAGAACCAATAGCTGTAAATCATGACATAGTGCAGTGTATCTGGGTGATTGATAGAATGAGAAAGAAATATCAGATTCACACTTTTCAGTAGAAGGGCTGCTGTAAAAGTTTTAGCAAAGGACTGGAAGGATTGCCCTGTGAGGAGCAGCTAAGGACTTGGGCATCTCAGAAATGGAGGCTGAGGGATGACCTCATTACTCTTTACAGCTTCCTGAGGTGGGAAAGCAGAGAGGGAGGTTCTGATCTCTCCTCTCTGATATCCAGTGATAGGATGTGTGGGAATCATTCAAAGATGTACCAGGGAAGGTTTAGACTGGACATTAGGAACCATTTCTTTACCAAGAGGGTAGTCAAACAGTAGAACAGGCTTCCTAGAGAGGTGGTTGATGGCTCAAGCCTGTCAGTGTTAAAGACACATTTGGACCATACCTTTAATAACATCCTTTGACTTTTGTTCATCCCTGCAAGTGGTCAAGCAGTTAGCCACATGTTCATTGTAGGTCCCTCCCACTGAAATAGCCAATTTGGTTCCAAAGCATGAGTGATCAGTGGGCAACCTTGTGCTGTAATTGCACTAGTAGAGCACAGTAGATCTTATGGAAGCTGTTAGACAGTGTTTTTTCTAACACATACGCCCTGGACAGCACTCTTGCTCATGCAGCTATATGTAGTCTATGGAAATAAAAACTGTGATCTGAAATATTGTGCAAGAGAAGTCAGATCCCATAAATGCTACAGCTTTGCTGCTAGCAGCACAAGTAGAATTATCACAGATGCTGGTGTTTCACCTATGAGGTCAAACAGCAACATTCATTTCAGCTACAACAGGATTTTAGCTGAAGATGAAGAAAGGATATGATATTCACTGATGCAATTATTAACTACAGCATTAGTAATGTCATCTCCAAAGCATGAAGCTGGATAACAACCTCCCATCATTCCTGTATGAGAAGCACAGGAAGTCCTTCCATTTCTGGCTCCCAGTGGGAGCATCCTAAGCTAAGTTTCTAAGAATATACATTTGGAAATTTATAAATGTCTTATGTAATTTCCTTGGCCTTATGGGAAGTAGGTATAGCTAGGCAGGCCACCTATTAAGGCAAAGGCTTGGATGTGATCTCCTTGGTCATCAAGTTCAGCCCCTACTGCTGGAACAACTATGGCATGTAACCCCACTCATAAATTTATACAGCTTCATTGTGACTGTAGCTTTGATTTATTTTCCTTGCATTCTTGAAATACAGTATTTCTCCTACCGAGGAGAGTACTGGCAGTAAGTGCAGCTCTGGTCTGCTGCAGAAGTGTCAGTGCTGCTCCAAATCAAACAGCCACGGACAGGAGTGTCAGGACTAAGGCAGCGAAGAGTGATTACTATCACCTGCTTGGTAAGAAGTGTCCTACTTTAAAACTTCCTTGAGCTCAGTCCAAGGTGTAATTCCAGAAGTGGCAGAAGAAAAAGTGACAAATTAGGATATTTTTTAAAAGCATAGAAAAATATAGCTGTTTTGTGGTTGAATTTAGTGTATATATCAGCATAGTCCAGCTGTTCTTGTTTTCATTCTTTGATTTGTACTTTGAAATTTGAGTTGCTCCCTGTACTACAGAGGAAGAGAACTGGTTTGTACTGTAAAAGAACCAATGAGACTACTTAATTTTATTATTTTTTTTTTTACTAAAAGCTAAGCTATCTTTAAAAAATGTCCAGAAAGGCTGAGGAAAATGTAGCTAAAGGTGATGACAGTTCTTTAATTTGGTTTTCTATTATTTTGAATCTATTCATTATTCTTTGTAATACTGTCACTCATAATGACTGTATTTGGAATTAACATAGGTTTCATGTGTAATTCAATGGGTATTCAGCGTAACTTAGCAACAGCTAAAGAATTTTTTTCTTCTGGAAACTAGAGCATGGCTGTTGATTTCAGTTGGTAAACTGGGATATACACATTACTCTGTATTTCTGATTTTCCCCATTAAGGGTGGAAGATGCTATTTATTTATAATGCTATTTTTTGTTGATTATCAGAAGTTAAATAAAGAATAAACAATTCTAGCAGCAAACCTCTGCACTTTTTTAGAACTGCCCAGATTGTAGCACAGGAATAATATTAGAACCATAAAGGTTAAGTTCACAGGCAGTTAGAACTACTGCAATGGAAAAATCTTTTAAAATATACAGTGTTCACACATGTCTGCATTTCAAGGTTTTTGTACATGTGTGGATGTATGTTCTATAGCAAATGGGGTAGAGAAGACTTTTATTCTATAAATACATTTCTCTCAGGGCTCATGCTGTGTGTGGCAATATGTTCTCACAAACTATATGGTAAGAAGAAGCCTTACTATATTAACCTAGTTTAAGTAATAAATTAGCTCAAGCAAATATATAAAAATTCTTTCCCTCAAAAGGTAAAAATTTATGTTGCAGAAACAATGTGCAGCAGAATACTTAGCTTGTCTATTCAGACAATTTGTATATAAAGGTTCATAAAATGCTACAGATTAGCAGGACGAGCTTACCTGTCTATAGGTCAATGATCTGTAATATTTAAAAGGCAATATTCAAGTTTACTGAAGAACGTTGTTTTCGGTTTTATTAATGAGAACAGATTTTATGGGAGAAAAAAAAAAGTTGTTGTTGTTATGTTAAAAAACACAAGAAAAGATAGGTCCCAACAGCTTTTTTCTTCTGTAATGCTGAATGGATGTGATTGCATGATTTTTGTTCAATTACTTTTTTTTTTTTCTTGATTTTCAAGAAATTTCACACTCTGTTAGTTGAACGTCATTTTACAAGTGCACAATAGTGGGCAGAGAAGCTGTCTGTATATTGGTTTAATGCTTTATACTTACTATTCTAAATGCATCCCAAAAGTTGGTATTGTGCTTTCAGGGGGCTTTAAGCCCCTGAATGAGTATTCTGTCTTACATTTAGGCTGCCTGATGCTTCTTGTCCTTGTGCACCTCTCTATATTTTCAGTGCCCATAAAATCACTCAGTGCTAGACAAAGTAAAATAAGAGAAACAAACTTAAATTTTTCTACACTATCTCAGTCAATTGGGAATGAACTTCAGAAGTATAAATTGAGCGGTATTATGTCAGAACATTTGTGAGCTTGGCAACTTAATTGTCACAGAAAGAGAAGCAACAAGATACATGGATTTCTCAAACATGTGGAAAGTCAGGAGTAACCATATTTTTATGCCTTTAAAGGAATAACCAGGTTCTGGGTCTTTTGAGATCTGAGCATATAGCTAAGGTGAAGTATGAAAACACATATACCGGTCTAGCACCAGAAGTATGAGAAATCCAAGTAGTGATCTGTTTTCTGTTTAATTTGGTACTCAGTGTACATGCAATGATGTCTCAAGAAAGACATTACTGATAATTTTGCTACTGAAGTAATTTAGAAAGAATATTTAATATTTTTCCTGTTGAGCAAACATAGAGACAATCTCATAAACATCTTATTTTGTACTGCAGTTCATGATGTATCAAAATGATTGAGAGTTTTTTTTTTTTTTTTCCAATAATTTAATTAGTATTCAAAATAATAAAGAAAAACTATTTGTACAGAAAGAGAAACCATACCACTTTCTATGTGCTGCTGGTAAAAGTTGTCTCAATATAGGCTTCAATTTGATGAATGATTGATAAATTTTTCATAAACCTGAGATGAGATATTGCAGTTCATGTTCAAGCATCACCATTTGAACTGGAAATAACAGTTGTTACTGAAAAGATTGAGTATGAGTTTTATCTGTGGAGTAACACACCAACCCTAATAAGCAGTAGAGGAGAAGGAGGTGGGTGGAAAGCACAAGAGACAAGACTACTGTTCCTTAGCTCGTACTTTTAGGGCAAAATTCCTGCCAGGAGGACTGAAATAATGCTTCTGCTGTGAGAAGAATAGCTGAGAACTGCTGGACAGCTCCAAGCAAACCTCACAGTCTGAAATGGACATGACGTTGAGGTGACCAACACCTCTGCCAATCAAGTTGGTAGATTAGATAATAAAAATATCACACAACATTGATGAGACACACAGACCTGTATTATGTAGTCTGGTAAACAACCATTAATTTTTGGTGTTTCATTGAACTATTTTAAATTCGGATCTGCTGGATAGGAAGTTGAAAGTCTCCAAAGATGATTATCTTTTTTTCTTATCCACCCAGGCCTCTGCATCTCATTCACTTTTAATGCATTTCCTACCCAGCTTTTTCAAAACAGCCTTTTTGACATGTGTGAATCTGTGATGTCCTTTAAAAAAAAAATCTTCATAGTTTGAATCAAAAAATCAATCAGAAGAAACAGGCAATTTTATTGTGTGACAGAGAAAAAGCTTATATATAGGGGCAGAGCAATTCCATCATTCTGCAGATAGTGAGTGCAGGCTTCATATCACCAGATCCTAGTACAATGGCCTTTTTTCATGAACAATTCTCAAGAACAAATGCCATTTAAACAAACAGTCATGATCATAAACACTGTCAAAAATGCATCTAGCTGTCTTAAATGCATTGACTATAACTGCTGAAATAAAACATTACAATCTCTCAGTTGTCTTACAAACAACTTAAACTTACTTACAAACTTACTTAAAGAGATCTGTGATTTGTAAAAATCATTCCATATGAATTCTTGTTTTCCCTTTCTTCTTTTTCTCTTATTCCTTGTAAATAACCATCCACTCCACCAAATTCTCTAGACTATGGAATCAAAAGACAAAAGACCTTTTGTCTTCTATGCATTTATGCAAGCATTTCACAGAATCACAGGGTGGTCAGGGTTGAAAGGGACCTCTGGAGATTATCTAGGCCAACCCCTGCTAAAGCAGGTTCACATACAGCAGTTTGCACAGAGCCACGTCTAGATGGGTTTTGAATGTCTCCAGAGAAGGAGACTCCACAGCCTCTCTGGGCAGCCTGTGCCACTGCTCTGTCACCCTCAAGGTAAAGAAGTCCTTCCTCATATTCAGGTGGAACTGCCTGTGCTGCAGTTTGTCCCTGATGCCCCTTGTCCGGTCACCGGGAACTACTGAAAAGAGCCTGGCACCACCATCTTGACACTCACCCTTAAGATATTTGCAGACATTGATAAGATCCCCTCTCAGCCTTCTCTGGGCTGAACAGGCCCAGCTCCCTCAGCCTTTCCTCATCAGGGAGATGCTCCAGCCCCCTCATCATCTTCATAGCCCTTTGCTGGGCCCTCTCCAGTAGTTCCCTGTCTCTCCTGAACTGGGGAGCTCATATGTGGAATTTGAATTCCTGGATGCTCAAAGAGGTAGAGAGTTTTCTATTTTGCTGAGTATTACATCACATATGGTTTATAATATCTCTGTTTGACTCATCTAAGCTGTATTAAGGCAAGTAAACAACATTTTGTTGAAACCTGTATTAAGGCAAATAAACAACATTTTGTTTAATGCATATTATACAGTATATTACTTTTGGGTTTGCTGCAAGAGACGTGGCTTTTCTTTTTATCTTTTCTTTTTTTTTTTCTTTTCCTGATTTCATAGTTATTTAAAATAATTTTCTGAGTTTAAGCACCTTCCTGTGTAATACTTTTCTCCCATCTGTTGTCTTCAAGTGATTTGTATCCTTTATTTTCAAATTAAAAAAACCTGGAACTTAATGAATATCAGCTCATCCTTTTCTCTTGTTAAACAGTTCAAAATATTCCCTCAGAAATGATTCTACTTACATTAGTATAAATTTTAAAACATCAAGAGAGAAAGGATTACCACAGTTTAAAAATTGCTGCTCTCTGACTTCATGTAGTGACACTAGACTTGAAGACAAAAGCTTAAGAAAAATAATAAAATACGCAAACTGAACCCAAAGGAAAAAAGAAACGATTGAGCCCATAATGTGAGCAGGATAAAGCCTGTGAACTCACAAGATGCCAGATGTGAAGAGTAGCTAGTGGTGCAGGGTTATATTTTATGCTCTGGCAATTTCCTTCTGCGTATTAACACACAAATGGCCTGTTAAAAGAGAGGCTTTTTCAGTCTTTTTGTCATAGTGATCCTGCTTAAGTCCCTAGTCTCCTAATCTTTTGAAAGAGTCATCCTTCACTTTCCTTAGGAGATCTCAATGTTTTCTAGTAAACAACTTAATTTTTTAATATCTGCTTCTGAGCAGTGCACTTGTATTTTTTGTCTGAGTGGTATAAACCTATGGGTGTTGCCTTTTGTGGATAAAGAAAAAAAAAAATATCATTGCCACTGATGGGACAGTGTCTAAACAGAAAAAATTTCAAATTTTATGAAGCTGAAGTGCTACAGTGGCAGTGAAAAGCAACAACATCACTAGCAGAGTGCACTGTATAAGCATATTTCACTGGGCCACATTCATACTTGGTCTCTACTACCAATAGTTTTCAGTTAAAGAGTGGTTTTGTAGAGACAAATCCAGGAAACAGCTCTTATTCAGCTGTAAACATCATGACCTCTGACGTGCTGTTCATTTGGTACGTTTTCTCATGGTGTAAGTACCAAAGGTAAAAGAAATCATTATGATATTTCTATAATGTAGTGTAGAGTCAAACATCCTCACAGGGTACTCTCCTGAGGTTTAATACAAGGCTAGATTCATCATGAAGAAAAATGCGAATACTTTCTTAATTCAAACTGGTCAGAAGAACTGTGGGAATTCTTACAATGTTCCTACAATTAGTTAATTTCAAAAAAATGAGTTAAACTGGCTAAATTTGGTGACAAATGCAAGGAGTGTTCTTGGAGACAGCAGAGTAGCATGAAAAAAGCAAGAAAATAGAAAGACTAATAAATCGAAAAGAACCATAAAAGTGTTAGTAGTATTTTTAGGAATGTCTGGATTATGATAAATCTTCTCAAGATCTAGCAATATAAGGACATTCTTAAAAAAGATAAAGTCTTGTCATTAAAACTGTGGTTCCAATACTTCAACAAGCTCCAAAGTTATAGTCTTGCATAGGATAAGTCTGCTTTGTAAGGAACAAACCTGGGTTCACAGCTGAAAAAACTGTTGCCATTCCAGCCTGGGCATGATGCATATCTGTATCCCAGCGAGCACGTCAAATCTCCATCAACCTGTTCCAATCATCTTCAAATCTGCTTCCTCAAAGCTTCCACAGATCATTCCACCAGGCCTTCTGAGGCAAATACTGCAGGTGTTTCTTCTTCACTCTCCCTGGCACAGGAACAAAAGAAGGAATTGGAGAATATGAAGAAGAGCAGGAAAGAGGTGTTACTGTTTTGTTTTCAGGACACAGAAATGAAGCAAAATTACTCCAACATTTGGCGGTTTGGTGCTCCTCTTCCTTTGCTGACACTATTTGTTTGCCAGAGGGAACTGGAAGTGCTTTGTTAGACGGGAAAAGCTCAGCCTGCTTTTCCAGCAGCAATTGTTGATTACTACTTGCCAAAAACATGGGGCAGAAAATTAATCTAATGGTCCCTACAGCCAGGATTAAAACGTAATGTGACATTTGGAATATCTGTTCATAAGCCCCTATTCATTTACAACTGATCCTAAAATAATTCCAGGGTTACAGAGACAAGGAATTCTCTAATATATTCATAATTGTAGAACAATAATTTTCCAGAAAAAAACATATTAATACATTTAAATTTATATTCCAATCTGAATCCAGAGGTTGAGTGAAGAAAATGTGCATCCAGGTTATTTGAAATGTAACTATGGAAGTGAATCAGAAATTAGCGAAGCTGTAACAGGGTGTGGAAAATGGTCATTCAGCTGTTTTTGTGAAGATGTAGCCCCTGCCTTCCTTTCCCTCCAAAGTCAAAATAAGGGTTCCCCAGTACTAAAGAGGACATAACAATGTCACAATCACTGCAGATGCAGATTCAATATTCTCATTTCAGTAACATTCCTGGTTTCACTGGCTTGTAGACTTATGAAAGAGTTTCACATGGTTACCTCCCTGTTTTCCATAGCCCTCAATTCTTGCACTCTTATTCAGATGAATGTACTGTCCTTTTGCAGTCAAAAGACTATTATAAAAATTCAGTATTTCTTTTTAAAAAAATTATTGTCTTCTCATTGAGTCTTTTTTATTGATTTTATGTTCCTCCAAACCTCTGAATGTATAACCTAGTGATAATTTTCTTTGGACTAATCCGTCCTTACTGGTTTTTAATTGAAAGAATACTCAAGAAATAGAAAATAAATTCTACCCTATTCTCCATATGATAAACTGCACTGTTTCAGTGTGGCATATTAACTTGTTCTGTTAGAATGAGGCAAGGAGGGAGAAATGGTTTCAGGAAACATGAAAAAATAAAAAATCTGAAAGGAGGGAGAAAATTTCAAGATCGAAGACTCTTACTGTGAAAGTCTGCTAGAATTGGGAATAGGAATTTATGTATTTTTTGTGTCTTTTATTTTTTTCCCTCCACTCCCCAGATGCAAATTAATCTATTCATTTAGAAAATAATAATTGTTTACTTAAAGAACCTAACTTGAATCATTTCCAACTATCTTCTCAGCTATTAACTGGTTTTTAGATCTTTTTCTCTTTCATGAGATATAAAAAGGCTTGTTTTTTATAGGGTTTGGTTTTGGTTTTGTGGGGGGTTTTTTTGAGAAGCAAAGAGGAGGGGGTGAGTGGGAGGAATTGTTTTGCTTCTGAGTCTTCTGATGGGGAAAAATTGCTGTAAGATTAGGCTTTTAAGAATATATTTACAATTTCTCCCCTCATTTAATAACGAACACCATTGACAAGCTTGTCTTAGAGGTGTTTAATTGTAGTCTACTTGATAATAACAATACTTTGCTAATTCTAAACTCACTTTAAAATATTGCTATGTAGGTTTAGCAAGGAAGATCACCAGTTCTGTTAAGGTTCCAGAGTTAATCAACTTATGTTACCTTCTAGACATGAATAACACATTTCAAAGGTTTTTAAGAATATCAAAGAAGTTATAGCAATTATAAACAATTATAAAATTTGTTATTTGATAAGCCATTTACTGAATTATCAATTTACCTTAGCCAGTTATAAACTCTATTTTTACAGCTGCTTAATATGAAGTGTGAGCACAAGCAGAGTCTTGAATTCTGTTCTGTAGAGTATTTTAATTGCTGTCTAGCTATTCATCACAAAATAGGAAAGAAAAAAATGTATCTATTTGAATCTACCTCCTACTTTATAGCCCTTCTCCTAGGCTTATATATAATTTAAGCCTCGCATATGTGGATGACTTTTATTGTATGTTAATCTTTTGTTTCTGCTTTTCAGATGAATGTCACTTCTGAGAAAGATGTTAAATGGGAGTTTTGAGGCTTGACGTATTTAGGTTAGCTTGACTTCAGGCACTGGGCAGTGACTAACCGCCATCTGATTGCTTTTTGGACCAATACTGGCTCCCTGAAAACTGTGTGTTGAAGAAATTTCTCTTGATTTTTGTGCAATATAAATTTCTTGCTAGACGCAGCAGTCCCATTAGCAATGATACCAGTGTGGTTCCTAGCTGGGTTGTATTGCATCTTGTTTTCCTCATCTTGCTTTAAATATACAGTAAAGTTAAAAAAGAGTAAATATATCTCATTTTTTAGCCTTCTCCAAGAAACCTAGTGATTTAGTTATTTACTAGCAGCCCCCATGGGGACATGGACCTTTACCTTACTAACAGTACTAGCTTAATCACTCCTGCCTTCTCCCTTCAATATGTGAGTCTCCTGCCCTTGTGTTGTCCCTTAGTTGTGCTTGGACAAGTGTTTGTGGGGGTTGGCAGAGGAATACATCAAAGAACAGACTGTAAGGTAACTCCACTCACCACCTCCCTCCCTCCCCCCCAGAAACCAAACAAAAATACTGTAGGTAATGGTAGGGAGAGAAATGTTTGTGTAACATTTTTTTACCACAGTGTCCAAGGGAAACAAAAATGTCTCCTCATCATATTTAAAAGCTGTTTTCCCCAATGTTTTGTAATTTATCTGTTGTCATACTGAACAGCCATCATCACTAAAAGCTCCAACAAAAACTTGACATGGAAGAACCTCTCAAAGGCCAATTGCAATATTCTGACTAAATAACACACACTTAATCTTTGCCTTGCAACATCTATTCTCATTGTTGCTCTCTGAAACTTCCTTGTTTTCACACTTTATTGTATTTCTACCTGGCCTTCTGCCTGAATGACCTTTTAAAAGTCCAGCCAGTGAAAAATATAGTAGTCCACCAGCTGGAGAGCACACTTCTGTTATACTTACATACTGGCTCCATGTTGTTTCTCTTTGTCACACAACGGTGCCTAACATTTAAAACTTTGGGATATGGCACAGGGATTTTTTTCTTGCCTTCTTTGGTTAGTTCCTAACTGATATTAGGCAGAGGCCAGCTGTGAACTGCTGAATGAATAGCACAGTGATATAGTAAAGAGAGTACAAGGAGGCTGAGGGCCCTTTGTCAGTTATATGACTACGCAGAAGGATATGGTCTCCCCTTCTGTGTAGGGGGAAAGCTCTCCTATAACTCCATGCATTCATGGCAATGCTAACAATAAACACTCTCAGTAAGGCATCAGAGTCTCTTAATTTTTATCACCAGTCTAAGGTAGTTCTAACTGAAGCTATTGCCCTCCCCAGCATACTGCAAATCATGTCTTTTCACTCAGGATTTTGGAAAAAAATGTGCAGAAGGAAAGAAGTGCTTTTGTGGAGGTTGCAACACATTGGTAGGTGTGGTCATAAGTCACTGTTGATGTTAAATGTAGGTGCAAAATGCAGGTGCGTGCCACCAGTCAACAACAGGGATTTTGTGAATCCACTCTGAAATCTGAGCAGCCTGGATGGAGTGTCTGTGCCCAGTGCAGTTTCCAAAGCTGCAAGTAAGGAGCACATGGAAACTGAAAGCAGAGTTTTCTACAGGCAATCAGAAGTTGCTGTGCTGGGACTGAGAATAAGAACTTGATGTTTCAGGATGAAAATCTTTACATTTCATAGTAGAGGGAACACTTAATTGTAAGATTCCTGCTATATTCATAACTAATTACACATCTTTTGTAAATAAAAATAATTGCATAAAAGAAATTTATTTTCATCGTATGATCCTTGCTAAGGAACTACTTCATTGTATTAAAAGGCTAGGAAAGGATTAAATATCTTTCTTCATAATGATAAAATTTTCAGTGCATTTGTCCTGCAGTCACAATATTTCAGAGTCAGCTTACTTGGAAAAAAATCCTCGTCTCCTCTCCTCTGCTCTGCTCTGCTCTGCTCTCCTCTCCTCCCCTTTCTTTTGAATAAAATGTATATATTTACTGTCAGGTGTACTACCAGCGAGGATCTTTCCCTGCTAACTCCAGCTTTCTGAAATAGCATCTCCACAGATCTCTTTCCCAAGGGTGAAATCCAGTCCAATTATTTGCTTGCCAATAAGATTTTTTAAATTATTATTATTTTGTGACACAAATGACTGAGACAAAAAAAAAAAAAAAAAAGCTAATTTTTTTTTCTATGTTCTCCTGCCACTGGGAGAAAAGCCAAGCCCAGCTGCCCTGTTTTATCCTTTTCTACATTGGATAGCACTGGTCTCTGCTTGGTGAGGAGGCCTTTACTAGTGAGCTGTAGGGCTGGAGTACTGCTCTTAGAGTATTGGTACCTCTGAGGTATAAAGAACTCATATTTTAATGTCTGCCCTGATTAACCTTGAGTACAACTTTGCCAGTGTAAAGAGCTATATCTAACCATGCAGAGGCACTGCCAGGCTGTCAAGTTGTTATTATAGGGAGGAAAGTTTAAAGGTGTTTCAAATTTTTTATTCTGAAGGGTAGAAAAATTATAGAGGTGGCTTTATGACTATTGTTTATCACCTTAATATATGCTACAACCTAAAAATGACTGAACCTCCAGCAAATCCATTTCCTATTATTTTTTATTAAATAAAATAATATAAATTGTGGAAAACAGTCTCTTCCTTCATGGCATGGGAAACATCTTTATTACTAGACAAGTACACTTAAGAACATTGCTTCTGTATATTTAAATGCAAAAAAAGAAATAATGAGGCTGTTTATGAAGAGAGATGTCATGCTAAAATCGTTAGACAGCACTTTAGTTTGTATGTAGAGCATAAGCACAGTCAAGAATATAACCCATAGACATAAATTACACTATGTGACACCTGGACTCTTTAGTTCTAGTATAACCAATTACTCTGAAGGAGTGTACTGATTTTTGCACACAGATCTCCAGTTTCAAGCTTTTGAAGACTGGATATGAACACATAAATGTACAGTTAAATCTTTCATGTTTCTTACTAGAGTGCCTGTTTTAGATTATCAAGTTGCTGAAGTAAACAAAGAAGTAATTTCAAACTACAGAAGCAGGTTTCCAGCAGGTGCAACCTGGCCAAATCTTACTCATTTAGATCTAATTTTGTTTTGACTATGGCTTGCATGAGGATTAAATCCTTGAAGTCACTTTCTCCAGTGTGGAACCAGAATAGGTCCAACAAGTCCCACAGCCTTTAGAAGAGGGAGTTACTGCTGAAGACACACTCTCACAAGGTCCCAGTAGCTGCAGGAATGACATGCCTCGTTTAAGACTGGCTGTCAAAGCCACTATTCTATGTAAGCCTCACTTTCTGTCCCACTGTTTGCCTGCAATTCCTTGTTTCTAGATGACTATGCAACTCTACTCCTTTCATCCTAGACTTGAATTGCTGAGAAATACATTCAGCATTTGATTTTCTTAACAAGGTACTTTCTAATCATGCCCTTTATTGGAGAACCACAAGTCTTGCACTGCATCTTTAACTTATAGTTAAAGGCACTGCCTCATGGATTCAAGTAAGACAGACCGCCAGAAATTCAGAAAACATTGATTTTTTCAACTTTTAAAAACCTTTCTATATTTTGAGATGTGTTCCACAAAACTGAGAGGAACTGATCTCTCACTATTCTGTGATTTTCTGAACTTCCAAGATGAGTACAACATGAAAAAGTAAAAAAATATACTCAATGAAACATTCAGTTTGGACATTAGTACATGTGTGGCAACAATGGTGACATTTACCTAAAAGATCTGAACATGGCCTATGTAGGTGAAGGACAGTGTTTAATTTTTTTTTCCCTATTCTGCAAAATAATAGTTTTACAAATATTATTTATCAGGGTCTTAGACTAGCACTAATCAAGACACAGCTTCCATTTTCATGCAAAAGGAATAAAAGGCAATGTCTAAATAACGTTGATCAGACTGCAAGTCAGATTTGTAGTCTGTTCCTCTTCTGAAAATACTATAACGTATTTCAGTAATTATCCTAAACACTGCAGCTTCACTTAGATAAATTGAGGTATTTTGAATAATCACCATGTGATACCACAGTGCTTTGTTTTAAGATTGGGCCTGTTCCCAGTTCTGAGGATAATGATGCCCCATTCACAGACAACTTTGGATATGTCCACACTAGGAAGCTGAAAGAGTCTGTAGCTGCAATGATTAAATATGTGCACATTTGTGGCGATTTTTCAGCCAAACACTTGCTCGTACATACCCTCCCCATTTTGGTGACCATGATGCAATTATCTTTTGTCAGTATCTAAAGTGAAATTCCAAAAGGGATTTCTGATGGAAAGGGACAAATGGTTTTCCTGGGAATCTTCAGCAGGTCTGTAGAAATCATTTAACTTGTTAAGATGAAGGCTAGGGTAGAGCGTCCTCCCATGTTTGGCACAACAGAATTCAAAGCAGTGTTCCGAGGTGCATGAAATTATTTCAGCAAACAACGACTCCCATTTTTCCATGGCATTCACTGCAGAGGCTCAATAGTTCACACAGTCACTGAATCAATGTTTGCAAGTTTGTTCCCTTAAACTGCTAGTTTGCATAGCTTTAGAGGATGGCATTTGTCAGACAGAAGGCTGCTTCTGGCCTTGGAGCTACTGCCATGAGGCAAAATTACTTTGGACTAAAGAGATGCATACTTGATAACTCAGTGCATTATGCACACTTAGAACTTTGCCTGCTTCATTACACCACATGCAGCCATTCCTCACATGCAATCAACTTCAGTCCTGCCAACAGCTCTTCACTGATATGTTAGATTACTTTTAAGTTAATGGTGTATTTTTCCAGCCATAATGTCCACTTTATCTATTTCAGGTGTAAACAAACCAGTGTCTGCTTTTTTACTTATTTAATCAAAGCAGTTTTCCTTCTTTTCTTCCAAGTCTGGTTAAATTAACTGAAATGACCTGCAAGGTCGTTGCTATCTCCAAACTGGATCAGAGAATATAGGCAGTGCACTACAATCTACTTCAATCCCATTACAGCCATGTCACTCCTAGGCCTTTGCTGTGATTAGACAATTAGATACCAATGGCTTTCTAATGGATTTACTACAAGGCATTAGCTGATGAAAATTCTGCAGTTAGCTGCTTGCCTTTTATTTATAATGAGAAATGAAACACTGTCACAGGGATCTGTTAATTTAATAGATTTCATAACAATGATAGGAGTGGTAGTGAAATAAATTAAACATGAATTGCTGCTGAAGTTAACCTGCTCCATGAGTTGGCCTTGTGGCTATCTGGAGAGGTGTTTTAGTTATTACGTAAGCAAAGCTGATTGAGCAAACTAAGATGAATGTATGTGATTTGTATCCCCCACTAGAATGCAGTGCTTAAGAAATCTGAGTGGCTGAATGTTGCCACAGTAGCTGAAGAGTTCGTCAACAGTTTAGGCACTATGGAAATGAAGGGGAGGTGTTTTGTTGTGGCCTCTGAAAATATTAGCTAGGCTTTATGTTATCAGGAGGATGTAGGGATTGGTGGCAGCTTATGTCTGTGTGCAAGTCACTCCTTTTCTGTGAAGAAATTAACACCTAGTGTGGTGGGAATTTTCCTCAGCACTTTCATTGGGTTTGAGCGTAAATGTCTCATGTCTTGTCTAAGGCATCAGAATACTCCAGCAACTACCTTAAACAATCAGTCAGGATGTTTCCAAACTGCTTAATTTACTATAAAATCTTTACTGTAGAAAAAGCCTAATTATGATCTTGATTGCTAAGGTGTGTATCAGGGGACAAACCAGCTCTGAGTGGATAGTGGATGAAATCCTCCAAATGTAGTGGCTGTTCACTGGCCTGTTGTTTATGAAACCAGTGGGCAGATGTATATCACAGTGGAACCAGTACTCATTTTCACTCTTGTTGGCAGATGGAGAAGAACCAAAGACTGAGTATGCCTTGGAGATTTTATTACCCAATATATGGTCTTGCCTATATGTCTGAGTTTGAATCGTTATCATCATGACCTCAGACATTTTGTGCATAAAGGCTTTCATACTGTAATCCTGTCTTGAGTGTTCTCCACAGGCATTCAAAAGAAAAAAGGCTGATTTAATGTATATTAACATCTGAACCTAATTAGCTAAGATAATGAGAAAGGTAAACAAACTTGATGTCCATGAATTCATCCCTTCTCTGGATCTACAAAGCTCTAAGATTTGATGAAACTTTGAGTTTTTTCCCTGTGACTTAAAAGTGACTGGTAACTGCAGGCAGATTATTTTAAACTGAGACATACAGATCCAAAGTGTTATATCTTTGTCCTATGTTTTGCAGACATAATGGCCTTGCTGGTTAGCTCACTGCAAGGGTTTGCCAGCATCCACTGCATTAAAAATGGGCTTTTATGGTGCCACTGGCCAGAAACATGAATTTACAGTTGTTAGGAAATTTTACCTCTCCAAATTGGAGCTAACAATATTTTTTTCCTTTTATTTTTAATCTCTTTGTCTCCAGAACATAAATTCCAGTTGACAACATCCCAGTACTTTGTTTTGAAAACATAGAAATGCTATAATGTCAGCAATTTAGACAGTCATATTTAAAAATATGTAATGTGTGTATACATACGTTAGTGTATAAACAGTTTTAAAATTAACATTACCATGTAATATAAATGTCAAATGAAATGAAACAGGGTGATACGTTTGAAATGAAATGTTTTGGCATTATCAGAATGAAACAGGAAAGATGAAATGATTCATTTTGACACTTTCCTGTGGAAAATTTCTTCATAATTGAAATGTTCCTGTAGAACGACTTGATTTCAACAAAATCACATTTTTGAAGTTGAACAGTGTTCTGCTGAAACATTTTTGAGCAGCTGTAGGTGGAGCCTGCCTGCAGGTATCCACATTTGTAAACTTACCTTTCAGTGAGATGAAGGCTACCAAGCATGTTAAATCCACCATGAACTTCGGAAACTGGACATGAATTATGCAACTTCATCTGAAGCCAGAGTCCCACTGTGACAAGACAGGGTCAAACCACAGCGTGAACTATTTTGATATGTGCCCTCCACTAATGAGGCTGCTATGCAGAACTAGCACAAACATGCCTCCACATAGAATGATATCAGTATTAGGAATTTTTCCTTCAGGAGTTATTTGTGCATCAGATGTGCCTGAATGCATCATCAAAATGAAGAGTCAGAGAATTATGGCATTTCCTACCAGCTTTACTAGAACATTTAACCAGCAGAACATGAAAGAACTCTGTTTCATGATTTGTTACCAATGTAATTTCATAATAGTGATGTTCACTCCTATGGTGACTCTTATTTTGGGCGCTTAGTTTGTATTGCAACACAAAAGAATATGATTTTCAGAATACAAGCCCTCTAAAACATGAAAGACATTGCAAGGGTGCTTTTATGGCCTAACCCTGGTGAAAACTGCACTGGTAATGAATGCAAACATGAACACTGTATGTGAGTCAAATAAAAACGCGAGAGGGAGGGTGTCTGGCCAAAACTGCCCGTGCTAAGAATGACCAACCATAGCAGCTAGAGAAGCTCCAACTGGATGTGATTTTGCACTGCCGTCCATCACCCTGTGACACCAGGGTGGCTACCAGGATGGGACATCCAGTCGGCTGGAGGGGGGCAGTGCTGGGGTCCTGGGTATGGCCCCCTCATGGGTCTGCAAGTTGGGGAACACACCCTGCCTGACAAGGAGGGTACTTGTGGTGCAGGCTGGCCATCAAAGGGTGTGTGTAAATGTGCATATGACCACGGTTGTATGTGTGTGTGACCACTACCACATGGGATTAGCTGGAGAAGGATGTTTAGAAATTCATAAGTGTTTATTAATGGTTTGTAACTGTCTAACATTGCGGTTAATCTGCTGAATTGATTTTGAATGTACAGTTTACTGATTGCTTGCTAAATACATGATATTAATAATTCAAAAAACTGCTTTGGTTTAAATTACATGAGTAGGTTTTACCTGTGACAGATATAAACTGGATAGTTCAAATCTAGGCAGTGGCTTTGAGACACAATTTTACATTTCCTGTAGTTTCATTCATCCTTAAAACCACCAATCATCGATGCATCTCTTCTATTTGACTATATTACTGTGTGGTTGTACTGCAGAATAACTTCTTGACTAGAGTCCAAGAGTTATACTCTGAAGCTTACATGTATTGTTTCCCTACCCACTTGAATCATAAAAATGCAGTTAAAAGTCACATTTTATTCATAATGATTTCTGACAGAAACCAATCTTTCCTTTTGCTTAAACAGTGAAGTTTAGTTTACACATTGTTATTTTTCCTGACTTTAAGATTTTTCTTTTTATTGCATATATTATTCTTTTTTGCATTCTCTATCCAAGTTTCCTATGCATGCACCATTTACAATTAAAAAAAATAATAATTAAAAAAAAAAGAGAGACAAGCGTTGTTTGCTTATTTGTTTGTTTTTTTAATGAGGTGGTAAGTGTTCATATCGAGTTTCTTATTATTTTTGCATCTTGACAGGGATTATCCAAACTCTCCTAGTAAGATTTAATATTTGTACACTATGGATGGCATAGAAAGACATGAGGTTCACATGGACAGTATAAAACTCAGAGTCATTTCATTCTTTTTACTTTAATTTTTTGTTTTGAAGATGACAAAGCCCCAGCCAAAGACAAGACAACATCAGTTTATTATTTATGGCATTTCATGGTCAAATAAATGCCCTGTAGCTTTCCACACTATTCACCAACAACTGTCAACATCAAAAGTAATGTAACAATCAGGGTGAATCAAATCCTATGAATAAATAATGAAATATATTTTCGTTTTAAATTCAGTGTCACTGTAAAACAGAAACAACAACAAAAAAAACCAACAACAACAAAACCCAAGAGCAATTTCTCTAAAGAGTAACAATAAAAATATTTAGATTCAGGATGGGAAAAAAACACATATTGAATCATTGTCAGCTCAACAGGACTTCTAAAAGATCTTGAATAGATGGGAATGTAGAATTATTCAGTGTGCTAATGAAGCAATGAGTGATTATCAAACTTATATGTGTTTTCACAGAGATGGACAAGTAAAATTCCAGATAGATTGATTCATCAATGGCACTTATTCTGCTGTGAATGTTTACAACTGTGTGAATATTTATACTGGTGTGGAAATGAGGAACTACACAATGTTGATATACTATAATTTGAAAATGTATCTGTGAAGGCTGCAGATGGGCGTATAGATACTTTTTCCATGGACAACCATGGAAACAGGTACCTGTGGGTACAAAAGACACACTGAGGGAAAAAGAAATGAACTACAGATAAGCCTTTCAAAATTTGTCTTGATATTGGCCAGGAGAACAATATGGCATAACAAACAAATTCATTGAAATGTTTTTCTAAAAAGGAAGAGAAAGAAAGAATGAAACCCTTCTGCAGTTTCTTGGATAGATAGAAAGGAAGGTCTTAGAAAAGTGTAATGGCAAGTATGGGTGGTTCAGAAAGCTTTTAAGTTCCAAATAATTAAAAATATATTAAAACTTCTCAATATGTAAAAAGAAAGCAACATGAAAGGAAAAGGCTTTTGAAGCTTTTTGAGATTAAACATTTCAATAGTTTTAATTTCTCAAAATTTCTATGTTTAGGAGTTTGTATTTAAAAAAAAAAAAAAAACACAAACCCCAAAACCAACAGACTTTGACATGATGCATATTTTTGACCAGAACCAGTTTATATGAATGTTTCAAATCCGAATGTATCTTTGAATTTAAAAACTGTCTTACAGTGCATTTTTTAAAGAAGAGTTTTATGTAAGCTACCTCTTTTGATGGAAAACTCATGATTTTGCTGAACTGGGATTACCATTCTGGCAAAGCAGAACTGTTTTATAACAGCTGCAATTTTATTGTTCTGAATATACATACACTGCAAGTGTATGTGTTAACTGTCCTCAAGATCACAAGCTAGCTGTTGAGGTCTTTTGGGATAAGGTCTTAAGATTTGAGTACCGAGGATAACATTTTTGAGTTAGCAGGGAGATAAACTGTATGGGACTGAGGGTTTGACGTCTTTGTGTAGGGAGATGGGAGATTCAAATTAGGACAACAACCTATGGCTTTATTTGGTGAGCAGTCAATTCAGATGTGTAGTAAGAAGGTAAATAAGGAAGAAATAAGGAGTATGGTGGCTTTGTATGAGCAACTACAAGACAGATTTTGCTAAATTATGATAAATATTCTTTTTACCATTTTTTTTTCATTTTCTTGCAAAATTAAACATTGACAAATATGCATTAAACCCCAGAGGTGTAACAATGTTTCTTCTAATGATATTGGGATTTGATATTAAATACTAGAAGACTTAGTTTAAAATTGTGTTAGTGTAGATAAGGAGCTTTAAAACTTACAAAGAGAGAGAACAAGCCTTGATGAGGTGCCACTGGGGAGTCCAAAATTCCACAGAGAAAGGGTTAGGTTCTGAACACCATAGGAACAGCTCCAGCTGTTAGCGACAATGGTTAAAAGAAAACAGACCCAGCTAGTTATCCTTTTATTTAGCATACAGCATTGAGAAAAGGAAATAAATGCCTTAGTGCATCATTTGCTATGAAATACTATTAAATTTCCTAATGAAATATTTGCATATCTGTGTTACTAAAAAGCTTAGATGTTTAAAAATCAAATATACTGAAAAAAAGGAAAAAGGGAAAGGAAAAGAAGTGAGTTGATGCTAGGCTAAAAGTCATTGATACCTTGTAATGACATTAAGTATGAATGTGTGGGAAGCATTATGTAATATAACTTTGGGAACTGCTAAAACCTCAGGGAACTGGAAAAATGCTTATAAGTAAAAGAAGAAACTGACATCAATTAATGGGCTAATACTGCAAAACAATTTTATTTTGTGTTGGTATTGGCAACATTGCACTATGAAGAAATGGAGAAATTGCCTCTAAAATATATACCAAGGATAAGATGTGAACCTTCTGAAAAGAAGATAAATGACTTTATGGTTCCCTGGTAGAGCAGCTTTGAATCAGTGTATATATACACTGACAGTTAAATTCTGTGCCATTTGAACAAAAGTTAAGGTAATTACATTGCATGATTCTCATATACCACTATATATTCTTAGAGTAAATTGCATGTTTCCAGTAATTGAAAGGTGTTATTTACACGTTGAACATAGCTGATAAGCTTTTAATATCTGCTATAGTAGCCTTTGAAATTGTATCCAGCTATTGTACTGAAAACTAAAGGCATACATGAAGGAAGTTGATGACACAGCCTAAGAAAATTCCAAGCTTAGCAGTACCTTGAAAGACAGGGGAACTCAACTAAAAATGTGGCAAGCATAAACACATTTACCCATGTAGCCAGAGTTACAGCAGTGATCAAACTATTCTTGGAAAATCCACACAAGTAGGTTCCCTATAACCTGGTAATCTGACTTGTAATGTAAAGATTAAAGTTGCATCAGAAATCCTGTAGCAATATAGTCAATGCACTGTGTCCCTAACTGGGTAGCTCCTTGAGGAACATCTGTTGGCCAGGTTTAATGAAGGCGCTTGCAGCGTGCAGTAACACCAGATTCCTGGTCATATGAGCTCCTTAAAAAAAGTCACATGGTAGGCAGATACCGCAGTTCAGAAAAACAACTCTACAAACCTTTCATATAAATACCATCTGCAAAAGACTAGAAGCAAGGAACAATGGATAAATTACAAAACTTACATCTTCACAACACTTATTTCATTCAATGATAGCCCCATTTGAAAAAAATTAATGAAATAACACTGTATGATTTTCATGACCTTTTCTTTAGCTTTCATAGCTTCAGTTACCAACTCTTAAATCATACCAGCATCAGGTAGATGTTAAATAATGTTGGCCAAAAGTTTAACTTCTACTTTTTTTTTTTTTTTTTTCTATACGCTAGCCATGAGACAGAAGATGCTTTGTTGCATGGTTTTTTCTTTGTTTGTTGATTTGGTTTGCTTTAGTTTGGTTGGTTTGGTTTGGCTTATTTTGTTATATGGGGACTGTGGGTAGTACTTTAAAACCATAGGTTATGCTAGAAATATTCCAGAGAGAAAGGAACAGCTCTAAGGCAACGTGAAAACAAAAATATCAATTTAGGTTTATGATATGAGAAACAAGTTTTAGTTTTGAGATCACTCTATACTTTGAAATTGCCATGGATGAGCAATTTTACTGTTATATACTTTAGTTCCCAGTTATGAAAGGAGATCAACAAGCACTTTCTAAAATCATGTTTTGCTTTAGTTGCTTGGTTGTTTCAACTAGATAGAGGTAACCCTTGTCAAGCCTTACAGCATTATTTTTTTGTATCTTTTGAAAACAAATAGAAACTGAATTTGTTTTGTATTTTGTCACCAAAATGGTGAATACTAGCAGGTAAAGAACCCTAATCTATCCCTTTTCTGCCTAATGAGTGGGAAAAGATTCAGGGACTTCAGAAATTTTACATTCTTTAAGGTATTGGCACTGTAGGAGAAAACTTCTACTAATGCATTTGTCCAAGAAATTTTTTACTTGTGGGGATCAAAATTTGGAAGGGAAGAATGTATCAGGGATGGGAATAGTCACAGACCTTTCTTCCAAATCACAGTGAGAACAGGAGAAGAGAGAATGGAAGGAACCCAGAAAAAAACCCTGAAGACAGTAAATAAAAAATATGCAAAATAATTATAAAAGAACGTAGTTGCCTATGTACATTTGCATTTAAAAAGTTGTGTTAGAAAGCAATAGATAATAATGATAAAATAAAAGGTGGATTTATTGAGCAGGAAGGTTTGGTAGGGTTAACTTGCACCTGGAAAATGGTTCTAACTTTGTTGTATGAGATTTATCCTGGTCATTGGCAAGGCTCATAGCAATCACTGAAGTTCCTATAGACATAAACTGATCTTATTATTAAATTCTCATCATTACATCAATCCTGGGCTGGTTTTTGATGAACTTAAAAAAAAAAAAAAAAAACAAAACAGGCAGGATATTTATTGAAAAAATATGAAATGTTGTACATGTCACACTTCTTTTCTACATACATATGAAATCTTCAAGCATGGTTCAGACAATAACGCTCTGATTACTTAGCAGCTGGATTTGAACAATATTCTATTATTCTGTATTATACCCCAATATCCTATTTATAATAAACAATACAGACTGGAATAAAAATAAAAGACATGGTCCAGATTCTGCTTCCTTTTGAATCATGGCACATTCTTGATCACTGCATAGTAAATATGGGTTTCTGCCACTATAGAGGAGATGAGAGCTGCCTTCAAAATCTGGGCATCTGCTCCTAAGACTCTGTGGACCCAGGGGGTCTTTGTTAATATTGGTTACTGTCATTTTGCCAATGTTGTAAATGCTGAACATCTATTGAGTTCTTTCCTTCCTTCCCTTCCCTTCCCTTCCCTTCCCTTCCCTTCCCTTCCCTTCCCTTCCCTTCCCTTCCCTTCCCTTCCCTTCCCTTCCCTTCCCTTCCCTTCCCTTCCCTTCCCTTCCCTTCCCTTCCCTTCCCTTCCCTTCCCTTCCCTTCCCTTCCCTTCCCTTCCCTTCCCTTCCCTTCCCTTCCCTTCCCTTCCCTTCCCTTCCCTTCCCTTCCCTTCCCTTCCCTTCCCTTCCCTTCCCTTCCCTTCCCTTCCCTTCCCTTCCCTTCCCTTCCTTTCCCTTCCATAGTTCTTCATTGTTCCACACATTCCAGATAGCACAGCTAACAAGTTCCTGGCTTATTGACATATCCCACACGAAAACAATCATGGCATGATCATTTAAAATTATCTTCTCTTTGCAGCGTTACATTATTTGTGACTGCAGTGGTTCTTTTCAGACTTGTAGGAGTTTGTATATGATCTCTACAGTAGCTCATTATAGTTAGTTTCCAGACATGTATAAATAATAATAATAATACTACAAGCTATTCAAACTCCACCTAGATTTTTCTACTATTGTCACACTAAGGTAAACCCCACCATATTTAGTAAATGTTAAGGTCATGATATAAAACAGTGCAGTGTTCCTCATCAAACATCTTGAGAAACACAAACCCAAAATAATAGCCTTAGACCTATGTCTCTTCCTGGATTAAGAACACTGCTAGTTCCAGCATTATGAATTCATTACAAAAAATTAAGATTGCTTACAATTGTTGTGGAATGTCACATATTAAAGCCCTGGATTACACTTACATGATTTATGACCCCATGCTTTCAAGTGCCCTAACAGCAAAGAGAGTTCACCAAGATGGACAGCTACTTACTTTTTTTCCGCTGAAAGAGGTATTTTTAGTGAGAAACTGGGTGGCTGAATGAGATGCCTCTCTCCATGTTGCTAAAATTAGGAAAGATCTTCCATGGCTGAATCTGTAGCAGATAGTTAATACCAGAGGAAGTGACTAATGTTAAAGTTAGTTCTTCCTGCTGATTCTTATGGAAATATTTGTAATGTAGTACCACTTTTTCTTCAGTTTTTTCTCCTTTTCAACCAACATTCTTCATCTTCTTAAGTATTTATGCTAATCCTCTCATAATGTACAATCACTCCAGTCTAGCAATTATCAAACTACAAAATGTTGCTTTACAGCAAGCTGTACACAGATAATGTAAAAACGATTAATATCTCTAGTATTGTTCATTTGTTGCTATGGAAATACTGTTCCTTTATAGAGCTATTAGTAAACACTATCTTAGTGATGCAGCCAATGACAGAGAAAATCTTGGCAAGCTCTGTGGTAAAAATAAGATATATAGATATATAGATATAAATATATATATATTTGAAGATCTGCAGTTTCAGCATAAACACATAGACATTTCTTCACCATGTCTTTGTATGCTAAAAACATCCATTTCAAGTACAGTTTATATGGACAGAAACTGTACAAGACAGTCATTGGAATACCGTACAGAATTACATTTTAAATCAAGAGACTGACCAAAAGTAAAAAAAAAAAAAATTGCAATTTTTATTATCCATGTAGGTAGAAGTGTACCTGCCTTACTACTGTGGGTTTTGCTTTGTTTTATTTTTTCCCCAGAGTTAATATTCTGCCTTCTTGCTGTATAGAACAGCCCTTCTGTATTCACCATTAGGTTTTCTTTTCCTTGTAGATAATCACATGATTAGGAGAAATCATAAAAGAGAAAATCTAGAGAAAGAGAAATCTAGAAAATTTTAAATAGTTCCTCTAACATTCTACTGTGAGCACATTTTTAACTATTCTGATGTCTGAATTTTTCATGCTGAGTGTGCTGAACAGCCAAATTATTTTTTCCTCTTTAGAAACTCTTAGTGTCAGTGAATCTAAGTAAATATTTTCAGTGTTAAGTATAACTTCTTAATTTTCAAAGTCTTTTATGACCTAGAACTTACTGATCTCTCGTATAAATTTTAGGAGACCAGTGTTTAGCCCATTCTACCAGCTTCAGTCCATTAGGGTTATCAAATACACATCTATACACATTTTCCCTGAATATCACCATCATAAACATCAGCAAAGCTACTTGACTGTTCTTCAGTTCTCCTGCAGGACGCTTTTGCAGAGCCACTCCCCCACAAATACAGCATATAGTGCGGTATTGGCAGAGGTCGTCACTGCTTATCATGCTCTTCTGAGCATCTCATGTTTTGCTCTGCATCATGTTGTCTCTTGTTCGTGCTTCACATTCTCCTGCAAAGCACAGCCCTCTTGAGTACCTGAAGCAACCTGGCCGAGAGTAAATGGGGATCACCAAGGGCTACTTTATTCTCTTAACTGTATTAACTCCACAAATACTTACTGATTATAAGTCCTTCGTGGCAGTTTTTTTCTGGTGTGCTTTATGTTCCCTGGCTTAGAGAAGCTATGGTCTGTGACTGTGCCTATAAACAACATCAATAGCAATAATGTTAATATATAATGATAAATTGATATACATTTTAGAGAGGGAAATGAAAGTTCTACTCTTTTTTGTAAATACAAAATAACTGTGATTCCAAGTAATGCGATTGGTGCTTCTTACCAATCCTTCACTTAATTAATAAACAGAAAAGATAAATTATTTTCAGATATAGTCTTACTGAATCATGGTGTTATGCATGTGGCTGCCCTGGATGCTGGTCATGGGGAAAATAAATAGAAGTTTTTTAGGCTTTGGAAACAATCTGCATTCTATGCTGTGAAGGAGAAATCTTTGCAAATCACATTAATTTGTTTCCTGTATTTCCAAAATTTACCTTAGCAGACTGAGGTACAGCACATGAATGGAATTCAATGATCCTCCATGTAAACACCCACATAGATATGCTGAAAAAACAAAACAAAACAAAACACCGGAGATGTTTGTTATGCAAACTTCATGAAGTTTAATAAGGCCAAGCACCAGGTCCTGTACCTGGTTCAGGATGCTTGCCAGTACTGGGTGATAAACTGATTGAGAGTGTCCCTGCAGAGAAGGGCTTGGGTATACTGGTGGACAAAAAATTGGATGTGAGCTGCCAATGCACACTCACATCCCAGAAAGCCGACCATATACTGGGCTGCATAAAAAGGAGTGTGGCCAGCAGGTCAAGGGAGGTGATTCTGCCCCTCTACTCTGCTCCTGTGAGAACCCACCTGGAGTACTGCATCCAGCTCTGGGGTTTCCAATACAGGAAAGACATGGACCTGTTGCTGCAGGTTACTGTTACAGGTCCAGAGGAGGGCCACAGAAATGGTCATAGGGCTGGAACACCTCTCTTATAAAGGAAGACTGAGAGAGCTGGGGTTGTTCTACCTAAAGATAAGGCTCTGGGGAGCCTTATTGCAGCCTTTCAATATATAAAGGGGGTTTATAAGAAAGATGGAGAGAAGCTTTTTACCAAGGCCTGTAGTGAAAGGACAAGGGACAATGGTTTTAAACTGAAAGAGGGTAGACTTAGATTGGATGTAATGAAGAAATTTTTTATGATGAGAGGGGTGAGACACTGGAACAGGTTGCCCAGAGAAGCTGTGGATGCCCCATGACTGGAAGCATTCAAGGCCAGGCTGGACGGGGCTTTGAGCAACCTGGTCTAGTGAAAGCTTGTGGCAGAGATCTTTAAAGGTCCCTTCCAACTCAAACCATTTTATGATTCTACAATTTTGAGTGTGGTGGTTAAATGGGTAAGTGGGTGGCACTGTATAAAATTTGTGTTTATATGAATGAACCACTGCAACACAGAATTTTAACAGATATTCAAAATAATTTTTATATGTGTGATTCCAGGCACATGCTTTTTAAGTGTAGGATAATATAAAATGCTCGCTGCTACACTGACCTGGAGGAGCTCCATAAAATCACTTAATGGTCTACATCACAGCTTCAAATGATTCAGTTCATTACAATTAATGAAGGGTGGTAGATCTGGAAAAGATTTCATATTGGATATGCTCATAGTCATTTGTTCTGTTCACTAAATCATTATGTTATCACACTGACATGACTCTTTCAATTTTAACATATCAATTTAAAGTCACCTCTCTTACAGTTTGTTTTGATAATGTTTGTTGAATACAATAACCAAAATAATTCACTCTGAGGAATAATCTATAATTTAAAAAGGCATAAAAATACTCTGTTCCAGTTACCAAATTATACAATTTTAAGACGTTACATATTGCATAAACAGCTTTGATGAATCCATTTAGTCATTTCTGTTGTATTATGATATAGCCATTTCATTAATTTCAAGATTGCTGTAGATCTCAGGGACAGAAGACAAGTAACTTTTAAAGATTTTAGTTAGTAAAATCCAAGAAAACAGAAAGAAATCTTTCCAGCCACAGTATTATAAAGAAATATCTTCATGCAAGGTGCTTTTCTGTAACAGACATTAATGCAAGACGAACTATCCAGATTCCTGTGGGAACCTGGAGCACATTTCATCTGGCTGCATCATTATGGAAATGTTGACCATTGGCTCTTAATTAGGTATTCTCATTTGCATGATGGAAGTTCATGATTTTTGGCTAGATACATTCATAGCTCTGCTTCGCTTAAATTGCTTTGTACGGAGAGTTATATTGCACTACAATAAACAGGGAAAAAACTGAAACCTTGTTAAAGGCTGAAGATAACTTGGCACTTCTGTTGCATATTTAACATGCAAAAAATACTTTCTTAGGACTAAAGCAGTCGTAGCTGGAGGCAGTAGTAGCAGCTGCCACTATGTTCTGCTGAATTAAAATCTTTCTACAGGCTGAGAAAATCCAGTGCTAGTCCTACCAGCTAAAATATTGAAAATAATCTCATGGTTGATGAGATAATGGCAGTTGTGACCAGCCTGGGGCTCTAAAGCAAGAAGAATTGAAAGGGCAAGGATCTTTTGTAACATTGCACTTTTCAACTCTGATAGCTAAGATAGCTAAGTTTTCCAATGAAAATGAAAATAAAAAAACAATCAACTATTATTTTTTTTGGAAAAAAATAAATCTTAAACGAAAATTGCAGGATGGTAATCTGGATGTGTTAGACTAAATACAGGTTACAAGTATTACCCATGTCGAGGTAACTGGTCTCTGGCCTTAGCTTGGGGCTAACTGTGAAGCCTCGCTGAATATTATTACATATAATGAGAAAATAGATCATATCATTGACTTAATCAAAATATGATAATTAATCATTGCTGTATCTGCCTTTGGGAATAAATTTTTTCTAAATGTTAATTAGCCTACAAAAGTAACAAGTGAGCTTTTTAATCTCCTTTATCTCTTTATTAGCTGATGAGTTAAGTACCTCAGGAGAGCCTCAGCTTATACCCTCATCATTTTGACTCCTTGCATTGTGGCCAAGCATCACATAAATGGGTCTTTTTCTTGAATAGCATCTGTTCAGCCCACTGCTCTGTAAAGTACACAAATGAAAAATAAATACAGAAAACAAAACCAGAATTAATATTCTGCATGATAAGCGTGTCAAAATTATATAATTTGTGATTTAATTCTGTTTAAAGCTCAGGTGAAATAATTCATTTCATGTCACAAATCTGATAAATTCTTGAAACTAATTTTTCACTGTTGAAATAATTTTAATAATAATTATTTAAAGCAATTTGCTTGAGACCAGTCTTGTTATCATGAGGCATTGAAAAAAAAAAAAAAAAAAAAAAGGACAAGAGATGTGAACTGGCTGAGAGGGTTCCACAAAGCCTAGGCTACACTGCACAGTACTTTAATGAAGTGGAGGAAAGGGAGAAAAAAATTAAAACCAGATAGTTGTTAGGAAGTTAAATTGTGAATTTTCTGATCTTTTTTTAAGACAATTGAAAAATACTGTCTAGAAAATAAAATTTCAGAAAGTAGCTCTAAGAAACCACCAGATTACATATGTAGATTCACTTACTCAGTAAGGTTAACAGGATGTCAATTCTTTTTTTTTTTCTAAAACCAGCTCTCAAGACATCATTAAAAGCAGAGCTAAAACTCATGTTTCTAGACAGTTAGGGTTTGCAAAGATCTTAAAGCTGTACAAATCCTGTTTTCTTCCTTGAAACCTCAGGGTTGTTGAGGTGAAGATTCCAGGCATTTCTTTCCAAGCTGCAAGATTTTTCTTCTCCATCTACCCAAATCTCCAGGTCTGGCTGTGTGACAAAAATTTTCAGAAGCTCTCTCACCCTGTCATATTCAAGATCAGTCATTTCACACTAGCAGCAGGCCCTTTTCTAACACAGAACTAAAAGTGTTAGTAACACTTGCTTTTGCTAGGATCACTTTTGGACTGGTTGATAGGATGAGGAAGTGTGTGTATAACAAGATGTGTTCCTTTTGGAGATACAGTTGTCATTTAGAAAAATGTGAAAACTAAATATAAATAAAAATAAGACCCTCATTCTTACACATACATGTATATATTTATGCAGACTCATAAATACATATGTGTGTGTATATATATATCTATACACATACTTTTATGTGCGATGCCTGTGTATTTTTTTGTAAATAAAGCCCCTAATAGAATGAAAAAAAATATTGAAAAGCTATGTAACAGGCAACAAATATCTCTTCCTTTCCCTAGCATTTACAGTAATATCATTAATCGTGATGAATTCTCTCTGTATTCATAGGGTTGCAATATGTAATCCCTTAGGAGTCCTGTTGTAATTTAGCATTAATTAATTTCCACCTACAATAAAGCATTACTGAAACTTGAATAATATAGTGCCTACTGCCTTTCTTACTAGCATCTCTGATTTTTACCAGTGTCTTCCTCCTTTCACCTTTAGTAGTCAGAATGTTATTCTGCATATTTCCAAACAGTAATACACAGAACTAAGATTTCCCTAATACCACTCAGACCTCAAGTAATTTAAATGCATTATTTATCCCTTGAGTAATTTGCCACAACTAATCCTCACAAGCAGGTCTAATGCTGGATCCTCTGGGATATTTCTCATTTCTGATTAATAATAACTGTGAATGCACATCTTGTAAAATACACCAGTAGGGTACTTCTGTTAGGCTGCTTTGATGATGAAAACCAGAATGCCTGTTTTTCAGTACCGATGGAGCTGTACCAGGTTTGTCACACATGAAGCCCTATGACACAGCTGTGGGAATGCCCTGACCCCAGTCTATCCAGCCTGGCAGCAGCACAGTTTCGAAGGTGTTTGAAGATGGACTACAAATAAAACTGATCTCGATCTTGCACCCTTCGTTCCTAGGCCTGAAAATGCTAGCATATCTGTCCGTACATTGTATTGTAAAGCCTGCAGGTAAAAGTCTTGTTTCAATCTTTCATAAACCTATGCATTTAGGTAGTGGTAGTGTAGGCAGTGTAACTGAGGCTTGCTCTCTCCATAGCTGCATCTTAGCTAGCTATATGAATAATGATGGTTTTTTCTTGCTTTCCTCTACTACTCACCTGGTTACACCATTAAATGAACCAATGCTGCAACATTCTTTTCAGAGAGCATTTCAAATATTTCAGAGTTCAGAGAGATTTGGTGTGTCTTGAACATAACAGTAGGATTGCAACTATCATAATATAAAAACAAACAACTCAGTATTTTGGGATTCAGGAGATTGTCTTTATTGAATTGTTTTGGGTTTTTCTTTCAGCAAAACTGTGTTTGAACTGTCACGTTTTTCAGTCACTTAAATGAGAAGAAAGAATTATACAGAGCTTTGCTTTTCTGACAGTACTCTTAAAACCTCCTTTCTACTTAAATACTGTTATCGATGCTTCTTAGAAGAAACATCTTCCAGTCAGAAGACTTTAGAAGTACATTTTTTTTCAAAAAAACAGCTGCTATTATTTTAACAAAAGACAAAGCATTTAAAGTACACTAGAGATCAATGCAAATTATAGTGATAAAGAAACAGTAAAAAGAGTAAACAAAATATGTTGTATTACAAATGCTAAAGGTCATTTTGAAGAGTAAATAGGTAACACTGCCAGTAGTTTTCCAAGCTAGATTCCCAGTCAGTTTGGTGGAACAATAACATAGTAACAATTTCAGTAAGATTTTAATGCAAGACTTTAATGGAGACCCTATTATGGCATGATTTACAATGTGAGCTAATAATGGCAAGATGATTTCAGTATCACTCTAAAGGGATTCCATTATGAATCCATTATGATATGAAGCTGCAATAACAAAATACTTTCACAGCAAACCCATAGAGACTGTGTGATGGTTCCATTACTGGTTCCAAAGTGTTATGATGACACTCCAAGGATTTCACTCCAAGCCTACAGAGACCATACCAGCATGTAAAATGATGATATGGATGATATGCTTCTTTGCAGAGAAACTTTTATTTCCATTCTAAAATACAGTTTTGTTCTGAGACATTGCAACAAAAAAATAATCTTATGAATCATGCCTTGTTTCCTATATGCACTCCAAGACACGTTGCCTTAACAAGCAAATCCCTTCAATCTTCTTACCTTTTCAGCTTTAGTCATCTTGGCAAGTTTAAGAGAGGAAGTGAGCTTAGCTTTTTTTTTTTTTTAGGTCATGATTGTTTGCCAGAAATGTATCATTTACTTCAATTCTCTTCTACTGAGGTGAATATAAGAGTAATCTGAGGTTGGTGTTATCATGTATCTTGAACTGTCCCCAGTGACAGGATGGGTAAAATTCTAGGATCTGAATTTACTTGGGAAATATCCTAAAGCTAGGAAGAAAATTTTGTGTTACAATGGTTAAGTTTGGTTATTTCTCTTTTTTTAAAAAAAGGGTAAGTTCTCTTGCAGCTTTTCAGGAAAGGTCCACATTGTTAGAAATGCTTGTCAGTAGGTTGATGGAATATTTAATCAAAGGTAAGAAGTTCTGTAGAAGCATGCCAAATTTGCCAAAAATCATAGATAAGTATTCTTTTGCGACCTATTCAGAATGAGAGTCGAGAAGTTTGTCATGGAAGTTGTTTTTTTTTGTGAACCTTCCCCACCCCCTGTTTTTCTCCATTATGAAATTACAATCAAAACGTGTGTGGGGGGGGGGGGGTGGGGTGGTTGTTGTTGTTGTTTTTGTTTTCCTAAAGTAAATTTTAAATAAATCTGAATAGACATTCCTTTCTGGAATCTTGGAGAGGTTTTGTTCAGATGTGATGCTCAATCTCTGGAATGCTGAAGTCCTCTGTGAAATGGAATTGCTATTTTTGTTTCAGTTCTATAACATACATAGACAGCTTCACTGCTCAAGCAGCATTCATCTTCAAAGTCCTTTCTGGATATTAAAGTTTGTAAGTTTAAATAGCTAAGTATTTCAAAAGTAGTGCATTTGAGACTCCTTTTTAAGGAGACTCCTTAAAGAGGAGACTTCAGAGGAGACTCCTTTTTGCCATTCAGAAATCTGGAATTCCTATCAAAACCCTGTTCTCTTTTTCTACAATGCAAATGCAAGCATGCACCATTGCTGATACACCAGAAAGACAAATTCCTAAAAAACACAGATCACATGGGAGTAGGTTAAGTTACATGTCCTGTTCCTGCTAATGCTCTTTAGTCTGACATTAATGAATGTGTTCAGCTGAGCAGATCAAGTGCTTTGGTTGAAGGATTTGTTATCACAACACATTCCTTTGTTTGCTGGTTATAAGTAGCTGCCTTCCTCAGATTCTGAGGAGCTGTAGCCAAGTCTAAGAGGTGTGCTCTTTACCTTCTTATGTGTTTGCCATTCTGTTCATTGCATTTCATAGTTTTAAAATCAAATTGCTACTTTTAACCAAATTTCACAGCAGATTAATAGTGTCAAAGATGCTGAGTTTCTGAAAGTTTCAGGAACATAGAAGACAGGTTGGAGGAGACCAAAAAAAAGTGTCATTAATGCCCTCCCAAGAGGAAAACCTAAATATGGAACTCCTTTTTTGTATTACTGCAGGTTTTGCATTACTCAGCACTGATACTGCCTAGAAGAATGAAAGGCTTGACTCCAAATTGCAAATATTTATGTCAAGGTATCATGCACTCCTCTTTGTTGTGATTCCAGCTTGCATATTGTGTCCAAACTACCCAGAGAAAACTTAGCTAGAGTATTTCTATACTGCAACTGTGGTAGTATAGTTATATAAAATGAGCTGTTAACAGACCTGAATCTATTTTAAAAAAAAGACAACTGCAAGATGCTATGAATCTCTTATTGAGAAGGAAGTCTTCTCCAGTATGGAGACTTTCAGAAACATCTCACAGGGTGCCTAATATTCTTTATTCACCAAGCATATGAAGAATCAGAGGGCACTGTGCTACGCTGCTTTTTTTTTTTTTTAATGATTTCTAACCTTCTAACAGTTCAAACAAGCATATCAAATTTTATTCTAGTGTACTTATTTTTTCTTCTGAGAGGTATTAACATTATTTCAACATAATTTTTCTCAATGGAATAAATTGTTGTTCATTCTTATCCCAGCTCTATTTTAATTTACTTTTGTTGTGTATATTCGGAATCTGTTCAGCAATCATTTTTTGCCTTTCTACAATCCTTTGAAAAGCCTGAAAGAGCTAATATTGTATGTTTGTTTTATATGCCACGTGTAATAGGCAGAGCACCAAAGCACTGGTTAAACTTCAGTGCTGGCATTCACAGCTTGCTTGACTTCAGCCACAATGTCATCAGTGCTCACAGAATGAAAAAAAAAAAAAGCAGCAAGCAGAGCAGACTGATGCAGCCATATATTCTTCTGCTTTCACAAATGCAGTCTCTGCAGGCCACAGAGCTTGTGATGCTGTCGAAAAGACAGCAATTTGTCTGCAATTTGAAAATGGGTTTGTGACATGTTGTACTTATTTGACACTATAATACAGTAATAGATGTGGGGTAACACAGCTATTGCAAAATAAACTATCATTGGTAACAGGGTCTTGTCCACAATTAAAGCATGGATACTGAAAATACTAGAATTCTGACTGACGATGATTGTGTGCATAGAGCTTGGCAAGATGTGTTTTGAGGGAACAGTTACTTCCTTTACAAGAATTCTTTAAATTAAAAATTAAGTGATTTTTTAATAAATGGAAGTGCTTCCATCATTCACTTACATCTGTAAAACTTAGAAAAAAAAAAAAAAAAGAAAACTTAGAAGAATACTTAAAGAATATTTTGTTATGTATATGACATAAAAGATTTCAAGGTGTTAGCAATTTATCTGTATTGCAATTAAAAAAAATAAAAAAAGAAAAGGAAAATCAGACATGTGAAAGTTTAATTTAGGCATTAGCTTTCCACTTTCACAATTCACCATCTTTTAAATACCTTGGTAAAAGTCATCAACTATAATGCTCTTTTGGTTTATATTTATATGCCAACACATAAACTCTACTGGTCAAATCTTGACTGATTTTTGATGACACTTGGGTTAGGAAATTATTGGAAAGAGAGACAAATGTAATTCTGAACAAAAAAAAAAAAAAAAGAAAAAAAAAAAAAGAACACTTTGGGAACTTTTTTTATCCTTGAAACAAAGCTGCGGAAATTATAGAGTGCTCCGGTTAATTTCTTTAAAACATATAACACATTTGAATTTTGACAGCTAAAGAGAAAACTATGTGAGTGAGTGACATCTCTGTGGAAGAGCAAAAATACACTGTGTAAAGTAAAGCTAAGGGAAACTCAGGTTAGGTGATTATTTCAGCCCTGTGTTCACATGAGGAGTCATTTTGGATTAAGTGGAATCTTCCATGGATGCTGTCAACATCAGCTTCTGCAAAAGGAGGACAAAAGACAACTAGCCTCAGTCTCAGTAATATCAGCCACCGGTGACACAGCGGTTGCTTACCATGGGGAGCAGTCTATGAGATGAAGGAAGAGGAAAGCTAACTTAACTATTTATTATTTGTGGGCACAGCAGAACATAGTAGTCATATACGGGAGCCTGTTTAATCCAGGACACATAAGAAGCAACATCAGGATTTCTTCTCACATGGTATACCACATAGAAGTGAAGTAAACCAAGATAGACCTGGTATTGTTTCAGTAAGCAGAAAAACTAAGAATATCTCAGGGTGACAAATTGTAGATTAGTATGTAATAGAGGTACATTAAGACTTGTTTACAGTCTGTTTGGATGGGTAATGGGTATTTCAGTGGTGGTAGACGTGTTATCATTTACTTGGATTTATAATAGCATCTTCATTGTGCAAGATCTGATGAAAATAAATGATCAAAAGAGTCCCTCTAAAAGCTTTCAGCCAAAAAATGACTGACAACAGACGGATAAAATACAGATTGCTGGAGCACAAGAAACTATTACATGAATACTGATCAACCTGATAACAGCAATACTTGCAAATTACTCAAATAATCATCATCTAGTTTTTCTGTGAGCATTGTAGCCACAAAGAGTTTTAAAAACCACATGTTTATGTCCATATTCCCTTTGTAGTTGTGGTACACACTGCATAAAAATAAGTGATGTTATTTTCACTGTGTGAGATCTGGGAAAGAAGCAGCCAACTTGTAGCTATAATAGGCAACAGCAATAACCATCACCACTGGCAAACTCTGGCAGACATTTTTGCTGTCAGCATTGTTTCTTAAAATAAAAACCTTTACTGTTAAAAACTCCCTTCTTCATTCTCATGTCACCTTGATATCTTTGCTTGTCTTGCTGTCTTGGTAAGGCCATTGGGAGTGGAACTTAAGGAGTTCCAAATTTGATATGGATCCCTTGTGGAGGTACAACCAGAGTTCATATATCTCTGACTCCTCCAATCCCCCTTTGACTCCAGGCCAGTGTAAATATAAAAATGCGTGCCTGTCTCTATTGCTTTTTAAGTTTCTTTGCTTTCTCTCAAGCCAAAATTGTTAAAGATAGTTGCACAGGTAAAAAAGTATGTGATTTCAAAACAGAAAGTACAAAACAATACTCTTCAGCTCAGGGAAATGGGTGAATAACCCTTAAACAGGAAAGCACTGCAGTAATTGAGAAAGGATTAGGAAGACCAGATGGAAATAGAAAGGGGAAGTATAGAAAAATGGTCATTCTTACCTGTCATCATTGCTATACAAAATAAAGACCTCTGGTGCACTGAAATATCTCTGCATTCCTCTGTACCCTCTGATATGATTCACAGCACTTCTTTTATGATAGTCATTGCATATTAGAGTTTAGAAGTTGTTACTAAACTTGTGTTGGGAAAAAGAAGCACAAATTATCCAGGAATTTATTGCTAGTCTAATAAAGTCTGAATTGTCTAACCAAATTGCCTACCAGTTATTATTAGCACAATAAAAATGATACTCTTACAATTAATAATACATTGAAGATTCCTATGCACAAGCTTTCTAGTATCTATTCTTTTCCTCCAGTATAAATTCACCCTTTAAATGTCTCTCAATCTCAAAGTCAACAGTTTCAGGAAGAAGGGGTAGGATGGGAATTATGGCAAGCTATCAACATCCTGAATCCTTTGCTGGGAGAAATATCACAGGTGTTTCGTCTCCCTCACACTTGGTTCCATGTAGGGTCATTGGCTTACAAGGATGGACTCCTTTAGTGACCACCATGCTATGTGCTTACGGTTTGGGGTCCCTGATATCATCCAGAATCTTTGCTTTCCTGCATTGTGTTTGCATTCTAGGTTCATAGACAACCCACTCCACACTAATTACTTGCTTTTCCCTATCCAGTAATTAATGAGCTGTTACACCATATAACTGCTCAAATCTAAAACAAGTGCAGGCAATAGTCATCTTACCACTATACAGTTGTCATGGCTGAAAGCTAAAAAGAGTTCAAACCCAGATAAGCTGAACAAGTACTGACAGGCTACAATGTTAGGAAAAGCCTGTGCCCTTTCCCTGGTAATTATGAAATTATAACTATTGGATTTTCCTTTGCTTGTTCCACTACATTTCAGCCTGAACTTCCACTGCTCCATATGATTTAGCTTGGAAAAATTAAATATAGTTCCTGGGAAAGCTGGATCTCAGATATAAGAATATATATCCAAAGACTGCAAAGGAATTAAAATACAGTGACCTGCAAATTTCACAAGCAAGTGAAGAATGGTATGTTTGTGTCTACTGCATGGTAAGGATTCTTGTCTTGACCTTGAGGCACCTAAAGAAAGAGGATCACATTCACTGTTGATATAACTTTCGTAATATTAATAAAGTTGTACAAAGGAATTTATTTGGCTTAGAGGCTAGCCTCATGCAGATAACATGGTGTTTGTCAGTCGTAAAATTCCACCACTCACAGACACATGATAAACTTTCTACTCCATTATCATTAACATGATAACTGTTCTTACTCTGTCATGGCTTTTGAATTCTTTGGCTGTAAATGTATTCAAAGCCTAATGCTTCTTTCCTTGTGGGAAAGTGCACCCACTTTCAATATATTTAACATTTAGCTCTCTCTCAAAGAGAGAGAGAGAAAGAATTTATTTTCACAATATTTACAAATCTTCCAGATTTATCATCTACAGTAAGAATGGAGCCCATATGGGACTCTGAAGGATGTATGTGTTTCTCTGCTCAGCTCTCTCTTCTCCTTTGCTCCAAATCATGGAAACATAACTCACCTATCCACCCCCAAAAACACCAAAAACCCCAAACCTAATCAGACTTAAAAGTAAGAAACTTTTTTCTTTTTCATTTTGTGGGAAATGTCAGACAGCCGTGTGCCTGGTGGAATTAGAATTTGATGCAGGATATCTTGCAAACATCTGAAAATTCTACTTACTTACTGCAGTATTTCCAATAGTTTAATATAACCCTAGAAATTAAGATTAACCTCTATAAATTTTTGAGCAATCATTTTTAAAAACATATATGTCAAAAAGATGACTGAAACTTCTAAGGAATATCGTATTTTCATTTACCAATATTAGTGAAAGAGAAAAGGATAGTACTGTGTATCCAGACCTAAATGTCAGAAAATCATCAATCACTTGCAGAAAAATTACTTGTTTTCCTTAGTTGTTTGGACTGTGGAAGAAAGACTTCAAAAGGAACAACACAAAGGTGGTTCCAGTTCCAGAAACTGGACACAATGGGTGGCCAGATTTTTGGACTAGATTGACTCCCGTGTGACTCTCAAAGCATTTTCCAGATACTATTTTCTCTGAACACAGGTCTATGTGTGTTTGTGTCCACTGTGCCTCAGCTCATGTTATGTGCCCCAGTTTTATGTTAAGGGTCCCATTCAGATGTTTCTGTCACCATGTCATGAAGGTGCCAGGCTGCCTTGGGAGTGCCTATATGGCAAGCATAACAGAATAAACTTTATGGAAACAAATAATAGGAAAGTACCTTAATTATTTTGCATGAACAGGACACTTCTAATCTCATGGCAGATAGTTATTTTGTGGTGGTTTGTTTTGGGTTTTTTCCTCATCTTTAACATCCTATTACAAATAACTAAAAACTTGCTAATGAGCTGTCTCCCAGTAGACTGTATACTGCAAAGCAGAGCAGAATATTGTTCAGTGCTGCAGTTTTTCATGCGCCATTGTATATGTTACTAGAACATTGCTTGCTATGTTGAGAATTTACCAAAAATATAAGAATGGTAAATTAGTGCTATGGTTCTGAAATATTTTAAGGTTCAGAAATTAAGTCTGACTGTCAATTCAAAATTATTATCCTTACATACACGCAATTTTTAAGTGCATAACCACAAACCATTTTTTGCCCACATACCACTGAACTTCTAAATTTTCAGAATCTGATTGTCAGTACAATTCAGATCAGCTGCATCAACCTCCAAGTTTAACACCATTTATAAATATATCCTAATAGCTCTTCTACTGTCTAGGATGGCTGTAGTGCAGCAGAGCATTATTATACCTTCCCCAGCTACATGAACTGGAAGAAACTGCAAGTGGTGAAATGGAATAGCTACCTGCTCCTCCAAGGACCACTGTTATTGCAGGCATGTTTCTTAAACCCCTTTTTATCTTTTTCATGGCCATAGCAATTGCAGGATTGAGTACATTGCATCTAATAAAATGCTGTCCATTGAACAGTAATAAGCAGTAATAAGTAGCATTAATAAAGCGTACCATTTACAAAGTGTGTTGACTGATAAAACATTAATTAAAATTAAAAGAAAATCATGAAGTTGATGCAGCATTTGCCAATATTTGAGGACTGATCAAGAAAGCAACATCATCCTACGCTGTATGGCTACCAAAAATGTCTTGTACCTGCCCCAATATTTTGTGTAAGTGGATTCTCAGGATGGTCTAAAGGCATTCAAGACCTCTGTGTGTTTAACAGTCTTCCTTCAGCTGATCTGCTGTCCATTACATGATACATGGTTACTGTAAGTAGATTCAAGGGTCCTAAATATTCACCCCATGGCTAGCATACTCAAGAAGCAGTAGGTTTCATGGTGAACCAGCTCTACAGCATGTGTACTGCCTCTCTACCAGCATCCAGCTTGTGCACAGTGCTGTGCTGGACTGTGTAGAGCTCTTTGGCGTATGCTAGCTGAAGTACTACATTTCAGCCTACATGCTGGATCCTGTTTACTAGAGGTGGGAAATCTGAAAGCTGCTGGATTTCGGTACAGATAATGAAGAAAAGAGGGCGTGGTGGCATCACACCAGCGCCGCATAAGCATGCTAGGATACAGAAGAGGCTGACAGAACCAGAATAGGATTTACAGGGACCTACTGCAATTGACTGAACCAGCATGGGATTGCCTTCTGCTTCCTCATTATTCCAGAGAAGTCACCAGGCTGGCAAGGTCCTGCCTCAAGTGCATCTCAGTGTTGGAGATCAACACTAGGAGTGCTTAGGAAAGGCAGGACCCTTCTCTTTTGTCAGCTTAGGTTTTCACTCTGATGGAAAGGCATAAGTGTACCCTGTAAGAAAGGCACATATATGGACATATGTCTGGAAAACCCTGAAGAGACATGTTCTCACCATCCCACAATGCCCCAGGCTGAGCCAGTACTACTCGGTCACACCAGACACTAATTGGAAAGCCTTAGGAGTAAGAAGTCTGCATACTATATTTCAAATAGGATGCTAACAGTTCTCTGTCACTGATAGCAGTCCCTGAGGGTTCTATGATGGAGTTTGTTTTCACTAATATGGTAGAGAAACATGATTCTGTTTTTGCTTTTTCCATCATGTTATTGAAGTTTGTAAATTATAGTAAAATAATACACACGTAACACCAGAGTCAACCTTACCACAGTTCATTATTGTGTAAACGAACGAATACATGCATGTTCATACACACATGCATATGCTCCCACTGACTTTTCTCTCCAGGGGCTGCATTTTCAAACTCTGGCTTCCATTTTCTATCCCCTTCCCTGATACAATTAAAATTTCAAGTCTGGGTCTGTTCTTTGACTGCATGGTAAGCAATGATCCTTCTACACAGCCCTACTGATTTCACATGAATATAGCAGCCCACCTGTGTGTCACCACTTAAACACAATTAAAGATCTTCAATAAGTAAATGATAGTATATTTAGCATTAAGCTGCGTGAACTGCTTACAGTGTCTGGCAGATCAAAGTTGCTCCCTTCTCATTCACTGTATAAGTACAAATATAGAGGCCTGTTCTAACATTAGCTTGCACATCTGTCTTTGTTTCCTGAACGTTAAAGAAAAAACTGAATTTCTTGCTCTGCTTAAAAAAAAAAAAAAAAAAAAACAAACAAAAACCAGGTGGGATGCTTTCATTAAAGAAAGCCACTAAGCCACTACAATTAATTAATGATCAAAAAGGGAGGTGCTTCCAGCCAAGTTTTTAACATGTAATTTCTATTATGTGAATACACTCTAAGATCCTTCCTTTGTGAGCCAGGAATGGAATGTTTAGTGGTGACATATATCATCTTCCCAGACAATAAGCAGCACGTAGTTTCGCAAGCTGGGGTCACACCAGCATGCAGTAACTGGATGTCATCTTTTTTCCTTGGAAACAATGACTACAGGCAGCATTAAACTCCCAGGCTTTTGTGAGAACATAGTATGTTATCTTGTGAAGATGGCAATGATATTGCCTGTTGCTACCGTAGAAAATGTGTCTGTCTAATGCAATGGAAACATACTTCTTTTATCTGCTGCATGTCTACCCTTTTTCGTTTGATCAACGATGTTGTATGAGTGAAGCTGCCAGGATTACTGAATCATTCCTGATTAATGGTGATAGCAGCAGCAGCAATTTTTTAGGCTTTAAGTATTGGTTAGTTCTCGGTACTGAAAGGAAGTACATTACAGAGGTAGAACTACAGAAAGGAAATCTGACTCAACTAAGCCTGAGACTTATTGGCATTTCGAAAACATATAAGATATGGAGATACTATGTATGGGGTGAATCCAGTGCAGAAAAAAAAGTTTTAAAGCTAGTTTCAAATGCTTTTTTATATCTATTTGTTATCTCTCTATTCTAAAAATTAATCTAGCTGCCTAGCCATAATTTGTCAAAAGCTTATGTTTATGAAGAAACTGGAATGTTTCTATTTCCTTCCTTAATTAGTTCCAGCATGAGAAATATTTTTATACACTCTGTCATCATTTTGGTTAATGGAAACTTCTTGTGAGTAAAATCTTGAGAGAAGAAACTGTTCTGGACCTTAGGTAATCTGAGCTCAGTTTAATTTCAAATTTAAAACTATTCCAATATTGAAATGTCAGTGAGTAGAAAGCATCTAAATAGCCACTAAAAATTACCTAGCTTCTTATCTCTACTTTGGATAGAAAACTGGAAAATATTGGTAATGTGTTTTACAGCACCCTTATGTGCTCAGAGATTAAAATCTTCATAGTACTGTTTGCCTTTCCCATCCCTACATATCAGAGAAGGGAATCTCCCATGTGTCCTGGTATAATGTAACAAATATGAGGAAGAAACTGAACCTAAAAATGGAAGATCTAGCAGGGTAGGTTTGGTCTACATGTTTTTTTTCCAATTCATAATCAACCTTAGTATAATCACAAGAGTTACTGTGACATAAAACTGGTAAGAGAAGAGAATCCAGTTGATAAATTCAAGACCAAGTCTTTCATGTTGTTTTCAGAACAGCTTTCAGAATGAACACAAAAGGCTTTGAAAACTGTCTTGGAAAAGAAAGTGGTAATACAGACATTAAAGATTAGTTAAGAGTTTCTGCAGTCACTGAACCACAACATAATTTGATTTTGTTGGGGTTTTTTATAAGAGCAACATTTCTGGAGCATACTCATATACAATAAGCACACATCTCTCTTTATTTTTCCATTAATGAAAGCAACCTCTAGGGAACAAAACTTTTCCAGTGTTAATTAGTCTTGTTTTCAGTACACTTTTGTGCTAGATAGAAGCTTATAGTTAAATATTCTTTTATATTTGTTATCAGTTTGTAATGGATTGTGCCTATGTTTTCTCTTACTCCTTTCAGAGCCATTAAACTGAGAAATAAATGTTGGGGAAAATATATAGTACTTTTCTTTTGTAAATCCATTAATATTCCTCACCACCAATGTGTCTATGTTAATGCAATTTTCAGTAGGTTCATAATGTGGGTAATCCCAGCATCTCCTAATGACTTTTTATTGCCCGGAATTTACGTATTTTGCAGCTGAACTGGAGAGATGTGCTACTGTGCTTCAGGTGAATATAAATCCTATGGAGAGTGTTTCTATTTATTTATTTGTTTATTTATTTATTTATTTATTTTAACCAGAAGTCCAATGTCTTACTATGTGTTTTCTGCTTTGCTTAAAGGAAGCTTTTGTAATGCCTGTATAAATGCAGACAGGAACATCAACATCCTTTTTTTTTACAGAGCAGGCAAACTAACTCTAATGCTATGAGCACACGGATTTCTGAATTTTCTGGACAATGTTCTCAATACCTGAGGGAGAAGTTTCCATTCTGTTGTAGGCTGTAGTGTAGAAAGATATTTTGCAAATATCTCCACTATCACAATATGATTATGGTGACATTTTCATAGTGGGAAAATAGAGTGAATTAAATTGATGCTCTTTATATCAATGGACTGTGCTTGGCAATTAATTGGTTGCAAGATCACTAAGTAATGAAACTTTTACAAGCCTGTGAAAGAACATTTGTGAAGAAGAAAACTACACTTTAGTGCCTTAGTTGGCCTCTATGTGTATCAGTTAACTGTGGAAGAACACTAAGCAGCATTAAAGAACATCTGCAGAGCAGAGATGAACAGGGTAAGGGCAGTTGTGGGAAAACCCCTTCTTATCTCCTGTCACTAGTTCAGTCCCAGGATCAGACCTGAATTTAGGGAATGCTCCAAAAACTGGTGCCTGGACACAGTATTGGATCATATTAAATGCTTGCTTAGAAGTTATATAAAATAAACAGAGAAAAAGTGGGAATTATATTGAAATAATTTAACAACTTTTATCTTACTAAATGTGCTGCTTACTATGCTAATTTTATAATAATCACTATGTTATCAGGACAGTACTTCTTTAAAAAACAGGCAAGAGGAGATTTAAGCACTTTACATGCTTCTGAAGTTAGCTTTAATAGAGCTAGAAAGAAACATGTTTTTCTTTTTTTTTTTTTCCCCTTCCATCAGAAATTTCGAAACACTTTTTTAGTCTGGGATAACTTTCCCTTGAACTCTGGGCAAAATCTAAGGGCATGTTACTTTGACATAGTACACCTAAACTTCTACTTAGAACCTGCAAAGTCAAATATTTTTTTCATGCAGATCCCAACCTTCAGAACTAAAAGAAGGGATGTTCTTCTCTCCCTTCAAGAAGCACTGAATGATCTTACAGGTAAAAATAATTTTGTTTTATAAGCTGACAATTTTTTTGTTCTCTGTTAATTCTAATGATGTTTTAGAAATAAGAAAAGATTGATTTTGTCCTTTTACATGTAATATTTATAAATTCTCATTTATTTTAATCTTGTTCTTATATCTGATATCATTACCGGAATCCTTTGATAAAAATACACATTTATTAATAGCTCGCTCTCTCAAATGCTAGGGAATGCTTTTGTCTCTTTTCATGTATTCAAACAAGGCAGAAAACAAAATAATTTGAAAAAGTTTTCAGTAGATTCTTCCAAATTTACAGCAAGCAATTTAAAAACTGTTTTTAAAAGGTAAAGAACAAATATGCGATTGTTCTAGATCTCCAGATTACATACACAAATTTCAGATACACATCTGCTCACTAAGAATAAAACTATTTCTAGGTAAAAAGTAGGCCTTTAAGCACACAAGTAAACCAATTGAATCACCTGCTATCTATTTTGCACTTATAAATGCATAGCCAGAACATGGAAAATGTTCTTACTCAAATGCTTCTCTCTGTTACAGTAATTCAGTAGTTAAGACTTAAAATATGTGGTGGGTTTTTTTGGTTTTTTGTTGGGTTTTTTTTTTTTTTCTAAATATAAACAATAATAACACAGAAGCAACAGATGTTAAACTTTAAATGTACTCATAAAGCCTATTACAGGATAAAATTCTGAAATGTCTAACTTGTAAAGGTAAATGGCAAAAAGAAGAAAAATATTTTTTCCCATGATCTTATAAAGCTTAGGTCTTTTGTTTCTCTTCCTTTCTCTCACAATTGCTTCCCACAAGAATGTATAAATTCTCTTCTCAAGGGCATATGACTTGTTAGCGTAAAGAACCATAAGTAAGTAATTCTGGGTCAGGAAAGACTATTATTAACTTTATGACAGTAGCTGATAGCAGTCCTCAAGCAAAGAATGCAAAACACATAGTAATGCTTATCCATCTTCCAGCACTTTGTGGCTTAGAAGGTTCTTAAGCTATGGATATTATCTTTTTGTTTAAAACTTTAGAAGTTTTTATTTCATTACAGTGTTTTCTTAATTGATTTTTGTATCTGTTTATAATTTGATGTTGACTATTTTCTTTTGCTACAAGGCTTTTCCACAGTCTATCTGCAGCATGGAACAGTACTTGCTGTTGTTTTAAACCTCTGCATAATTATTTCTTTGCATTAATTTCAGTGCTTTCATTATCAGAATGTTGCATAACCACCCTGTTTCTGCACACCTCCATGATTATGTAGTCATTGTTTCTTTTCAAAGTTGAAGTCTATTTCTCTACACCCTATTCCAGCTTGATCTTTACTCATGAAAAGGCAATTATGTCCTCTATAACTTTTTTGAGCGGTGGGGACCAAGCTCTCACTACTCAGTACTCAAAATGCAGGTACATCATAGATTTATACAGTTGTGTAGTGATGCACAGTGTTTAATTCTCTATTCTTTTCTAAATAATTCCTACATTTTGACCATTTTTTTTTTATTTATGCTGTTCACAATGACTCTTTCTGTCAATGTCAAATCTCTTTCCTGTGTAAAGTAGGTAGCTTAGAGCATATCACCCGGTGCATATATATGGAGCTATATTTTATCGTGTGTGTTACTTTGAATTTATCATTCTTGAATATCATCTGCCATTTTATCTCTTTCTCTCTTGATACCATAATATTCTCTGTAGCTCTTTAGAGCCAGCTGTTTTTATTATCCTCAGTAATTTTGAATCACCAGGAAACTTTGTCATCTCACTAATTACCCCCTTCTACATATTATTTTTCAATATGTTGAACAGCAAAAGTCCAGACACAAATCTCTGTGGGATATGCCTGAAAAGTGAAAATTTATTTACTCTTTTCTTCCCAAGTCCTTTAGTTGATTATTAATCTATGAAACCTTAGGAACCTTTACTGAGTGATATTGTCCAAAGTTTTTAAATGTTAACATATGATGTACTTCAAAATACCTAGATAAAATTCACATTGAGTGAAAATTGACTGATGATGTAAGTATATGACAATGGGGAATTATTAATGTTGATGCCTGTCTAAAATCTAAGACTCTTTAAAAGGCCACAATAAGTACACAAAATTTTTTCTTAGCCTATGGGCTTTGATGAGATGCGGTGGTCCTAAGTGTCCTTGTCCTTGAGACTGCTTTAGCCAGGAAAATAAACTCTCTCCTTTATAAGGGAAAAGTTGCATTCTGAATACATTATTGTTTTTTTTTTTTGTCCTGTTATTCTTTCTTTTGCTGTCATTTACTCTTTTCTGTGATCTGGCATTGGCCTGTTTACAGAAACTAAAAATTCTCTTTGAAATGCAGGATCCAGAAGCATGCCAGAATTATTGTTCTGGATTTAGGAATTTTTATAGTGATGCTGCTGACAGAAGGCACACAGAAGTGGCTCTACTGTCTTTTGAATCCCCCAACAAAAACAAAATGTGGTTCTTGTTATAGGGCAATCATAGTTAATCTTCTATACAGCATAAGTGGTCTTATTCCTTCACATTGCATTCTGTTCATCACTTATTGCTTGCCCTGTGTTTATCTGCATTCTAATTTGATTTAATAAGAAAGGTTCTCCCATTTCCCCCAAAGGCATTTAATTGAAGTGAAGGTGACCAGCAGGTGGTTTGCATAAAATTTCATTAGCCTCTTAGATTGTTTTTGACACCTTTATGAAAGAATACTTCATTACCATGCAAATGGTCATTGGCCCTGTTTCCAAACTAATCGCCATATAACATAACATACATATCATGATGTTACATTGTCTAAGATTTATACGATTAATTCAGCTAATTTCAGAGTTATAATGACACACTTAAATAACTGCAGAATGGCAAGTATCTTGTACAAGCCATATCATATTATGCCATTAACAATACCAGTACTATTCAGGTAAGAGAAGAAACAAAAAATAGTGTGTTTGTTTGTTACTCTTATCCACTGAGATGAAGAAAATTATGATTTCTTTCCACCTTTGAGATGACACTAAGGCAACTCAGGAGAACTGGTATTAACTTTCATTTATTAGGTTATTTTTTGTGAATATGAATAAATGAAAGTCTTTTTGCTTACAAGTTTGTAACTCAATAACACTTGTTATTTCCAAGAAGTACAGTTTTGAAAATATCTTAAAACAAGTAAACAAAAAATCACAAATTTTTTTTTTAGTGTACTAATTGCATTGTTTTCATATTGCTGACTTCTTTAAATATCAGTTTTTGGTCTTCATTTTTTCTGTAATTTCTAGCTTGTACATTAAACAATAGAAAATTTCACATTAGTATCCACAGACTGGTTGTTTACTTTCACTGCATGTATAGTTTCCATCTTCTCATGTAGCATTCTAATTTTTCTGAATGCTGCTCTGAACATAGCTTTTGAACATGGATGGAATGAGTTTCAAGCAATTCAAGTTACATATATAAGGAAATACTGTGAAAGTAGACTGATTTTTACTGTAAACTTTTCCTTTTGGGAGTACTTATGTAAAGAACGATCATTTGAAGGTAATGAGATTGCAGTTTTGTTTTAATAACTGCCATCCACATACAGCAAAGTATGGGAATTTGCATGTTTTTATTACTTTTTTGTTTAGTAAATAATTAAAATAGAGCATTGTAACAATTTGGAACTGTAGGTAGCCAATACTAAGGCTGTTGGATGTCTCAACCCAGTTTAGCAAGTACTGAAGTATAAATGCCTGAAAACTGACACTGAAGTTCCATGTAGGCCAAAAAACCAAAATAACATTCTATGTATTGGACTAAGAATTTGTAACTGTCTTTCACAAACCTGTAACAATAAAAATATTTCATAAACTTCATCTCTTTAGAACTGATTTTATTACCACAGGCAATTATTTGGCTTTATGTATTTTATTCTAACACATGTACATTTTAACATAACTTGTTGTTACCATTTATGTTTACCATTCTAGAGCTACCTTTCAACACCAAAAATGATAAAGCTTTGACATTTGCCTTGTGTAAGCCTGTCTGGAATGTATGTCATTGGCATATACCATTTTGTGGACTGCATACAATTTCTGTGAAGGACTGGAACCTCTAGCGCGAATTTACAGCCAGAGGGGTGCAACTGACGTACTTTCAGCCAATCTGCTTGCCCTAACAAGTGCCATCCACTGCTGGCCTAGTAGAGGTGAAGGGTCTGATGGAGAAAAAGGTGACCTGCAGTTGATGGTGCCAAAGGGCTTCCGGTGATCTGATTGCCACAGACTCTGAGATTAACCCCTGAAGGACTGTTGCTTTAGGCCCTCCCACAGATCCTTCCCGGAGGTTGCTACCTATCCACACCCTACCATCTTAGGTCCCTTTGAAGCCCCTTGGCCTCCTGCAGGACCCAATAGGTACAAGATCAGCACATGCATAAACTCATTTCTTCCTGAAGGTTCCTCAAATAGCTGCCCTGATTTATAGTATCTTATTAGGATTCTATTAGTCCTCTCTATGTGTAGCGGGAGCTCTAGTAATCATAGATAATTATGTTATTAAACCAGCACCCTCAGGAAGAGCCTGTGTAAAAATGGGAATGTTCTAGAAGTGTTACACAGCAGATTAGATAACTCTTTCATCTCTTGCCTATCATAGAACAGTGTGATGATGAAGACCACATACTCATAGTGCTTTTCTGAGATCTGGGAACCAAATTAAATTCATTTATTTCTACGTGATTATTACTCTTTTTCTTTCTTTTCAACTATATAGGTGTAAAATGAAAGTCACACTTAACCTTCTTTGGAAAAGGGACTCTTTCGACAGATTCAGAACTATGCATATCCTGGCCCCAGCTTGGTGGCCCAGAAGCATTTGAAGTGTAGTGGCACACTAACATGAAACTAATTGCAAAATTTCACTGTTAGCAATACTGTAAATGATATTCAATTAGCTAGTTGACAATGTTGCTGTCATAACAATGGTTGCTGCTACTACTGCTACTACAGACAATTTCTGACTTTAACAAGCAGTGTCATCTTTACTGAAATTCATAAGTTGCTATGATAAGAAATGAAATTATGTGACTTAAAGGACCATGTCTTATTCTGGCATATGACTGACTTAATTAGGGGCATGAATCTTGCTGCAAATCATGGAAAATAAGTCTCAAAAGCAGTATCAGGAAAAGATTTAGCCTTCTGAATCATTCAGCAGCTTAAAAAAATACATCAAATCTCAAGACTTTTTTTTAATTAAATTTTAGTATATATGCCTTTGAGTTGTTTACTTACTGTAATAGTGAAGACTTATTAGTCAGTGTGGAATGAGTATAATTAATGTAAATCTCAGGAATACAAAAATGATCTGTTCCATAAGAACTTTGCAAATCATTATCCTTATTTCATAATTTATCAAACAGACCCTCAACCCTTTCTTTTTTTTGCTAAAGAATCACAAAATTGGAATGACAGTGGTCTAGAAGGGAGGGCAGTTCCAAAGTTCCACAGTCTGCACCATAAAACTCCAGCTACTGACCTTCTGCTCATTTTTTAAGAAAGAAAACAAATTAAAGTATTTCTGCTGACCCAATGGGTAATACAGATTAAGGAGAATGAAGTAATTTTCCTTATAACCTAATCTCAGGCTATTTGCTATACATCATAACCACGTCTTTAAATTCCATGAAAAGATGAATGGAAAATCACTGGCAATCTCTGAACATCTGTTTTGCATTTCAAACCTTTACCTTTTGATTAGTACTAAGGCATGGTATAGTGCTGGGTAGTTTTTAGTCAAAGACACTGTTTGGCATATTTACATTACTTTGGTATTCTACTGTTGATTTGTGCTGTGTGTGACAGTATAATATACAAACTATATGGTAAAGCGTATTAAATGCATGGTATAATTTATACAGTGTAGTTGTACAACGCAAAGAAAATAAAAGCATGTGAAACAGTGAATCTATATTACAAACTAACTGCAGAAGATAAAAAGCTGACTGAAGCATTTGTATTACAATTCAAATGCCAGCTGGAAGTCTAAAATCATGCCTCTGTTGCAAGTACTGGCAGATCCTGATAGTAACTACAGCACGGTAATTAACTATTAAATCAATGGGAGCAATATTGCTCCCTCTGAACCCATTGCTCCAGCCTCAGCTTTCTTGACTCTGTCTTTCTTTGGCTGAGCTTCAGGAAACCTGCTCACCTTAGAGAACCAATCTCACATAAGTACTGCTTGAACATCACTGACCAAGTCAACAACAACATACCACCCTTATCTAGCACTTTTCACCAGAAAAAGCCAGCAGTGAGATCTTTTACTGCAGCTTCTGTTTTGGCATTTCTTTGTAAGGTCTTGATAGTGAAACTCTTAGCTGGTTAGTTTAGACAGGGCATATGGTATGAATCAATACTGCTCCTGGAATCAGGCAGTCAGGATAAGCAGACAAGTATGAATACAAGGTTATATTTTATAATTTTCCCTAATGTTTACTTAAAACTCTCAGTTTCCAGGAATATTCATTCCAACAAAATCATTAATTAAAGCAGCAGCAGAGATACAAATGAGGCTAATGGGCATCCACAGTCATTGATTTCAAGATGTAAATGAGTATTTGCAAATTTTTTGAGAGCAGAAATCAATCAGTTTCACCTAAATTGTAAGAACAACATAAATAAAGTTTAGACACCTTATTCACAGCACTCTCCTGATCTCCCTGAAGAAGCATCATGAGGTATAGATGATAAAGAGTCTTTTTGCCTTAACATCTTTCTTCTTGACAATCTTGAGGAATACAATATTCCTGCAGTTGGGAACATGAGAAAAGAAAGAAAAAAAATGTTTCATATGTGCTTAACTAATCTGGAGAAACCAAGGTCCCATGTCCCTTCAGAACCCACATAAAGCATCTCAAGAGTGTTTGTGAGGGGACAAATCTCTCACTACTGTCTTTCTACATCAGAAGACTCTGATAAGAAGTTGTAGTGCCATTAGTTATGATTTGACAAGCTTTTCCAGAATCAGTGCAACTGTACAGATACTGCAAAGTTCTGGTTAAATGCTGCAATGTAGCCTTTGATATCTGTCTCTGTTATGATTAATTTAATATATTAATTAATTAAATGTTTCCATACTTATAACTGAGTGGTTATTCAGGGTAATTATCACATTACTACTTAAGTACTATAAACAGCTTTCCTCATTGAAGATTTTTTTGTCCTTTTTTGCTTTTCTTTTTAAATACGCTGCTTATACGTAACATTATTGAGCAAATATGAATAGTAAGATAAATATTCATGTCCTAAGATACCTTGATTTAAATGCAGATTTCTTTTATGTGTTTAAATTTATGGAATGATGCTGAATAGCCATTACTACCTGACAGTAGTAGTCATGGCTGATGACTGAATCCAACTTAATCCTAAATTGCCTCAAGATTTACAGAAAAAGTTGCAACATTAGAAGTTGGTTATGATAATTAAATTTATAAAATCTATGATGTATCACATTTTCTATCACAGCAGTATCTTAATCTATTGTATATTTCCTAGGCTGTGTTTCTGTTTTGCTGGGTTGCAGATTCACGTTCGATGACATGGCTGAGTAAGCTAATATCCACCCTGTTGCCAGGCACTTTTTCCCCACCATCAAGCCACCTTCTGTGTTTGCTGCTACCCACAGTTGCATCCAGCTGTTTAGGTGGTGAACTGGGGAATTGATCCAGCTGTAAAAGAGCTCAAACACTTTGTTCAGGGATAACTTAAGATAAATTAGTTAATTGATCCAATCCATTCTGTGTCTGCATAAACACTTGTGTTGGTGCTGAGCAAAGGATCCTGGAGCAGAAGCCTGGGGGATGAGGGTGGGCTGGTGCACTTCCCAGCACATTGCTGCTGCTGAAGGGTCACAGCCTCAACGTCCAGGATTCACATTGAAGTGTAGCATATCTTGGACATATAATTAGCTCATTCTGACTAAGGTAATTTGTGCTGTGTATATACATCATTGTGCTGTGTATATACATTTTTGCAAGGAGCAATTATATTAACTTTCTGTATTTACTTGTCCTGGTTTCAGCTGGGATGGAGTTAAGTTTCTTAGTAGCTAGTACAGTGCTGTGTTTTGGCTCTGATGTGAGAACAATGTTGATAGCACACTGAGGTTTTTAGTTGTTGTTGGATGAGGTTTATACCAAGTCAAGGACTTTTCAGTCTCTTGGGCCCTGCCAGCCAGAATGCTGGGGGGGCACAAGAGCCTGGGAAGGGACACAACCACATCAACTGACCTGAACTGGCCAAAGAGGTATTCCATACCATCGGACATCATGCCTGGTAAATAAACTCAGGGAGTTAGCTAGGGGGGGTCTCCTTGCTCCGGGACTGGCTGGGCATTGGTCAGCGGGTGGTGAGCAGTTGTACTGTGCATCACTTGGGTTTTTTTCCCTTTTCACTTCCTTTGGATTTTACCCTTTTTCCCCACCTTTCCATCCTAATTGTTACTATTATTATTGTTGTTGGTTTTGTTGTTGTTGTTGTTAATCTTGTTCTTATCTCTTTATTCTGTTTAAATTATTAAATTGTTCTTATCTCAACACTCAAGTTTTAAATTCCCTTCTGATTCTCCTCCCCACCCCTCCAGGTGGGGGGGAGTGAGCAAGTGGCTGCATGGTTTTTGGTTGCAGGTTGGGGTTAAACCACAACATTACTAAAAGCTAAGACTTACCTTTTTCTCCCAAATGAGAAACTGGTAGCTGCAAATCTCACAGGCCCAAGCGGTACCTGCTTTTCTTACATTTATTTATGAACCACCTTGTGCCCTGATCTTGCCTCTGGATCTGCTAGCATGGACTTCTGTGCCTGTCACTTAAATCAGTGGAGCTTTACAGAGGCCCAAAGGGCCATGCCAGTAAATGAAGATGAGAAGAGCTTCAAGCAAGACAGAGTTAGAGAAGTAAAAATACTGCCAGAGTTGGCTTCAGCATCTTTTTTCCTTTAAACCACTGAAAGTTCTTTCAAAACCTTAATTCTGTTTAGAATATTTTGTGATTAAATGGAAGATGTTAATTATAATGTGCAGGTCTTTTTATTATACCCTCTGACAAAACAGTTGAATAGCCACTTTGAACACTGGATTTACGTTTCTGGAATAAACTTTTAGAAACTCCCTTAATTCCTTCCATTCTAGTTTTGGAAGAAATGTAAATGCAGTCTTATAGATTTATCTTTTTTTGAGAAATATCTAGTTTGCAGTCTTTACCTCTACTCATCAGCAGTTGTGTTGTCCATATTGCCTACCAATAGTTCAATCTCATTATACTGGTTTTGAGCAAAACTGAATTCCAGCTTGCCACAGTAATGCCTACTGATAGAGAAGTAAGGGAACTTGAGCTCAGCACTCGGGTGCCATCCCAATGCAGTATCAAAGCAATAGTTCTAGAAAGCTGAATTAAAGTTGGTATTTGAAGCAAAGCACATTTCCCATTCTCTCTCTATTATTTCTGCAACTGATATCTTTCAGAGGCAGTGCTCTCAGGTAGAAAAATAGCACTGTTGTTGTGTCTGGATTATATATTTGTAAAACTGCTCAGGCAGCAACAGAAGTTGAATATTTCAGTATCTGTCTAGTCCTACTCCATGGATACAGAAGAAAAAACTGAATGAAAGGTGCTACATTTCTTTAATACATACTGGCACAGATATCTGACATAATTTTCTAACAAGGAGTGAAAATGCAACAGTTGTGTTTGAAAATACTTGCGCATGTGGCAACTGTGTGTTGATGTACCTTGTGTGTTAACCCACATCGTTTGCACTGCAGTTGTTTAGAGAATCAGGGTGCATGTCTTTGCTGAAAAACAATTTCCCTGCAGATATGCAGAGTGCAGCCTGAATAAATCAGCTGAAAGGGCCCAGAAATATACAGACATAAAACGGTGCACATTAATTGATATGTTCAATAGCTGCCTCAGAAATTGCAGAATAATTTTTTCACACTAGGCAATGATAACAGTAAGAACATCGTGTTATCTTTCACAAGCTAAACCAAAAGAGCTAAGGGTAAAAAAGTCCTAACTTATTAGTAAAAGTCAGCCATATAGAGTCAGGAGATATGACTTTTCTAATGCATTTTATATTAGATACATACTTTATGGATGTAGAAGAAAAACTGTGGGAGGACTCAAGGTCTTCTTTGATGCTAAGTAGAGCTTTAGAGCTAACATTTATATACAGGATAATTATTAAAGGTAGAATTTCTTCTAGACATAATCAGCGTAGAGCTATTTACAGTAGATATCTGCACATTTTTATCAAACATTTTCTCAGTGTATGGATAAATGATGTCTCCCAGGGAGAGAATGTTGTAATAGTCTAGCAGATTACCATCTGATGTGTAGATCTCAATATTAGTAGCACTTCTAATATGTGCTGCCAAACACTGGCTGTTTTGCAGGTAACTTGAGGACCAGTAACTTGCTACCCTGAGTCTTTGGAGCTTGCTAATCATGGAGCTCTTTAAATTGCTCTTTGTTAGCAGCGGAAATAAGCTTGGAAGGGTTGAGGTGCTTCTGCCTTTTGAGCTCTGCAGGCTCTGTATGAGAGCTCTGTGGCTGTACCTCAGAGATAGGTGCATTTACTCTCCACAGCAGGTTATAGTGCAGAGGTCCTCAAGATAGTAGAAGATGTTTAAACTCCAGAGCTGGAAGGTGTATAAATGCATAGATGCCTGTGATTACTCACAGCTAATAAGACCTGATAACAGGCAATCTGTTTAGCTGGGATGTAGCACTGTGTTGATCCTGCTGTGCTGTTTTGGAAAATATGTATATTCAGCCCACCAGTTCACTGTATAGACATACCATCTTGCTCAGAAGTCTCTAATGCAATGCCTTGCTGGGTTCTGAAAACTTGTTTGTATTTGGAATAAAGAAATGCAGATGAAGCTTGCATGTGAAAGGATCATACTCCTACGCACAGATCTCGTTCTCTGTAAAAATGTAAGTAATCGCCTTAGCAGATGAGAGGCAAAGTCTCCATGAGAAATAAGGAATTTATTGTATGGTATTCACTCATTGAAGATGTCAGGCAGCTACCTATATGACTGACTCTGGCTACATACAGATTCAGTTCTGTAAACAGTTCTTTGAATAGTTCCAAAAGGGCAGAGCTCTGGTGTGTGCTTCAGCCAAGAGGTGCAGAGGAGAGCAGCAATGCTGTACAGCAAATTATTGATAATTTCCTGGCTACTTTTCCCTTTTAGAAATTAAAAAACTTCTTTGCATATGAAACTCGCAGACAGTATGGACGCAGGTATGTTTTAGGTCTAAAGGCACACCTTGATTTAAATAAATAAATAAATACATAAATCAGCAGTACAGTGTGAAAACCTCCATGTCTGGAAAAGATTGTTCCCCTTTAATACAAATAAACAAGATTTAAATAAAGCAACTTTCATTCTGTTATGGTTATTTTTTTACACTATATAGATGATTCTCATTCCTGACTTAGGAGCTGTGCCTTTGTCCTGTATCTGTGTCCTAAATGGACGTGCCCATGAATATGATGACTAGCAGTCAACATTTTCCAGCAGTAGCACAAGGAATATATTACACCACCATTCAAAGACCACATTGACACATTATGAAGTTCTTTATTATTATTGCAATTATTATTTCAAAGTGTGACAACTGAGCTTCACCGTCTGATATGCTTTGCTTCCTGGCTGCTTAGAAGGCCATTCTTCTCCTACCCTTCCCATTTCAGAACAGTAAGTGGTTTCAGTGCCTATATTTGAACTAATAGTCATCCCCTTTGATATATGACAAATGGATTATGGAGACTGTCATGACTTAGACTCAGTTTTGAGATCTGGCTGATAAAAGATAGACTTTACAGTCCATCTAAAACACTTAATAGAGTTTTGACTTAACTGGCCTGGTACAGTAGATTTTTATTTATGTTGAACAATTGTGTAATTACATCAGGTTTCCCATTCTTTACCACCCCGCTATCCCACCCCCTCCAATCTTTTTCATTCTATGAGAATACTTGGAAAAAAAGGGAGGTTGGGGGTTTTTGTTGGTTTTTTTTTGTTTGTTTGTTTGTTTTTTTGTTGGTTGGTTTATGTTTTTTTTGCAATGAGACAAATATATGGTGTTTACGTCTCAAAAAAACAAACAAACAAAAAAAAAATGCCTCCACAGCAGTGAATTCCTCTCTTGGAATGTGACAGACCTATGCAGCATTTTATTGTGCTACCATTTAGTTTTGGCATAAGTTAAAACAATTCCAAAAATTTAGAACAGAAGGAAAAAACTTAATCTGGTGTTACCTCCAAAAAGGATAGACAAAAAGAGTAGACTTTTTTCTGAAGGAGTAGATGACACCTTGTTTGGTCTGAACAACCTAGTGCCTGAGCATTGTTGTTGCTTTTTAAAGTGCTCCTCCACTCTCCTTCCTCAACAGCTTATGGACCTAAACTGAACAGGGTAGGGCAATAAAAGTAACATTTTAATTTATGTGTATATTACAGGGTAAGATTATTTAAATAAATAAAGAAAGAAAGAAAACTTCAGCCATATCTCTTAACAGAGATATCCTTAGAGTTTACTGAATCAAAGTGCTGATAGCTCCATATTGAAATGCATAATTCAGCCCTGTGGAATACATTTATATAGCAAAGATGTGTTTTATCTGTATATATAAATATATATATATACAGTCCCTCTGGGTATCTACACTTCATCCTTCTTTGAATTCACAAAAGCTCTCAGAGAGACACGATTGGACACAGGAGCTATAAACCTGAGGAACTGGTTACAAAAACTAGAATCCAATAACTTTAAATATATAAAAGTCAAAACAATATAGTGCAATATTACTTCTTCCTTTTTCTTTCTGCCCTCCCTTCCTTGGGTTTCATTAGCATTTTTGGCCTTGCATAATTTTTAGGTGCCTTGTTTGTAAGTAGACTAGAGTGTTTGAACACAACTAAAAAAAAATTGTGTTGTCACATTTGACATAATCATTTAGGCATTTTATTAAACAAAAATGATCTCTGAAGCTCTTCATATTGATGGCTACCCTATACGTAACCTAAACTATTGCCAGCAATTTAGCAGAATTAATTTTGTCCTATGGTTGCCTATGTCTCTCATGAAATACTTTCTATTCTTTATGATATGAAAGGTTGAATTTCAGTATTTCTAGGGTTTGGTTTTCTTTTTTCCCAACTTTAGATTTCTTCTTCCATGCCTTAATTGTTAGGCAATTTATAAGAAACATTTATCACAGTTACATAGTATATTTTTATATTTTTAATGGATGAATGTTTAGTATCTTAGGGAACAGAAAATGCTTTTCAGTGGCACACTACAGTTTTCTTCCATCTCCTGAATCTCCACTGTTCATTTACACTACACGCCCGATAACTTTTTCAACTTACCTGAAGGGTACTTCTGTTGAGTAGAGGCACTCCAAGGCAAAATCAATCTTCCTAATGGCGGAGAGAATTGTGCCACCTCAGTTGGTATTACAGGTTATTTAGCATAAACATATGTGTTCCCATTAAGGGCCATCCATATTCAACTAAAATGAGTCACTTGTGTAAGAAGTTTTGTTTATAAATCTGAGACTAATTTCCCTAGCCTATTCTGTATGCGCCATGTGGTATAAAATTGTACAAATGTCAGTTTGCACCTTCGTAATATATTTCTCTAAGAACAAAATGTAAAGTCATTATGCAGTATATTTCTCAGCAGAATTATAAATAAATAGAACATGAAAAATAAAAATCAGTTCTAGGTGGAGATCTTCACTACTTATCTCTCATTTAAAAATGCAAATATTTCTTCAGTAACAGCAACCAACATGGTGGTTATATCAATATCAGAAAAAAAGAAGGGTCTTTTCAGTCTTGCACAACAGAGAGAGATGGAATCAGTCAGGTTTTCAACTTCCTTGGAGGTGCCCTCTTTCAGGCTAGAGTCTCTTTCATCTGTAATAGTCAGACAGGAGAGTTTTGCATTTCAGAAAATGTTTAGTTTATATTTTGGCTGCCTTTTATGTGCTAAAATCTGTGGAAACTGCAGCTTTCCTGAACCTGCCTGAGCCTTTTACAGTGCTCAGTGTTCACCCAGCTACACGCGTGCCACCACTGTGGGACAGCTTGGCTGAAGAGGGCAGGAGGAGGGCAACAGGGAGATGATATATGGATAGGCAAACACAGGGTCCATGTGTATGCTCTCCTGCAAGCCCTGCAACAGTGAAGGTGTTGGGCTTCTCCTAAACCACCTTGTTGCAGCAGGACTGCTCTGGTGTGCCCTTCTGCACTCCCGCCTCATCACATAGGGAGTATTCTCAGCTGTGCTACTGGCATGCAAACCATTGTGATATCTCGTTATGAGCTCTCCCAGGACCTATCTGTATGAGGCACTCCTGGATGCCACCTCAGGACTCTGCCTGACTCTGTATTAGCAGCACTGTTAGCACAGGTTTGCTAGTATTAGCATTGTTAGCATAGGATTGGGGGTTTGGCAGCAGTGCCTGCTAAGTCTGGAAGGAGTTTTCTTTGTGCTTTTCATCAGAACATTCTCTACTTGTATTTCTGGTGAGGGAGAGGTCATCCCCATTGACAGTGTGGGTTGTTGATTGTTAAAAGTTAGCACATCTGGGTTGTTCAATATCTACCAGCAAAGTCTGGGCTTGGACAGGTACCAGCAGGGGCTGTACAGTATCTGCCATGGGTCTCAGTGGTCTCTGGCATATGAGCTATAGCATTCAAGCATGATGCGGGCTAGCACAGCATATAGTGTTTGACCAGTGTTGCCTGGCAAATTTGAGTCTTGGCATTTGTGGTTGTAGTGCTTAAGGGCAATGTCAGACCACAGGCTCCAGATGAAAGCAGTGTACAAAAGCCAGACCACTAGGAGAAGGATTGCAAATATTCTGGCCTCTGCTGTGAGTATGTGTATCATCTTCATTAGTGGGTCTCATGTGGAAGAGATTGGGAGAGTAGAAGCCTGTAGCTGTTATGACAGCAGAGGCAGTGCAGAAAATGGGAAGGTCTGGGCATGCTGCTTGCACTAGGGAGCTTTTGATGGCATTGAAAGCTGGCCTGCCTTACAGATAAACCAGAGTCACGTGCTTAAAAAGGCTGAAATGTGAAGGTGAGGTGTAAACCTCACAAACCTGCTTCCTGAGATAAGTGTGGACAGCTCAGGAAAACTCCTGCCATTATCAGTCCTGGGTGTGAATGTGCCCATGAAGCTCATGGGACTGCACAGGATAGCACGGTGGATCAGTCAGGAGGTTCAGGTGGAGCAGCTAAGCCAGCCTTGTGACACTGCTGAGTAAGCGTTAAGACCTAGACCAACTAGGCCAGTAACAGATCTTGGCCTCTATGTACTGGTAAAGGTACTATAAAAAAACAGTGCAAGAAAATCCAGTGGAATTCCTCTTTATTGGGCAAATATTTCTGACATCTTCTGGCTAAATCTGATCATGTCCTACACAGACAATGACACTGTTATATGCCATCACTTATAAGAGTTCACACTATTCGCGTAATCCATATCAATCTTTATATGACAGAATTTGATATCAGTCTTGAAAAGTGGAGTCCTAAATAAAGACAGTACATACCAGAATAAAGCTGTTAATGACAGCTGTCAGGGTTATGAAGTCATTCAAAAAAAGGAAGTGTTTAAATTAGGGTTGTACTTTTGTGGTATAATTTATGATACATTTTTCAATTACATGGTCAGGCTATTTTTTTTTTTTTTTCAAAAATATCCTTGCATCACTGAATAAACAGCACCAGACTTTTTCTGCAGATGAATCAGAGTAATATATTCACGGCATGTGTTTCACAGAGTTGTATAAAAACTACTGTAAGGTCATGCAATTAAAGACTATCATAAATCATTTGTTGAATAGGCAACTTCAATTATGACATTTCCTAACTTTCTAGTGTTAAATTAAAAGTTCTTAATGTACTCATAAAGTAGCTTTTTCTGTGCTTTTATTTCCTACTCTATCTTTTTTTGTTGTTGTTGGTGGTTTACTTTATTATGTAGTCAAAATGAATTTAGTTTGCCTAATTAGAATATATACAAGCCTATATCATCTTTAGAAATGGATAATTTTCAGTGTAAATGTGCAATAATTAAGAGCAAATGGGACTGAGTACTTAAAATATTGACAGCTCTATATTTTAAAATGTTGGGATGCAGTTGTTTCGTTATAAAGAACAAGACAGGAAAGCTGGAAAGATGCCAGTAAAGGCATACTTACTGAGAACTTTACTTTTATCTTAAAGATCAAAGGAACATAAGATCTTCAGCAAAAATTCAGATTGAAAGTGATGAAATTATAATGCACATTGAAGATGATAAGCAAAGTAATTGTTTAGCAATTTGTGGGAAGTGGAGAGCTTTTATAAGAGAGCCAATGAAGACATAAAGTGGCCTGACCACATGTTTATAGCCTGTCAGAAGCTGTGTCTTGAAAAGTGGAAGGGTATCAGCCACTAGATGTATTCTTCAGCTGAAACAGTATTCATATCAAAAATCAGGATGTACTGTTGCATAATTGGCACAACTGGGGACATCTAATCTACTAATGTCTCTGTAATCGGTACAGACAATAAAAACAAAGGAATAAAGAACACAATTAGTATAATGAGTTAGACTGTTCAACCCTGACTCTTGGCAAGCACTTACCCAAATATTTCCACTGTGTACTCTCTCAGAAATAATTAATGTAGAACGGTATGCCTTCTTTCTTAACAAAATGGCTTGACCATTTCTAATATTTATTACACAGGTCAGTCAAGAATATCCACACCTAGAAGAAAGGCTCACAGTTTTTACATTGCTGCCATTTTGTCCTGTATAAAACTGGAATGAGAAAGTGTTGCACAAAGGCCAATATGCCTCTTTCCCTCAGTATTATAGCATTGATGGAGATAATAAAAAGATTTAAAACCATCATAAAATGTACAGAGATTTCAGATAGGAAAGATTTCTAAAAGCAAACCTCCTGTACCTGTGATGAAAAAGGAGGTTTAAAGTAAATCCAGGGCTCTACATCAGCAAATGTAAATGGTATACTTCTATTGACTCAGAGGATTGTTCCTACTTATGCCAAAAGTTAATTTGTCTTCAAAGCAGCATTCAGAGGTTTGATCTTCCACTGTTGCATGAAGCAATGGAGTTTAAGGATTAAATTTATTTTCCCTTTACAGTGATTTGTGTGTAGTTCTGAAGGATTTGGGGTTTGCTTATAACAGCATGAGCTTCTTTACATTTATGGGACTTAATATTATATCCCTACAAGTTCAGAGACGAGTTGAATGACTGAATCTTAATAGTGGTTACGGTCCTCACAGTAAGAATACACATATTATTCATAAACTGCTCTCACCAGATAGTAATTTTGTTTGTGGTTTGTTTTAAAAGCTGTTTAAAATTCTGTAATTAATTCGGTGTACATGGCAAAAATGACAGATGGTTATGATAAAGGAACTTAATGCCTTGTGGAAGCAAGTCAAACCACAATCAGTAACAGATGTTTTTTGCAAAGCCAGATTGTGCCTGTGTGTGGATATACATGCTACATATATATATGTATATAGTAGGAATATGGATTTATATGTGTGTTTATATGTATGTCTATCTGTATCCATAAATGTTACTTGAACACTTCCCCCACACAGGGCAATAGTTATAATTTTTCTTAGTGCATTAATGACCACATTTATTCCTGTAGTGATAAAAAAAAAAAAAAAAAAAAAAAAAAAAATATCTATCAAGGGCAATTTCTTCAATATTTAAATTTTAGAAAACATTTACACGAATATCACTGCTGGTGACTTGTTTAGAAAGTAGAAATATATGTTTCTAGTTGTCAAGATGAAAGAACAAAGCAATTTTTCCCCAAAACTTTTAGAGTCGTGTTGATACTATACGAAACATTGATTGTACTGTTTATTAGAGATTTCAGAAAGGCAATTACTGGAAGACACCAGTGGAACCACTTTTTTTAACAGCAGCTAAAATAGCTGTTAGCTTATGACTGGATGTAGAGTCAATGAGGATCTGGTATCACTGGCAATCATTGTTTTTCAACATTATTAAATGATCAAACCAAATACTTCATAGCATATATAAGTACACATTTTACAATCTGACCATCATAATCTCACAGAACAAACTTAAAAGGTAAAAACACATGAAGAGGGATGGGGCATTTCATGACAATCACACATCACGCTGCAACGTCCAATGTTAGTAATCTCTCAGTCAGTCTTGTATTCTCCCTTGCAGTGGAATGCCATGACCAAAGCAGTCCTTCGTACATGCTTAGTACCATCTAAGTATGACATGAACAAGTAACACAAGTATTCAGGGACTGGTGACTTCAGCTCTAGCCTTTGGCTGGCTCTCAAAGGTTGAGAATCTGAACTGAGTATACAACCCTGGACAAGACCCAGCTCCACGTACACTTAATAGCAGCATGCATACCAGCCCATCTGTGCACACACCCCTTCTCTTTGCAGAAGAGATATGGGCAGAAGTCACATTATGCTCTGAGAAGGTTCCTGGCTTGGAAGATCAGAAGTCAGGACTCCAGAGGTATGTAGAGCCTGGCTCTACTTTGCAGACCATAGGTCTGAACTCCTGTCCTCGGCAACTCCAAGCTTTTTCAGCTCAGCTGTGGGTTCACTACTGCTTATGAAGATCTTTTCATCCACACATGTTGACATTGAATGCCTATTTGTGCTGTTGAAGAGAAGAAAACAGAAACGACCAACTTGATTTAAATCCTGACACTTCTAAATTTGAAGAGCTCACTTGAGCTACAGATAGAATGCAACCTGCTAGTTATCAGAAAAAAATAAAACCAGGTGGGAAGTACTTAATCAAAAATTCTTTTGAGGATCAAAACACTCTATTTAAGTAAAGAACCCTTTAAAAGTAATTGTCAAATATGTGAGTTCAAAAATTATAGCTCTGAGTAAAGCTCTTCAGGTATTTTGGTTTACAGACATTTATTTCATTTATTTACTTTTTTATTATTATTATTTATCACAGAAAAAAATGCTCAAATCTAACTTCAAAGAGTAAAAAATATTTTTTAGAATATTTATATTGTTACAGTGCTGTCTTTGTATGGTTTCCCTGCTTTTAGATTTTCTTGTCTTGTACTTGATCATTCCTGTGATCCACAGGGTAATCAAACCCTCAAGGAACTGAGGGAGGTTAAGTATCTCTCAAGTTATTTAGAGCCCTAAGATAAGAAGCTCAATTTTATAGAGATATAGTGTATAAGAGAACAGTGTGGTTATAAAGTCAATACTTTATTCAGGATCTAGGATACATAGAAGTAGGGTTGCATTCAATAGCCAAATCTGCAGTAAACTAAAAGGAATTGTTGCCCAACTTTAAGAGCAAATTTAATGGCAATACTCAAAATCAAGGGGTGCAAAATCACAGAATTATTGCTATAAATCAGTGGAAGATATGGGATGCTGAATAGTGAGACCTCATTGTCTCTCAGCTTGCGTAACTAGTTCTTTCTGGCTCTTAGCCTAAGCATTAGACCAAACATTATGCTGTTTCATGATGTGGATCTTATCTGTATTTCTAGTGTTTTTTGGTTTGTTTTTTTTTTCATGCAAAAGATGCTCCAAGGCTTGAATAAAACTCACTGAAATGAATAACTCTTTTGAAATGAATGGAATACAGACCTGTGTTGGAAATGTTTAGAGATTTCAGAAGGCTACAAAGTATGCACACAAGGTGTCCTCCCAATTGTACTAGAGCTTTTACAAGCATGTAGCCCCTTCAGGTGGAACCTGTTAGAGTCAAGGAGATTTGAATCAGAGATATAATCATTCTTCTATAGAGCTTTGGTTGTAAACAGACAATACTGACACAAGTAACAGCAACCCAGATATATGAATACCTATGAATAAATCTCACACACATTCAATGATGAGACTGGGTTAGAATTCAAGTCCTGCCCACAAAAGTGTAGGCATTTGCAAATGTCCGGTTTTGTAAGTTGTGATGATTGTAAAAACACATTTTCTGATTCTGTAGTGTACTTTGCACAGGCCAAGGCCCAATATGAAAAGCAAAACCAAAGAAAATCACATTGTAACATCGCATAGGAAAACATGGGACTAACACCACAAAATAAGAAGCATCATCAGTTAAAAAAATAATTAAAAGTCTTAAACTGGTAATCTGTAGGTTGCTTAATGGAAATGTTTAAACATGCTGCTTCTAAAATTAGCAGGGTATGCTGTCCTATGTCTCACTTCAGTACTTCTCAGAGACAGTACCTGCAGCACACACTTTCAAGATACCGTGGTTTCTCTTCTCTCAGCCTTTGAGACCCAGGCACTGGGCCATATGATGGGAGGTGAAACTCAGGTAGGTCAAATGATGGGTCTGGGATACACTGTCTTGACTCTCTCCAGGGATCTTCAGACTGTACTCACCCATTGGGTTGCAGACCCCCAGCTGCAGCCCCACATCCCTCTTCCATTGAGCCTAAGTGTTGGATGGACTTGGGCACAGGATGCCTGGCACACAGAGTGACAGAGCAAGCAGTACCTCTGTGCAGTGCAGCAAAGGAGTGAGGCAAGAACCTGGCAGATGGGGAGTGTGAGACAGGAGCTGGTGTACTGAAATTCACCAGCTGTTTGCCTGACGGCATTCCTGAGTCTGCATCAGCCCAGTTGTCTGTAAGAAGAGAACAGAAGAGCCTTTAGAGAACTGTTACTGACTCAAGTCATCCACAAGTGAGACTCGGCTGTCACCATTATTATCCACTGCTTAGAAATCTTAAAGAAAGTTCCATAAAGGAATCATCTAGTGCTTCACTTGCATATCTTAGTGCAAGTCTACTTATTTGTCACCTTTTTTTTTTTTTGTTGTTGTTGTAACTGTTGGCTGATCAAGTTATCAGTTAAAACTACTGCTACTACTACTGATAATCTTCATTTTCTGATCACATTTTTGCATAAAATATTTTTTATCAGGATAATTATTGTGTTCTAAAATAGTGTCCTTCATCAAGGCAATGGATTTCATTTTTTTTAAATTTGGTTAATGTGCGTTTCTCTTTTTAAAAAATTGTGCAAACTATGTGTTATTATTTGAATTTCAATTTGAGATGGTGTCAATCTTCTATCATAAGTTTGACATTCAGATATGCTATTACATTTCTGAGAAACTAAATGAAATTTGATGAAAAAAATAGTCTTGCAAATATTTATGCCTGCTTCTGTGAATTTTGGGTTTTGTTCACTTCAGAATATTTTCATTCTTCATAGACATGAAGATAGAGACTGCAATAAAGTTAAAAAGTAATGACCAGAGCATATAAAATGGAAAATATAAATTATTAGAAAACAAAAAGATTTTTCCTTGGAGGATTTGAATCCCCTTATCAAAAATATCTTCCTTTCTTGTTATATGCAATTTTTAAAAGTGTTACAAGATGTAGGAAATGCATCAGTACCAGAATTCTCTTTTGTTTTACAGGTTTTCAGAGTATCATCTAGAATTTACCCTCCAGGAGTGAAAATCCTCTCTTGAATAAAAAGAATTTTCAAGCACCCAGGTGGCTGTTTCTCCTTTCGATTGAAATGTTATTAACTAATTTTAAATAAGTCTCTAAATGATAAGGCTCACATTCTGGGGTTTTACTTAAATGACTTTTAATAAAATTACTTCAGCTAAGGCATAACCATTTAAGAAATCTGAAAATACCTTCTGTCCCAAGATTTTTGATGGCAAAATTGAATCATTATCTGTATAACCCAGAAGGCTCAAATTAATTTTGCATTATCAATTATATAGTTGAGCAAACAGATGAGAGTTCATATTAGGAAATCCACATAACCATATACATATGCGTATCCTCACATATATATGTGTATACATAAAGTATGCATGTTTATCTATGTAACCGAGGTTTCTTCATATTTGTCTGCTCTTTAAAATGTAACAACCAGGCAGGTGGTATATCCTCCATAATCAGTTGCTCAGGAGAAGATTCCTGAATGAAAAGATGAAAAGAAACTGCAAACTTGGACACTGGTAGTAGCATACGAGAGATTATTTGGAATTTTAAATTTTAAACGTGAATGCAGCAGGCCTTTACTTGACAGAAGATTCCACTTCTAGTGGAAGTTCCTTAACCTCAGTGGAAAGATGAGGATGACGTCATACACCCATATGCATAATTATAGATATTGTATATCTAACTTCATGTCTATGAAGAATGAAGAGGAAAAGGGAGGTTCATTACAGTTATGGTTGGTACTCCGGTGGCCCTTAATTTCCGTTAGTGCTAAAAGGCAAAATAATAGATCACAGTGTCATAGGCTGATCAAAATTTGGAAACCTCAAACCAACTATATTACGCACAAAAGGCTGTCACAGAGACCCTATGAGAGACCAAAAGAACACCAAAAAAGGTCTGCAAAATGCAAATATGGTATCACCAGCCTGGGAAATAGAGGCAACATCATTCTTACCATTGGAATGTCCCTTATACTACATGAGTGTTTTCTCATTTGGTTCCTAGGCATTTTCACAGTTTGACATTTCTTACAGTACATAATCCTTGCAACAAAATTCAGTGCTCACAGTACAATAACAAGCAGCAGCAAGGCTTTTCTACATATTCCTCCAAGTGATTTTCCTTAACATGTGATCAGACTTCAAAAAATATGTTGTTTTGTAGCTTTTTTTGTCACATAAGCTTCTGCATTTAAAAATAGCTGTGTGAGCAGCAGGAGAATCTGTTCTCTGGCTTGGTCTGTGATTAGATTCCACTCTGGAGGCAGAGTTTCTCTCTGGATGTTACTGCGTGGGCTGAGATTTCTGAAAGAAGAGATTTCCAGTTGTGACGATCTGTTCCAGAACTGGTATATGTGTTGGCAAAACAAATGACACTGAGTGTTTATCTGAGCTTCCTGCCACTGAAACCACTGTAGCTGGCAAACTGGAGACAGAATACAATACTGGTATGAGAAAAAGGAAGCAGTAACTGAATTTCTCAGGAAATGCTTTCATACAGCAATCAGGAGATATTATTCAACATCAAGAAAATGGATTAAAAAGGTAATACATAAATATGCACAACTGTAAAACTAAACAACTTGAAACATTCCATCACTGATAGTCCAGGAATTCAAAATACCAAAAAAATAAGCTGTAATTAAAAAAAAACAACAAACCACACACAAAAAAAAACACCAAAACCCCTAACAAACAAAACCAACCATCCAAAAACCAGAAACCCAATCAAACAATAACAAAAAACTCCAACAAAACAGCAAAAAACAAACACACCTCCCTACCCCTAAAACCCCAAAACCAAAAACTCCTGAACTGACAGCTGATTAATTCTGGAAGCCTCTTTCTAACAAACCTAGTAACAAACAAGAATCTCTGTACAGTTAGAAACAGCATATGCACCACTAATACGCTACCAACAAAGTAGCTTGGGCTTCTTCAGCTTGGTGTTGAAAACCCTTCCTCCCAAATCCAAATCCTTAATCTCAAACAGCCAGAAGAACATTTCTGTCTAAGTAATATATGTGTTGAAACATTAGGGGATGTGAGTCAACAACATGCCAGATTAAAGCCCAAAGTTTGGCAATGAAGGTCTTTTATTTTGAGAAACGTAAAGGGTACACTTGATGCAAAATAAAACATGCCTCTTTTAACAGCATGTACATATGGTGGTATATTTACGTGTGTAAAGCATTTTCTCTTAAATTCCATTGCACTCCAACTGTCTTGCAAAAGAACAATATTTTTAAAAGCCCCACTCCCTGCTGGTTTTATTGCTGTGTGTCTGAGAGAGGTACAGTGTGTGCATTGTTAGCAGTTTCTCTTAACATTAATTTAGTCTTCTGCAAAGGATCAGGAAAACTGTGATATTTTTTGTCTTTCATAAGAAAATACCAGATAAATCTTTTATCTCCGTACCTCCTCTCCACAGCTTCTGATTAGAAGCATACACTGTTTTTCAAGTTTGAGAAGCATTACTTAGAAAAAAAAACCCAAATAATTCCTCTTATCCCAAGCCCCTATAACTTTGTAAATCCCACTTGAATGATCTTTTGCAGCCAAAGTGCGGTGGATGCAAAATTTCAACCTCCTGCCTTGTTTTTTTGGGGAAAGTGAGATCTGAAAAGAACAATGATTGCTATTACTGCAATGTCAACCTGACAGCCTTCATAGCTAACTGTTGGTCCGAGTCCTGGCACTAAGCTGTGTGCTCCTTGGACACGCTGAGTGACTGTATCTTCCCTTTAGTTAAATAGCTCAGGTGCAAGGCAAAGCATCCAAAAATATGAGTCTGAACGCTGCAAAAAGTCAAGGAAGACAGGTAGTTGCTGTCTGAGGATGATTCAAACTTGCCTGAACTGAAATGGTATTCACAATCTACAGCGAATTAAAAGAGGGATTGTGCCAACTAAGCTCTACTTCCCTGTTGATAGAGGCTTCACTGTCTTCCTGTTTCAGCCATTCAACCTCTATCCTACATTAGACAACTTCTACACCACCAGTTCAGATTCTCAGGGTAACAAGGCTTACTTACCTTCAGTCACAGAAAAACATACTGACTGTTTAAGCACACTGATACTGTTAGAGCAGGGGAAAAAAATCACAGCTGAAAGACAGCTCAAGAATCTGATGTTAACCGCATTTCCACTATTAATTGTGGTAGGGAATTAGGGGCATTCATGATGATGACCTCTGGACCCAGCTAGAAAGCAGCTGTTAAAAGCTCTCAGGCTGAAATCAGCTGTTGTTTTTCCTTCTGAGAAGTCAGTACCTGTTCAGCAGTCGTGCTGGTTTGATTCCACTTGTGTGCTGATCCAGGAGTTTCTAAATGCAGCAGTACTAGTCATCTGAACAAAATTTATTTCCAATATACAACATAAAGTCTATATACATAAATGTTTTATAAAGCGTAAAAATATAAAGCACAGCTTTTCTGCCCCAAAGCTTATCCTCAAGTAAAACATCTTTCCACCAACCTGCAAGCTAGAGCTTCACATCAAAAGTAAATCTGCCCCTTTGCATCTAGTGTACTTAGAAGAAAAATAATGCTTCAAGCTCAAAGTCTGTATGTCCTAACTGATTACTGAAAATTTAGAATTTAGACAATAAAGAATGTGCCTGCATCTTACTAATGGAGTCCTTTGACAGGTATTCATATAATCTTTTAATGTTTTTTTTTTTCCTTTCCTAAATAGGTATTAGTTAAGTGACTGGCTAGTCAACTAATTGAACACTAGATGAGTTCTTCCCTTTGTGAAGTAATAGTTTTAAATAAATAGCAGATTGATAAGATGGTAAAAAAATATTACCATCATACTAGTAATTTAGTAGTATGCTCATTTCTACTGTTGCATTTTGGGAGTGGCTGTTGGAAGTAATGGAATTATGCTAGCATGGAACTGAAGTTCAGAATGAGACTGTTCCAGCTATATCTATATATATCCCAGGGTATATCCCAGGGTAATCTTAAGGTGAGGTGTTAGAAAACTTAGGAGAATACAGGCAATATTAGTGTTGAAAATGCTTGTTTAATGGATATTTATTATTTCACTACTTGCTTCTTTTATTAAGATCTATTTCTTTAAAAACTTTAATTGTAGATAATATTTAAGAAGTTGAGTTTACAAAACTGAACCCTCAAAACTATACTTAAATGTAGATCAACTTATTTTTCTTTTCTTTTTTTCTTCCAACACCCGAGCTCATCCCCCACCCCCCATTCTGATAAGACATATGAAAGTGGGACCATCATTACACATTCAGTGGTAGAATAATAATTCTTTACCCATTCCTGATTTCTGGTTGAGCCTTGTGTTACTTTTGAAAAGTTATCCAGCTCTAAGTAAAGACTGAAAAAGAATGCAGCAACATTGTCAGTAAGTTCTTCAAATTATTTATTGTGAAATATTAATTTTGTACCTAGTCTGAACCTCACTAGCTGGGCTATGTTCTTGGATTTGAAAGTGTGCCAATCTTTTTTTGAATTTATTCTTGAACCTTTTCATTTGGCATGCTCCTTTTGAGACCAGACACATGTTTTTATCAGATGGTGTACCTGCTTTTAACAAAACTCCCTTCCCGTATTAGTGGCTAGTAGCTCAGTGTAGATGTACAAAAATGTTAAATGGAACACAATTTTCCTTACATATGCAAAGTTCTGCTAGATAAACTTAGTGACTTGCCTGACTACAAAAAGAAATGGAGTGCTGTAGAGTATATGGTTCAGTACTCCTTTCTTGCGTCCATGGATCAGACATACTGCAAAAGTCATGACATACCAAAGCCTTCTAATTGCAATTTACTATGAGTCACCATTAGCAGTTGTCTTGGGCAAAATGGCACTGATTTGTGTCAACAAAAATGTACCATGGTGGATTATGTACTTATGCAGATGCAATAATTAGCTCACTTTAATGCAGTGTGCATTTTAGATTTTGTAGCAAAGGTTATTCAAGGCAGCAAATCTGAAAAGGATGTTTCTGTTTATTAGTGCTTCTGGCATGTAGCATTTTATTAAATTAGCTCAATAAAACTAATACTATCATAAAACTCTTACATACTGTATCACGTGACTGTGATTTAAAGAACCAGTGGCAAATGCAGAGTTTTAAAAGGAGTCCTGTGGCATAACCTCTGAAGAATTATAGTCAGATACCAATGACAGACTAATAGCTATTACTTTTAGGTGAAAGAGCTTTGAAAATTTCCCTAGATGCTGTTTTCAATATGTAAATGTACTGTGCATTTGCCAGGATTCCTATTCACCACTACCCCAAATTTCCCTGCCAACGAGAATGAAAATACTTTGACCATCAGCGCTGAGGGAGACAAACCACTTTCAATATCCATTAGAGACCACATATCAGACTTCTAGAGGCACTAAACTTTCACAAAGTTATCCTCTGAGAATACTCATACTCTCCGAATATTGTTTATTTCACCACCTACTTTTACACATCCTGAATAACAATATATCACTTCTGTGCCATGGAAATAGTTCCAGGACTACTGTCATCCCATGCTCTTTCCCTTCCATTGCCACCCAGTCACTGAGTAAAATACATTACAGTGTGAACTTTTCTTCTTATAAACACCTTCATTTATATGATATATCTTGGCACAATAACCATCTTCAGAATCAGAAACAAGGAATATGCTATTGCATGATTCATTGGCTAACAGATGAGCTGTCCACACCTACCTCATACAAGGTACTTCTCCAAGTATGCCAAGTAATGCTAGATTTCCTGGCCTTCTTCCTATTTCAAAGACAAGATATAGTTGAGACTCTGAATCCTTCTTAAAAAAAATAACACATAAAGTTCTTAAGAAATAAAATATAGGCTCTTGTCGTGAGCATTAGCAATAGTATTGAATCATCATTTATATGTGAAATAGAATCTCAAAGCAAAGAAGCTGACTGAACAAAACATGACATTTTAATTTCCTTCTTGAGCTTCAGTGGTCACTGTTATGAGATTTGTTTTCTTAGGAGCACAAAACTAACTTTAGAAGCTTTTATTTTTAATAGTATGTTCTTATATTCTTCTATTTAAAAAGGCATCCATTTCTTTCAGTCACTTTTGCAGTCTAGAACTCTCCTTTCTACAAAACCAGTTTGGAATATACAGAAAATTGAGTTGGTACAAACAACTACTGTTCTTTAGTACCACCCTGACCTTGTCTGAGATGCCAAAGGCATAACACATCCCTGAAAAGACATTGTTTACAAAATGAATCTTTTCTTATCTACAGTTACAGTTGTAGGAAGAACAACTTGGAGTCCTTACTGACAGCTCTCCAAAACGACCATCTGAATGTTCAATGTCAGCCAAAATAGCCAACTAAATGTTGGACAGCGTTAGGAAGACTACAGAGAGCAAGAAAGAAGGCATCTTCTACATCTTGAGTACTGTGTGGTGTTCCTGTGCCTGTGTTTTAAGAAGGCTGTAACAGTGAATGCACAGAGAAAAGCAGATAAAATGGCTGAAGGGATGAAGTACTCACCTATTAAGAAGAGCTAAAATGCTGGGTTTCATCAGTTTGGAGGGTGAGGATTTGATCAAGGCATACAAAATCATGGAGGCAGTGTATGAGAAGAATACAGAATTATTGCTCACGGTACCCTGCTATAGTAGCAAACAGTCACTGAAACCAGTTGGAGTTAGTCTCAAGCAATAACTGTCTTATCCTACATTTTCTAAAGCTTTTGTTCTGCAATGTTTTATCTTTGGAAGGTGAAATCTTGGGGGAAAAAAAACCCCACCAAAATATGTGAGTACAAAATAAGACATTATTAGAAGTCTTCCAAATTAAAAGAAATTATTCTCTGAATACTTTAGTGATAGGGAGGAGTGTGACAACTACAGAGCTTTAAGAACATTTAAGAATCAGAGATAATTGAGGACAGAAATGGTACGCACATAGTTGATTCTACCTCAAGATGAAGAGACAAGCTGAATAACCTCCTGAGGCTTTATCCAAACCTATTCTTCTATGATTCCCTAGATAATAACTTGATCTAATTCAGGCCTCATGTGTTCCTCGTTCAGGTTATTTCAGTACAATTGCACAGACAGGGACAATTTAGCAAAGATTTATCGTCAATGAGCAAAGCAAAACGTTGACAGGCTTACACAGTTTCATACTAACAGTATGGATTAGTGTATGAGAATTAAGGGTAACCTAAGTCTATTTAACTCATCCAGGTATTATGATTAGTTTTCAGTAACAAGTAGGGCCTTACTGTGTCTAGTTTAATATCTAGCCAAATCTGAAGATTCAGCTAAAATAACCAGGTAGCTGCTTTACCCTGGCACAGCAGAGGGAGGTTTGGATTCCTTCCTTTTATTCTTCAAAGAGCCAATGAAGCTGCCAAGGCCATAAGGTGTGTAGTCTGGCATTAAAATGTCAGTACATATCCAGTTTTTGCTGTAAATGAAAGAAAATCAGATATAGTATTTGGCAACATCAGTTAAAGAAAGACAAACTAAAATTACATTGAACTTAATGATGCGACACTCCTAAATTCTATATGCATGTGAATACAACACAATAGCTTTTTTTAATTATTATTATTTTTTTAAGAATCTTTATTCTGCATGCGAAAGTGCATCCTGTACACTTGGCAGGCAAACCTCAAGTTGCTCTATGAAAACTGAAATAATTTGTTGAATATATTTGACTCAACATCTTTAGCAGTATATTCCATGGATGCTTTTCGGATATTTTAGTAATGCATGTCTTGTTTGAATTTGTTGTGGAATAGCAGTGCTTGTTTTATCTTCTCTTCAAAAATCCATCTCATAGCTGGCAGATTCAGGAATGTGCAGAGGCAGAGAACAGCATTGCTTGGAATGGCAATGCAGTCACTACAAATTGTCTTCTTGTTCTAAGTATGTGACATCATGAAAAAATAAGTGTTTTCTTTCATATAATAAATACCATTCAATTATATATTTGATTATTGGTTTAGTGCTGACATTTATAATAATAAACAATCAGATACACAATAGGAAAAATGCAAAAACAGGTTTTCTAAACTAAATACACTCAATTTAAATTTTCTATCTTGCTTTACTGGATATAAATGTATGTCTGTATGGCTATATTGGATAATTTTGGAGCTTGCTTAGATGTTAGTTTGTATAGGAAGAGTTTTAGCAAATTGAGAAATAGGTAGAAAAGGTACAGGCTTTTCACAGCCTACAAAAACTTGCTCTAATTTGACAAGCATGTCAGTAAGCCCGCTGAAATCACATATGAGACTACTCACACATGTAAGCTACTTACAGGTGTAAATATTTGTTCAAAGAGACAGGGAATAGCTCTAGGTAAGTATTCCTCATGTAAACGTGATTAGAATTGTCTGTATTAGGAATCTTCTGTAAATAGCAAAGAGACTTAGGATGCCTCCACTGCCAATATAAGTAAACTTCCTTTAGCCTTTTCAGTGCTGAAGGATCTATGCAAAGACAATATAGTGCTTTTTTACCACAATAGAGGCCATTGCTCATTTCACCTAATCAGAACTTTGACACTACCTTTTTTTTTTTTTTTTTTTTTTATTTTTTTTTCATTTTCTTAGTCCAGACAAGTTCAATACTGGGAGATAGCTATGGGAGGGAATTAGTTTGGCTTTCCTTTAGTAGCCTGATCAAGATAAGATTCTAGTTGACAGCAAAATGTTGATGTTTTAAGAAATTACCTTTTCATGACAAAATATATTGCAGTGCAGTGGTGGTCTAACCCTGCCTCTTAACCTCTTTTTTTTTTTTTTTAACTTTTAGACACATGTAGTAACATGTGCAAGTTCATGAATTATTTTCTTTGTGCCATCCTGTCACTTCGCAAATTCAGTGAAGAATCACATGGTAGGGCAAAATGTTGTGCTGTGTAGTAAGACTGTGTTTTCATCACCACTGAGAAAGAAGGAGCATGCATCTGTCTAGGTCATTCTGCATTATATTTATCAGCACATATCAAAGGGCTGTTATCAAACCTGAATATCTTTCTTTCACCATCATTCATATCAATGAGGAAGAAAACATATGGGTTTTGAAACTGTCAGATCTCATAAACTAGTTTTCTCTCTGGAGAGCCACATGGAATAATTCCAGGACCAAATATGCCTCTTTTTAATTAGGTTAGGCCCCAGATATTATATTTCTATCATATTCTGTCAGAATGCTGGCTTCTGTGCCTGAATTTCTTTGTCACAATAAAATAAAATAAAATAAAAAAATACCTTTGTGTAGCCAGAATTGTCAGTGGAGACTGCTTTATCTGCAAGGTGGGAGATGGCCTTATCTAGTCTCCTGGAGAATGTATAACGTACTCTCAAGAGGCCGTTTGGTCTTCCAAGAAGGCTCCCTAGTTTGAATGAGATGCTTTTGTCTCTAAGAATTTCTGGATATAGAGAATCTGAAAGAAAAAAGGTGATTCTTGGAAAAGTGTGAAGTGCCTCCTTTTGTATATTTCAAAGGCAAGTACAGTAAGAAAATATTACAACTGAACTCTTTCTTCAGTGACTGTCATTATATACCTCTGAACAGAAGTGGGGATAGGTATGAAAGAAACAAGCTTTAATGATCCATAGGGTCTTACTAAGTATTTTTGAAAGATGGTGATGCTGCTGGACATAAGAACATGAGGAAAGTCCAGCTGGGCCTTGTCACTCTGGCCCATGGTCCTGTTCCTTACAGCAAATACCTAAGGCAGAGAAAAGACAGGCTGAGGCTACATGATACTTTCCCCTCATGCTCTCCCAATCTCCAAAAATCTTCTTTTAGTTATCTTCTTGTGTCAGGTATGGTAGTACGTGGTAATTCTCAATAGATTTACCGACATTTATTTGTCCAGTTTCTTCTTGAAGCCACACAAATTTTTAGCATCCATAGCATCCTTTGGTGTAGACTTCCACAGATCTGCTATCTGCCTAGGGCATATTTATTTCACGGTTCATAAAAGAATGCACAGATGCAGTATTAACTGCATCTCAGAATGTCTAAACTAAGAAAGGGGGAAAAAAAAGGTTTTTCTAATGTGTTTACAAATTGCTAAACCAGCAACAGATGCATAGTGGATGTAGCATCCTGTTTAAGGAATTTTATTTTGCCTGTCTTGCAATCAAGAAAGTTGGTAAATATAAATGCTTCTGCAACTTCAGAGCTGAACTTGTCATCTTTAGCAAAAAAATAATAATAATTTGTTCACTAATCCTTCACTGGTACCAGATTACTCCTTTGAAAAACCTTAAGGTGTCTAGAATAAGGGAAGCTTATGTATGGAAAGCTTTACTTGGGTCAAATCCCTTACTTTGTATTAGTTATTTGAATAAAAAATGTACATTCATTGCAGAAACTTCTGTGTTATTAAAAGCAACTAGTTGGGCACAGAGAAACTGATTATGACCCAAACTTCACACCAAAACTGCATAGTCAACTAAGAACAAAAATTAAGAAAAGATTTTCAGTTTCTTTCAGTATCTCCATTTAGCATCACGTGTAAAGCTGATACTGAAGGAACCTCATAAAATCAAGGTATAGAGCATGTGGTGTATCAACATGCTATGTAGAGTTTTTAATGCATGTGTGTATGTTTGTGTAAGTGATGAAGTAAAAGCTGGCAGCAAGGGTTTGGCAGGAACAGGAAAGTTCATTGTTGAGTAATGACTCACAGATAACTAGGTACTCTTAGAGTTCTTCTGGTTGTATTTGTAGGTTTGGAAGATTTTGGCCCAAAGACACCATTTGGGCCTCTTGAGCAATGGAGGCCATAGAACTGCTCCAAGTAATTCTCACAGGGAAAAAAAAAAAAAGTTAATAATGTTTGAAAGGAAACACTGTTTTTCAAAAAGTACTCTTTCTTTGGTTTAAAAGCCCACATTACAGAGAATCCACACACATCTTTGTAAAATATTTCAAGCATTCACACGCTTCCAATCAAACCAACACTTTTTTTTTCCAATCCTAAATTTGTTCAGCATCTACTTGTAAATTTTGCCTTGTTATTTCATTGTCTGCTAAATGACAGAACATTTCACACTAAAATATTTTCTTGACTTAAGACTGGGAGTCCAGGAAAATAAATGCTCCTTTGGTTTAAAAGACAATGGGTTTTCCTAAACAAATATATACCATTAGATGTTATGTAGAAAGGTGTTAGAAACTGTAAATATGCCACAATTGTGATTGTGATTATAATGTGTATAAGTGAGAAAGACAAATGTTCATTTATCTTGTTCCTAGGTACTTGGCTTATGTACCTTATGATAAGGTAAAACATAATGAAGCCTACTCCACCATGGTACACTGCCATGGTACACTCATTCTACTCCTAGGTGGAAGAAATTCCTCTGGGAATGGGAATCTCCTCCCCTAACTACAGGGTGATGAGTTCTAATCAGCTTCAGAAGTTATTTTTTTTACAGCTTGAAGTAGATAGGGGTAGGGCTTGCTCATCTGCATTATCTCTGCATTGATGATTTCAGGTAAGAGCACAGAAATCAACTGTAAAGGTAAAAAACCTTGATCACTCTTGGAGAAAGGTTAAAATATAAAACTTTCATTAAGATTGATTTTGGACTTTGCTGCTCTTTGAGTTAATTAATTAAAAGCAGAAACAGCTGAAGGGTACATATTAATATTAATACCCTATCAGAAAGAACTTCCTTCAGTCAACAGAAAAGGATGAACCAGGGAGACTTTTCCTAAAATATATGACTTGGCCTTCAGGCCCTTGCACAGCGCTTCTTTTAACACTTCTAGCTGAGAAAAGGAGTGCCTTTCAGTCTCTCCTGTTAGAAGATCAGCAGCTTACATGCTATTACTTCATACCCCATTTTAGCAATGATCCTCTTGTTCACTAGGAATGCTCTGCAGTACTGACCTAGACTAGCTACACAGTGATAAAAGCCTCAAGTTTAAGTGGCATGAAAATGGATGACCTCTAGTATCAGTGCATCATAATGAATACATGTATGTTCTGAAATTACTCCCATCATATTTCACATCCGATTACATACATTGAAATTGGAACAGGTTCAGGACAGCAACGCTTCGGTAATCAAACTCAGTGAATAGGAATATCATGCAGAATTGAATGCAGGCAATGTTGGCAGGCATACTAAGCCTCACCTGTCTCTCTGTGTTCTTCATCTTCAGGGAAATATGAGATTGGATGCCTTTCATTCACTGTTATTTCTTCCACAGCTGATGAAAAACTGATTTTCATGGCTAAGACAATTTGAATCACAACATTATTTTGTGTATTAACATTGAAAACTACATAATATTTTTTCTCCGAAGAATCCCCCTTGTTTCAATAGTGCTAAGGTCTGTGTGTATCTGGATAGGAAATAAAGGGAAATTCAATCCAAAATTATTTTCCCAGTAAACTATTTAATTCACAATTTAGGATAAATTAAATTTGACTTGACTGTAACTGTAATTTCAAATCTACTTATGTTTATGCCATAGCTGTAGCTCTTTAGGTTCACAGTAGGAGTCCTACAGTAAATCAGAGAAAAAGAGATTTATGGATTTCTATTGCTTTCCTTATGCTAACATCACATTCTGTTTTTTTGGCAATAAACTCGATATACTTTCAGCAAGGAAAGCATATCCAAGGAAGACTGAGCTGTTCAGCTTGAGACGTTTTCAAAGTACGCTTCCCTCATGAGAGATTTGAGGGAACAAGAAGGAGATAAACAAAATATCATGAAGACCTGCAAAACACACAGGTCTGTGGGAAAAGCAGCTGAAGTTACAGCACATGGTCTCAAAGACTCCTGTGTCATAGCTCTTCTCCCAGTATCACAGCATCTTCTGCCCAGAGGAGCACGGGGTGACCACATGTCCTGCCACTCCTTCATGTGAGATGGGGGAGCGTACATGAAAGTCATTGCAGGTAAAGTGGGTAATTATCCTATAGCATCAGTGGGATAAAAAAAATGTCTAACCGAAGTGTAGGCAATTCAGAGAAACAGGCACTTGCTGCAGAGAGGGAAGGCGATGCCACAGCAGAGGGCTGCAGCGCAGAGGGGAGCAGGGCCCTCTGTGCACCCTTTGTCCCTCTGCTTCGCTCAGAAGTCTTTGCCCCTTGTTCATCCACTCTCTGTTGCTTTCTGTGTCTCACTGCTCAGAGAAGAGCAACACTGTAGATTATTAACAAGTATTAGCCTCAGTGTGTGGTTTTTTGTGCCTTCGTAAAATCTGGTTTTGTGTAAGGAATGATGAGGGTTTTTTTGGTCTAAGGAAAACGATTTAAAACTTCTGGTACATACAGATATTTGAATTAATCCTTTATCAGCTGGATGAGAAAATGGTGTTTGATGCTTCGTAAACGCATTCAGTACAAGCCATTGCTCAAAGGAAGAGTTATTTCCTTGTCAGACTTTCATATGTGTCCCAAGAGGTCATAGATCTGTGTATGTGTGTGTGCGCATGTGTATGCATGTGTTTAACCACTTTAAAAAAGAAAAAGACAACTTAGCGCTGGTGTCTTTATCATAATATCAGCTTACTGTTAGCCTTTGGAATGACACGGGTGCTTTTTGAACACAGTTTATGTTAAACACCAAGCTGCGTGGGCAAATATAAGAGCTAAAACACGTCTTAGCCATATATATTGGCCATAAACCTTCCTTTGCTCTCAGCCTCTGCATGTTCACTCTTCCTGATATGAAATACAATCTAGTCTTCTCTCCTCTTGTCAGATTATTGATGTTTTCTCATTTCTTCTGACTCACAAGGTCTATCAAGTCACCTTTTGAAACAAGGGTGAAACTTTTTATGTAACAACCCACCTCCCTTTAAAAATCACACCTGCAGCCTGATGCTAGGTGGCACTCTGCTGGTTTTATGACTTCCACCATGGACTCTGCTGTCATGACAACTTTAAACTGATATAACTGTACTGACATTAATGGAGTTGCTCCTGATTTATGCTTGAGTAAGTAACAATAGATATAGACGCAATTTATTTAAGACATGTAGAACAGAGAACAGTTTACACTAGAGTCTTTACCCAATGCTGGTTTGAATGGTGAGACTGGGATTATTTCACTAATCTGTGACAGTGTAACTAATTTCACTGTGAAGTACCTCATCCCACAGAAGTGGCTCAATGAACTGAAGAAACAAAACTCAAGTCTATAATTCAGATTTATTAAGTGTACCCAGCAGTCTAACAGGAGCAGATCCACAGCTAGTGTTAAGTAGTATAACTGTATTAAATACAGTAGAACTTTTTCAGTCAAAATAGATAAGACAAGGGTCCCAAAAAAGAATTTTCTGTTTTCAGTTAGACCTGTATGAGCACTCAAAGTATACACTAGGGTTCTTATTAAAATTCTGTAATGTAGAGGTTTTTGGTATCAGGAAAAATGTCATTACAATACATAAAGACAGAATTTTTCCAGAGATTTTTTGTAGAGACTACCTTTAGTTAGTGCAAAATACAAACTGTTTTGCTCATCTGGAACTCTGAAATGTAGAAATTCCAATAATGGAACCGGTGATCTTATTTAATTTTTTTTAAATGTGAACTAGATGTTGTGATGGTTGATACAAAGTTTGGGTTTGATTCAGGCTTCCTAAAGGAAATGAAAATCCTTCCCAAATGAGGGTCAGATGAGGGGAAACGAGAGAGCAGCAAATCAGACTCAATTTTCTTCTATGAACTGATACAGAGATAGAATTAGAGATAACCACAGCAACAGTGAAAACTTATCAGAACTTTTTCCTTGCATCCTCTGTAACTCTGTATGAAAATCCCCAGACTGCATTAAGGTTTCAAATCAGACAATGCCCGTGAAGGTTAGAGATTTCTGGGAAAATATCTCTGTACGATGGAGTGGCATTAAGAAGTGATCTAACAAAAACAAGCTGATGCTGCATGTTCCAATTACCAAGAGCTGTTATCAGGACTTTTCGCAAAGCTCTTAGATTTCTTGATAAATAAGAGAGACACAGTGCTATGTGTTACTGTTGTGGTTAATGACATTGATTTCTTGGCACGACAGTCAGAGACATACAAAGACAGACTGAACTTTATGCGATGTCTGCTTTTTTAGTGCTAGCATTTTGAATATTCCATTTTATTTTTACAGACAGAATCAAATGAAACAGCTTCTGATTTATCCCTATCTTTTAACCAAAATATAGGTTTGAAAAAATATGGGCACTTCTGCTTGGAAGAGCAAGTGTGGTTAAAGGAAAATTTCTTTACTGCTTGGACATTTAACTCTATTTTGCTTGTTCAAATCAGAATTATATTCTGATATGAAAATTCCTTCAGCTGTCAAGAAAAAGGCAGAGAATTTCTGCGTACTGCCCAAATAAAGCGTATTTTTCATGGCTGAAATCAGTGATGTTTTGGTCAGTTTAAAGGGTCTAATCTAATCTCAGTGCTGCTCAGGGGAGTTTTGAATGCACTGAATTTGGATATGCCAGCCAGAAGTGACATCTGCCAATTAATGGCAGTTAAATAAAACATTGAAAACCTTACCAGAAAATAAATCTCAGTGTAAAGCCTTTCTATTTCACCAGTGGAATTTTCTTTTTCTTTAGCTGTCGTATTTCTTCCACTTGCTTTGTTTCTGTCTGTGCATTAAGTACCCTGAATGCTGCTTGGACTTGTTCAGCTATGTGTTTTTATTGTCTCTTGACTTCTGAAGAAAGAATATTAACATGGGCAGTATAGAAATAAATAAAATAGGATTCTAGACAGCTACATCCAAAAATCCTCTTATGGATTATGGATTCTTATTTCCTAAACACAATAGCTGAGATTCTATACTGCATGCTTCTGGGGAAAAAAACCCCAAACAAACAAACAAAAAAACCAACCCAAAACACTTGGCAGCCCTGGGGAACAAAAGAGAGCTAGAATGATGTTAAGCTTGTCTTACTATTTTCTCTGGGTTAGATATTTGTCCTGCTAGCATTTCAAACAACCCCAGGAGACAAATTGCCTTTCTGTTTGTCTGGTGGGATGTAGCACTGCATGGGCTCTCTGCCACCCCATGTAATCTGGCCCTGCCCTGGCTTCACTCAGGGGTTCTTACCCTTAGCAGTTTGCTGCCATCAGATTTATAAGAGGATCTCTTTGCCTCAGTTCCTGAGCTAAAATTAGCTTGTCCAAAACAAACTGGAGCATTAGAGAATATGTAGACCATGTAGAACTTCTGCCTGACAAAAAAAACCCAGGGAAATATGGAGTAAAATTTTTACTATTTTTTAAAAAATAGGATTGTTTGTTAATAAAGTTGCATTACCTTTATCTCTTCTGTTCTCAATCCATTTAGGGTCTTGAGACCTTTAAGAATCCCTTGTTTGTATTTTTTTGGCACAGTCCTTCTGCACAGTCTGATTTCAGTCAGCAAAACCAAACCTTTGGCCCACCCAACAGGTAAATTTTTATACAAATAAATAGACCCCATACTACGACTTGAAGGAAGGAGATGCAGTCAAACTACAGAAAAGTATATTATGGTGGTGAAGGTTCTCTAGTGACATAAAATTTCAGCTGAAATAAACAAACATGGGAACTGTCAGTCTGAGAATCTAAGTTTATTCTACATGTCAGTGCAGAGAACAAATGGGAAAGACATTGAACTAAGAAATAAAAAAGTTAGAGCGTAAATGGCAAAACCTTCCCTCAGCTTATAACTTGAAATGAATGCCATTCCCTGTGAAGTATGTATATAACGTGTGCCAGTCATGAAACAGGACTAGGAAGGCAGCTAGTTAAAGTTCCTGGGATACCTCTTGACTAAATAACTGTCAACATTAATCTTTGACAATTTTAAATTAGGAAAAGTAAAGAAACATTCCATTAAAAAGGTTATTAAGTAGCATATCTCGTCATGTGTTCAAAAGCTCAGTTTTATCCTGGAACCACTGGAACTGATGAATCAAGTTCAGCACGAAAGCTATGATACTCCTTTGATTACCTATCAAAGAGTTGAACAGAACCAGAAGACTGTGGTTTTTTATTAGTTACATGATGTTCTACAGATAATTGACTGACTGAACACCTGTCATTATTGCATCAACCCTTAGTGACAAACAGGTAAAACCAATCTAAAATAGTTCCCAACTGCACACAGCTATGTCAGAATTAGGGATGTTATGCACACTCACTTAGCTGCTTACTTGCTTTCTCTCCAAAACAGAAATGCTTGGAAGTTGGCAAAACCTAGAATAAAGGATTTTCCCTTCTCATTTTACACAGTTAATTTCATTTGGGCAGAGATGTTAACTATCTGCCTAAAAATTATTAAGCTTTATTCCTTAGCAAGGTTTTGGCTGATATGCACTAGTTCATCAATGCAGCTGTAAGCTCAGTTTAATGGATCCTTTAAATATCCAATGTATACAGAAACTTACTGTGAAAGTAATGCAAACCAGCAAAATGTAGCAGTTTTTCTGCACTGCTATCAACTGTAACAAAGATGTGCTGATTTACACCTTCTGAACATTTGGCAACTCTGCCCATGTTTACAGAAACATACTGCTAGGAACCCAGACCATGAAGATCTGACCTTAAAGAAAGTAAAACCTTGACAAGCAAATATCCTTATTATTTTATATTGTTGAAAACTAAAAGTAGTCAAACCTCTTTCCCATTACATTGTGTTTCTCTGTTTTTAATCTTTTATTTGATTTCAAACACTATTGACAATGAATACAAGAAGTAACAGTGCTCAGCATATTTAACTTCACCTTCCTTTCAAATTATGTTTCCATTAGTAGTGGCTCTTCTATTTGCTGCCACAGGCAATCTATTTATTTTTACAGTACTCGTGCATTTCATTATTTTTTATGAAATTAAAACCAAGGATGTGAACTGTGGATGCTCTGATTCACCCTCAGAATTATTTTCTTGACTCTTTTGCTGTCAATATTTTGGTAACTTTTATTATTAATTTTATTTATTACTCTTATTATTCACTTCTTTACTACATGTGACATCCGGTGCAGTCCTACTTAAACAGTAAACAAACAAATCTCAAAAGTCTTTTCTTCTGTTTCTTACTCTGGACCTCTTCAGCAATCCCAGAATTGCTTCTTTTCTGTATAACTAACCTGCATGTGTAAAAAGTCACAGAAATGGGCAAACTGTGCCTGTAGCTAGACTGCCAAACAAACCAGCTTAAAGCTGTTGAAATCATTCCAGAAAACCTGATGACTCATGTTCATTCAAACAATGTTCTTCAAGAAACTTTTCCATATTAGACCCTAAAATAATTTAATTTAAGATGTCTTACATTCTTAACTGCTTGAAAAGAGCCTTCTAGGGCATTTTTTTACTGCTTGAGAAGCAGACATGTTTTGAGGTCTTCAGTAGAACAGGGCCTGGGAAGAGGTTGGTTTCCCCTCACACACTGCATAAACATACTCAGAAATTTTAGTTCCTGAGTTTGTCATACTTCAGATTAGAAAATTACAATAAGGATAACGTTACTAGTGTTTCTTGCTTTATATTGCCAGTGATATCTACTTTGAATTTTAGAATAATAAAGAATATGGAGCATCTGGTCTTCTTTAGATTATTAATACACAGTTATTAAAAATCTCAAAATAAAGAAAACCAGTGCAGAGTGGGAAGCATAATGTCTAATCTGAATGTTTTCCATAAAGAAGATTATATTATTAAAGGCTAATTATGACACATCTGTTCATATCGCATAATACTAACCTCAATAAGATGTCAGATGATAATCATAAAAGTTGTACTGGAATTGCATACTACCTATTCTGAGTGATATGGCAGAATATGGTCCCTATATTTTTAAACATATTTGTCTCACTAAGTGGTAGCTTGTATCCAGCTATCTTGCTTATTAACTAAAGTAAGGGGAATACATATATTCAGCTGTGACTTACTCCAGCTATTTTAACCTTAGATTTATAGCTTGGACACACCAATCATTCTGTTTCATTTTTCACCAATAGAAATTCTACTGGTTTATAAATTCTTACAAAACCCACTGAAAATCCATCTGAGCAGAACTATTTTATAATTCAAAAACCTGCATGACACGTGTGATATTTAATAAACTTTCTTGGATTCTGTCATAACGGTCTACAGTTTTCTCCTGACACTGAAATAGAATAAAAACACATTTTCAGATTCCAAGAAACATCTTTTTTTTTTGTTATAAACATGATGTCTCTTGGTATTAAGGAAATGGTGCCCAACATCGAAGGTCCTCCAAATGTTTGATCTTCTAAATAAATCAATAGTTGTTTCTATTTGTCACCACATAAATGTCATGCCAGACCCTCTTTTCACTTACATAGCTCTAGCAACTAATGTACCTAATATTTATTTTATATTATAACCATGCAAGGTAAAAAGTATATGTAATCATCACACTGAGCCTTATTTCCTGTAGGAAGAAATGTGATGTAACAGCATGTGGAGTTAAAAGAAATAAGCATATTCAAATCCACATTTCAGAAGTTTACTCAGAAGTTTCAGTTTATTAACTTCACACTGAGAATAAAAGCTTGTTACAATGGGTAGGGACAAATTAGAAAGGAGATGGGTTTCTAGCGCATGAACTACTAGGTACATTTTTACATAATTTATCTCAGTAGCATAGAGAGAGAACATAAGCAATCAGTCCCAATCACAAAAACAAAACAAAACACACACACACAAAAGAAAAACCAAACCCAAACACATACAAAACAAAAAAACCCCAAACAACAGAACAAAAACCCCACACCAAACCAAAAAAAATATCTGAACGGAGAGGCTCCTGACCTAATCTAATATGCAGACTGCATGTTACAACTTTCACCCTCAAATTTCAAGCCACTCTTATGGTATTTTAACTACCTTTTTGCTCACAATTTGCCCTTTGATGTCACAGATACCTCCTGTCACATACAGTATCACAACAGCAAATTTAAGAAGGAGTGTGACCAGTGAGGTCAAAGTGAAAAAGCAGGTTCTGAGATGTGTGCAAGCTAGGGGAGTATCAGTGAATGTGTTGGTAGTGGAAATATCAGAAATTATTGTAAAGCAGCTAAATTGAAGACTTCATTTTTGTGCATGGAAAACAAGGCAAGTTACAAGTATAACTGCTTCATAACAAAAGTTACTCCCTCCCATGGATTTTAATAGCACTTAATTATGTTTCCAGGACATCAAATAGGAAAGAGTATTTTAAAAATGTCTTGTTCTATTACATAATAGACCACTTGGAGCCATTACGGTCTACATGGGGTCAATAATACCCATTCTGAAACTCAGCAAATAAATATTTATAAATTATAAAGAAACATTGCTCCATCAAGTCTATCAATAATTCATATTTTAGAAGACCTTAAATACATGAGAAACCATAATGGCTCCAATGGAACAGTCAACTCCCATAAACTTCTAAGAGGAATTATTTTTTTCTATTTCATGTAAACCTCTATTATAATTCTATAGTAGGGGAAACATGCATTAAAATAGCTCTGTAAAAGTAATACTGTAGATGTTCATGGTTAAGACTACTCTTTGTGGCTAGGGATAAATTGCCATTTGAGGCAGGGAATATGGGATTCTGCTTTTTTATGCAGTATTATAAATGTACAAAGTGCTTATCAATTGCCTTTATTCCTAATAATTATTGTTAGTTGCCTTGCAACTGCATTGAAGAAGTCCCCAGTGTACTAAATTCCACACAGAACACAGAAAGGCTTAATATACATGCAACAGTTGTGTTGTTTAAACTGAAAAGGATAAATCCTATGAGTTGCATGGCATGGAAACATTAAATGTGCATATAAATGTTTAAACCAATCCATCTTAATCCTGTAATATATATATATATATATATATATATATATATATGTGTGTGTGTGTGTGTGTGTGTGTACATATATACATACATACACACATATATATGCAAATTTAATTCCTAACTGAAGTTACTTACATCTGTGCAAAGTCTTGTCGACAAGGACTGTGAGGTGGTTCCTATGCTGCTTACAATTTTACCAGGTAAGACAAACATTAGGTAAAGTCAAGAAAATGAGAGACTCATGAGAAGGTGAAATGATTTTCACATATTAACACAGCAGGTTAAATATAAAAGCAATGAATCATGAATAACCAGGGGAAATATGTGAAATCCTTACTGCCATGTATGCATGATCCCACTCTTATACTGTTCACTTAACAACACAAAGTGAATTAATGATGATTTTCAGCCTTTAACTCTGCATTTTCCTTCTTTGTCTATACTATTGATTTAAGCTGACTTAGCAAAGCATACGCTCTGATACTTCCTCTCTGACTCTATCCAGTGTCACCAGAGAATAATTCAGGTAAAGAGACCTTCTCATGAAGTACATCAGGGAATCAGCAGCACTGAATGATAACCAGAAGGGAAAAAAGAAAATCATTATCAGGCACTGCCTGAAGTCCATACTTGCCTCTTTCTTTCCAGAAAGCTTCTAGTAGAATGAGACCTCTCAAGATCTCTGTATATGACAGATGCAGTTGCTATTACATTTTATTTATTTTTTAAAAAAATCAAAAATTTTAAAGTAAAATCAAAACTGATGGATGTACAGAGTTTGAAAAAGGATGTTTAACTAAATTCTCATGATTTACTCCAGTAGCAGTGTGGGATTTTGCTGGCTTTGGGAAGCTCTTCCATATTTCAGACAGCATTGACAAGGGCAAGTTTTAGTTTAGGCAATCACATAGTGAAGGGAAGGTGTACACACACACTAAAACAATAATCAACATGTTCATTTAAAGGAGAGATGAAATCCTTGCTCACAGGGATCAGCAGTTCAGCAAATATGTGAAGGAGCAATCTACATGAAGCCATTCTCCTCACTTTAAACTTCTCCTAGGGTCTTCTTCCACATCAGCCCATATGCCTGCAGGAGGAAGCACCAAAGGAATCAGCCAAACAATGTGACAAAACGAAACAAAACTATTTTCCTACTAAATAAGTGATTTTATTTTTTCTGAAATAAGAACTAGCTTTATCACAGAAAGACAGGCCTCTGATTGTCCTTTGGTCCTTATTTTTTCTAACCACCTCTCCTGGGACCTCCACCTCTGTGCCCCTGCCCAGGAGCCCCACCAAATCTCAGGTCTGAGGACTCAGCCTCAACTGACTGTGCAAAGGACAGGTGAGGGCCAGTGCTGTCCTTGTGGCTTGCTGCCTGCCCTTCCTGCATTATGCCGGGACCTGCCCACCCACCCCTTACTTGTGCTGTGGTTGTCTTTGGCTCTAGCTTGTCTTTCCTCAAAAAGCTGCCCCCTGACCAGTGGTAGCCAGCCCTTAGCTGCCTGCAGCTTCAATCTACAAAGAGGGGAAGGAATGAAACAGAAAAGTGGAGGTGCTACTGTGTTTGCATCCTCCAAGTGCAAAAATAATAAGAGTACAAGAGGCAACTGGGAACTGAAGCTCCTGCAGTTCTTTAAGTCTGGCTCCAGGCCACTCCATCTGCATGATAATAAGACACACGCAAGTACCTTCAGTCAGTGTAGTCTGAGAACAGGACCATTGACAGGACAGCCCCCACTTACTCTCTTTCACTGTTTTTTTTGAGTGGGAAGAAAGTACCATACCTTAGTATTTCCTGGGTTTAAGATGTCTCTATTGATTTTAATTAACCTTCCCTTAGGCTCACAAACAAAACAACACTGCTTCTAAAAGCAAATGAAATTAACTATGTTCCATAGGATTTTCAAGGCATTTCTAGCTCATAAAGAGACAAATAAGGGTTTGGTAGGTGGCTTTTAAAGAGATATGTGCTATACAATATGTCACTAATATCTAATTGTTCTGTCCAGTCAATAGTTCAACATCATTAAGGTCCATGCCATAAGCATGCTATAAAATTATAAAATTAATTATCTGGCATGAGTTTTGCAGAACAATTACATTGTATTTTCCTTGATCTTTGTGTGCTGTTTACACAATTACCACAGTCAAGAAGAACATTTTGAACTTGAGAAAGTAATTTTCACTAGATACATGAAAACTTAACTGGTAGTACAATTTGCCAGCCTGAAAATACAAGTAGTTGATCACAGAACGTTTCCAACAATTCCAACTCCTGTAGAATAAGGTTTCTCGTTTTTGGAAGTAATTCAGAAAAGAAGTAAAATGAATAAGGTAGAGGGATACAAGTCGTCTCTGAAAGCCAAGTTTGCACGTAGACAGCCTTAACATCTTCTCTAACAGAATGAAATGTTCATCAGATAAAGTTGCACTGCCATGTATTAGCATTACAGCTACAAATGTTCTTAAGCTCAGTCTTTCTGAAATGTTACTACCAGCCAGCAGTGAAATAGTAGATAGTATACACTATTCATCTATAACGCGGTTCTTTTCACATAGCTTTAGCAGAGAAATCTTGCATTAAAATGATTCTAAATTACAGTTTATGCCATTCAGCAACGTACATGTAATGAGAAATAAAGTCAATCAGAGCCATTTAGGTTTTCTACAGATTGCTGCAACAAAATAATTCTTGTGCTACCAAGTGGAGTGTAAATAGGACTACTTGAGTCATAACTAACACTGATTTCCTATGTTTTGAAAAAATATATGGAGTTATTTCAGCAGTATAGCCAGAAGCAAAGAAAGAAAAAAGAAACTTAGTAATATTTGTGCAGTTTTTCATGGTTCTACAAAAGCAGTTGGGTAATTGTACCAATCTTTTCAGTTGGTCACTACACATCTGGTTTAAATGAGAGTTCTTATAAGATAAAATAATCAAATAAGATCACAGGTTTTGCTCAATAAAACAAAATTTCAAAAATCACTAACATTCTGGCCATACACACTATTCTTCTCAGAGAATATAAACTTGAGTACTTGCACTGCAGTATTTTTCACTGACAGATCTAGATGGCCTGCAGGTTTTCTTAAGCTGTAGTTCAACTGATAACTCTCCTGAGTTTTTTGCTTCTCATTTACTACTTCTCCTGCAACAGCTGCCAGTGTACTAATAAAGTAGCTCTACTGATGCTGAACAACTGTGAATATCAGTGTAAAATATGGTTGCTCCACCCCATCTGTTATTTATCTGCTCTCAGAATTGCTTGAGCATGAAGGCAGAATAGTCTCTGAAGATCCCTCCTGTTTTTGTATTTCAGAGGGCAGGGCTAGCATGCTGGATGCTTCTCATTTACTGGCAAAAAGCTGCATGAAATATTTATTCTGTCTCAGTCTTTAGTGCTTCTACCTGGACAACTTTCCTATTGGAAGTAGTGTTTAGCTGAATTATTCCTCTTTGTGCTTCAGTTTCAGGAACATGCAAAACACAGAGCTCAATGTAGAGCTCCCAGACTCTTTGACTAGGAGGATTATCTGATAATCTTCCCCTATCTATAAGTTTGAGCTCTGTGATTGGCCCGCTATAGGTAATGGAGTTGACTTGCAAAAACCACATGCTCTTTGTATGTCTTATGGATGAGACTCAATGGACTTAATGTCTATGCAGTATTATTCCCCAGACCCTAGGATTCTTTAGTGAGCCCATCTTCAGATGGCTTTTTTTCATATAATTCCAATAACATTATCAAGATCATATTTTGAAATGTGTAAAGGCAAAAATAAAACATCCTGAGATGCACACTCAGAGAGCAGTACTGAAAAGGTTAACATTCCCAGTTAAAGCAATTAAATGTTTTATTTTTTATTTTGGGGATTAAGCAAGCAACTCAGGCATTGTAACAAATCAAGCTGACAAGTCCTATTCACATAAATGACAACGTGCAGACAAAAATTAGATTAATTTCCAAAATAACAATAATTCTTTTACCCAGAATGCCATGTTTATGGAAAGTGTTCAGAACATTGCTTCCAATTATTTCCAACTTTGCAACAAATTATTACAGAACAACCTTTTCTTTATAAAATTACCCTATTTTGATGACTCATTGAACCTTTCATTCCTTGTATAAATGGACCTTCTTCATTACGTAAACACAGAAGGGATGCAATTGCTAAACAAAAGCAAGAGAGACGGGAAAGAAATAGTTTCCTTGCTAATGTAACCATACATTTATGAAAACTTTGCTAAATTAATGTAGCTGCAGGGTTCATAATAGCCTATGTGCACTTATGCCTTGCCAGATGATGCATAGGTTATTTCTCTGGAATTAAGCAGTCATGCATATTTACCTCACAGTAATATCTCATGACAAACACCTACGCATATATAGAAATACACTTACAATCATGCACAAAAAAACCTGACAACTAATTATTCTAGGAGTTTTCAATAAGAAGAAAAAGAAATCAAAGAAAATGGTCATACAATATAGTAGGTAAAAGTGGTCAACATAGCAATAGTTAGAAAATGGCAGGGCAAGGTCCAACTGTTCCCTTATAAACAGCTCTTTGTTTTTTGATCATTCACTCTGTTTTAAATCACAGAATGTCGGGGTTGTTAGATTGTTAGTACTCAGTTACTGGTTGATGGTGATTGGATGGATACACTAAAATGTATGAGAGTCAGCTTCGTATCACTGATATCTAGCTGCTGCGGAGTTACATAGCTTTGCTTTTAGATCTGGCTCCTGCTGTCCAAAGCCTTTTAAACATTAGGTTATTACAATGCATAATTTATCACTACTGACTAAAGTTAGTCATGCATGGAAGACAAAAGACCAAGCAGGGTGCTTGTCTAGGGGGATATATGCTGAATATTCATAGTTGCTGGTCATTGTCTCTTCAGTCCTAAATCAGAGACCTGATTATCTAAGAGTGTCTCTGTCCCCTACTAGGGCACATGCTGTGGGCAGGATATGCTTTGTAAGTAGTCCTGGATCTCTGTGATTTGGCTTTATTCAGGAACAGTCCAGGAACACAGCCAAAGCCATTTGTGTAGAAGGATTTTTCAGAGAGAGGTAATGCTATTTTTTAGGAGACAACTGTTAGTGAAAATACTGGGGTTTATGTTATTCACTGGCTGGCTAACCTGAGTTGATTTGTTCATGCTGAATGTTTGATTTTTTAATCCTGCTGGATGTAGAATACCATTGAAAGATTAAGTAGGAGAGCCTAGAGCTTTATGTACAGCATTTTTTTTCATGACGTAAAACTAACTAAATAAAGAACAAAACCTGGAATGAATAGTGGGAGCACCATTTGCCTTTGTCATCTTCCTGCAGTCTATGCTTTTTTCTTTACTTGCACTCATATAAATTCTCTCCAAGCCTGATATGTTTAGCTAAAAGAAAGAAACAATCCTCACCATAAACCATCACATGGAAACAATGTTCAGATGCTAGTCTAAATGCTGGACTGTGCTTTGCCCTATGCGTAAATGTTCTTCCTCAAAAACACAGCTAGAAAACTTTTCTTTTTCTTACTTATTTTAGCAAATAGTAATCTTTTCCCCTATAATAATTACAGGAGTTGTAATTATCTACTGACTTAATGTCCTGCACATCTCAGGCTTCTGATCTAACTTTCCTTTGTTGGCCATCCTCAGAATAAGATACCCTGAGTGAACAGTGTTATTTATTCCTCCCTCAAGAGAACTGTATGCCCTCTATGTAATTCATTCCTATGTGGTTAAACTTTTATTTTAGTCGATGTTATCATATTGTGCAGAGAGCTTTTTGTGTTTCTACTACTTTCCAGGAACACAGAGCCTTCCCTAAACAATTCATAAAATAGGGTGTCATCTTACTTTCTCCATGATAACAGTTCTTTATTATGAAAATGTGAATGTAGTGAGACTGTATAAACAAGGAAAAGAAAGACTGTACTGTGAAGTCTTCAATGTAATTTACAAAGTGCCTGATCATATGCCATAGGAAAATTTTTCCTTCATCCTCATAAACTAACTCTGTAAACTGAAGGGCACAAGAAGACCATGCAGCTGATGATTAAAAAAAAAGCACTTTGCAAAAAATGGCAGCTGCGGTTTTTGAGGTATATTACTAAAAGTGAGAGTTTTTGGATCTGCTCTTTTTTCAAGTCCCCTGTGAGTCACATTACCATCATCTCTTCATCTGTAGGGGACAAACTCTGTCCCTTCTGTGAATTATGTCAGCAATCTTCCATCAGACACATGCAATATTGCTAGGTGACACCTTGCAGCAGGTGTTCACTTCTTCCATATGGTGCTTCACACATTTACTTGAACTATCGTATCTGAAGCATATTGAATTTGTTCAGCCTACAGAAGTTGTCAAGCTAGATGGACGACATTCTTTTAAGTATGTACATTCATCTTGGCTTGACAAGTGTCCATTTGACACTGAGTTGAAATTCTTTTCCTGAGAAGGCTCCAGAATACCATATTACCTGTTATTGTAATTGTTGTGCTGCCAGAACTTTGCAAGGAGTGTTTGCAGATTCCTACTGGCAAATTACTTTTACCTTGATATGTCAAAGTATAAAGTATCTAGTTTTCCTGTTCTGAATTGGATAAGTGAACACACTTTATAAACAATAGAAAAGTTCTTACCCCCTTTTAGACTTTCATTTCATAAATGAGAGTATTGTCTGTGCTACTGGCTCCTTCAATGGGGTATCTATGTCATTTAAAGTGGCCTTTACTGGAAAGTTGAATTTTAATGTTCTTTAAACATTTTTTTTTGTTTTTAAACACATACTATTGACAGGCTATATAATTATTCTCTATTCACTCGTTCAGCACAATGCCACCTACAGCAATGAATCCTTAACTGCTTTTGTATTTAATGAAAGGATCAAGTAATTTACTATGTCTGTGTAACATTTGACATCATGATTTAACTGAGGCTGCAAAGTTCTAGACAGTTTAGTAAGAATACTTATTGATTTGGACAAAGCAGGGAAGGATGACATGGTCCCTGTAAAGTGGGATTCAAAATCAGCAGGCCAGAGCATCATTTGTAATCTGACAAAAATTACTTTCTGTGCAAGCAGGACTTTTTTATTTATTTATTTATTTATTTATTTTAGCCCACTATATCATAATAGCAAAAATAAGCAGACAAAAAAGCTTGCTCAATCTATCTTAGGATGATACATATGAAAAGGCTGGTATATATGTAGTAGCAAATGTGTCAATCCCCTATCTATATAGTGCTAAAGATCCTCTAGCCTACTTCCTAGCATTTTCCTGCACTGAACAGATTCTTGGCAGTAACCCCAAAATTAATGAAGCAAACATGTCTTTTCTACAAAATCACTTTCACAATTATGTTTTTCTATAACAGATTTCACTCTAACAAGCTGGTGCCGCTTGGTACTTACTGCTGTATCTTTGGGATTTTATCTTGTTACTTGCTGTAGCTGGATATCAGTAGCTGAAGTAAAAATATCCACAAAAAATAGCATTTTGTTTATCAAAACTAAAACTGGAGAAAGAAGGATTCAGACTTTTAGGTCATAAAAACCCAAGAGTTATAATACATGTAATTTATTAGATTTAAGGCAATTGCTCATAAAGCATTTTAGTTCTCATTTCATTGGCTAGTGCCGTGTAGGTGATGGCCTTATGAACAAGTATTTCTTCTTGCATTTGCTCTGATTTCAATAGAAATCAGGTTCATAAACAATGAATACCTGCAGTCACTGGAGCTTTCACCCAAAGGCACTGCTATCCAAAGAATTAGTGTTCGTTTTTTCAGGCACTTCTGGCCTGCCTGCAGATGCTGGTGGTTGTGTGAATGGCTGTCAGCATTTTCCTGCCTGTCTTGTCCCACAAGTGAGCTTAAAATCAGTCCATCAGAAAATATTTGAAGAGCATTCCATTTGTATATTCTGATCCTAGTAAACTGTCTAGAAGACAGTAATGTTTATGTAGGGTTAGATTAAAAGTCCACCTAGCTCAATATCCTGTCCCTCCTTCTGAACAGGAATAAATTGTTTTTACTTCATCATATTGTGACTCAGCCACAAAGTATAATTGGAGATCTTTCTGCAAGACCTTGCCATCTGTTTTAGCTGACCTCCAAATGACTGGTCATCCCTTCACTGATCACTTGTGAGTTTGTTTATCTGTCCTAGTATAGAACCTTTTCACAGAATCACAGGGTGGCTGAGGTTGGAAAGGACATCTGGAAGTTGTCTTGTCCAGCTCCCTGCTCAAGCAGGGCCACTTAGAGCCAGGATGAAGACCCTGGAAGCTTCCTTAGGTTCCCCAAAGGTGAAAAACTCTGGAACCCTCCTGGGCAACCTGTACCAGTGCTCAGTCACCCTCATAGTAAAAAAGTGATTCAACCTCCTGTGTTACAGTCTGTGCCTACTGCCTCTGCCCTGTCACTGGGCACTGCTGAAAAGGGCCTGACTCTGTTCTTTTCGCACTCTCTTCAGGTATTTATATGCATTACTATGATTGTCTCTGAGCCTTCTTTTCTCCAGACTGAATAGTCCCAGATTTCTCAGCCTTACCTCATATGTGAGGTGCTCCAGTCCCTAAATCATGTTTGTGGCCCTTTGTTGAACTCTCTCCAGTATGCCCATGTCTCTCTTGTACTGAGGAACCCAGAATTAGACACAATACTCCAGGTGTGGCCTCACGAGTGCTGAGTAGAGGGGAAGAATCATCTCCTTGGACTTGCTGACAACACTCCTAATGCAGCCCAAGATACCTTCTTTGCCAATAGGGCACATTGCTGGTGCATGTTCAACCTGGTGTCCACCAGGACTCCCAGGTCCTTTTCTGCTAAGCCACTTTCCATCTGGGTGGCTCCATATTGTTGCACGGAGTTGTTCTTCCTCAAGTGCAGGACTTTGCACTCCTCCTTGCTGAACATCATGAGGTTCCTGTTGGCTTATTTCTCCAGCCTGTTGAGGGCCCTCTGGATGGCAGCATGGTGCTCTGACGTATCAGCTACTTAGCCCATTTTTTGTGTCATCAGCAAATTTTCTGAGGGTATACTCTGCCCCATCATCCAGACAATTAATGAAGATGTTGAACAGTTATAGACTCAATATTGACCCCTGGGGTACACTGCTAGTCACTGGCCTCCAACTAGACTTTGCACAGCTGATTACAACCCCCTGGGCCTGGCCTTTCATCCAGTTTTCAATCCGCCTCTCTCTTTGTTCATCCAGCCTGTACATCAACAGCTTCTCTATGAGGATCTTATGGCAGACTGGGAGACAGTGTCAAAGGCCTTATTGAATTCCTCATGGACAATATCCACTGCTCTTTCCTCATCCATCAGGCCAGTTATTTCATTGCAGAAGTTTGTCAAGTTGGTCAAGCATGACTTCCCCCTGGTGAAGCCATGACAGCTATTCCTGATTATTTTCTTGTCATTCATGTGCTCGAAAAATGGTTTCCAGGCTTAGCTGCTCCATCACCCTCCCAGGGATTGAGATGAAACTGTCTGGCCTGTAGTTCCCTGGGTCCTCCTGTTTGCCCTTCTTGAATACAGGAGTGACTTTTGCTTTTCTCCAGTCCTGGGGAACTTCCCTCAGTCATCGTGATTGACCAAAGACTGTTGAAAGTGGCCTTGCAATGACATCTGCCAGTTCTCTCAGCACTTGTGGTGTATCATGTCAAGTTTGCTTAAGTATTCCCTGAACTGACCATCTTCTACCAAGGGTACATCTTTATGCCAACCTTTCCCCCTGATCTCTCAGACTTGGGATTTCTGAAGGCTAGTCTTGCTAGTAAAGACTGAGGCAAAGATGGCATTAAGTATTTCCTCCTTTTCCATTTCCCATGTAATCAGGTCTCCCATCTCACTGAGCAATTGGTCCACGTTTTCCCTAGTTTTTCTTTTGTTGCCTAAGTATGTACTCACAGAAACCTTTCTTCTTGTCATTGACATGCCTGGCCAGATTCAATTCTGTTTGGGCTTTAGCTTTCTTAACTTCATCCCTGGATGCTCAGACAATGTTTGTATATTCCTCTCCATTTACTTGTCCTTGCTTTCCCCTTCTGTATACTTCCTTTTTTTATCTGAGTTTCTCTAGGGAGCTCCTTGTTTCTCCATGCAGTCCTCCTGGCATTTTTGCCTTACTTCTTATTCATTGGGATGGAATTCTCTTGAGCTTGGAGGAGATGATCTTTGAATATTAACCAGCTTTCTTGAGCTTCCTTTCCCTCCAGGGTCTTATCCTGTGGGTCTTTTCCAAGCAGATATTTGAAGTGACCAAAGACTGGACTCCTGAAGGCCAGGGTTGTGAGCTTGTTTTACACTCTCTTCCCTGACCCCAGGATTCTGAACTCCACAATCTCAGGGTCACTGCAGCCAAGATTACCTTTGATCTACACATCCCCAACAAGCCTCTCAGTGAGTATGAGGTCCAACAGAGCACTTCTCATTGGCTCTTCAATCACTTGGAGGTGGAACCTCCTGGATTCCTAATGACCTGCTGTGTTGTCCCTCCAACAGATATCAAGTGGCTGATCAGGACTAGGGCCTGTGAATGAGACATTGCTCCTACCTATCTGCCTCACCCACTTGTTTTTCCTGGTCAGATGGCCTATAGCAGACGGCCACCATCATGTAACCTTTGCATATTTTCTCTTTAATCCTAACCCATAAGCTTCCTGTTGGCTCCTTGTCCATCCCCATGCACTGCAGCTGCTTTCTCACATAAGGGCAACACCTACTCTTTGTCTTATCTTCCTATCCTTTTTAGAGAGCCTGTATCCCTCCATTGCATACTCCAGCCATGGGAGCCATCCCACCATGTCTCCATGATCCCAACAAGATCATAGCTTTGCAACTGCATGCAGATCTCTAACTCAGGTTTATTCCTCATACTGAGTGTGTTAGTATACAGGCACTTAAGTAGGGCATCCCAGCATGTTGAGTTCCCAGAGAGGGTTTGGAGGATTTGTACACAATGGTACCCTGTAGGCACGTCCTTGACCATGTGCAGTTTGTGGAGGTGACCCCACTGAAGCCCTGTTTTTTTGACTTTATGTTCCCTTCCCATCACAACACCCTGTGCCCTTTTCTCAGCAATCTATCACAGGCCTGCTGGTTGCCCTCTCCCTCCCTCATCATTCCTAGTTTAAAACACTCCTAATGAAGTTAGCCATCCTATTGGCAAATATAGTTTTGCCCTGCTTAGTTAGGAGCCACGTATCTCTCCCAAGCAGACACCTGTCTGCAAACAGGGTCACATGGCCATAGAACCCAAAACTCTGCTGCCAACACCAGTACTGCAGCCAATTATTAACTTGCTCTATTAGTGCTCTTCTTACACCCTTTCATCTCACTGGCAGGATTGAGGAGACCACCCAGGTCCCCATGCAGTTAGCTACCACCCCCAGAGCTCTGTAGTCACTTTTGATACTTTTATGACTCTTAGTAATTTTATGGTCATGACTTCCATCTTCCCAGCTTTTCCTCTGTGGGGACCTCACTCATCTGTGGCATTGGCTATATTTGCCTTTGTAAATGTAACTTACTTTTTAAAACTAACTCCCATTCCGCTGATGCTAAAGCCAAGTTAAGCAGCAGATTATGCACTATAGAGAGCTTTTTACATTTTACATTAGAGTTTCTTAAAAATACTTGGCAATTTCTTGCTATAACATTTAGCAATTTGTTGTAAAACCATTTCTATCAACATTTCAGTTTTACACAGTTCATCACTGTAAGTATGGAGAGAAATCATCAGTGCAAGAACCTCCCAAAATCTCTCTGTGAAACAATGAAAAATGTTAATTAGTCTTGCAAAGACTTCGGTTTCCTTTTATAGGATCATAATTTACAAGCTTCACAGCCTACTGCTTTATACTTTCAACTTTAGTTTCTGTGGTGTTTTAAAGTGTGTTGGCATGAGGAAGCTGCCCATAAAAATCTTTCCTCATGCACCTTATTGTACTTTTACTTTTATAAAGTTTTCAAAGTTTGTTCTCTTCAGTTTTTCCCAGTAAAGATATAGTTTTCTTTTTCTGAGGGATGTCTGGGCTTGTAATAATTTTCTAATACTTTAATTTGATCACATTCATTTTTATTAAGTTCTTTTGAAGTCTTACTCCTTTTGTGGCTGATACCACTGATCCATTATGGCAGCAATGATCATTCTCTGTGTGCCACACAGGTCTTTTACTTTTTGGCTGTGCCTTCTGATTTCTTTCTTCTTCATTTTGTTCATTCCCTTTTTAAAAGTAGACATTTACTACAAGATATTTTTTTCTTCTTTTTTTTTTCCCTATAAGCATTAGAATTTCACTTATTATTGCCACTATTATAGAGCTTCCCTTTGGCAGTTTTATCTTGAATAGTGATCTTAACAATTTGCAAGGCAACCAAAGACTGTCCCAGATCTTGAAGTCTCTAACTGGCTGGTTAAAGAAATATCCATTGATGGTGTAAAAAATGTTAACATTACACCATGGTATATTATGAAATCAACCCAGTCCACATAAAATCATCAAAATATCCTGTTTTGTACACTTACAACATTTCAAATGTCTGTTACTTTACACACTCATTGTTATCATGTTAGAGGACCTCAGTATTGTACTTGCCCTTCTTCAACACAGAACTTTATTTATTGTGGTCTTCTGTGATATCAGCAATGCATTACACACATCTGACTTAAAGCTTTAACATAAGGCACATGTCTCTTCTGGCATGATTATCTCCTAGTCACAGATAATTTTTACTTTCCGATCTACAGAGTTTCACTTATCTTGCTTTCATCAAACTTTGGAGAAATCTGTTATATTTCCATTTTAACCCTGAGATTTTCATTAACCTTTTTATTTTTCAGATTCTGAACATTTGTGAAGAGGTATACACACATTTCATGTATGTCTGTCTATTTTTATATACCTTAAATATTGCATAATGTTTCTTGATGTTATTTTTCAATACTTTCTACCCATATTTTAGAACTTTGTTCTTATTCATATTCAGAGAATTAAGGTCATTTTGTTTCTGTTTGTTTGTTTGTTTTTTCCTGAGGGGATTCTGCTATCCATTATCTTGATCAGAGTGCTCTTTCCACTGTTTTGCATTCTTCTGCATTTTAGGTATAAAGAAAAAAATACTCAGACTGTCTTAGTTTTAATTGTTATGGTCTGGCACAGAGTCAGCAAATGGCCATTTTGTTGTAACACACTTTTTCCTGAAGAAATTCCTTTCACTTTAAAGCTTTTCTTAGTTCTTATGAACCACTAACATCTCCCATGTTTTTTCCATTATCCTGCCAAGATTCATGCTCCTTTTCCTCCCCCATGCATGTTCCTATCCTTCACAGAGGGCTTATATTTTCTGTTTTTTTCACCTCTCTATATCAAAATACAAATGCCATATCTTACTGAGAGGGCTAGAGCTGACAGATCCTCACAGGCTTTAGAGAAGTGCTGCTTGCTGTGACTAGAACCAGACTTACAGGCTCCCTGCCTCAGGTTGGTCAACCAACAAACAAATCTTACCTTTTGGATTTCCTTGGGAACCTCCTTAGGAAATTATCTACTTGGAATAATCAGACAGAAAAGAGAAATTTCACAAAAGTGGTGAGCAGAATATTTATACCCACAAAGGCTATGTTTTCAAGCTTACAAGAAACCAAATAATTAAATCACTAAGCACCACTATTAACAACACTCCTGATTGGAATCTGGTACTGAACCTGAACTGTTTCGTAGGACATACAGATCTATTCTACACTTCTGAAAGTGTTTTTCTTCTCCTTTGCCACCCTCATGATCTCTCCACAGAAATTATAGGTAACCAAGAAGGATTGGAGTCAGGTTTTTTTTTTTTTTCCTGGCAGCTCTATGTTCTATCTTCCCCTGCAAAGAACTAAAGCTCTGCAGGTGAGATCCTGCAGGTCCCAGGAGGAAAGATAATATGGTGCCAATAAAATGTACTCCAACACTGTGCTGCAGTTTCCAGCATGGGAAAAAATGCTGTTGCCCTACTAATATCATAGCAGTATGAGGAAACAGTGAGGGGGAGAAAAAAAAAGAGAAATTAGAAATTTCTATCAGCTACTGCTCAAAACATTTAATATTATTGTAGTAACTGGTACTATGGTGAAAAAGTCAAATGGGTATTATCAATTGTTACCACAGAGTGGGAACACAGTAGAAGAAACTTCTGACCATTGCCAGCCTCTGCCAGTCTTCAGGAAACATGACAGAATTCCTTCAAATTGTCAAGCTTACCTTCCTATATGCACCCATTCTCCTTTGCTGCAAGTTATAAAAATAAGCAGGTTCACATTTCTGCTGCAAATTTGCTTTTTTCTTCTTTTTATTATTGTTATTTACACAACACTGCTTCTCACAATTATGTGTGCAAATACAGGAAAATCACCTATAGTGTGTATTGCTCCTCATACATACAGATGTCTCTGCAATCAGAATTGATGAGCTGGTTTAAAAAATGTGGGGAAAAATATGACAGCCAATGTCAGAGGAAAAGAATAAACTGCTGGGGAATCACTCCCATACACAGCTGAATACCTAGAAGCCTTTTTCTGTGTCTCCACGATAGGGGAAAGGGTATATGTTAAAGCAACATCACAAGGAGAATCTCTTTTAAATTGGCTGGATCCCAGCGATAACAATGTTAGTGATAATTAATTGCATGTGTTGTGTACAATGTTTTCTACTTTGACAAGACAGAAACAACTTTTATTTGTACTTTGTAGAGAGAACACTAAGACCAGGTGAGAGCTCACCCCTGAACTTCCTCTTCAATGTGTCATGTGCACAGGGTGCACTCTGCATTGTGATTGATAACTGTGAAATTATTCCCTGCCTTGAGAAAAGATGGGGAAAGCAAAAAAATAAACACAAAATACTAAAAAAGTAAATGCACAGATGTATCTCTTCTGTTACTATAAAACCACAGTGGTATTAACAATAAGATATTTTAATCTGGTAGTAAAGTCAAGTTTTAAGGATTAACAAGAAAAACCAGCCAGGAGTCAGAAGAGCAGGTGGACTGGAAAGGAGTGAACTTTAGCCACCATAATCTTCTTGGGACCTTGGGATCTAAAGACAGAAGTGTAAAAGACTTTTATTAATATTCATGTTATTTTCAGAGTAGGTAATTAGCTAACAATTTTTGTAATAGAAATTTGACCTGGGAAGGGTTTTAATGATTTACCTCATTTCTTGTTTTTGTTGAAAAATTTAAGTGTATTCATATGAAGTATTACATATATAAAGAGACAAGAGGTTGGTCACTTTGAAAACCAATCTGAAAAGCAATATGTTTTACATGAGAGCCAAAGATAGATATAGCCAAAACAACTAGCTTTGTGTTGTTTTTTTTTAAGTTATACCAGCTTGCATACTATAACCTAGAGCCAGTATAGTCCAGATGAACCTCTGAATTGATTACACCGCAAGGCCTTTTCAAATAAGTCAAGATCTGAAGCAATTTATTAACAAAATATACTTTTATGTCAAGGTATGAAAAAAGAAGCCAGAGCATCCTTGCAATCAAGCTGGGATGCTATGGTCTACATAAATGGTCCAGAGAACAGGTGAAAACTCACTGGATTGTCAGGATCAAAAGGAAGTAGATAATGTTTCATATCCTACCTGAAGGCCCATTCCAAGTGGAGTGCCTCAAGGATCTATTCTGGGACTTGTCCTGTGCAATATCTCTGTAAACAACCCAGAAGAGAAGGAGTGAACCCTCATCAGGTTTCTAAATGATGCCAGACTGGGGGTGCAGTGGATAAACCCAAGAGCAGGCCTGATATTCAGACAGGCTGGAGGAAAGGGGCAAAGGGCAACTCCATGAAATTCAAAAAAACTGAATGTGAATTCTTTCACCTGGGATGGACCAATGCCTCAAAAGGTACGAACTAGGGACTGATCAGCTGAGCAGCAGCCCTGCTGAACAGCTTCTGAGGTTCCTGGTGGACAGTGGGTTACACAGAAGAAAGCAGTGTGCCTTGGCAGAAAAGAAGGCTAATAGCACCCATGGCTATGTCAAGGAGAGTGCAGCCAGTTGATCAAGAGACTTGATGATTCATCTTTTGGCAACTGCTTTTAAACTGCAACTGAATACTTGGTCCTGTTTGAGGCCCTCCATGACAAAAATGATGTTGGTAAACTGGAGTAAGTTCAGTGGAGGGCCACCAGGATGGTCAGGGCTGGGAAGGAGGGGCTGAAGCACTTGCTCTTTAAGGAGATGCTGAAGGGCTGGGACTTTTTCATTCTGGAGATGAGACAGCTTTGGAGGGCACCTAGCAGTAGCTCCCCAGTGCCTATGAGCATGTTACTGAGATGAGGTCAGTCTCTTTCTACAGACATAACAGACAATGGTTATAAATTGTAAGAGGGGGTGTTCTGACTGGTTATAAGGTAAAAAAAAATGTCACTTAAGAAAATTACGCTTTGGAAAAGGTTACCCTGAGAAGTTGTGCTGTCTCCATCCTTTGAGGTTTTCAAGACCTTTGTGGATAAAAAATTGAATAACCTGATCTGAATTCAGTGGTTAGCATGCTTGGTGAGGTTGGACTGAAGATCCCCCGAAGTCCCTTCCAGCCTGAATTATGCTATGATCTCTAAAGGATTTAACCTCCACCCCACCCACCCCTCTCCCACCCCAAGTTCCTTACAGCTGGAAATCAGAATCAAACCATTGATAACAGAGACTCTTCATACATGGACAGTCTCAGCCCTGACTTCACAGTAGGAAGTAGTAAGAGACTGGGTTGCCTAATGCAGGAATACAGCAAATCAGATATTTTTGGTGAGGAGAAGGAAAGGGACATGAAAAAGTTTTGAAATTCTTCTATAAGTACAGGTATCCTGCTCCTCTTCTCTATCTGAGTAGTAAGCCTGTCCTCCTTAAGAAAACCATTCCCTTGTTTCTTTTTCATGTCGTCATCATCATCATCTCTGTCCATTTCACAGACTCTGGAATAAGATCCTTAGATCTCAACATTTCCTCTCTGTTCTTTAAGTGTCAGGATATATGGATTACTGATTTGAATAGAATGAACCTTGTTATCGAATCTGACAATCAAATCATGGAAAATTTGGAAAAGACTTCAAAATGTCAGACCCACATTTGGCTTTCTGTTCACCAGAACTGGTTCCTTCTCTGACAGTGCAGTAAGCGTCTCCAACCTGTGCCAGTGCCAGTTCTTCCATTCCAGGTTGCAGGCTGGTCTCTGCACTTGTCTATGTTGAATTTCATCTAATTTCTCTTGCACAGTTCCTCAAATTTATCAAGGTCACTTGGAACCCTATCATTCTGTTATGTTGAAAGCATGTTAAAGTCAAGATAAATTATATCCACTGCCTTCCCCTTGCCCACAGATCTAGTAATTTTGTGACAAGATAATCAAGTTGATATAGAATGTTTTCCCTGTAGGAAGTCTGCACCCAAAACAAAAGCTTCCACCCAATATTTTTTTTTTCCTTTTGGCTGGAAATGGCTTCCATGAACACTTGTTCCAGAACTGAGGTGAGGCTGTCTAGCCTGTAATTCCCAGATCTATCTTCTGGCATTTGTGGAAGACAGGTGTTGCATTTTTTCTTTTGTGCAAACCAGGGACCCTCTCTCATTGCTACAACGTCTCCAAGATATCGGAGAGTGTTTTTTTAAATGACATCATCTAAGTCCTTATTTTACAAACACATTAAAAGAAGAGTTTAAAAGTAATGCTAAATAACTGACAGAACTTGCAGTATAATGTTATACATTCTACAAGTTTGCTTTAGCAGTCTTGGATGCTTTTTGCAGACCCATGGTTCATAGGTTCTACCATATTTTGACACAGTGATATGTGGATGAAAAGGAAGAACCTTACAGCTGCTTCACAGGCACACCTTTCTACAAATGAAGATTAAATTAGAGCCTGCTAGTTTTAGAGATCAAATTAAATGTGAATGAAAAAAACTGCATGAGTGTTACTCATTTTAAAGACATGTATTGTACAAAAGCCAGCTATCTCCACATTTTTTGAAGGTGTTTAAGGTCTTCCACACTTTGTCAGGGAGGGCTATGGAAGTTAGCTTTTTCCCTAATAGCATCAGCTATTCACTTTAGTCTTGGAGATTTACTTCTGACTGCCCTTTCTGTCACCAATTATTTTGTGTGCACACCAAAGGAAATCAGTCAAGACTGTCAGCAGCATTGATCCTGCTTCTCTCTGCCAGATGTTATTCTTGTCCATCTGCTCACACTTGCTTTGCACAACATGAAAAAGAACTGGAGGCTGTGAAGTGACACTGCAATTAACCTTGTAAATGATTCCCTTTTGCAAATGAAACCAGCAATTGGGTCCATAACTTACACAATTAAGAGCAATGTATCTTAGTCATTTTCTGTAATCCTCCATTTAATATTTGATCATTGATTTAATGTTTAATACAGTGGAAACATTGTTCTGTGTCCCTTATTTCTTGAACGTCCTTGATTTTAAGGATAGTCATCAAGATAGTAGCTTGATCTTGCAAAGCGTTACTTGTGTGAGCGCTTTGATGAAGGCCAACGTGATTATTCACATGAATAAAGGTTTGCATGGGTAAATTGTTATATTTCAAACACTCATCTCTGTCTTCTTTACCTGTTTTCCTTAAAATTAATTGTATGTGTGGAGGGGCCTATAGGTGTTAAATACAAATATTTTCAAAACTCACATTTCTGTGTAACATGATTTGAATTTTTGTCGCTTCTTAAAACAGTTATTAATAATCTTTTTCAACCAAGGAAAATTGAAGTTGCCTGCCGATATCATTTGACATCATGTGAATGAGAACATGCATATTTATATGTGATATATACTAAAGGGGAACATTTGGAAGAGTGAACATTTCAGGCAGATATTTTGCTAGTCTAGCAAATTCAAATACCTTAATCCTTAAGGGTAAGTGTATCTGTTATTCCAGACCCCTGGTTCTATTATGTAAAGGCTGCCAGTATGTTGCAAATTTTTGAAGGAAACTACTATTCACTGAGAAATAAATGAAATAAATGACCAGGGACTTGTTATAATCGATGATTCTGATGACCAGGTCAAGAGTTGCAGTTAGGCTTCCAGAGACGAAAGCACATTCCATTAAATTATTGTATAGCATATCTTAACTGTTATTTCATTTCAAACTCCACAAATGTTTTCTTATTCAGATGAAAGCCACTAGGTTACTATCATAAGCAGTAGTATTATGTGAAACCTGCATCCTGGTCATGACCTGAAATTGAAAACTGAGTCTTCAGTTGATAAAAACATTGAATGCTACAGCTGGAATTACAGGGCTGACCCCTACACTTTGCTAAATTAGCATGACTCTATACACAGGGCAGAGGATATCACTTGCTGCACCATGTCTTGTTTCAGCTGAACCAAAAAATGCAAGAACCTGCCATTGTGCTAGTCTTGGTAGATATGGGAAAACATTCCAGGTTGCTGAAAGTAGCCTTTCTTTGTTTTGTTGAAAAAGAAAAATCCTATTACTCAGTCACCTATGGATCTGTTTTGAAACATCTGCTTCCCCCACAATGCCTGGGGATTCTTCTCAAATAGTTAAAATAAGTTGCAAGAAATTGCATTAAACATTTCTGATAAATATAAAATATTAAACAGAATATGCTTGCTAAGTACAATAAGACCTGCCATTAATGTATATAATTTGTTTTTATTTGGTCAGGTTTCTTTAGTTTTTGTCAAATCTGTTATAAAATCAACTAAGAAGGGTCATTACTTGTCAACTATAATACTAACTAGATCTTTTTCCTATTGTGTACGCGAACATTCGTCTTGTAGTTCACTGAAATAGTCTTACTTCTAGTCTTGTCATTTCAAGGTTCTCAGTCATGGGGCTTTTTTATACCTTGCAACTTTTATAGTGCAGGTCTGGAGACACTAGAAAAATAATTAACAATTAAGAATTCCAGATTTTTTTAAAAGAAGTTTAGCTTCTCTGAATGGAGATGATCAGTTTGAGAGCAAATAGAACCTGAATCTATCGTGATTTTAAGTATTATTAAATGAAACAGCTTTGTCTTTTCTCAAGAACAAACTGATTATGAGAACTTGGCAATTCTTGTAACATTGTTTACAAATAATTTACAGATTAGCTGTGTGCTGCTCCTGCTTACATGGGCTTATTTTGCAAGTAAAACGTTATCCTAGGATTGGTCATGAAGTAAGGTATAGTTCAGTCCGAATAAGCACAAATATTTTAGAACTAGATCTGGACATGTATTACTCTATGGTACTGTCCTTGGATAATGAAAGTTTAAGATATAAACTTACCCTAAGCAGATAGGCCAGCATTTTCTCTTCATGTCACCTTCAGAAGTCACCAGCACTTTTTCTCATTGTGTATCTTTTTCCAATATTCAGAAAATGTGAAGTAAGAAGATGATGGGCATTACTATCCTGCCATACTGTGGCCCAAGGAAAATGACGTTCAGGACAAGTGAATACCAAAGCTTATATGATGTTCATTCATATTCATCAGCAAGTGAACCAGTTCTCTACAGAGTAAAACCAAAGACACCTTCAATATACACATTGCTCCAATTTAAAGAATGGCATAGCTCTCCCCCTTTCCCATTCCTTTTTCCTTTTCCCTCTTTTTCTCCCTTCCTTTCCTAATTGTGGAGTTATTTTGCTGTTTATCCAATAAAGCAGAACTTTTCATGGCTTTTTTTTCCCTCTGTGTCATCACCACTATTTGCCTCTTCACCAAATGAGAGAAAAAGCAAACTGTAAAATCTCCCATTGGTCACTATTCCTTTTCCACTTCACAGACTTCCTACCAAGACAGTAAAAGTTGCCACTTTTTTGCACAAGTTTATCTTTCTCTTTTTCTTTGTGCTGTCCATTTAATTAAAGGTCAGGATCTATGACTATAATCTTCTTCTGGGATAATAGCGAAGCCTAATCGGGTATCTTCTTTATAACACTGACAGTCTATCACCGCTGATTCCTCATGGTAGCTATTCTGTGCACCTCATCATCCTGCTGGATCTTTCAATGGACACTGTCTTTAAAATCCCATTTGTACCATTTGGGTCAGGTCAGAAAGAGTAATGGCTCTAATCTCTTTGGACTGGTATTATTAATCTTGAAGCAGGTGAGGAACTAGATGCTTTCTCCTGCCAAAGAATTCAGACTTGAGTTCTTCAGTGGGTAATCCCAGGTTTACTGAAGATGGCAAAATGACTCAAAGATTAAGCCATTGGGGTTTTTGTTATATTTAAATCTGTATGCTATGTTAAATCAATTGCAGAGAACTAAGATGGAGAATTAAAACTTCTCTTTCCAGTTTCAGCCAGCTTGCTTTAAATTTTCTTAATATGTTTTTAGCAGATAATAAGCACAAGTAAACTGGAGTAGCTGTGAATCACAGCAGTATTCCTCTTTAATCATAATCTTATGCCAAGTTTTTTGCTTTGGGCATAACAGGTGCATATTTGCTGATGACTAGAAATTTGAAGAAATTCGCTTCACAATTAACACAAGATTCAGCAATTTGACATGTTTAAATTTCAGGACCAACCTGTTTATAAAAGCCATTAACATCAGCTACAGTCATTGTCACTTCTGAACATTCAACCAGGATTTTCTAGCATCCAGAAATAAGAATTCCAAAATGTTCTGTGTGTGCACATGTTTTGTATACCCATTCAAATGGGTACTGATGTGGGGGTAAGCTTCAGTGCTTTGTGAAAAAGGTTAGCAAAGAACAGGATGGAATTTCAGGTTATTGTTTCCCTTTGCTTTAGAGCCCCGTGCAGACTCACCTGAAAAATGGATTGACTAAGCCTACTGTGCTTGTCCAAGGTGTTTCTGTAAATTACACCTCCATATGGGGAAATGTTGATAAAATAGCACAGCACAAAACCATTCCTAGGAAGGTCTCAAAACAGCCTTCTGCAAAGACAGATAGGTTTGTAGGCACTGAGCCATAGTCCTTCAAGCCTTTCACATTTCCAGGTGTCTTTTGGTTTTTTATGCAGTTTCTTGCATAATGTAATTCCATGAGACTAATCCACAGATAGCTGCATTAAGCTGGTACAGACTGAGTCCTTAAAACCCCAATCTGGTTTCAAAGCACTAGTTGAAGGATGGTGCACATAGTGAATGATCTGTAATACTGAAGACATGGACCCTAGCTCTTGCTTCCATATGCTGAGTTGCTCTCACAGTCATGTGAACTAGATAGACTATGCTGGGCTATCCCTGGGTGCAAAGAGGAACTCAGCACAGGTGTAAGTGAACATGTCAAATAAATTGAGTAAAGCTAATTGAAGAGAATTCAGCAGAATGTATCCATTATGTTAACCTTTCCACTATGTTGAATCATGACATTTGGAGAAATAAGATGGTGATGAGGAACTGGTTGTTTCCCTTTCTAGCTTGGACCAGCCCGACTTCAAATGCTATTAATCTACTTCCAACAGATCACTAAAAATGTAAAAAGTAGTAGTCATGCATTAGACATGTGGTCCTATCTAAATCTTAAAAGAGCTCCGCTGGAATTAAAAAAATAAATAAATATCTGTATACTATAAAAATAAACTATTTTTTTCATTATACATTTTCATTTTTCACTTTTAAAACTGAGAGGTTTGTGATTTTCGTCACACTCAACCTTGTTTGGATTTTCACCTGTAGTATTCAAAAAGTTTAAAATGACAAAATCTCTTTTTGTCAAAAAATACTTTGTATAAATTGATATTTTTCAAGATAAAAATAAAAGCAATTGAATGTAAGAACCACCTTTTGCCTTTTCGACTATAAGGTTGAATTAAATGAGATTTGCAAAATACTTGCCAAAATAGAAAGTTCCTAACTTACCAGTACCAATAACTTAAGTATTAGTGCAATAAAAATAACATACATTAAAGCTGATCAGCAAAAAGGTAATAAACTTCTAACAACCCTTATTCCTAGCTCACCTTGGCCTTGCTATAAAGCTATTACCATAAATAAGAACCAAATCACTCATTTCATGAGCTTAAAAAAATATTTTCAGACTCTTCCTCTACCCCAACATACTGACTGCTTTGATTTCACTTTCCAGGGAGACTGACATTTAACTTGTGCAATTTTCAATGACAATTCAAAAGGACAGACCAAACACATTACACAAAGCTCACAGAAAGACAGTATACAGCTGGAGCACAAAGATGCATATTGCATCAGACCACAGAGAGGCACTCCGTTCTCGCTGCTGTTTCTATTGATGGAATTTAGCTTTTCTTCTTTGTGTGTGTACAGAGGCTCCTTCTTGCTCCCCACATGGATCTTCAGAAACCAGGAACTATCTTTAGATGATCAAAGTTCTCCCTAAATCTCTCTGCCCAATGACTTTGTTATTTGACGCCCGTTCAAGGTTCCGACATTCAAGAATTCCTAGCCCTCTGATGATGGAAGGTCAAAGGCATGTAAGGAGTTTAGGTATCCTGGAGGACTTTGGCGAAATTCTCTATTCTATATGGAGAGGCTTTCTTTCTTTAGCCTGCACCTGCATAGAGGAAGGACCCACCTCATATTATGCTTCACTAAAGTTCATTCCAATAGGAAAAATCAAGTCTAGGGTGACACCTGGCCTACTTGAGATAAGGATGTATATATTTAGGTATGCGGCTTCTTAGTCAGTTTCAGGATCCCCGGCACAACTTGTCCATTTGTATGAATAAAAGCCAATTAGTTTTAATAAACAGTAGACTTTTTAGTACTGTTTCTTCCTTTTTGTTTTAAGCACGTAGTTATCCACTGGGTACTAATTGATTAGAAACTCAATTTCATGTTTTGAAACCAGGTCAGATGTGGGCTAAGCTGCATAAGACACCTGCCTTCTCTCTCTAGGCCTGGTTAACTTTGAGGATAGATTTCCTTTTGAGCAAATAAGTAATTTCTGCGATTTCCCATTGTAATGTGGAACTAGTAAAACACAGAAAATAAGAACAAGCTGGTTTCTATTCTGGCCGCTGCTGCCTTGTCAAAATTATTCTGAAAGACCCAAGGCAGAATCTTTACTAATGATAAAGAAAAATGATTGCAAGTGAGGAAAATTTCCTCTCTCTCTCCTTATACTGCCATTGGGGGGGTGGGGTGGGGTGGTGCAGTTAAATCCATGGGAAAAATAACTCCATTATTATTATTATTTTAACTAATAATATTTCTTCCAATGTAAAACCACAGTTTAAAAATTAAGCAAGCATGTTTTTAGGGCTTTTCCAGATTACGCCATGTGGTTACCACTTGTCTAATGTAGGATGTGCAAAACACCCTATAGACTCCATTGAATCTTTCCTTTTTGACATGACACATATCTATAACAGAAATAGAACCAGTTTTCTACCCTATTATAACATCTCCATAACCTGGATCTTTTTTACTAGGTACAAATAGGTGCCCTTTTTACCAGGACCCACTGTTCTTTCTATGTTCTGTGTAATGTGTTCTGACTGGTAGATTTACATATAGTCTGGAAATTGTAAATTAAGTCTGCTGAGGATGCTCTTTTTTTGGAGTAATGTAATACTGAACCAAATTGTCTACAGATCTTCTTCAGCCTGCTTGATAATTTCATTCTTCATTGTAAAGCCTCAGTGCTTATTAGGCTCTAGAGTGAATCAAACCCCTGCAATAATGGCCAGCAAGCCATCAGGAAATTCAAACTGCTGCATGCAGAGGAACTATTAAGAGCTGCTAAAGTGATACGTGATATTATGTAGATCACTGAAATGTTATCAACTTCTTAGCATTTTGGAAAATGTGAGGAAAGTTCAAAGCAATACTGATGCAGTTTTGTAAAAGGAATTGGGCTATTGTCTTCTCCCTGCATATATGCCTAACTTCTGCAGATGTATGTGTATTTGGGGATTTCAATCCAACCAGAAGATAAACACCTGAACATGTAATTAGGAAAATATTTTTTTTATATAATAAATGTTCTTAAAATATCAATTATATTGAGAAGATAAATGAACCTATGTCTGATCTTGAGATAGAAAGGAATTGCCAACTCAATAGCATTTCAATAGGTTTCAATTCAGTTTTCAGTCCCATGATCAAATTATTAGAGTGATATGGTCTATTTGGGAAAAATTATGAATCTTCTTACAGGGAAAGAATACTTTCTTCACAGAGGAAAAGGATGCTCTTAAAGGAAACACCTCAACAGATGTGCCAGGCTAACAATGACAAGCTCCAAAATCAGTTGACCACATCATCAGCGTCAGTGAAATGATAGCCCAAAACTTTTCTTTGGGAGACTCACCCAAGCAGTCAATAGAAGTAGGAAATATTTGTCAGAAGAGGAAAAAAAAGAAAAAAAAAAAGAAAAACCCCCAAACAAACAAACAAAAAATCCCCAAAAACAAAACCAAGCCAGCTTTAGCAACTGCTGATTAAGGTTTTTTTTACATTTTAGGATAAATGTTTTTTATATGCTTATTAACTGCTGTCATTTAATAACCTAGATACACTTAGAAGGTAATGGAATTTATCAGGCAACATTTCATGCCTAAAGGTATGGTTTAAGCTTAGCCATTTCTTTTTATCAAGTCAAGAATATGACCACTGAAATTAAAAGCCAAAATTGTAGATACCACACATGTGCTTTAAACAAATAGTAAACAAATTCTGGTCTCTAATTGACTACGAACAGGGAGCTCATGCATTGACAAGCAGGGGATCACACTCAGAATTTCCAGCTCTCCTCAGTATCAATCCAATATTTGCTTATTTTGCTTCATTTGTAACCATTTACAGGTATTGATTCAAATTCATATAACATGCAGCAATCTCCTGCATGGCCATCAAAGTATGATTTTACGAAGTGCAGAATCTTTACCCCCCTGCCCCCCCCCCCCCCCCCGCTTCCCCCACCTTTTAAATGAAATTTGGAGGAAGAAAGGGAGAAGGGCTTCATTGTCCAAAGTCCTTACTTCAGCTTCAAACAAGCAAGCTGGCATTTAAAAATATGGATCAAAAATAGAAGCTGAGCTTAGTAGAAATTGGGTGAGGGGAAGAAAAAGCATAAAATGAATTCAGTGTCTCCCTGAGACCTGAGAATATAATTAAAAATAACGGTCTTAATATGCATTTCCTGGGGGAATATGAAGTGCAATAGTTGTTGAGAGACATTGTGATGACTCACACTGAATTGGAAAATGACAGCTACAGAGGAGAATGAGATCAAATCCCATGGGTCTTACACCCTTTTTACTCAGGCAAGTTACCACTAGCACAGAGAGACCAGTCTATAAGGGAACCATAGGAGTTAGGTTACAAAATCGTTCTCTTCTTCCAATGCAAAGTTGTTCCCAGCAGTATAGTCTGGATTGTTTTGTCCTGGGGTGCCTAACTGACACATGCAATGAAGCTGAAACCCCTAAGGAATCTCTATGTGCTGCTTAAAATTCCCATTGATTTAATGTATAAAATAAAAACTTGAAACCTTTTAATGTACTGACTGTTAGGTGGTTGATGCTGATATTCAGGCTCCATACTTTTTTCTTCCTCTCATCTCTTACAAGCCTTTTACTAGTCTTTGTCTCAAGAGTGATCAGAATCACAGGCAGTGCAGCAAACTACCTGAATTTAATGATGCATGGGCTACATTATACTCCACCTCCAAGAAAGAAAAGTACATGTCTTTCCTATAGGTCTTCCTATTGTGTAGGGAAGCTAAATATATCTGATTCATTTTACTTTTCCTCAATGACTAGCCACTTCAGTTTTGATGCTGAATGACACCCACTGAAAGAACACTTTTCTGGAGAACAACACAAAATTGTATCATATAGGTATGGCTGATGTATCTGTGCAGGCCTGGTGAAGTCCTTCATAAATGCATGATGGTTATACTGAGATAGCTAAAGTGGTAATGATTTCTTCCTTACATATTAACTTTTAACTGAATGTCCATTGCCATCAACCAAAATTCTGCTGTTATTACTCCTTGTTGTGTATTTCATTACATAGCCTTTAGATCATTAGCTCCTGAGATATATTTTTTAAAGTCATTATTCATTCTGATATTAGTGATCAGCAAGTGTTATAGCACATCTGTTGAACTGAATACTTTTCAATACCAGTAATACTGCCAAGGTCTTGATTTCAGCTACCAGTGCTCAAGGCTAGCTTTCACATGTGCAGCTGAGTAACCCTGGGCTGTGTGGAAGCAGCCGCCTTGTGAGGCTGAGAGGAAGCACCACATCCCTCCTCTCTCCCAGCACCTTTTTGTTCAGAAGTTTCAGGTTCAGGCCCTTGAACCTGATCATTGCCTGAACAACATTGTAGCTGTGTCTGCTCCTATCATTTTGCCCTCCTGATCCTGGTCTCTTGACCTGGCCTGGGGACTTAAACTCATTGCTATGGTCCTACCTGATGGTCTGGGCTGTGCGTGGTCCTGGTTGCCATCACTGGACCTGCTTTGCTCTTCTTGTGGGTGTACCATGAGGCTGTGTCCTGTGTGGGTGAGGGCACTGCCCTGCAAGCTGTGCTGTCACCCCTGGCTGCCTTCTCCCAGCACCCTGAACCCTGCAGTGCAGCTGGCCCCACTGCTTCCTGGTGCATACTTGTGTTTCAGTGGCTGATGCTTAGTGACTGGCTCAGCAGAGAGGTATTTGAGGTTATAGATGAAAATTTCTGAACTGCATCTGTTTCTCAATTTTAGTGTAGAATTATATATCTCCAACTGCAATATGCACAAGGTCAGTGCTTGTTACACTGAAGAGAAAAAAGACTGCAGTAAGTGAGACGTCTGCCTTTTCCAGGCTGGGTGTCTTCCAGAAGTTGAGTCCAGGGTAACCTCAACATTGTTTTAGCATGCAATAGCTGGAAATCATTAGGTGGGAGATTACACAAATCTGACATTTCTAGGAAAATTTCCAGGTCACTGTCTGAGGATGGAGAGGAATCTAGCTCAGGACAATTTTATTGCACTGAGCTACACTTCTATTTCTTTTTAAAGAAAAATTAGGTAAACAGGTTGAAAAAATAAGCTCAAATCTCATTTCCAGCCAACCATTAAGCACAGAGGATCATAAGTTTCACCAAAAGATTTTTTATAGAATTATAGAATCACAGAATCGTTTGGGTTGGAAGGGGCCTTAAAGATCATCCAGTTCCACCACCTCTGCCACGGGCCCCTGCCTTCCACTGGACCAGGTTGCTCAAAAACCCATCCAACCTGGACTCAAATATTTCCATGGATGGGGCATCCACAACTTCGCAGGACAACCTGTTCCAATATCTCAACATCCTGACAGTAAATACTTTCTTCCTAATATCTAATCTAAATCTATCAACTTTTAGTTTAAAACCATAACCCCTTGTCTTGTCACTACATCACCTTGTAAAAAGTCTCTCTCCAGCTTGCCTTTAGGCACTGGAAGGCTGCAATAAGGTCTTCCTGGAGCCTTCTCTTCTCCAAGCTGAGCAACCCCAACTATTTCAGCCTGTCTTCATAGGAGAGGTGCTCCAGCCCTCTGATCATCTTCATGGCTTTTCTTTGGGCTCTCTCCAACAGGTCCATATTCTTCTTATGCTGGGGGCTCCAGAACTGAATGTAGTACTTTAGGTGGGGTCATCACAAGAGCAGACCAGAGGAGAGAGAATCACCTCCCTTGACTTGCTGGTCATGTTTATTGCAGCCCAAGATTCATTTGGCTTTCTGGTCTTCAAGCACACATTGCAAGGCTGTGCTGAGCTTCTCATCCACAAAAATCCCCAAGTCTTTCTCCTCAAGGCTGCTCTCAATACATTGTCTGTCCAGCCTGTATTTGTGCTTGGGATTGCCCTGATTCACGTGCAGGAACTTTCTTCTGGTCTTGTTGAACTTCATGAGGTTTTCATGGGCCCACCTCTGAAGGCTGTTGAAGTCCCTCTGGCTGGCATCCCTTCCCACCAGTGTGTTGACCACACCACACAGTTCTGTGTCATTGGCAAACTTGCTGATGACTCAATCCCACTGTCCATGTCACTGACAAAGATGTTAAAGAGTGCTGGTCCCAATATTGACCCCGAGGAATATAACTCATCACTGGTCTCTACTTGGACATCAAGCCATTGACTGCAACTGTTTGAGAATGACCATCCAGCCATCCTTATCCACTGAATAGTCCATCTGTTGAATGCATGTCTCTCCAGTTTAGAGACAAGGATGTTGTGTGGGACAATGTGAAATGCTTTGCAAAAATCCAGGTAGATGACATCAGTTGCTCTTCCTTCATTCACCAACATTGTAACCATGTCATAGAAGGCCACTAAATCTGTTCAGGTATGATTTTCTTTCAATGAAACTATGCTCACTGTCATCAATCACCTTTTTATTTTCCGCATGCCTTAGCATATTTTCCAGGAGGATTTGCTTGATGATCCTGCCATGCATAGACATGAGACTGACTGGCCTGTAGTTTCCTGGGTCTTCCTTATTTCTCTTTCTAAAAATGAGGGTTATGTTTCTGCTTTTCCAGTCAGTGGGAACTTCACCAGACTGCCACAGCTTCTCAAATATGATAGATAGTGGCTTAGCTACTTCTACTGTCATTCCCTCAAGACCCGTGGATGTATCTTATCAGGTCTCATGGATTTGTGTACCTTCAGGTTCCTTAGATGTTCTCAAAGCTGATCTTCTCCTACGGAAGGTGGTTCTTCATTCTTCCAGTCCCTGCTTTTACCTTCAGTGACTTGGGCAGTGTGGCTGGAGCACTTGCTGGTGAAGACCAAGGCAAAATTTTTTTAGTATCTCAGCCTTCTCCATGTCCTGGGTAACCAGGTCTCCCATTTCCTTCTGGAGAGGATCCACTTCTATTTTTTTTAAAAAAATCACATTTATCTTTTTTTTTTTTTTTTTTTTTTTTTTTAATAATCTATATTTATATTTTAAACTAGCTAAAGTTTATTACATGTTGGGGGAAAAAAGTCTAATACTTTGCATATCTGCTTTTATGAAGGTTAAAATCAAACCAAATTGTGCTTCCTTTACTGTTACATTAAACCAGGTAATTGAACATGATTTATAGTTTACACTTTTCTTTATAAGAAATAGTTTATGAATTAATTGAGCAATTTGACTATAATTATAATATTTTATTGCCATTTAACTGCATTAAGAAAGGAGTTACTTTCTGCTTAAAATCTACACCTAAAATCTATGCATTGTTCTAACATTTTCCAGAACTCACAGCATTTATTCAGAATATCATGCCTTTCACAACATGCCAAAAAATGTATTCAGAGGAAAACTCAAACTATGCTATAGGAATGTATTAACCCTGTTAGAGTTTGATCTATAAGAGCAGCATCCATAGTTCAATGTACTGATATGATCATGCAGCTTATTGGTTTGTCTGATGATTCGAAACAGCATAGTAAACTTAATTAAAAAAAATCAACCATTCTGCTTTTGGTCAGAACATCTTGACATTAAATCTGCTATTTAAATTTACCTGACAGAAAATCTAAATATGTAGTCAAAATTGTATCAGACAAAAAATAATTGTATATACCTACATGTACATATTATATTGTTTTATGTATTTATTTATGTTTAATTTTCTGAAGAAAAATGTTTTCTAAGGATAAATTCCTTGCCAAATGTCAAATGCCTTGGCTTTCCATATTCAGTATAGAAAACATACACAGTATATTTTTAAAGAATAGCAGTTGTAGCAAGTGTTTGCACTAAATTATATAAAAAGTAGTCAGAAATAAAGGTTTACTCAATTTAATTTCTTCATAAAGAGAAGTCATTGACATTAATGTTTCTAAAACTCAGTGCCTGTATGTGCTTTGCCCCTGGACATCTGAGAGAGGAATTTACTGAAATGAATACACAATAGGTTTAAATTCTGCTATGATCCACACCTTGATTGCAAGTGTTTTAAGGTGTCTATAGGCTGAAGACTGGAAAACAAAATCCTAGAGTCATCATGCAAAGGATGAAATACACAATCTGCAGCAGAAAGTTGAAGGTGAAAAAGAGGCAAAAGTACACTATGTTTGAAAATATTCTAAAGAACATTCAAAAAGAATACAGACTAGTTAGAATTCCACTGCAAGATTGGGCAGAATTATTCTTCTACAGTAAATTTAAGCAAGGCTGAACAGTCCTACTTAGAGTTTATATCAATAAATTATACTGTGAATTATTTTACCATGTAATGAGTTTCATGTATTTGAAATAAGTGATGAAATTCAATGTGAGTATAAGAAAGGTTAATGCCTTTTAAAGAAATTGAAAAAATACAGGTAATGTGATCTAAATGAGATATTAAACTGAAAGCTAAAATATATTAAGTAGTGGATATCATATAATCCAAGTGTGGGTTTAGTAGCAACGTAAGTATTTAAGCACTGTGTAATTTAAGTAACTTTCTTTGTTTAATTACTGACAAATTAACTGCAGTATACAGGATCAACAACAAATGAATATTTCATAACTGATTACAAGTATAAAAAGAATGTACTCCTGGAAGGTTGTTGTTATAGTGTTTTTAATGAATACTTGACATTATTAATACTGTATTTATTTATTTATTTATTTATTTCACATTGGAGTTGTAACTGGCATTTGGCAGTGATACAAAAATAGATGATCTCCAACTTGAGAATCTTGCATAAAATGACAATAGAGCAAAGTGGAGAACAAATAAAAACAGGTAAGTTGATAAAGCTCTTCGGAAGCCTAAGATGACTGTCTCTAGTTGAGATCCAAAAAATAACCATTAATCCTGAGAACAGAAGATGGAAATGCTGTTTTCCACCTGCACTGGGCTTTACCTCTTATTTCTGAGAAGAGAACTGGAAGATTCTTTTGTTCTCAATATCATTTTGTTCAGTGATATAAGTGCTTTACGTAGTGATTTAAATTATGCTATTAGTTGTCAGCTGCATAAAATCATTTTTAGACTCCAGTCCCCTGTTTTACCATGCCTCTTTTTTTGAACTCCAGCCATGTTTCTGACCATCAGACAACTAAAACCACAGCTTTAAACACCGAGATTTTCAGGGAAGCTTGGTATTCTGACAGCTGGTGTTTTAAAGGAAAATACCAAATATCAGAAAACTTATGATAAAAATCATGAGAGTTGACAATGCTGCCATCTAGCCTTTGAAACATAATCAACAGGAGTGATCTGATACAAATGTTTCCATTCTCTCCCTAATTACAAGGCATCTAAGAGGACTCCTTTCTGTGAAGTCACACCAGCTTGGTCATGGACCATGAGTCAGTCCTGTGCCATCATTCTCAAGAGCAAGACTGTATCTATGTTGAGCTGGTGACATTGTATACTCAGATGTTCTGTGGCTGCATACATGAGACATTGCTGTGAAACCCCTCATTACAAAAATTAAAAACCAGCAAGCTTCTGTGCGCTATCCTTTAAAGAAGGATTATGATCTCTGCAGTACATCATATACTCTCACGGCTGGCTTCCTCTGTAAGTTGGACTGCTGTTATGAAAAGCTAAAATTAAAAGACTTACAAGATAAAGAAAAATATTTTCTGCATCTAATTATACTTGTCTCATTAGTATTTCTTTGGTTTAAGCAACAGTTTTGAGATATTTTGTATTACCTAAGAAGATCAAAGACCAATCGCCTTCTAATGTGTATAGGTAGATTGGTTGTGGGGTTTGCTTTAAATGCTGTATTTTTAGCTGTGCTTTGTGTGCACATGCAGACCTCTGCATGAACTATATCATTCTTACATGTATCAAAACATGTAGACTTACGACTTCTGTTTGAAATGCTAATTTGTTTTTTTCTGTTCTTGTTTTAAAACTAGCATTTGTCAGTGTTTTGTTCTAGCCTGTTTCACAATAATTGATTTTGTGTTCACTTGCTAATTGGTTTAGTTGTTACTTTATTGAAATTCGTGGATTTGCTGAAGTCCTGAGGAGGGTGTGTTTTCACTGGTAGTCACTAATTGCACAGTGTTAAGGATTCATAAGCTTGCAACTTTTCATAAAGCAATCAACACATTTTATTAACATCCTGCTCTGCTCCCTGAATCATAGTATTTGTGATCCTGTTCTTGGTGGAAAACAGGTGCCATATTTGTATAATGAGAGAAATTCTTTGAAAAGAACATATATTTCACTTTTAAAAGAGTAATTTCTTGGAGACAAATTGCTGTAATTATTATTGTTTATTTCTACAACAGAAGCATTGGGAGCATCAAAATCAGAGATACATTGTGTTATATACAGAAAAAGAGAATAAAAGGCACTCAAAGCATCAAAGGGCCTACAGAGTAAGGGTTAGATGGTTCCTAACTATATTAGTCACAGCAGAAGCTTAGGAAGAAAGGAAGCAGAAGTGCCACAAGGAGCAGCATAACTTAGCAAAAGCAGTGCATGCCTTCTGCTTAGGAACTCCCCTTTCTGGCTGATTCTTTCCAGTGCTGTAAGAAGAAACAAAGATGCTGGATGCCTCATCTGGTGACCACCAATCATGGGCAGAAATGGTTAGCACCGTTTGGTGTCGTTTCTTTAGGAAAGTGAGTGAATAGGAGCTGTGATGTGTCCTATTACCCTACAGATTCTATTACTTCATAGGCCAGACCTTGATGAGGATCTCAGCAAAGGCTGCACGACAGCCTCTTCTCACAGCCTGAAAAATGGGAGTGGAATGAAACCAGGCCTGATGCTGAGGCCTCAGAACTTTTAAAGTTTCCACAGCTCGTGCTGTGAAAGGAAACACAAATCAGGAAAACAGCCACTGATTCCCCAGCCTTGGTTTCTCCTCTTTTCGGTTCTTTTAGGTTTTGTCCTTACATCTTTGATCTTTTCCTCACAAAACCACTGTAGCTGTCTTTTATCCTTCTGTAATCTACTTACCAAGAGAAAATTTAGGTTATATTGTCTTAATAAGGTTGCCTGTAGCATTCCCAAATCCTTGCCCTCTGCCAGTGGATTTTTATATTGTTCCCCATTGCTCTCTCTGTCTAAACAAAATCAGATTGAGCTATATGGCTGTATATTCCCGGCTTCTCTCTCCAGCTTTCTTGGTGATAAAATCACAAATAACTACCATATACTTAGCTATTGTCCACCTAGAATTATCACAGGTATATATACACAGTAGTATAAATACTTTTACATTATGTATGAGACAGTACAGCCCAGGACACCTGGCTAGAGCTCTCCCTTTAGCACAATGAGCCTTGAGCCTTTCCCTTGAACGATTAGCTGCTAATTGTATGTTGATGCTCACTCTGCCTCAGGTCTGGAGGTATTTGTCTTCCTCCAGAGACCTAAGGGGAAAAATAGGTGGAACAGTCTGCCTGGAGCTCAGACTGTCCCTGCTCACTTAGTGGATTCAGCTGTATGTGGCATGGCAGTCACAAGCTACCATATTGGCTGACAAAAACAGGATAAAATTCTGTGGCTGCCTGAATACAGATAATTCAGACTCATATTATGTAATGTATGTAAAAAGGTATGTAAAAATACATAGCATGTATTTTTTTTACATTATCAATGATTCATGTAGGTGTGTGTTATACACCTGTACAGAAAGACACCTAAGCAGGAAGACAAGCAAACAATCATATCCAAAATCAACTGTACAGAATAACCCAGAATCACTTCATACATTGATTACATAAGAAACCTGACTCTCTGGATAATTTCCCAGCGTGAGGTGCTTTTTTTTTTTTTTTTTTTTGGGGGGGGGTGGTGGTGGTGGTGTGTGTTTTGGTTTTTGTTTGTTTGTTTGTTTTTGTTATTCCTGTGATTTTTTAATTTTCTTTTAAAGACTATTTTTACCTGTTTCAACAATCTCATGCTTTCTATATGGAATCACATGTAGATATTTTGTACCTGTCACCTCTGTAGACAGACAAATCACATTCTCCTTTCTGTGTGTTCTCCAATCCTTCCTTTGCCCTTCAGTCTTCCACCATTCTCTGACAAATCCTGTATCTCACCTCATTTAAATCCTAGCTCAAAATACCTTCTGCAAAGAAAATGTCATTGCTTGTCCACCACTGGAAGAAAAGAGCTGGTCAAACCAAGTGTAAAGAGAAAAGATTATATTTTTTCCAATTTCCCATTTTTTTTTAGAAAAGTGTTGGGTTGTTGGTTGTTTGTTTTTTTTTTTTTTTTATTTGGTATTGCTTAGGAACATCATCATACCCTCATCATCCATTCTTTATGATATCTGGATTAAATAATACACTACTGGCATGAAGACTGTTGCCTTTGCTTTATTCCATGTACTGCCAAACCCAGTAGAAAAATCAAAGTAGTTCATACCCTTCCATCCATGTTGTAAATTATAGAGTCTGTGTTCAAACAACCATATATATTTTTAGCTGTACTTCCAATCTGAGTAAGAAGCTGCATATCTATGTTGGCACTGGGATAGGAAAATGCCGCAGGTGGCTGTCCTTCCTATGAATCACCCCTGATTCATCTGAGCATGGGTAAGAGCATGTTGACAAAATGATGTTACTGCAAAAAAGGGTTTTTTTGCTTGGAACACTGATAGGAATCTGAATGCTATAGTCATTACACTCTTCAAGGCAACATTTCCAAGGCTTCACAAAGGTGTTCATGTCCATTTTTAATTCATTAAAAATTTGAATTGCCTTTGCATTTTTAAAAAAATATTTGTTTACATTCAGAAATAGATACTGTCTTCCGATTTGGGATGGCTTTGTGAATGGAAAAATCACTTCATACTCTTTATTTAACTTGCAAGCTTATTGTGAAACTTAATTAGTGAATATACATGAAGCAAATTGAGATCCTTAGGCAAAGGATGTACTCTATCATACCTACATAGACATCAATACCTTTAAAATAAAGTAATTTGTACAGCAAAACAGTTATCTGCTTCATGCTATTTCACAGGCTGCTTAAATCAACACTTTAGTTAGAAAATGAAGCAAAAAAGATTTCAGCCATACATTCATGACCTAACCTTACACAATTTTTTATGTTTCATACAAATGTACAACTAATCTCACCAAAGCAACTATTTATCCTCCCATCATTTCAATTCTGCAAGGCTGATGAGTTTTGGCAGCATTTGTTTTTGAATGGTTTATAGGCCTTCAGTATGATTAATTTTAGCTCAGGCACAGAAAAAAACAGAGAAAAAAAATCTCTTCATTTTAATAACCACATAGAAGTACTAGAAAATGTCTCTTAATAGAATAGTTTTATATATATATATATTAAAAAAATAATGAATGGATAAAAGTATATCATCTTTCTGAAACACACTGTAAGGCAGGGAAATGCAAAAATATTTTTTTTAAAAAAAGTAAATGAAAAATAGGAATATGAGGAACACAAAACCAAGACACTTTCTAAAAGGCATGAAACAAGACAGATGCACCAAAGCTTGATGTACACTCCTCAGAAAAGCAAAGGGTTTCTTACAAGTGAATCATAACATACATGTTTCTTAAATGAGAATTTGTTTCTTGTACCATCTTTCACATTTGGAGCTGTGCAAGATCCCATTGCACCCACAGACATTGTTTACCTGTAAAATGAGCACTGTGCAGACTCTGAAAGCTGGTTTCTCACACCCCATCCTCTCTTTTCAGTGAGATTTAGCAATTGTAAAGAAAAAGGCACCATGCCACAATTGTCCATGAACAGTTCACGTGGGCTTTGCAAGTTGCCAGATTTCCATGAATTCCAGAGTGGGAGGTTGCACTTTTCAAGTAGAACACAAAATTCACTGAAATTATCTGGGAAAATGGCCATCTACTGAGATTTTGTATCAACCACTACATTAAGAAATTCTGTTGGACTGGTAAAAATGTTCCCTGCAAAGTCAACATTACGATCCTCATTTGTCTGTGATCCAAGTACAATCCTATCCAGACAGTTTCCTAGCAAACCCACTCGGTTGCCAGGTAAATATTTTAACCAGTTTCTGATGATAGGGTGTGGAAACAGGTGGGCAAAAAAATATTTGGTATAGGCCCACCAATTCCCCCCAGACAGCTAAAAATCAATGAAAGAGGGACTCCGCAGCCCATTGGCAAGTGACTATCATCCTTCAGAACTTCAGAACAAGCAGGGTGATTACTCCATTTAAATTTACTACCCAGGAAGTATCGGCGATGGCAGATGCTTTCCTCAATTGTGATTTACACTGAGAAGAAAATTAAAACCCTCACCATAACAATTAACTGACTGTTCCAGTAAATCCAGTGTCATCGCTGGCTTTTTTTCTTGTGGAGAATGTGACTATAAATGTTTCTGGCTTTCATGACATGAAGAGGTGAGGGGCTGGGGGATTTGTTTTGGTTTTCCCTTGTTCTTCTGTTTCTTTCTTTTTTTTTAATTATTAATGACATCCATTTGCTGTTTTGGGTTATGATTTTTGGGGTGGGGAACCACGAGGGAATGCTGCTTTAGAAACTGATTAATCTGTAGTCATTAAAACACTTCACAGACACTGCAGCAAAACTGTCAGTATCTCTTCATTTGCTCCAAGATAGGGAGCTTCATATGAGTACATCTAAACCTTAGCTGTAACAGCCTCCTCAGGGTATATTAACAGTGCAGGATTTTACAACATTTCAGGACTAATTTCCTGCTTATTCAGATACTTTTTCATCACAGATAATTTACACAGCTACAGACATCTGTCTTAATAACACTCAGCATGTTAATATAGGTCTTGAGGACATTAGGTGATTGAAACTGTAGCTAGTCAATTCTCCTCATCATTTTGAAATGATCAAAAGAGAATCCTTCATGGCTTTGGAAGATTTACTGAGTTGATTCATTTTTACTCTGTAGCTTATACTCTTGGTTTTTTTCTTGAAACAATGGGCTGCATGTAAGACTTGCAAGATGTGCAATGACTATTTGAGGAAGAAGACCCATTATGTGAAATGATGTAAGATTACGATACTGAACCTTGTGAACTTTCTCTTCCACCACTCTAAATCCCAAAAAGCTACACATTAATGGCACTCATTAGCAAACGACCAGAATAGGATGTATGTAAGTAAAACCATATTTTGCCTGACCTTTTCTCTGTTCTTTCATAATCAGTCCAACCTTAGCAAGATATAAAACCAAATGATTTCCTAGCACTACCAGTACATAATTTTCACAAACAGTCACTGTATTCTCAAGCCAGGGGATTCTCAAACTTTTCATAGCGTAGGCTGCAAGGCTATGAAGGCAATCACACCATATGACATGCCATTCCATTACGAGTTTCGGAGATAAGTATCTGTGCTAAGGTGAAATGTCAGCATGCTTGACTTGGTTTTGCTTTTCTCTAGAAACTTCCTTATAGCCACTGTTGGAAACAAGATACTGAGCTGCGAAGCTTAGGACTGAACCAATATATATAATCTTATGCTGATGGATAAGTATAGGAGAGAAATCCTGACACAACTGCAGAATCAGTTGTGTATAACTTGTGTAAGTAGCCATATGTGACACTTCATAAGATATATATATATAAACTAATTAATTGTATTTTAAGTATAGTAAACATGTCCTTCCCACCAGATAGACGTTACTCACACAGGAAAAAATGTGGAAAAGCACTTGGATGCACCTTATCTGGTAATATAATAAAGGCTTAGATTGTGCCTCTTGAGCACTGATTTTGGAAGAGTTTTTCAGAGGTCTTGGGATCAACATTGAAATCACTTATTTCTTAACTCCTGTGACCAGGCAGTCAAAGAACTGCTACCATCACTGCTGTTTGCTGGTTTTTCTTCAATGAGATTAAAAGAAGCTGAAAAAAAAAAAAAAAAAAAAAACTAAACCAAAACACTCCTTTGGATCAGAGATATTCCACAGAGAAACTTGATGAACTATATCTTCTGCCCAAAGCTCAGCTGAGGAGCTGAAGAATAGCAAAATCTATAAAAAAGGGTGACATTCTTCAGCTCTTCAACTTGCTTGTTCTTTTATTTGCAGTTTTATAATGTGTCTGAGACAATTACTGTAACTGCTTCTGAGGACCTAGGCTTCACACCTTGGTTTTCGCCTGGCTTTGCAAACATGGGATTCCCTTTGCTAAGGTATGGGTAAAAAGGAAAATACTGTAAAATCCTTTTCTAACAATCATAAGGAAGGTATTTACAGAAGCTCCTTTTATTAATGAGGCAGGAAGTGTTGTGTATCTACTTCTTCTTGCATTTCATGTGTAATCTAATGAGTATAGTAGCTATTCCTTGCGAAAAACCTCAACAAATACTTGTAAATGTTTCACAAGCCCATTCTGAAATCTACAAATATGAAAAGAATATTTATCAATTTTTTTCTTAGGAAGAAAAGCTGAATTGTTGCGGTTCATTTCCCTTTTTACAAAATCTTCATTCGTTACTATTCACATTTTATAAATAAGAAAACAATAGGAAAATGGTCAAAATTACAGAAAGGGGAATGTGGAAGAAAATATAAAGTTTCCTATCTCTCTGTTTCTACAGCTTGCTGCCTCTTACAATAATTAGCTGCACAAACAATTGCATTTGGATGTGGTCCTTTTTACCTTTACTGAAGTCACCTTTTTTTGGTCCTTGGGCATTAGGAAAGGCCATTAGCAGTTGATAAGCACAGTTGTTCTGCTGATTAGACCTTCACTGTAGTTTCCATGTAAACTGATAATGAAAGTTCCTGCCATAGGATCTTTATTTTATGGAGAATAAACTTTTTCATCCAAAGGAAAGATACCTGTTTAAATGGACTTTCTTCAGAGGAGGCAAAGAGGACTTTGCACCTAATTTTCCTATGTGTAGACACATCAGCAAGGAGCAGGAAGTCTGGGAGGTGAAAACTCAGTATAAAGCTAAACTTGTGTGCTAAGAAAACCAAAATAATTTATGTGGAAGAATGAAACAACTTACATCTCAATCAAAGAAAAGAGAAATCCAGGAAGGACTGTGACCTCGAAGCCACAATTTTTTGTTTAGTCTCCTGGCGTACTGTTGTTTTGAGCTGCTGTTCAAGGTAGATAGCCAAGTCACACTCCAACTTACAACATTGTTATTGACAAGCCTGCAGGTCTTTTTTTCTTTTCCTGTCACCTAAGACTGGTAATGAATTTGATGTAATCTCATTCAGTCCTCAAATAACAAGTTCAATACACTGTGAATATTTTATCCGGGCTTACTGCATTTATGTAGATTTGGATTTTATACTAATATTCAATTTGGCTTATACTGTGTTTTATTTGTCCTCCCTGTTACGTAGATCGTAACCTGTGGATCCTTTGGATGACTTTGTCATGAAATAAATTATTTTCTAAATAAATATGGAATAGTCTCCATAAAAATCAGCTGGAAATTTCAGCTTCTTTGTTGACCCATAAGAATTGATTTTAAATTATGTCCAGAGTTATTGGAATGACTCTTAACTTCTGAAACAATATTGTTAAAATTAAATAACTTCCTTAAACACAAGTAGTGACACTGAGAGTTATTCTACTCATGAGAATAAAAAGCATATGGACCTCTTTTGTGAAGTGCTTTTGTCAAGACCATGGAAAGTGTGCTGCCTAGCTTGCAGAGCTTGCAGGATAAGACAAAATGTTGGCAGGCAGAAAATCTACAGTGAGACAGAGGATGAGGACAGGAGCCATAATAAGATTATCATAATTATAATAAAAGTAATCTATCATGGTATTTTTTTTAACCTGATGGTGCTACATCATTGTAAACTTAAAATAGGTAACAGCAGTCCCCATTGGCCTTTTACTTAGCCATTATCAGCTGGCTGTTTCCAAATCCTGTGGGTCTCAAGATGGGAATTGAAAGATGAGAGGTTAATGGCTTTGAGCACTAATTCAAGGAGTGCACTCTATTTGTAAAAGGGCTAAGACTCCTGTGGCAGAAACTGTCAAGTGAATAGTTTGGGCTACTATCACTGATGGAGTGGAAATGTCAAAGAGCAACTCATTAGAGTCAGAGAACAAATAGGTAGGGATACTCAGAGCTTTGAAAAGTGTGAAAGGTGAGAGCAAGTAGATGAACTAGATGTGATGGAAAAAAAAGAAGAGTCAGTGAAAGGATGTAAGGTAGAGTGATCACTGAAAAGGAAGATGACCTTGCACACAGCAAAGAACAAACAGAGATTGTACATCCTGGTTCTGCTAATGTTAGCGTGGTTAATTTTGATTCTGAAATAGTCTTAACAGTGTTCAAAAAGGTTTTTATACATAGAGATTTTCAGAATCATAGAAATATTGTCTGGAAGGACATTTAACAGTCATTTAGGCACCCTCACACTTGAATCAGAACAATATTCAAAACCAGATTGGATCATCTGTTGCTTCGTCTAGTGGAGTCTTGGAAGGTCCCTGGTGGGCAATCTGTCTTTATGCTGCCCTAACTTGATAATGAAGAAGTTTTTCCTAATGACTGAAGATCTCAAGCCCTAACTTGTAACTGTTACCTTTGTTTTATCATCTGCCACTAGTGAAAATAGCTTGGCTCAGTCCAGATGGGCTCTGGCTTTTCTGTGTTCTCCCCTGAACGTCTAAGAAATTCTGTTGCACTTCTTTTTCTCTGCCTGTCCTTGATTCCACTTCATGTATGCTCTCTCTTTGCAATCTTGTTCTTTAAGAATTTCCTGCTTAGCCTCCTGTCAAAATGTTTTACCTTCCTGCAGAACAGGATACCTTGTTCCTGAGTGCTAATAATTACTAATATTTTTAAATCCAGCAAGCGTCCAACACAACTCTACTCCTCTTCATGGTCTCCCAGGGAATCCTGGCAAGCAATTTACTAAAGTTTGTGGTCCTAAAGTCTAGGGTCCTGACTCTGTTGCTTAACCTCTCAATTTCAGAATCTGGGTTACAGATCCTTCTCCCATTGTCTGGCACAGGAAGTCAAAATGAACCACATGGGCTATGTGGTAATAGTTCTGTTTAAGTGATAGTAAATGAAAAAAGAAGAGCCCAAAGTTTGATGAACAGAAGAAATCCCATGCTTTTTTTTTTTTTTTTTCTTTTTTTTTTCCATGAAGGCGGCTATACCTGTTTGCAACTCTGCAAAAAAAAATAATTCAAATATTTTTATTAATATCATGCATTGGTTGACACAAAAATTGGTATCTATGAAATATACAGTCCAATTTGATAAACAATGATAAAAAGTCTTACTTTCCCAAAATAGAATTAATTGCTTAAGTTTTAAAGCTTGCATTAGTGAGCTAAAACTATATAATTGTTTCCATGTGACATTTTAATTACTAGCTCTTCACCAAAGCTCACTTCTCATTGAACAATGCAATAATCAGGGATGTTTACCAGAGTACCTGTCAGTGGTGATCCCAGTGTAATTTACCTTTTGAGGACCTGTATCATGCCATCTGATGCTCTCCCATATGAAGAGATATGGTATAAAAGATGGACTGGTCAGACTATGCTTCTCTTTGTGGCAGCAAAGTGGAACATGGACCATGTATAATCAGCTTTGCTTATGTTGCAATCCGGTTAAGTAGCTAGTACCTGAGCTTACTGCAGTACTTACCAGTCTAGACCTCTTATTGCAGCTGGAGCTCTAAAATATTTCATTTTAATCAAAGATCTTTTGATGTGCCAATAAAGTTACCCTGCATCTTCTGTTCAGTAATCCAGAAAATATACACTCTCGTAAAGAAGATTAAACACTCTTGTATATTGTTGGTCTTTTCAGGAAGTATTTTAAATCATTCAAACTAGCTGTACTTTTGCTGAAATGTGTAAAGTCTGAATACAAGCTTTGAAAGAACATAGGCACCAAGATATGAAATTGAGGCTGGATGAGGGATGCAGAGTTACTCTAATATAACAGGTAAGAAAATTCCTTTATCTGCTTGGGAGTTCTAATCATGAAATCTCTTCCAATAAACTTATACCAGGCAAGACTACAGGTCAAAATCCTGTAATTATTCATCCAAGTGTAGCCAAGGTACAAAGACATCTGTCCTGAAAATGAGTCCATGAGAAGGCTGAGTTTTGACAAGTAAGACTCAAGGCAAAATTTTTGTGGCATAAGATAATGCACTCTTACTCTCATCTAAAGAATTATATTAACATGAAGGCCTGGTAGAAAAGGGAGCAGCCAAAGCTGTGAAGTAGAAGTGCAAAAGATTTTGTCGTCACCTATGTATTTTCTTTCTCATATGGATTATCAGATATTGTGAACAAAGAGTTTATCCATTCTCCTTAGTCAGCACTCTGGCATAATTCTTTTACGAGAATACAAGGACAAAAGACGTTTTGTTTATATGACTTTCTGTCTGACATAATCTGATCATAGTATTCTGGGCTTTGGTAAATTAAATAGGTCCATTGCTGGAAAGCAGCTCACCATGATATATCTATTCAAATAAATGAAATAGCATATGTCTAGCAAAAGAGAAAATAGATTAAGTGAAAGTTCATGTTATACCATCTCTGAAGCCAGTATTAGTTGATTGGATATATATTTTTTTTTTTTTTTAATAAAGAGCATGCACAAACAAGAATCTTACATATCTGCAAATAATACTTTTTCTTTTACATCCTCAATATAAACCTCTGTAGAGCTGTAATTGGGTGGATTTTTTTCCCCAAAGCTGATGCACAGAACCTCTTCATGTCCATTGCTTAATTTGCTCCTTTTCATTGCTAAGCATAAGCAATTCTCAGAGTACTTCATTACCGTGCATGCAGCTGAGTGGAAGGCCACCAAGCTGGACAGGGAGTGGAACATTTGTTATAGGAGGAAAAACTGGGGAAGTGGGGCTTGTTCAGCCTGAAGACAAGATGGCTTTCAGTGCCCCTAACAGTAGCCTTCCCAGTACCTGTGGGGAGAAGATGGAGTCAGTCTCTTCACAGTGGTACTTGGTTGGAGGACAAGAGGAAAAACTCATAAATTGTAAATTGTAGCAAGCAAGTTTCAGTTTGGATGTAAGGAAAAACCTTTTCTCCAACACCTGGTAAAGTAGTGGTACAGGCAGCCCAGGGAGGCTGTGAAGTCTCCACCCTTGGAGGTTTCAAGATGAGACTGGACAAAGCCCTGAGTGACCTGGTTTGGTCCCATGAATACCCTCACCTGATCCCATAGCTGACCCTGTTTTGAACTTGGAGATACCTTAGAGACCCTGAGGTCCCTTCTAACTTGAATTACCTTATAAACCTATAGCAAGCTACATGAATTATAAACCAACATTAAAAGTTATGCTAAAACCTAACTGTAGGACACTGAACAGTAAAATCATCCAGCATACATACAGCAGATAACATTTATATTTCACAGAAGATGGTGTGACCAATTGAACAAAATATTATCCACATTCTTTCCATTGCATACACTTAGATCCTTGCGTCTACTGTTCATGTGTTTACTATATCAGTAAAAGGAACGTGGAGGCAGTTTATCTTTTGTCTGCCTCTACAATTTGGCCTGAACTCTGCCACTGATACCATGTGAAGGACTTTGCAATGCTCAGTTGCCATATGAATCACAGAATGGTCAGGGTTGGAAGGGAGCTCTGGAGATCATCTAGTCCAACCCCCTTTGTTAAAGCAGGTTCTGCTACAGCAGGTTGCACAGAGTTATGTCCAGGTAGGTTTTGATTATCTCCAGAGAAGGAGACTCCACAGCCTCTCTGGGCAGCCTGTGCCAGCGCTCTGTCACCCTCAAATTAAAGATGTTTTTCCTCATACTCAAATGGAACTGCCTGTGCTGTCGTTTGTGCCCATTGCTCTTTGTCCTGTTGCTGGGCACCACTGCAAAGAACCTGGCCCCATCCGCTTGACACTTGCCGTTAAGATACTTATATGCATTCCTAAGATCCCCTCTCAGTCTTCTCCAGGCTAAACAGGCCCAGATCTCTCAGCCTTTTCTCGTAAGGGAGATGCTCCAGTCCCCTAATAATTTTTGTAGCCCTCCTCTGGACCCTCTCCAGTAGTTCCCTGTCTCTCTTGAACTGGGGAGCCCAGAACTGGACACAGCACTCCAGAAAGCCTCCCTTGACCTGCTGGCCATGCTCCTCCTGATGCACCCCAGGATCCCATTCTTGGCCACCAGGACACACTGCTGGCTCATGGGCAGCTTGCTGTCCCCCAAAACTCTCAGGTCCCTCTCCATATTGCTGCCTTCCAGCAGGTCAGCTCCATCCTGTGCTGGTGCATGGCGTTGTTCCTCCCCAGGTGCAGGACCTTCCACTTGCCTCTGCTGAACTTCATGAGGATCCCCCCCCTCCCCAGCCTCTCCAGGCCTCGCTGAATGGCAGCGCAGCCTTTTGGGGTATCAGACTCAGACACTCCTCCCAGTTGTGTACTATCAGCAAAGTTGCCAAGGGTACACTCTGCCCCATTATTCATGTCATTGATGAATGTATTGAACAAGACTGGACCCAGCACTGACCCCTGGGGAACACCACTAGCTACAGGCCTCCAGCTGAACTCTGTGCTGTTCATCACAACTGTCTGAGCTCTGCCATTCAGCCAGCTCTCAATCCACCTCACTGGTGGTAGACAACATCCACTGCCCTTCCTGTACCCAGCCAGTCATTCCATGATAGAAGTCTATCAGATTGGTCAAGCATGATTTCCCCTTGGTGAATCCATGTTGACTGCTCCTGGTGGTCTTCTTTTCCTCCACATGCTTAGAGATGACATCTAGGATGAGCTGTTCCATCACCTTTCCAGGGATGGAGGCAAGTCTGACTGGCCTGTAGTTCTCTGGGTTCACCTTCTTGCCCTTTTTGCTCTCCTGTGCTTACCAACACCAAAAAGAACTGCATTCTAATGCAAACCTGGCTCAGCCAATTCTCCAAACTACTCAAGGGTGAATAGCTATGGTTAAGGAGGATTGTGTGCTTTTTCTTCATTTCTTCCCCCCCCCCCCCTTTTTTTTCTTTCTGTTAATTTATTCTGTGTATTTAAGAAAAATCTCACAATTAATTCAATTTGAACTCATACATAAAATAGCTCCAGAGAAAACTACACGATTTAACTTGAAATGACCCACTAAAACCAAGTATTTCTGTACCCAGAATACTTTCTGTGTACTTGTATACCTAATATGTAATGCCTGTATGCATGGAATCCTATTAAACAGATATTTGTTGATTATATTCTCATATTTCCACATTAAATCACTTGATGCATAATTTTCCACTGTATATCCTCAATTCCCTGGAATAGAAACTAGAACTTCTATTATTTTATTACTGTTTAATATTTGGTTATGCCAGTGAGGAAATCTCTCATGTATAATTCTGATATCAAGCTTCACCAAAACTAAATCCTTCTTCAGAATCATTACAGATTTAAATACAGTTCACATTTTGCCGTATAGATATTGAGATTATCAAAATGGAACAATGAATTAATGAGACCAAAATTAATGTACCTCTGTCTCACTTCCCAACAGCTTCTCCTCTGCACCCCTTAACAGTTTGTTTATTCCACAGGTAATGTCTTCCAGCAAACTGCAATAGTTATATTTAAAACAGGAAGTCTCCCAAATACTTGTTTTCCTCTTTTCTGAAATATGAAAATTCCCATCTCAATAACGTATCTACAACTGGCCAAGCAGAAGTGATTTAGTCTTAGTCTCAACATTTTAGGGCTAAAATCTACTGTAAACTGGATACTGAATCTTTGATGTGCTGGGGAAGATTCACCCTTTTCAGAAGAGGAGATTCATTGAATTTGTTATCCCTTTTGGGGCTCATGGGGCTGCACTTTAGGACTATGACATAATCATGAACAGAAAACACATTTTTCTTTTTTTTTCAGTTTTGTGCAGGGGTCTCAAGATAACGGTCTCAAGATAACTGAAATTCTTGGCTTTATGAACTGATGCAAATAAAAAGAGACTTTCAATTAAAAAATGGAAAACACTCTCTAGAATTTCTAAATTCATTTTTTGTAACATAGGTAGTATATTCAGACACATAAGGATGCCTTGCAATTACAAAGCTCTTGTCACTTCTTTAATGACCTGCATAAGTAATTTGAAGCTTTCTTACTCAAGAACTAAGTGGTATTCCCAGATCACCATTTTACAAATTCCCACTGAAATTAGTCAAAGACCTCTTTGATGTTTAGATTGTGTACACTGCAGTGTGATAAACGAATCAGATCATTCACTATTTTTGCTCTACACATGTGTAACTGCCTACAAATAACTGTGGGATTTCTTTGGAGTCATTTTGATTGACAACAAGATGGAATAGACAACCATGTCCAGACACACAGTTTCTGAGCTGAAGCAAAAAGGAAACATCCCTTTTTTCTTTTTTTTTTTTTTCTTCTTTAATAGAAGCATCATTTTGCCATAGGCAGCATCATAAGGGAGATTTAAGGGTGAGTGAATATCACAGTTTCAAAACAAATACTGTAAAGGCTGTGATTGCGGTCCTTGAATTTGTCCCTTTTGTATTCCTTTTCCATTCTACAACAGACTTTTAACAGCCAAGATTTAAATTAATGAAAATGGAAGGTAATATCTTGGAAATACTTTAACTACAGTGTAGCTAGTAGGCACAGCCATGGCACAAAGTGCATTTATTCTAATGTTATGAAAAGTCCTCCTGTTCTTCCCCTGTTCCGCCATAAAAAAAGTCAGTAAGCTTTGGAAAATGCTGTGCAGACTATTAAAATCCCTATGTATTCACAACATTATTATATATTAAAGCTATTTCATCTTAAAACCTAAGAAAAGCTGGCATTGCAGGTTAGTCAGGGTGTTGAAAGCAACATTTTATGCGAGATGACATCAAAGGGAAAACTAATAGAAGCTTAGATGGTTGCACTGTATAATCATTAAATATAGACCTAATTTGGCTGGTTATTAACCCTGAAATATTATGTTGCGAGCAGCCCAGGAAAAATAGGAAAGAACAACAGGCAGAGGCACAGAGAATAAAAATTTAGGTGAATAACAATTAAGACATAGTTGACCAGTTTGGATTGCCTCTTAAAAACTTTGCCTCTGCTGTCTTACCCAACACATGCTGAAAAAGCAAACTGCTGAAGTCTGCTGCAAAGCCATTATCATCTGTTCATTTTATTTCCATTGCCAATTATCCTTAATTATTGGAAACTTTTTTCAATGTATAATGACTGCTGAAATGTTAGCATGCTCATTAAATTGAAGCTCTAGCTCAAGAAATAGATTTTGATAAGCTGTGTTATGTTATAGACCTGCATTTTCAATTACCCCATCCTCCATTAACTTCAAGTCCATCTTTGCACATAATTTTCCAAGATATATTTATGTATTTATTTATTTTTACAGGAGAAAGGAACAGAAGGCCAGGTTTCCTTGTTGAAATCTGACATAATTAGTATAAAAAAGACAGACGTGATCTGAATAGCTAGTAGCTAAGGAATAAATATGAACAAACATTGTTTCTGGAGGGATGGGTGATGTCACTTGGGCAAAGGCAACAGGAGGCTGCAGTTCACTTAGAGCCCATTGAAAGGCAGAAAGAAATTTCCTCAGAATCTGCCCATTTAGAAGACTCATTGCAGCCTGCTGTACATCCAGTCATAAGTATTGGGTGCTATCCCAGGGACCATCTTGAAACCTGGTTGCATGAGCCTAACAAAGAATGAGGACACAGCTGTCTGTGTCACATCCAGAGAGTACAATCTTGCCTGACACTCATGTGGATTTCATACCTGTGCTATTGCACACCCCCAAAAAAGCTAGGGGAAATGTGGCTGAGAGTGGGTCCAGCCTGAAAAAACAAGTAAGGAATTTGATAGGAACTCCATAAAAAATATCATGTGTAAAAGAAACAGTAATGGGGGTACATCTCTGAGCTTTTTGATGTGGGTCACCCTACTGACACCACCACCAGGCCTGAGAAGAGTGGATGTGCTGCTGTCCCCTCATTTTGTTACCTTTTCCCAAAGGCAACCTCATCCTGCCTTCCACATCAGAAATGTCTCTTAGTGCACTCTGTTTGGCCTGACCTTCCTTTCTTGACTTCCGTGTTTTCTGACAACACCCATGATTTGCATCTCTTCTGATGACAGAATATTTTATGAAAAAATCTAATTAAAGTAAAAGTAAATAACTGACAAGATGTGCATGTAACAGTGCATATCACTGTGTTTGAGCACGTAGCTTTTTCCTTTCTCCTTCCCCATCAATCTCCTGTTTGTCATTTTTTTCTCTTTCATAACGATGAGATCTTAGGAAGAAAAAAGAAGGGCTTTTTCTGTGTAACTTGTTTTAAACAACCTCTCTGCCCTTAGTGTAAAAACACACACATATAACATCACAAAAGCAAACACAGATGTTGAGGTGACAATTCTAATTCCTTTTAGATGTCATAGCTGTGTTGCTAGCTCTGTATTTCCTTGTTAGGCATTAAAAGACTTATGACAGACACAAGTTTAAAGTGCAGTCTGATCGTTAAGGTTGATTTTTTAAGATAGTCTTCCTGTTTCAGACATTTATGTCACACCACCTAGTAGCATTATAAAATACAAATTTCAAAATGAGACAGGGAAACTAACCACCTATATAATTTATTGCTCTAAATTTTTGATCTGGATTGAATGCTGTGTTGGTAAAATTGGGTCAATACTATTTTTTCATTGTACCTTTATGAAGTTTATAGACGTAAATGCTTTATTTTACACATTCAGACAAACCCCCTCAAAGCGTTTTCTTTAAATTTTGTTTTTGTGTGAGATATCCGCAAGAAAGCTGTCATCCTATTGTTATTTGCACAGAGCACTGCTGATGGATGAAACTCTTACTGCTTTACTTCTGTGGTAAACACCATTATGAAATCAGCAGGATGAGATATAGGGAAAAGACCATTTTACTAATTCAAAAAGCCTTAAAGAGGACTGTGAGGATCTCCTTTAAAACCCTTTAGACATCTGTCAGAATTACTGCTCCTTTAAGTAGAGAAAACTTAAAGGTACCTTATTGACTCCCTGCCCAATCTCACACCCACATTTCCCGTGAATCGAGTATGTTCCTACTGCTTCTGAGGACTCTATGGCTTTGCTAAGGACAATATTATACTCCAGATAAAATGAAATTTATCTTTCACTATTAAATATTACATGTTTTGATAAGAAATCCATGTTTGTGAACCTCCTCACAACCTTGCTGCAAACAACACTGACAGCAGAGTTGGCGTGACTCTGATAAAAGTGATTTTCATGGTGTTTTCCAAGTGACCTGCAGCATGAAGTACTAGTCGACTTGTAGGGTATCTGGCCGCACAGTACTCACAAGAATACCAGCTCAGTTTTGCACAACCATGGGATCTGGAAAAGATTTGGGGCTTCATCCAGAAAAAACTAAGCAGCCTGGTCATTTAGCTGTGCACAACACTAATCATCACTAGCAGTAAAATCACTGGAATCAAAATGTGGCTGGCAATTTTGTCAATAATATGCAAGGCAGAGTGCAATTGTTTGCTCTTTAACAGTTTAACACAGCCAATATAACTGACAGTAATAACAACTTTTTTTTGTCAGTAAACTAAGCAGACATGATTAGGATTTTTATAGAGATTCATAGGGTTTTAGCCATGCTTTGGTCACTAAAGTCAATAGAAACTGGGCAGCTGAAACCCCAGGTAACTCTTTGGCAATTTATACCACAGAGAGAATATAAGTGAAGTAATAAAATGTCATTTTTTCCTTTGAAATTTAGTACTTCATAAAGTTGCTAGACTGGCAGCCTTGCAAAAGAGAAGTTCTTTGCTGTATTTATCCATGTGACAGGTACAGTATATATAGCAGCAATATGGATTTCTTTCTCCTGCTGTACCAATGTGTTACGTATTTTTTCAATGGCCATCATTATTGCCACCATGATCTGGGGAACTATTTGTGAAATGTATGAGTTCAGTCTTCCTTCCTACTCATTAGCAGTACTCATTCCTATACCTAGTTCCCCTAGCAGGTTTCTTCCTGCTTTTATACATAGTCATGTGAGCGTGTTTTACAACCCTTATGCAAACTATTGATCTTTTACCACATGAATAGACTCACTGAAGCCAGCTGCGAGCATCAGCAGTATATTGTCATGGTCTGAAAGTGTTTCCTTCTTATGAGGTGCTAGACATTCCTTGCTCTGAATAACTGAGGATGCTAAAGAAATTTTTATTATAGCTGTTGTTGATCAAGCAAGAATCAGTCTTTAATAGACCAGTTACCCTCAGGGTACTCATCCGCCTGAGCTGGAAGACAGGGATGAACAGGACCAGAATGTACTCCCCGCAATCCAGGAGTAAATGGCCAGTGACCTGCTGCTCCGCTTAGACACACACAAGTCTATGGGGCTGGACGGGATCCATCCAAGGGTACTGAGGGAACTGAGGGAGAAGCTTGCTAAGCCTCTCCATCATTTATCAACAGCCTTGGCATATTGGAGAGGCCCCAGGAGAATGGAGGTTAGCCAGTGTGACACCCATCTACAAGAAAGAGGATATGGAAAACTACAGGCCTGTCAGCCTGACCTCAGTGTCAGGTAAGGCTATGGAGCAGGTCATCCTGAGCGCCATCACATGGCAAGTACGGGACAACCGGGGCATCAGGCCCAGCCAGCCTGGTCTGTAAAAGGCAAGTCCTGCTTGATGAACCTGATCTCCTTCTATGACAAGATAACCCACCCAGTGGATGAGGGAAAGGCTGTGGATGCTCTCTACCTGGACCTTAGTAAAGCCTTTGACACTTTGCCCCACAGCATCCTCCTGGAGAAACTGGCTGCTCATGGCTTGGGTGGGTGTACTTTACCCCAGGTTAAAAGCTGGCTGGCCAAGCCCAAAGCATTGTGGTGAATGGAGTCACATCCAGCTGGGGACTGGTCACAAGTGGTGTTCCCCAGGGCTCAGTACTGGGGTCAGTCCTGTTTAATATCTTTATCGATGATCTGGACGAGGGGATCAAGTGCACCCTTAAAAAGTTTGCACATGACACCAGGCTGGGGGTGGGGGGGTGAGGAGTGTTTATCTGCTTGGAGGAAGAAAGGGTCTACAGAGGGATCTGGACAGGCTGGATCAATGGGCCAAGGCCAGCTGTGAAAAGTTCAAGAAGGATCAGTGCTGAGTCCTGCACTTGGGTCACAATAACCCCATGCAGTGCTACAGGCTTGGGAAAGAGTGGCCGGAAAGCTATCCAGCAGAAAAAGACCTGGGGATGTTGGTTGACAGCTCGCTGAACATGAGCCAGCAGTGTGCCCAGGTGGCCAAGAAGGCCAACAGCACCCTGGCTTGTATCCAAAACAGTGTGGCCAGCAGGAAAAGGGAAGTAACTTTCTCCCTGTACTTGACATTGGTGAGGTTACACCTCTAATACTGTGTTCGATTTTAAGAAGGGCAATGATGCTATTGAAGGGTCTGGAGTACAAGTCTTATGAGGAGCAGCTGAGGGAACTGACTTTGTTTAGCCTGGACAAGAAGAGACATTGCTCTCTGCAACTGCCTGAATGGAGGCTGTAGGCAGATGGGAGTAGGTCTCTTCTCCCAGATAACTAGTGACAGGACAAGAGGAAATGGCCACAGGTAGTGCCAGGGGATTTTTAGATTGGATATCAGGAAAAATTTCTTCACTGAAAGGACGGTTAAGCGTTGGAACAGGCTGCCCGGGGAAATGGTGGAATCACCATCCCTGGAGGCATTTAAGAAATGTATATACATTGGCAACACATCGATCATGATGGTGGACTTGGAAGTTAACAAATGGACTTGATGATCTCGGAGTCTTTTTCCAACCTAAATGACTCTAGCTCCAAACTATGGCTTTTCCTATCCTTCATACAGTTGATCTTTTCCTTTCCCCATTAATTACCCAGCTAAGCAGAAGAAAGAAATTAAAATTAGTTAACCTGGCTTTAGGAAAAAAGGGGAAAATATGTTTTGGACATTAAGTTTGCCTCTTTTACATGCTGTCTCCACCAAAACTCTTTCCTATGTCTTCTTGCCTGTCTGCAAGGATCTTGAACTTACATTCATGGAGACAATCCTCAAAATATAAAGGTAATTTTTAGCTTTTTAGTGAGCTCTGAACTGGGGAGAAAGTACACCTGATTAGAAAAGATTGTGTCCCAGGTCTTCTGAGCTGCAGTTATCCTCAGATTCATCAGCCTCTTGTGACATTACAAGAGAGCAGCTTAATACATCAATTACCTAGTCAAGTGCAAAAGACCTCCACGGAGAACAGCCTTCCCTACATTCTAATTAGGATAGATCATGATCTCTAGATGCATAGGGTGAAAGTCTGGAGAGATGTTGCTACTCCTACAACAGTGCTTTGCTTAATGAAATAGGTAGAGTAGTAATTTTCATAGTAAGGAGTTTAGACAAATCATAACAGTGAAAATATGGGGGAAAAGGAAAATGAGGTGTAGCCACTTAAAAGACATTATTTAAAGCTTTAACTTAAGAAAAAAGTGTATATTTTACATTCCCAAATGATTAAATTTCATTGTTTCTTTCTTGTGCCTTTCCCACCTCTTTGATGCATAATTGAGTTTGAACGCCTTGAAAAAAACTCAAGACCTGTAGTTGAGCCAACCATTCAGATCATCATAGTTTGCACCTTTGTAATAAGGTGATTAAGGAGCAACCACGGGAGGATTAAGTACATTTCTCTGCTCTGACTGTTTTTTAATATATATATATATTATATATATATATGTGTGTGTGTGACATGTAAAAGCTAGTAATTTTTATGCTGTTCCTGAGAAATAACTGTACAGCTTTTATTCAAAGCAGGCAATCTTAGCCACTAACAGCCCAAAGAATTCTGCGACTAGAGGGTAAGAACATGTGGTTATTACAGTGCATCTGAAACAACTGAACTTTAAAAGAATTTTTCATAGTATAGCAAGAAAACACCTGACAAATTATTTTCTGTAAGAAAGTACAACATTTGTATAAGCACAAGTTTTAAACAAATAAATTTGAATTTTTTGGCTCTAAGGCACTGTTTTTTTCCAAAAGTGAAGCTATTAATCATAATGTTTTGAGCTTATTGGATGTGTTGCCCACTTTAAAGTATCCTTTGTAGTTTTTCCTGAATATAGATATATTCATTTGTACAATCATTCACGGCAAGTTATTACTTGCTGTGAAAATAGTTCAAGTATATAACTTGCTGTCCTTTGCTTCTGAACATTCATTGAAAAAACTGTGTTTTAGTAATGAGTATTATGGTCCTTGTAATAAGAAAGGTTATACATGCTTTCAGGCTTTGATAATGTTTTCTATTCTTATCTACCTTTTCCATCACTCACAATTTAGTTGTTGAAGGTTTGGGGCTTTTATTTTCTGTATTGAATCTCTGCCTCAGAGTGAGTTCTTTTCACTTTGGAAGGAAGAGCAGTTCTGTTGTTTCTAGCCAGAGGTGAAAAAAAGATCATTTAAAGGGAATAAATAATCTCCTATTTTTAAGCAGTTCTATAATTAAGTTTTCTGGAATTTGAAAGGTAAGGTTGTCCATGGTAAGAGTTTTCACTAGTAGCCATTAGCTCAAGTGAAAATTGTTTTGATTAAATTGTAAACCTGTTTAGTCTCCCAAGTCCAGTTGACTGAGTTCGTAGTTTATATTCAAGGAACTATTCATTGTGCTTGTATGTCAGACTTACACAATAATGAGCACTCTAATGAAATTTGTAGCTGCAAATATTTAGGCATAGCTTTGACTGGGTGGAAAGGCTACTGTGGCTGTACAAGGCATGAAGGTAGGAAGGACTCATATGAGTCCTCATATCTCTTACCTGAGGAAAGGCTGGGAGAGCTGGGTTTGTTCACTCTGGAGAACAGAAGGCTCAGAGGGGATTTTATCAATATGTATGAATACTTGAAGAGAAGGTGTGAAAAGGACAGAGCCAGGTTCTTTTCAGTGTTATCTAGTGACAGAAACAGAGGAAATGAGCACAAACTGAAACACAAGAGGTTCCATCTGAACATCAACAAACTCTTTTTTACTGTGAGGGTGACCAAGAACTGGCACAGGTTGTATAAAGAGATTGTGGAGGCTCCACCCTTGAAGATATTCAAAAGCCATCTGGACATGGTCCTGGGCAACCAGCTCTAGGTGGCGCTGCTTGAGCAGGAGGATTGGACCACATGAACTCCAGAGGTCCTGCCAACCTCAGTCACTCTCTGACTCTGTGAGCCTATGACATCAAAATGAGCTCTGTACAAGGGTTTGCAATTCAAAGGACTGATGATTGTTGATGGAAGCAGAAGGATCCAGAATAAAGAGCTAGGGATCCAGTATAAAGAACAGTGGCTTGTGGAACCTTCATTTGCCTTTTTGGTGATGATTAATAATTTTTTTTTTTTTTTTTAAGTTGTCGACTCTGTTGCACATGGTGATAGCAGCCACCAAGGAATCTTGTTCTGCTTTATGTGGTTTTGATGTTGACCTTGAATTAACTCTCTACTTGATGCAAGAGTTTCCCAAAGTTGAGTCATTGTCAACAATTAAATACAGTTGCCAGTTATCTGTGTCAGTGTAGATGACATAGCGATAAAATAATGATTACTTTGGCATTTAGAATGCTTTACCTACTTCCTGTTTCTCATTAAGTTTGCCAGTTCCATATGTCATAGGAATATCTTCCTTAAGCTGAGAATATGGCTCAAGAACTATCCAACAGTCCTGAAGGTTATATTTGGCTCTTCTGAAAGATAAATATGTAAAAGGCATTATACAAATGTACAGCTAAACCACATTTTCAACACTTGTTTCCAAAGTATCTACATTTTATCACTGAGATGGAGCAAAATGCAGGAAATACCTTAAAACACCAAGCTACTAAAAGCATAACAGACAGAACTCTAGAAATACACAGAAGACTATCTCCAATCTTAAACATCAATTCTTTCAAATCCTGCTGAAGATAGCCCTTCCCTCACAGAAATAATAAAAAAAAAAAAAAAAAAAAAAAAAAAAAAAAAAAAGCGCAGCCAAAAATTGCCAGTGTTGTGTTCTGATGCTATTTCTTGAAAGTACCTTCTCTGATTTTTAACACTTGTGTGCTCTAGGTGCATAGAGACGATGTAGGTGGCAGGGACATTTTATGATATAATTATTTCTGTAGAGAAGATGGATGGAAGAGGCATGGAGCAATGTTTTCGTAAAGTGAAATTATAGAAAATGAGTTTATTAATGGCCTTAGTTGGGATGGTATTAACAGGGAGACAAAAACTCCTCAAGGATTCTCTCTGTTACCATGCTGCTGTCAAGGATTATATATGGTACGTGTTAGTCTCTTGAAGAATCTTTGTTAATGCAGACATTATTATTAGCTCCCAAGCTCACCCACAGTGTCATCTTATGAACATCCCAAATTACTGTTTAGGGATGCTGGACACTGCAAGAATACTGAGCTGCCGTCTTAAAGATCATCTTCTCCATTAAGAGGAAACCAACCTCTATACTCACACCTTTGCTTGGAGTTTATTAAAGTCAGTTCAAATTAAAGTAATCTCTGTCAGTGCTACTTCTTTGTCATGAAAGTAGGAAATAATGCTGATACTTCGATAATCCTCAGCTCCTTGGAAACACTTGTTAAGAACATTTAAATATTTCCTATGCCTGACAAAATAATTGGCAAATCAGTAGACCAGAGAGAAAATTTTCTGCTCCTGAGGCAACACACAGATCCTACACATGCTGAACTTCATATTTCACAAAAATGTGGATATTAATAATGTTGTGTACTGTACACAAGCATGCAAATATTATTTATGAATGTATATGGCACATCACTGACCAAGATTATTCATAAAAGGAAACCAAACATAGCGTAACAAGAATGGATTTCAGATGGCTGATCTTGCTCTTGTCCCTGTGAATGATGACAGATAGGTGCAAAGTGTTTCAAGTTAAAGAAACAGAAAAAAATATAACAATAGCATTCTGTGCTGGTTTTTGGACAGCTTGGGGTTTGTTTCATTAAAATAATATCTGCTAGCTTGCCTTCATTCCATAGTTTAAGTCAAGGTACTGGCATTCTCTTCAAGAGCACTAAAAGAGCTGGAATTTTCTAGCCATTTTAAAGATCACTTGTTAAATTCCCATTTCATATAAACAAGAGGGGGGCAGTTCTTTTGGTGGTTGGAGGATGTTTTTTATTTTTTTTCCTTTTTTCTTTGTTGTCCCTCTGAATCCACCCATGGAAATAACTGGCATCAGCACATAACAACTATCTTTAAACACTGAAATTCACTTCCTCCCTCAATCTTTTGGAGCTTCTATTGACTGACATACAAGTTATTCTGCAAAGCCTGTCTACCCTCTGAGGCTTTTCCTGAAGGGAATACTATAAGAGATACTGTATGGATAAATTGAATATGGAATAATTGCCATGCAGGTGGGCTTACTGAATAGGGCAGAATTAAATGTTTTCAGTAAATATAATATTTTTCAATATTTTTTAATTTAAAAAAATGAAAATAAAGATGAGCTATGTATGTGTTGATGCTTATACACAATTTGTGGTTTTATATATGGTTTAAACTGAGAACAGAAGTATAAACTACAAAATGATAACAAGTTGCTTCATGGTCTACTGGTAATTAAAAAAGAGAAGGACGCCAGGATTGCGTCTTAATTATGACCATGGATGAAATTCTCCCCCGTGTCCAAAGACTTCATATATACATAAAAAATGTTCTTTTTATAATACACGTGTAAGTGTAGATTTCTTGCCTCAATGGCAGGTTTTCTAACACATTTTATCACAGAAAAGCATTGTAAACTGCAGGCCAAATATGATCACAGGTTTCTTTCGGAGGCAAGAAAGTTTATTTTCCAATTATATTTAAAATCTGGAATTTATGGCTGAGAATATAAGGGTTGTCTGGCTGTCTGCTGAGAAGGCACATACAGTTGCAATTAGCACAGTATAACTCAAAACATAAGTACATTAATAGAACAGCAAAGAAACAAGTTATGGGTGTTTGGTTTGGGTTTTTTTGGTTTTGGGTTTTTTTTTGTTTGTTTGTTTGTTTTTTTAGCAGATGGTGGAGTCATTTGTCAGGAATCCAGAAGATTGCAAACCTTTCCTTCTTGTGTCTAGGGAGGGCACCTGGTTGCAAATGTGAAGAACAGAGACTGTGTGAAGAACTCAAATTGGTCTACTTTATCCACATCAGCCAATTACTCCCTTAAGCATAATCATACTCTACTGTGGAAAAGGATAATGTCCTAATATCTGTACCCGAGATCTCTGCCATAGAATTGGGCTATTTCATGCCATCTGAGAACATATTAAAATGCTGTCCAAATATTCAAGACCCAAGCTATATCTGCCCAGAAATAAATTGCAAAGGCAAGTTTTTCAATTAATCACAGACAGATATTTTTCCCCCTCATATATTAAGTCAAGACGGATTAATCACTTCAGAAAGCTTTGAGGCTATATGATATGACAACTTAGCAATCCAAATCAGTACATCTCAATTAAATCACAAAACTGCATTTAGATATCACATTTCATATTTCCCTCTCTATGTACCCGCAAGCCAAGCTAAGATTTTATAGGTAAAGAATGAAGCTACATGCTGCACGTATAGTGCTCATCCCAATTTCTCAGGGTTCTCTGAACAAAGGATCTTGAGGCACATGGCAATGTATCATTTGTGTCAGCGTTCCATAGGAGGTGTTGAATATAGATGTCTAGCCTGAGCTTAGAATAGGTATGATGCTTTATTACCTTTAAATGAATACTTGTTTAGGATAGAAGTGGTGAATTTCAGAAGTATTCCACACTTTTTATAGAATGCTTAACAAGAGACTATTTCATCAAGAAAAATAATTATACTGGTTATTCTGTTGGAAATTGGGTCAGTTTTGATTCAGTCTTTGCTAAATATCACATTATAATAATAGGAATAAATATCAGAGAATATTCCAGACCACTTCAGTTCTGCCTCTTCTTTCAGTTATAACAGCTCTTCCAATCTTTACTTGCAGTGTCATAAAATGCCACTGAATAACTCTGTAGTTATTCTTAAGTTCATGTAAATATACATTATATATTGTTCTTGAAACTATTTTTTTAACTAACGCATATGAAATACATTTACCTACATTTTACAGTCTGTACCCCTACCTAGTATTTGTACTAAATAAATGTAATTCATTCAATATTGTTGATCAGAACATGCTGGGTTTGGTTTTTTTTTTCCTTCTCTACAAAGAGAATTAGGCTTAGAGACATGTCAAATATGTAGAAATTCTCTAAGTCTCACAGAATCACCTAATACAGCCTATCTTCTTTGTGTGATGCATGGTCCAGAATCACACTAGCAGAGCCCCAGGAATATATCGTGCCACAGTGACTCTAAACTGAAAGAATCATTACAGGAAGCTCTGCTTTCAAGTACTTCCAGCAGAACAACAGAAATTTCCCTCTCAAAACAATGAGTGAACTATGCATGTTAGTATTTGCACCAAAGTGTCTCAGGGCTTGTGTTTTGTTGTCCAAAGAATAAGCTACAGCCCCCCAAGACAGGATGTTCTTCGTAAAGGTTGATATGAGTAAATGAAATGATGCTGGGAAGAAATTTCAGCAGAGATGAGCTTGCTGTTACTTATTCCCATTCCTCCTGTGGCTGGGGACATCTTAAGCAGTGGTTGTGGCCAGTATCCCCCTTTAGAAGCAGCAAAAGTGGCAGCCAACCTAACTTCTAGTTTCTCAGCCAGAGCAAGTAGCCAAACTGCAGCTGCATTTGGCTCCCACAGGCAAGTATGTAGTTCACCTATAATTAGAGCCAGGCTTTTGTGCATGTGTGCACACACATTAGGAATGCTAGCTATACACAGGATGTATCTGAGCATTCAAGTTAATGTGCTTTACTTAGAGGTCTTCTCCCTATACAAGTGTGTATGAAATAAAGGCATAGAATTTGCTCACAGGAAGGAATGCTTCAGGTTAAGAAGTCTGAATTTCACATTGCTATTAAATTAGCAGAGCAAAACAAACTTTTACAATAAATTCACCTCTCTTGTCAACCTAAAAATAATAATACCCCCCCCCCTAAAATCTACTACTCACTTGTGAAACTCCGGAGTTGAAGATTGATTCTATTACAGTCAGAATCACAATAGGAGAAGGTATGTGGTGCAGAATGGAGAAGAAATAAGTAAATCAACAATTGATCCTCTTCAAATGACAGCAGGAGTAATGGAAAATATCTAAGAGGTAAATGGGGCATTGATTAAGACAATTTCTTTATTGTACAGAAAAGTGGAACCTCAAAAAACAGAATCAAAGGAAAGAATTTGAGACTATTGCAACTCTCTCCTGGTGCTCAAAAGACATGAGAGGCATGCAATAATACTTCCTGAGATTTTTTTGAGGTTTTAGAGAGGAGTTTGATTACAGCTCTATACAACAGAAAAAAATAAAAGCCTGAAAAATATAAAAGACATCAATTCTATAAAGTCTGACAAAGGTGGAATTTAAATATAAATTCAGTTTCTACTGAAATTAACACTGAAACTTTGTTAAACATATTTATTCAGTCAAATAGTAACCAATGTTGGAAAAGATATTCATCTATACTGGGAATAAGAGTCCTTTCCCTGAATAAAGGATATAGGCTATGTTTGCTATTCCATGTTTAATGTTATAATGCAGGTAGGACTGTAACTCCATTTCTTTGGACAAACACAAGTTCTTCCAAGAATGTAGATGTTAAGTGAAGATTTGTTTACTTCTATATTAGTGTTTGTGGATATTTAAATAAGTATCTAAAGGACAATGTATATCCCCCACATCCAAAAAAACCTAGTCTGGCTTAGCAAAGTAGTGTGGGAGTTTATATTTGCAAAGCCAATTTTTTAAAAATAGGGGAAATAGAAGAACAATTTTTACTGTGTAAAGCTAGCAAGGGCACTAAAGAATAGCATAGTATTTAACCAAGTTTAAAGTACAATAAAGGTCAAGTATTTTTTGAAGGATGATATTGAAAAATCATTATTAAAAAACTGAATTTTGATGTCATAGATGTTGCAACAGATGGTGATTCGTTCTGCAGCTCTTTCTAGCAGATTTTTTGAAAGAATGTGATGAAATGTCATATGTTTTTGACATTTGGTTTTCATTAGAGAGCTCTTTCTCACCTGATGCTGTCTGTCTCTTCAGATGTTTTTGATGATTTGATGGCAATATTGACTACAGCTTATATTTTATTTATTTCACTAACTTGAATTCCTTTTTTTTTTAGTCTAATATTTCCAGTCAGTCTGTGTTTTAACTGCTTATTCTCCAAGTAAATTATTATCATGGAACTTTTAATGGCCATTCTGTAGTTAAAGCGGTATTGAGGTAAATAGTTTGTAAGTATAGGCATTGTGTTACATTGAACCTAAATCATCCCAGAACCAATCAACATGCTGCATAATGGACTGAAGTCCTTAATTTGATAAGACTAGCCTGATATTTACTTAGATAGATCTTGGTAACCACTTGGCTATCTAATTGTGGTAGGGTGGCCCCAGCTAGCAGCCAAGCACCCACACAGCTGCTTGCTCACTCCTTTGCCTGCAGCTTGATGTGGGACAAAACAGGAAGAACAGGAGAGAGAAAACACATGGGTCAAAATAAAGACAGGGAGATCACTTACTAGCTGCTGACATAGGCAAAGCAGTCTGGACTTGTGGAATTTAACTTGCTAGTTAACAAATTGATTCATGTACTAGGAAATGAAAAGGCAACATTTAGACACTTGACAACGCACTTTTCTTCCTCCTTTGCCAGGCTCAACTTCACTTCAGACACCTCTCCTTCCCTGGTGTTATTGCTGCAGGTTATACTTGATCCTTTTAGCTAGGCAACTCCCAGTGCAGAGTGGTTTCTCTCTGCTGACCTTTCCTTATCACCTTTTTCCTATGCTCCAGCATAGGTCCTCCATGGGTGACAGTCCCCTTAGCTGTGTGCTTACTCTGCCATAGAACACCTCCTCCTCCTCTGACATTGTTGTTCCCTCTGTTATTTCTCACTATTTTGTTCCCTCACTGGTATTTTCTTAAATATATTATCATAGAGGTGCCACAGCTTTGCTGGTGGGATTGGCTGTGTCCTGTGGTGGATCCATTTAGGAGCCAGCTGGACTCACTTGTGTCTGGCACTGGGCAACCCCCCACCTCCTCCCAGAGAGGCCACCCCTGCAGACCACCCCACACTACAAAAGCCTTGCAGTTTATACCCAATTTATCAGTATTTTTCTAAGCTGAAAGGAAATGAAAAGTTCTCTGGTATGAAGAGGTGCATAATATTATAATTGACAATATAGACAGATGTCAATGACAGTGGTTCTTCTTCGCAGTGGTCTGCAGCACTGTCCAGGAAGAGGATATGACAGTTACAGATCCCTGCAAAAGGTGTCAAAAAAGATCAGGTAGTCTGCTTAGAAGACTTCTTATATTGTAACAGGAAGGCTGATAAAAAAGTTAACTGCAGTTTTCATAAACTTAGTACCTCACATAATTATGACAAGGACAGATACAGCATTTTTGGGTAAACCACAGAAAGTTGTTTTTCTTCATTTGGAATGCTTTTTTTCCCTACTTAAAAGAAAATGGTAGTCAGATAAGCAGGCTGCTTTCCTTCCTGGCTCATCAATATAATTTCTCACATACATGCTCACTGCTACTGACTGATGAAATGGGGAGATATACTGTACTAAGCCCACTGTGAGGAGAGATGGAGACAACAGTTACATAGCATAGAAATATGAGATGACTCAGGAAAAAGGCAGAACTCCAAGGAAGCCTTTTTTTCAGAGTGAGGGGGCAAGTATGGTGAAAGAACAAAGCAAGGAATGCCTTGGAAATATGGATACTGAATCTGAATGGCCGTTTTGGATATGAAGTGACTCCTTTGGGGCAGCTGAGCATGTAACCATGAACAAGAAAACTGAACAAAGGAGAAAGAAGATGAGGCATCTGCATATATTTTCTTTGTATTTTCTTTATCATCCAATGGGATGCTCATACGAGTCCATTTCTTGCCCCAGTTCCAGGAAATACCAATCACCTCAGCGTAAGTTAACCGATAAACTGTCAGTACTTAATATCACACACATGGATTCTGCATAGGAACCATCATTGATCAAAACCAGATCAAAGGGTTCAATCTTTTCTGACTAAAAATAATTTATAATAAAATCAGATTGAGAAATTCCAGTGTCCAGAACAACTTTTGTTTTCCAGAACAGAAAAAAAACATGAAAAAAATGTTAGCAGTAGCCTATTGCTTTGAAAACATATGACAAATGCCTACACAACATCATCTCCAAAACTAGTGTATTTGATACTTTGTTTTCATGCTGAGAAGTGGAGAAATTTGATTACCAAGTATTTAAGAATTATAGCATCAAGTCATTGTTCTGTGAAGAAATCAACAGAGATCGCTCTTATGGCATATAGTCAGTATAATTAAACATAAAGTTATGTTACTCCATGAAATATACAAAATATATAAAATTGTAAAAGTCTACAGAAGTTTCTCAGCTAATCAAGAATATATTACTCACACATAGCACAGGAGATGACAAAGAATGCCTGTGCATGTTCATTGATGTATAGTTTTATTTACTTGATAGATGATGAGGTTCTTTCCATCTATCTTCCTAATCTGTATTTAGCTAGTTTCAAAGGAAAAGTTTTAAATTATAGATTGTAATGCTATGTTGGCATGATACAGTACTGTGTATCAATTCACTTTATGGAGCTGTTATGAAGTTAACCTACATACCACGCTGACTGTGTGAATATTAAAATTCTGATTAAAAATGTTGACCTGATTCTTTCCAGCTTATATTCTTTCTATTAGTCTTATACTAATGTAAATCAACTTAAATTAATGGATTTCAACTAGCATAAAACTGAGATAAGTATTGAGAAATGGCTCCAATACATATGCAAGGGGTGACTTTTCTAATGTGGCTTAATTTGGAAAATATTACCAAAGCATAATTCCTATAATAGACAACAAAGGCAACTTTTTGATTAAATATATATTTGTACATTGCATATGCACTTTCACTTGCATTGAAAGATTTGCATCAATATATTGCACAGATTTAATGATTGCAAAAAAATTATAAATACCTGCATTTGTAAATGGCTATACAGAGGGGAGAAAATACATGTCCATGGAGTTTTTCAGAAGAGAAAGGAATAGAATTTGTTGTTCTTCAAAGAAAGCTGTTCTTATGAGCCCTTTAGATGTTCATAAATCTTCAGCTTACAACCTCACTGCAAACAGCAAGGCATCTGGGAAGTTACAATTTTTATACTCAGCCTTATGTGAGCCATTTCAGAATGGATAAAATGCTCCAGGTGATTCTACAACAGGGCTAAATATTAGCCTTTTGTGCAACCTCAGCTACAGGTGACTTCAATTTCCACCTGCCCTTGGGGTGGATGGCTTCAGAGCTCTTCTAGCAATGACCCTGGCCTGTCTCTTCTGCCTAGCATTCCCATTAAAAAGCCATTATTAAGGACAGATGGAAATAATTTGGACAGTCAAAGCGTGCTGATAAATGCTCTGCCCAAGACTTCAAGCATCATATATTCCAACAGTTTCATGTGTAGTCTGCTCCAAAATGTCCTGGATGGAGAGTGTAAATGGTCATTGCATTTTAACATGAATTCAATCTTAATGGCATTCAATGAATCCAGTATTTTTTAGACGTTATACATTACTTTAAATAGGAATCCACAGGCTATTCCTTCATTTGCCTTACAAGATTGGTGCAAATTTTCAGGACTAAAAATGTAGTTTAACAATGAACTTGGAAAGTAATGACCATAAATTCAATATCTGTCAAAACTCTATTTATTTTCTTAACTAACATATTGGAAAGCTTATCATATCAAGAGTAATGCAGATGAGCTAATAATAACGCATTCTTCATTAAATTGAAGTCTTCCATGTGTCTAATTACTGCAGTGTTATTGTGCAGCCATAGATAACTTTCCATTTATAGTTATCCTTCCATATTTTTAAAAATAATAATAATAAAAAAACCCAACAAATAACCAAACTGCAAAAAAACACTGCAAGAGAGAATTGCTCTGTCAGTACATGCAAATTTTATTTATGTATACACCTATACATGTTTATATTCGTGGGCTCTTCTCTATATAATTTTATGCAAACACTAAAATATATGCATATTTCTGAATAGCTGACATTGCACCTTGGAAAGACCTGAAAAATGTTTTAGAACATTTGCATATTCTCTTTTTCTGTATGTGCGCAAGATATCTCCTTCTACATACAGTGTGTGTATGCTTCAGATCATTCATTTGTACTCTTTAGAAATGCAATGACTACATGACTGGAAAATACTACTTCGTTTATTGAACCTTGGCACTGTGGGGCTATGTCTAACTGCATTATTCAAAAAAGAAGTACAGATTTTGTTATTTCTAGTTTCCATTGAGACAGAAATTCATTAAAGTGCAAATATGGGAAACTGGAAGTTCTGCCTAGAGTCTAATGTAACAAGTGTTGAAAATTAAAAGAACAAAAACCCACCAAAAACAAACAACCACATATCTTTTTTCTGGCTTGCTTTCCATATAGATTAGGAATTTGCTACTTTTGATTTGTTCCTGACCAAAACCTGTGATTTTTTACTAAATGAACCTTCATACATGTCTACAAATCACAACATAGATTTACTGCAGCTAGATTGAAGAACATGTGAGTCTAGGTCTCCAAAGACCTTGATCTTGTTTACCTACTGCAGCTAAGATTGATATTTTTTAAGGTCATATTCTTCAGAAGCATGTTTCCCTCTGATTGACAACATGGGGAAATCCATTTGGTGGTTTTGCATCATGACAGTTTTTTCCTATAGGTAGGAATGTATAAAGGAGGAATAGATGGGACCTAGGAGACTGCTAGTGGTTGTTAATATTGTCACTAAATCTGTATTTCAAAGAATTTGCGGGGGGAGCATGAGCTGAGAGAAGGAGGAGAAAGAGCTAAGTTTGCTCCCTTTAATTATGATTCCCTCGGTCATTATTAGAATTCTAACATACTGTTGCTGATCTTTTTTTCACCAAAGCTAGGACTTTGATACTATACAACATTTTAAAACTGATACCCCTTGTGACCATCTACCTACCTCTGACTGGCTTTTCTACAGTACACTGCAAATTGTTTGGCATGTATTTTGAAAATCAATGTTAAAAGAATGACTGTATTGATGTGGCTATTCTTACACCCTGTGACTCTTGGAAATGTTTAGGAAAACTCTCAATCAATCTCCACATACTGATTCGACAATCCTTAACTTTGATACAACTGACATGTTTCATGCCTGCTTGTTTTACTGATGTTACTTTACTCACACCTGTTTGGTTTTGAAAATGGTCATGTAAAGTGTGTATGTAAACGCTTGGTTTATACGAGGTAGTGGAAATGTAACAGAAATAGAAACATGAGAAAGATTCATGATTTATTCACAGTCTGTGGCTTTTCTGGTATGATTCTTAAACAGGTATCTCAGCAGTGAAATCCACTATTTTGGAGGTCAGGGGAGGATATAGACATACATGTATTGTTGAATTGTGGCTATTTTGCTCTAATATTTAGGATTCTGTTTAGCTATTGTGATAAAAATAGAGCATGGTACACAGTGCCTTTTCTTCATTAGTCCTTAAGCAGACCTCAATTTCAATTTTGATCTATGAGGATCCAACTCCTTCAGTTTGCTTTGTGATCTTCAGCAAGTTTCACTTTTTGACTGTCTTGCATAAGAGAGGTTCATTATGGAACATTTTAAAAAGATAGCAGTGGCAATTTCAAGAAAGACAACCTTTCTGCCAGCCTTCTCTGACTCAGGCAGTATTTTCAAAAACAGGATCTTAAATTTAAGTTCTTAAACCCACATATTAACATTTGTTTACTTTCTAAAGAATGTTTAGTAGACATTTTTTGGCCTTTTTTTGTTTTCATCAGCTTGTTTATCACACTTGACCTGCATACCAGAGGAAGTAATTTTCAAGAATAGTACTTAGAGAATCTTATAAATCAGGATTTTTCTTATGCTTCAGTCTGTTCCCTAATAGCTGAATTGGGAACTTCTGCGCAGATTTTTTCTCACTTTTTTTTAAAGCTACAAATAGCTACAAATACACAGAAAATGTTTATTTTCCTTTATCTAGTCAAAATAAATGTTATATTCTTGCACTGTTGTATAGTAGCAGGAATTTCCATGTGCCAGTTCCTGTACTGTTTAATACTGAAGCACTTTCTCAGTTGCCTGCAGTCTCATGATCCATGAAGACAGTGAACCTGGCAGTCTCATAAATTTTGCTGTAGAGATGCAATGACAATATTTGTTAGAAGTTAAACTTTGTGCAGCCATTAATATGTTTCTGTTATTTTGCCTTATGGGATCTCTTGGAGGGAATATGTGAAAATTTCCTTGGATTCTTTGTTTTGATTAGAGTAGTATCTCAAAAAGCAATTTTTTTATTTTAAAGCAGGGTAATAATGACAGGCCTTAATGTGTGATTATACTACAGTTGCTACCAATTTGAAGTTCCTTACAAAATATATAACTAATTATCAGTGAAATCTTTCATACAAACACATCTCTAATACACTGTTAAAGTTCGCAAACCTACATTTGGAATCCAAAAAGCCTTAAGCTGAAAATTTTTTGTATACTGAGAAGTTCATAACATATACATTTTTTGGTTGCCTTTCCCCACCCCACCCCCCTCCATTAGTATTAGCACTACAAAGATAATTCCTTTCCTGAACCTAATAAGATTCTTTTTCTCCTTTGTTAATTACACCTCTTGGTTTACCAGCAGCAGTGGGAAATTATTCCTCAGAGGAATTTTCTGTAAAACCATATTTATTAAAAAAAAACCAAAACAACAACAAACCAAACACAACACATTCCTAGCTCCAGCATTTACTATAACTTCATTTCCAATACCAGGAGACACTGAGTTTTAAATAAAATTTATTTAAAGAGAGCAGGAGAATAAGGAATTCATTGCAGCAACTACAGTCAGCAACAGTAGCCCTCTGAGCACTGGTTACCTACAAGTATATGGGGCTGAAACCAGGAGACAAAGACTTGATCTTGCTAATATTTCTTTACTAGCATACATCTATCACTTTATTGTCATATTACTTTGTCATTTTGCCCATATCGAACTCTATGGAATCTGGAACATTTAAACAGATTCATTTACTCTATAACAATTTTGCAAATGAAACCAGATAACTTGTTTCCTTACACTGGAAAAGATCTGTTACCAGTCCACACTTCTACATAATAGATATATGCTGCCATTTGAGAGCAAATCCACTCATTGTCAGATTGGGTTACACAAACCATTGTAGTGGAGATGCAAAAGGAGAGGGACTTGTCCAGTTATTTGAAAAAGGGAATAAGCCATGCAAAAAGGAATTAAAGTCCTCCAAGATCAATTTTAAAATGCGTGAAATAAATGTAAGGATGTATTTTTAGAGTTAGAGCAACTTTGCTGTAAGTAAAATTAATAGCAAAGAACAAATTAATTGCATGTAAAAAAAATAACTTGGATAACACATTACTGAGGCAGAAGAAGAGATCAAATTTATTTGAACAGCAAGAAAATAGAAAATTATTAGAGCATTAAACCCAGTGAAAAATCATATTAAATCTCTTATTAAAAGACATGTAAATACTGATAAAATAAAGGTTGGTATCAGTGGTACAAGCCTCATCAACTGTAAATGTTGTGGTGGGGTACAGTGGACTGCAGAAAGCTTTTTGGATATTTTGGTCACAGCCTGAAGTTATCTTGTCTAGATGATTAATTTCTGGAAGAAAGCTACAGAAATGAACTAGTAGCAAGGATTAAAGAGTTTAAATTGCTGTATAAGGTGAGATTTTATATATAAGCTTTTGTGCCATTGCACCCCATGGAACAAAGCCAGAATTATTAGTGCAATTCCAAATCCCTTGTGGATTTTGAAGCTTAAATCCTCCTATTTTTGCCCGCTGTGCAGTGTTGTCACAATTCCAGAGAAGCATGTCTTACTTCTGCCCAGATAAGAAAATATTGCTAGAAAGCAGATTTTGAATGAAAAGCGAGAAAACGTGAACCTCTCCTACCACAGGAAATGCAGTAATGAATACTTACGAGCATAGTGACTGGAAAGTTCATCAAAGATGCAGCATGTATACATAATCACAAAAACTCTCACACCGATGCTGTATCCATCCAGTATGGCTCTAATAAGGTAATTGTATATAAACACCAAAACGATCTAACCATCTATATTGTTCCGTAACTGAGAAGTTGATTAGAAGTGTGGGTCCATGTAAAGCATTATTAATGTTGTCTTTTCTATAGCACATTTTCCAAGCTCAGCTGCCAAGAACACTTGGTAGATTAATATTGTAATCGGGGCTGTTAAGCTTCTAGCTTGACGATCTTGACAGCTGTTGAGTACAGGCATCAGAGTGTAAAGTCCTGAAAGTATCTTCAAGAACAGACATTATTTTCTACATGGAGGACAAAGTTAAGAGATCTGTTCTGTACAGGGAGAAAAGTCTAAATTAAGGAGATTTTAAATGGAAGATCAGCATCATTGTCAATGCACATATTAGACCTGGTTAAAAACTTGATATCTTTAGGCAGCCGAATGGGCAAAATTTGTGTTATCACTGGGGAACTTTTTTTTTTTCTTTATTTGTATTAAGATCTTGTTCCTATTTCATTCCAGATCTATGAAAGATCTACTTTGAAATGTATCTGCCAATTCATGTCTCTCTTATTTCAAAACAAAAAGGATAAATTTTATAAATGCATATTTGCATACTAGTGGTAGGGAGAGTGAGACTCTAACTAAAAGAATGGAAATATGTTACCTACAGTGGATTTATTGGTTTATAAATTAGGATGCCAAGCAGAAAGCTAGGAGAAAGAATGCACATTTGGATTATATGCATATATAGGTATATATGAATGTCTGTGTGTGTTCACATTTACATATATTTATACACTTACTTGTTCACAATAATGTTAAACATTCTTATTCTTCATTTATGTAAATGGTCTCTTTTTTGCATAAAATACAGAAGAATAGGCATTCTTAATTTCTGCAGAAAAAATATTGGAAAAGTCACTGAAAAACCTGAAAACTAATATATATAATTTAACTAGAAAGTCTTGTGAACATTTAAATAATGTTAGAAGTTAAAAACATTTGGAGTCAGCTCTTTCCAGTTCTGAGATGCTAAGAAGGGACCAGATGTTGATGGTCCACTGAATTGTATTCTTAAGTCTCACATGGAGACTAAATGTTTTCTGCAGTTCACCCCCATGTTGTTATCATTAAGCTTCTATTTAAAAAAGAATTTTAAAAAAAGGAAGAGAAGAAAGTAGTTTACAAAAGGAAAGACTTCAGCTTTCTGACAGTTCCTCATTTAAAGACAGAAGTCAGAATAGGCACTGATGAAAAAAATCAGAAAATTAGAGTTAGGAAAAAAACCTAATAACTGTTATGAAAAGTTCCCCACAAAGATCTGAAACAGATGACTTGGTGCTCAGTGGATGCATCCTGAGGAGACAATTTGTTCCACCTCACATAAGTGGCCATAGGGGTAACTGACACTTCTAAAAGGCTTGTGAAGCTAGGATTTTTGAAAACAGAACTAGTTGCGCTTAGGGGAAGTTAATGCTAGCAGTCTATAAGCTTTCTATAGCTTAATTGTTATGCTGTAAAGAATTATCAGTTATAAGCACCAGCTCTGGTTTCTGATAACTACTAAGGAAAACAGCAAATGCCGCAAAATGTTATGCCCAGTTCAAAAGACAGTATTTTTCATAGCTACAGGTTCTTCAGTGAAGACAAAAAGATAATGAAAATAAAAATATACCAGTGAGAGGGGAAATGGAGCAACTGTTTGCAAAGAGGATTTCAAGTAAACTAATATCAGTGTTACAATTAAGTTGTAATATACTATGAAGAAGGAAGTATGTGATGCTTATTCCATTTTATTCGTTACATGGAAAAAAGTGCCTGTCCGATAATTCCCTGCAGAAAGCCTGGAGTGATAGGTAATGGCATGCAAAATTATTCACAAATCTCTTCTGTTAAAGGCTCTCTCATCAGTCCTCAAATGTGGGTAGTAGTAAGCAAGTTGGGGAAGGGCTAAATCAGGCAAGCACTCTACAGAATTAGTTGCCTCCTTGAACAGCCTGTTCCGATACTGATCCTTCAGGAAGGATGGCAAGCTCCTCTCACTGATCAAGCTTCCAGTGAGAGGTCAGAGAGGAATTTGATTTCTCCTTTTGTCAGGTTAAATAACATTCTTCTTTGCATTCAATCTTGTACTCCATGCCATCACCACCCCCACCAGCCCCCCCCCCCCCCCAAAAAAAAAAAAAAAAAAAAAAAATCTATTCTACTTGAAAAATAACAAATCTGCAGATAAGCTTTCTTGTATACTCCCATACAATACTATCTCTGGCATACATGTATGCAAAGTCAGATTTAGTTATAACGCAGACAGCACATTATGCAGCTACACAGCCATCTCTCTGTCAAATGATTGGGAACACTCATACCATGCTGACTGACTAACGCAGGAGTAAAAGCTGCCAGGATTCTCTGGTAAATCCAAGCAGTTCCTTGGTTCAGTAACCTACAGTAGCAAGGCAGTCTGCTTTGCAGTACATAATCAGTTTTTATTCTGAAAGATTGCATTTTCTCTCATTCTTTGCCCTGTCCCCCCCCCCCCCAAAAAAAAAAAAAAAAAAAAAAAAAGAATAAATATAGGGTACATTATAAATAATGCTCCAAGACCTACAGAGAAAAAAAAAAACAGACAAACAAAACCACACCACAAACAAACAAAAAACCAAACAAAAGAGATAGAAAAGAGGGGAGAAAAAGAGAACTGGAGGATGATACCCTACACTTGTAAAATCTTCTGCCCCAAAGAGTCCTACAGCATTGTGCCAAAGGCAGTACTTTCTTTTCAAATGAGGAATGGGGGGGGGTGAAAGCTGGCTGACTTCCACTACCAAAGCAAAGTGGTTTCTACTGCATCTTTTACTGCAGGAGGAAACAGAGGTCACTTTGAAAATGAAGGTGATAGACAAGTAAAGACAAAACACCGCAGTTTTCCAAGATTTGATTCAGCAGGGACCTTTCATGGGAAGGTACTTCTAACGTTCCTGACAATGCAAGGGATAAGAGTAAGAAAGATAGAAAGCCAGAACCGATGATAAGATGACCCCAAGTAAACCATAACTTTTGAAGGAGCTCAGGTGTTCTTATTTAGTTGAAAAAGACACACTTCAAAGATCATGGTTCTCCCTAGCTACACATGGTGGTTGAAAGTGGTGCTGAATATAAGTCATGGATTTTCAAATGTTCAAAATTATTTTCTGCAAGATCTAGGATTTCCCTGGAGATTCTGTTTTGAAGTGCTGGGTCCCATTTAGCTGAGAAAATTTGACAAGCTGGTAACCCAGGTGCAATTGGATCTATGGAGATAGTGATTGTAGTCATCATGAAATTAGTTCTTGTAATGGTGTAACAGCAAAACTTTGCTCATGGTATGACAGAAATGTCCAAGAATAAAGAGACAACGCAATTCTGGTGCAGTATGTTTTGAAACATTACACAGACAGCGGCTTTTAAAATGTCTGCCATTGAAAGTAATGGATTTTATTTGCTTTTAAGCTCTGCTGCGGAGGGCAGGGATCAATAACGCTCCTCTCCATTAAATCAGGACTGCTTCTACTTTCTGGTATTCCTTTCAGCATGTAATTTTATTACTCCATGCTTTTCTCACAGGCTTCACTAACTGACTGGCAAAACTACAGCATTTAGGAAAGTTTTTTGTAATTGCATCAAGAGACACAGAGTTCCTAAGCTCATTTCATTTGTAACTTTTGAAAGCTTGCAGTCAAGTCATGTCTCTTCAGCATGAAGCTCCAAGGAATTGCACAGATAAAGCTCGAAGAGAAGAGGAAATCTAAAAGAGAAGTAGAAAAAGCAAGGAGGACTAGAAGGAGATAGAGGCAACACAGAAGCAATAGACAGCATAAGCTTCAAAAGGGAAGACCTGGAATCTCATGGTACACAGTAAAAATGAAAAAGAAAACAAAAGGTAACATTTTGGTTCTCACGTAACCTTCAAAAGGCAGCCTACAGAGGCACTGAAAAGAGTGCTTACAGCTATGCCTGCCTCTGAGATTTCATCTTGTGTGAAAGGTGTAGATTGAGATGAATAATAAGATTGTCCTTTCAGGAACAAGACTCTGCCTATTAATCAGTTAAAAAAATAGAACCAAAAGAACAAAACAAAACTAAACAACAATAAAGAAATCTTAGCAATCCCATGTTTATCATTGATTCAGTTAAACATGTAATTAGCTTTTTTCTTTAACGTTTCAGGCAGTTTTGTTCATCTGACTGTTCCTGCTTTGCTGTCAGGCGTTCAGCTCTCTTTAATACAAAGTGTCCCCAGGACACCTATCCTTTACCCAGAGTATACCCAGGATACCTGTCCTTTGGAACATTTAGCCTTTACAGTGTATCTTCCTTTCTGTTGTGGAAAATGAAACTTGCTCCTTTCTGCATGTTGCCATAATATGTTCTGATCAGTAAAATTCATATGTCATTTTCATTTTTCAACAGTAGCAGGGCACAGTGAGGTACACAGCTGGTGCCAGGAAACCAGTTTCCCATTACTGTTCTCTGATGGGAGCTTATTAGTGACACTGTGTACTCTTCAACTGAGCTGCTGAATTACAATGAGCATGTAGAGCCCAGTTCTTCTCCCAGTGTCATCAATCACAAAACACCCACAGACTGTACTGGAACCCATGTAAAACCATTCAGCAGTATCAGGACCTTGCCTTTTTAGATTTCATTTTTCTCCTTCTGAACAACCCATATAATGCAAAAGAAAAATAATAACCAAAACCTGGAAAAGAGGTATGTGAAGGAAGTAGTATAATTTTTTTTTATGGGACAAGAGTGGTGAAGTGAAGCTTTGGGTGAGGTTACGGTCAAGGGCTAGGACCATTAATGCTGCCATTAGATGGCTCTTCAAATGTGCTTGGAGCCAGACTGTCCCTCTGACATCACGAGTCAAGAGTTGCCCCATCAATAAATACATACTTTCCAAGCATTTTCATCAGAATAGGAAAGCAATTAAGGGGACAAAAAAAAAAAAAAAAAAAAAAAAGAAAGGCAAGAAACTTAGCAGTGAACTGGAGTTAAAGGAACAACCTCTAAGATATCTCATAAATGGTAGATTAGGATTGATACCTTGTTATATTTCCCTTAAACAGAACTGAGCTACAAATATGCCCTTGATTTTGCTCTTTACCCAACATTCTTCTTAAAGTTGCGAAGGTCTTTCCCATGTATGTTGTACCTCAGCAGTGTTAAAATGTTTCAAACAACTAACTAGTTGCTAGTTTAAATAGAAGTCCATTTCTTAGCACACATGGACAGATACTCATTCTGCTGTAAGGGAGCATGAGAACCATTACTGTCAGGAAACAAGATTGTTACCCCTGGATGGTCAAGTCTGTACTTTTGAGTATGTCCGTCCCATCAGTTTACAGATTCTCTCAATACCAGTTCTTGCTCTAAAAGATGAGAATGTGGTTCTTAAGAAATTATGGGAAATAAAAATAATAACTAAGAAGGCAACACAAGTAGGTCACTTGCAGAATTAAAAATCTAAGAGAGAAGGGCCAAAGGTTTCTTATACTGATCTGAAATTAATACATGCATCGAAGAAGCTATTAAGGCCTGTTGAAACTACAGAGTAGATCAAATAAAAGTACCTATATAGATAGTGCAGAAAATTTTATCTCCTTGAACCGAACATGATACAGATTCAGATTACATGAGGTCGGGGTGGGGGATAAAAAAAAGCTTTGTACTTCTTCTACACTATTCTTCTCACTTCCCTGAGGCAGTCTCACTTGTGGGGGATAAAAAAAAGCTTTGTACTTCTTCTACACTATTCTTCTCACTTCCCTGAGGCAGTCTCACTTGAAAATACTTTAGAGAAAGAGAAGTTAACATATACCAAACCTATCCTGTCAAAATCTTGTAAAAAGGCAACATGCCAACATACCAAACTTTTTAACACAAATCATACTTCAAAAAATGTCAATTTATGTAATTTTCAGATAAGTAGGAGCTTAAACACATCACTGATAGCATTCATAACTTTGCATTACATGGTCTGGCAGGCTATTAGAAACCACAGTCAGCAAGAGAATTTTCTAACAAGTCTGTGGACTAAAGCTCTGATTATTTTTTAACACTGATACTAAGAAACAGAGTCACTGAAATAAGAACTTTTAGTTGTCAGCATATTGTTCAACAGAGCTAAAAATGAGTAGTTTCAGTGTTAGAAATCTGATGTTGGAATCACTGGGGACTTGTAGGCAGAAACATAGGTAAGACAGTAAGACAAAACTTTGATTTGATTTGGGATTGAAGGATCTACCATCAGTTCATTAAAATAATGCCATTATGGCTACAAGCAGAAGAAAAATTACATGGAACAGTCCTGCAGTAAAATAAGAATTTTATCATTTAAGCACAACTTATGGGGGTATAGGCTGCAATCTTTTCCAACTTAAAAGATTCTATGATTCTGTTAGAACTAAATTGGAGAAAAAGAGGCCGATAGACATTCTCAGGGAACAGCATCACTAATTTCACACACATCAACCCTACAATATACACAAAATGAAAATAACAGACTTCCTACTGCTTTAGAACAGTGCTGAGGTCTCAAAAATGACTTGTGCACCGTAGAATTGCAGAATTATTCTGGTCAGAAGGTGCTTCAGGGTGTCCCTAGTGCAACCTTTTACTCCAAGCAGGGTCAATACTCAATAAGTTAGCTGTTCAGGGCTTTGACCACACAGATCTTGAAAACTTCTGGCAAACTTAATTCAATAAACTCTCTGGTCAACCTGCTCAAATATTTAATTATATTCAGGATGATAAATTTTCCTTCTACCCAATTGGAATGTTCCTCGTTGCACAGTAAAAGCCGAGTCCCATCTTCTTGATGACATCCCTGTAAGTATGGGAGGACTGCTGTTAGGGCCGCTCAAAGCCATCTTTTCCTCAGGCTTAATGAGTTTTGGGTTCTCAGCCTCTCCTCACAGGATAAGTGCTACAGCCCTGGACCAGATTCATTTGCTTCCATTTATCAAAGCCCTCATTGCCCTGGAGCTTCCAAAAGTGAATGCAGTATTTCACATGACCTAGTCAATGCTTCTCAGAAGGGAATAATTATGTCCCTCATACTGGCTGTAGTTTTCTGAAGAGGATTATTTTATCCCAGGTACAGGACTTTGCATTTGTCTTTGTTGAATTTCATGAGGTTCATATAAGCCCATTCCCTCAGCCTGTTTAAGTCCTTCTGAAGGGCTTTTCTGTAGTCCCTACTCTGGGGATGTCTGCATATTTGAAGAGGGTGCACCCCACCTCATCTTCTAGGTTAAAGATATTGAAGAAAATAAAAGACATTGAATGATCACAGAATTGACCCCTGAGGAGCTCTGCTAACCGGCAAAATAAAAACCGTTAACCGCTACCCTTTGAATCTGACAACCGAGCTAGATTTTCACCCACCTAAGCAGTCCCCTTATCTAAGATCTTAATGTCCTAACCTGGATACTTGGATACTGTGGCAGACCATGAAAAAAGTCCTGCTATAGCTGAGATAAACAAATCCACTGTTTTTCTGTTGTCCACAGTCATTTCATCATAAAAGGTGACCAAGTTTGTCTGGCAAGATTCACCCTTGGTCAGCCTGTTTGCTATTCCCAAACATCAATTTCTCCTTCACTTGCTTAGAAATAGCTTTCAAAAGCAAAATCTTCCTCCATACACAAAATCTTCTAGTGATTAATTACGACAGATTATGCTTTTAAAATCTAGTTGGAATTAAGAATATGAGATATGGAAATGAAAAGAAGATTTTAATGCAAATAGACTGAATCAATAATCCTTCTCTCAGATTAAGGTACTTTTCAACACAGCAGCTTAGTGTGGTTGTGTGGTTCTCAAGGGAGTGAGAAACGGGGAGCAACTAAAGAAGTACATACATCCATCTTTTCTCCCTTTCCATTTCTTATTTCTTTTTCTCTTTCTGAGTATCCTGTCCTGAAGACAGTAGTATGTTCTTTGGACCCATGAAGCTGGGGAAAAGCGAGATAAGGCCAAAGCAAGATATCAAGCCTGCGGGCAGACTTAGAAATGTTAGGGATTGAAAAACATACCTTTGCATGCTAAATGTCTGTGCACTTGAAGCTGTAACTGGGACTGAAAGAAGCTCTTGTTGGTACACGATGCAAAGGCACAGATGGGATTTCTTACCGAGGCTTCACAGAGCTATCTGTGCACTGTAAATGGGGGTGAGATTTTTACCACTAAATTTAATCTGGTCAGAGCCAGGGTCAGCTTTTTGACAGATTGCCGAAGGGAGAGGGATTGAAATGCAAGTATGAAAATTTTAGTTTGTGGCAGATAGTGGTTCTACACAAGTGTGTGTATGTGTATATGTAAACATGCCATGGAACAAATACATACAAAAAGTGAGAGCCCTATACAGAACAGGAACACTGATGTAATTTGAGAGCCACGCATGTAATGCAAGATGTTTGAATTTACAAATGTAAAGCTGGCAGAATTTGGCACATTTTGTTATTTTAAAAATTAAAAGTGCTTTTCTCTGGGCTTGTGTGCAATACAATTTAGATTCTCTGCCATCCTTTGGTAGCTGAGTGGGTCAAGTTCCATAAAAACCTTAACTTTTAAGTAATCCTCAGGTGTACTTTTTTGACAACTTTTCATTGACAGACCCAAGCCGTGGGGCACAGGTAACCACGGAGCTATCACAGCCTTTACTGTGAGGAGTTAGGGAGATGCTGCCTCCCTCAGGTGGGACTGTGTGGTCTTGGGGCTTCCTATACACTTTCCTTAGAGTTCTCCTGATCACCTTGAGAGGCAGTGATGTGTGACACCAGCCCGCTCTGGCCATCCCTGTGCTGAAACAGACTGGTTTTCAGTCTGACTTTAACATGCCATTGAATTTCAGTAAACAACTCTATTTATGAGCCTGGCAAACCTAGAGAACATTTTAAAACTATGCTCAAAGAAATTTATTCCCAGTCAGCTTGTCATGTGTCAGGGAGTCCCATATATTGCTCCCATTCATGACTCCCAAGTGTCCATTTAATACTTATCTCTTGAGGCCATGTATCTCAGATGTACGCTCCTCTGTACTGTGGACTATTTTGCAGAGAAAATGAGTAAAAAAAAAAAAAAGAGAGAGAGGTTTATCAATGCCTTTTATTCTCCAAATGGTCCTTTTGATTATGAATTGCTCTCTCCCTCTTTGTATGTTATTTTCCATCCATGTAACTGATAGTCCAGTTTCTCTCTGTAACCTCTGCTGCGCTGCCTGTATCTTTTTCCCTCAGGGTTCTTACTGCTTTTTTGGTCGCTTGCTGCTCTCCTGCATTGCTCATCCACCCACAACGTCTGCTGTTTTCCACAGGTTTGGCATTGTTTTACATGTGCTCATATACACACAGGACTTCATATGATTGCTAGACTGAGCAGCTCAACTATGCCCGGTAGATATGCTCCAGATCAAATACTTATACAATATTGGATCCCACATATGTTGTCAACAACAGAAAGAAATGTCAGAATAGCAGCAGGAGTAATGGCAAATAAAAGTTTCTCCATTTCAATCATTTTTCAATAAATCCTAAAAAGAAACTAAGTTTATATTCGGGGTATTTTCAATAGTCACAGGAATAGTGTTGCCACAACTCCACTGAAGCTCCCTTGAATTCATAAGTTTTATTGCTAGCATTAATGCTACATAAGAAAACACAAAGGCTAAGCAAATAGATCAATAGACCTTTAGATATTTGTACTTCCCTTTATTTGATCATTTCTGAAAATGAATTTTCAGTAATTTCTCATTTTCTATAACTGAATTTCATCTGGAGAGTGCTTCAGATAAGACATAACACTGTTATGAACATGCACTGAATGAAGTCAGAATGAGTCTCCAAATATCACTTTGTATCTTAGAAACAACTTTCCAGAGTGTTGATGGAAACATACCATTAGCTGTACCTGGGTTCAAAGCTGTGTAGTGTTCACAGACACAACTGCGTCGAAACAGGCCCTTACATTTACCTCCAGCTTTTGTTCATTTCATATTTGTTTCTTTGTCAGGGACAGTCACCATTATCAATATAACATGCTATGAGTACACACAAAAATATGATTAATTCATATATGGAAGTCACAGCTTGAACTTTTTTTTTTTTCTTGTAAGACATAAAAATAAATCTCTCAGGATAAATAAAACATTGTATGGTAGAAGAAAACTAAAATGATTAAGCTGATCCAATACTTTATATTAGTTGGCATTTTAATTGAACTGAGTTGCAATCTCAGAATTTATCAATACAGTACATCTGGAAAAATAAATACAACTTGTTGCTCTTTTAAAAAAGGATTTCCATACTTTAATTCCAAAATATTGTGGCTTTATGTTGGACTATGTTGGTATACACAGCAGCAAGAACAGAACTACAGTTTTGAAATGTCATCTATGTAAGTAATTGAAATTAAAAAAAAAAAAAAAAAAAAAAAAGAGAGAGAAAGAAAGAAATAAAGAAAGAAAATTAAATCCAACTATAAACTAAGTGCAATAGCAGTTACATTATTTTTCCACAGAAGTCGATGGTGTGACTATAGGAATATAGTTTGGAAACAACGCTGTTTTCATTACTTTGCAAATTGTAGATGTACCACATAGGCTGGAAACTTGCCCTTACTAATGACAGCCAAGAGGAGGAAAATAATCTAGGCTGTGAAGCAAAGTTAATCATGTCAGTGTTACTAAACCATAATGATGACATAGAGGAGATGGGCTAGCTAAACTGCAGGAAGGTTTTTACCTTTATTATGAAAAGCAACAAGCACCCTGGCTAGCTGTATGCATGTCTAAGTGGACAGGATGTTTGATGCATCTATCAAATGGCAAATGTACCTTCTGAAATCAGTGAAAACTGATTTACATGATGAGGCAAAGTGTAACATTTTTCCATCAGAGACATTAAAACTAATTTTTTACAAACATTCCCTAATGCTCGATATCAGAAATAACCAAGGCAGCAACTAAGTAAAGTAAGCCTCTAGCAACTTTTAGTGCATAGGGGGACAAAGCAGAAAGGAGGTTTCTGAAGGGTTTCCAAATATTGTCATTTGCAGTTGGAACACAAAAGGGACTGAAATATACTAGACAGGAAAATACCTATAAATTTAAATAACTATTTGAGCTATGTAAGGTTGTGGCTCAATAGGATTTATTGTCTTGATAAGAACGCTAAGAACTGACCAAGATCTTTGACCTGCACTCTGAATGCACATTTTGTGAATCAGAATATTAACAAACAATAAATTTTGTTGGAGGCACTGTCAATTTACTAAAATCCTGACCAAAATAAAGTTATTATGATGAATATACCAAAAACAGGTGCTATGGATTTAACGTAAACAACTATTTTAGAAAGCTAGCTTTCCTATTCACATCTGTTAAAACCCAATACATTAAAACATACTTATAGACCCATAGCCTGGCAAAATAAGCTCTAATTCCAGGATATTTTATGCCGGTTCATTATTATTAAATCCTTCATTAAAACACAGAAATAAAAATTCTGTGATAGGTTGGTCTGCTGGACCAGCACAAATAATCAGTAAGTTAGTATTAGAGATGAACAAGACATCACCAAGATGGAAAGGTATAAAACAGAACCTGAGCTGGCTCCTGTCTGTAATGAATTCTGCTGTCTTAATTTGGGTGGAGCAATGTGAAAATCTGATTCAGCTGGGGCATTTTGGTTATATATGAACATATAAAAACCTTATGGTAGAAACTTGGTTAGCCAGGGAAAGGTACAGGTCTAATATGGCAGAAATGGATGATTATGCAACTTGCATTTTTTTGGTTTTTTCCTTTCCAAAATGCTTGTCAGAATTTCTTAATTTTATATTTAGCTAGTATCTAAGAAAGATATATTGTTTGTTGATACAGTATTGCATCTGACAGATTTTTTTTTCATTGTTTTGCCTTTTTGGAAGGGGAGGGCAATTATGAAATGTGTATGATACTTAAAGTGATCAGGGCCTTAGGGCTACAAAAGCCATCTACAAAAAATGAGGTGTAGTGCCACAGAATGTGTCCTTCTGGTAGAAAGAAAACTAGACTCATGCAAGATCTTCGTATCTCATTACTGTAACCTTTACAGTACACATAAACACATGCATGTATGTGAGTTTGAAACATGGGATGTTCACTGCATTCCTGTTGAAAAGCAATTTTTAGCCCAGGTGGTCAGGTAGAGAATATAGGCTATGTATCTATACTCACCATAAGTGAGTACAAGAAAGTACTGAAGAATCATAGGTATTCAAAACTGATAGTATTACAGTTTTATATGCTACTAAAATACATGTATTGCATAATGTCTTATGACACTGCAGAGAAGGTAAAAACCAGAGATAACTTCTCATTTTTATCACATATTTGTTGATAGGAATCAAGTACTTCAGTTCAACGGTGCCTGTAGGACTAATGAATATGTCTGGGAATCACCTGTAAACCCAGGTGATAATAATCTAGCAATATCAATATCCATGGAGTAGGATTTTATTTTTAAATCAAGACCCCAAAAACCTAAAGTAGGGGAGAAGTGATAAATATATACCATTGTGAAAGGCGGAAAGTCAATGGAAAGAACACAAAAAGATATTCTGAAATGGAAAGCAGTGCAGAAATTTTCCTCCCAAAGGTATTTGGTGCTACTTATAGTTGAATAAGATGGTGGATTTTGAAATTGATAAAGCATCTCAGTCACAGGCTTATTTAAGGTCCTCTGATAAAGTTGCATGGCTGGATCTTGGAATTTTTTCAGTCTCTTTGAAGTGTCATTAGCAGCCATCAGTCCAGATATCAGTGAATATCATCCAGACAACAGTGAATAGCTATTCCACAGTAAAGAATCTATATTCTTTTCTCCAGATCACCATTTAGGATTTCTCTCTCTTACAGAGTGTCTGGTATCTAATTTAGTAAAGAACGCCTACAATATGTGTTCGTTTAGGTAAATGCTGCAGTGGGTAAGCTGTACGCACCTTGGCTGCTGACTTTGCACAGATCAGAAAGGTTCAAATCAGAAAGCAACAGAGCAGCAAGAATATGTGTTTAGAATAATGAGAAAGGCAGTGAAATAATGAATACACATTTTTATCAGTGGTTTCTTCTGATAAATCTAAATATTGAATGATACTGAGAAAATCTGATGCAATGTATTAAATTTCCAATTTTATAAAGGTATTTAAATACATCTACCAAATATAAATATATTAGCAATATAGAGGTTAATATCTTTACAGCTGAAAGAAAAAATGGTGATATGATACTTCAAAAATATTTTCCAAAATGTCAATGGCATGACAATGCAAATCTATACCTTTGTACTTATTTGAAATACAGAAATCCCAGCAGATTGATAAAATACCATATTATAAGGCAATGACTTTTCATGTGGGTACAGAAGGAAGTTAATAACAATTTAATCCAGAGATGTCATGAGAGGTTAAAAAATCTCTCGGGAGGATAGAGATTGATTAAAAGAAAGATGGTCTCTGATCCTGCAAACTCAGGGAGTGGAAGGCTGGAGAACATTAAAATATAATGGCTTGTTCAATATTATATATATATATATATACACACACACATATATATATAGTGCCTACAGATTTTCAGGTTTAAATAAGTTAAGGCCCAAGTAAACTGTTATTTCACTTTTTAATTCTTTGATTTAAATTGTTTCCAGAAGAGAAAAGGAAATCAGACAAGAGTTCCCACAGATTTTTGTTCTATAAAGATATTTGTAGCATCATGTTCAATCATGCTTTCACCGTAGCAGAATAATTGGGACTAGATAATTTCTGTCCTTTGCCACAGAGACCAGCACTCCATGTTCTGAGTAAAAGTTACGGCATGGATAAAGCAAGAGCACTAAACTCTAGAGACTGAGACATTGCATCCCTGCAACAATATCTGTAGTGAAAAAAAGCAGCCCATCAGAGCACTCCATCAGTTCCTCTGCGTATTCGTGGTGTCAAACCTGTCTGCCCTTCATAAGGAAAATTTGTTATCCATACATCTGACAGATGAAACGAGTGTTTTACCATGCTTTTATTAGTAGTTGAGCCATGCAGAGCTGATATTTCAGATAGCATGAGATACTTGGCTATAAAACTAGCTCTTGCAGTTGCAAGTATTTTTTGCTGCCTTTTAGTCTTAGTAGAGTCGATTAAATGAGTCTTTGCAAAGTAGCTAAAATTTCTTTTCATTGTCCTCAATTCATGGACCAGCAAAGTTTAGCTCTGCAGTAGCTTCAGGACAGCTCCCTGAGTGTGGCTTTTCCTAAAGAATTGAGACCAGGCAAGGTCCTTAGCTGGAGTACTAGGTGCCTTTGATCACATTAGCTATCCGCACAGCACCAGTCAGGTTGTCTCTGCTACTGCCAAGTGCACAAATTCAGAAATGCCCAAACAAGCATAATGCTGCCAACCAGGAAGAGAGAAGATGAGAGGAATGTCCTTCCCCATTCTCTCTCCCTCTGCACTGGTTTTCATTTCTACAGCTTCTGGGAGAGCAGGGCTTGGGGGAATAGATCAGTAGAGCCTGTGAGGCCCTGGGTTCGTTAATTCATGCCCAGAATAAGTTCCAAACAATATGTGTGACGGAGCAGATCTGCCAGCCACTAATGCACTCACATGCTTTCAGACATTTTAAGGGCGTGTGAAATGAGCCAAGGTTGTTTCTAGTTGGCCTAACAAGTAAATACAAAAGTCCAGCTAACACATACTGACTCTTGCTGTTTATGGCTGGTGTGAGCTGGTTATGCCACACAACGTTGTTTTTCTCTGTGAACCTAAGACACAAACAGTAATTTTTGTGTGTTTTTTCTCACTTCAAAGTGACTGCAAAAATGTGCCAGACTAGTGCTTTATGGCACTAATTTGAAGATGTGGCATCATTCAAGATGTGAACAGTCACAAAGACTGCTTGAATTGTGCTAGAAAAGCTGTTGGAGCAGCCCAGTGTGGTGCTACATCACTAGTACTGACTTTTGGAAGACATTCTTGTAGGGAGATATAGTCGTGCCAAGAGTCATGTCTGAGTTTTGTTATGAAAACACAAGTTGGGGTGGTATAAACAAGAGCCTTGGAGCAAAAAGTAAACAATTTGGATGAGCTTGCATCCAGTGCCCAAGCTTGCCCCACTTTGTTTCTTTTTTTTTATTATTATTATTTTTTATTTAGCCAGGTACATGTATACAGAAATCTATTTGTTGTACTTAGGAATATCATTCTACTACTGCCACTGATTTTCTGTCCAGTGCACTTACTTGTTTTACCCATGCCTGATGCAGGCTGTAGCTTCCAGGAACTGTACAGCAGTTTAAGAATCTCAGGACTTCCTAATTGTAAAATGTTTCAAACTCCAAATGGAATTTGGAATGAAATTAATTGTGCCAGAGCAAATATGCATGATCCCACTAACTGCACTAGCTGAAGAGTTGATATGTCGCCATGGGTACACAAAGAATCAAGGGGTCAGTGTTGAATTTTTGGTTTAAACTTGAATATAGGATTGATCTTTAAACTCAGAAGATAACCACCTAGGGCTACAGTAAGCCAAAAAGTTGAGTGGCTGGTTTTGAGTGAGATCCATAGCATTTTTGTGGTAGTAGTTTTCTGAAAGTTTTGAAGGCTAGAACAGAAGGACTTTAATATTTTTGTGCTTGACAAACTGGACCTCTGAGCATTTGCATAAAGGTGTGCTGCTGTTCATCTGTGTAAATTCTGCAAAGTAACCTTTAGCAACAGAAGATTGGGGCTGATTCAGAGATTCATGCAAAAGCCATGTAAGTCTAAAGGGGCTCCCTGGCAGTATGATACATAAAGTGCCCTTATCCTTCAGGAATGTCAGTGGATGCTGAAAACACTGTTCAGTCCACAACTGGCATAATCAGGGTCAAAGAACTGTTTTGTTTCATTTTCTCCATTATCAATGGGCTTTGTACCTTGTCTAAACATGTTTATTGATGAGCTGTTAGGGGTACAGAGAATAAACCAACAGCTATACTGTAGTGGGTTAACCTTTCCTTGATGCCAAACCCCCAGCCAGCTGCACTCTCACTCCCTCTTCTCAACAGAACCGAGGGAGAAAATAAGATAGAAAAGCTCATTGGGCTGAGACATACACAAGAAGATTGCTCACCAATTACCTTTGCAAGCAAAACAGACTTGACTTGGGGAAAACTGATGTAATTTATTGCCAATGAAAAATAGAGTAGGATAGTGTGAAACACAGACAAAACTAAAACACCTTCCTCCCATTGTCCCTTCTTCCCAGGCTTAAATTCACTCCTGACTCTTCTGAGTCCTCTTCCCCTTGAGCAGGGGAAGGAGGTGGGAATGGGGACTGTGGTTGGTTCATTACTGACATACAAATACTCAGTTTAGTCTCCATCCTTCCTTCCTTCTTATGCTCTTCTCCTGGTCCAGCATGGGGTCCTTCCCACAAGAGACAGTCTTTCATCAACTGCTCCAGTGTGGGTCCTTCCCACAGGCTGTAGTTCCTCAACAACTGCTCCAGCACGCATCCTTTCCACAGGATGTTTCATCAGAAACAGACAGACAGCTCCAGTGTTCTCCCCCATGGGGTCGCAAGTCCTGCCAACGAACCTGCTCCAGCCTGGGATCCTCTCCATGGACCAGAGCTCCTGTCAGGAGCCTGCTCCAGTGTGGGCTGTCCATGGGCTGCAGCTTCCTTCAGGGCACATCCACCTGCTCTGGCATGGAGTCCCCCACAGGCTGCAGGTGGGGATTTGCTCCACCATGGACCTCCATTGGTGGCAGGGGCACAGCCTGCCTCACCATGGTCTTCATCATGGGCTGCAGTTTCATGAGCTTCATGGGCTTCATCATGAGGCTAGGGCACCTCATCCCCTCCTTGTTCACTGACCTTGGCATCTGCAGGACTGTTTCACATTTTTCTTAATCCTCTCTCTCTCACAGCTGCTGCACAGTGGTTTTTAACCTTTCTTAAATATGTTATCACAGAGTTTCCAACAGCATCACTGAGGGGCTCAGCTTTGCGCAGCAACAGGTCTCATCTGAAAGGAATAATCTGAAAATGTCTGTCTGACACGGGGGCAACTCCTGGTCTTTCCTCACAGAAGCCACTCCTCCAGCACTCTTGCTACCAAAACCTTGCCACATAAACCAGATACACATATATATATGAGAAGGAGAAGGAAAAAAACACATTTGTAATATTAATTCAGCATATAAATAATTTTGTAAATGTGATTTCAAGTAAAGGCTGATGCTATTCCACTAATGACTTTAATTCAGTTCTATTTTTTGTACAATCTTAACATTATGAAATCATTTCTTTCCTGTCAGTCTTGCTCTCATAATTTATTATTGTACTCACATTTGCTACATTATGAATTGTTCCCCTGGCTGTAAATGTAAGATATTTCATTGACTCCAGTTTTTTCTATTAAATTTGAATCACTTACTTTTATAGTTGAAGGACTGCAAAATTAAACTGCATTATGAAAATGCAACAACATACTCTGTATGTTATTGGTTCACATCTGTTACATTTTTAGCCATTGCTGAATACCAATGGCACAGTATCCCTTTCCATTACAAGCAGTCTTTATTAACCTTTGTGAATTAATTTATCCATTGAGATTGTTTGAAGCAACAGTTCCTTTGGTTTTAATTTATTTGTAAAAGAGCTGAGTTAGCAACAATGGTCAAATGCAGTAAACTTAGACTAATTTCCTGCATTATTTTCACCTCCACTTTCAGCTTTAATATGCTGTTTTATCACTGAGAAAGCTGCAATGTTGTGTGACAGCATGATAGTTTGTTTCATTAGATTTCTGATTCTTTTCACCCCAGTATCAGTTGAAATGCTGCTGTTCACATCAGGGAGAAAGTACCTATGCATACATCTTTGAGTTAAACTGAAAATCAAATGCCCTCAAGACAGAAATTGTATACATCTGTTTTAGAAACCATTATCTGATAATCTACCTAATACACAGAACATGTGTCATTGCACCGTATTTGGAAGTTAAACTTAATACAAATGAATAAATTGGCACGTATCACCTTCAACAGAAGTCACAAAACTACAGTAAATCCTCATAGGTGTTACACATCTGCAGTTGACAAGATGGCAAATGTGAAAAGATTTGACAAAATATAATCTTTCAACAAGTATAGTATTTTGCTTGCCAAAAAATTGCTTAATGTATACAAATGGTTTAATTGAAAATTCAATTAGTTTAATGATGTTTTAATACTATAAGCATCATCTTTAGGCTACTGCAGAGTTAAGAAAAGGTGCACAGAGATGTAGGTCATCCTAATTTTATAAGGTACAATAACTTACTTTATAGACTGTGCTCCTTTTCTTAGATATTAGACATCATAAATCTCTCTGGAGTCTGACAAGACTTAAAATTTTTTGCCATTTCCTTTTTATTTTCAGGTGCTTTAGAACATTTAAGACATGATATTTCTTATTTCCATAGCAAAATCAGACCTTCTTTGTCAGCAGGTCTATACACTTAGCATTTTATGACAATCAAGTTGCATTCTGCTTTTAGTCCATAGCCTCACGAATCATTTACATGTATGTGAAGAGAACATCGGTATAATTTGACTACCTGTGTCAAAATATCAGGAAACTTCAGTGATGCATCAGGAAAAGCACAGAGCACACAGATATGAGCAATTATCATTCTTTCTCTGACAAACTGGACAACCCAACATTAATGCTCCCTGTGATCTTTTAGAGTGAGAAAGGATCTCACAGGCAGTAGGTTTTGTGGGGACCACATGATCTACTTTATCAGCTATAACAAGAGAACAAACAAAAGGCAGCAATACAGTCTTTTTCTGCTTGTCTGGGGTAGGTAATTGCCTTGATGAGATGACAAGTTAATGAAAAAAACACTAGTATCTCATGAAGATAACTTGAACATAATATAAAATTACTCACTCTTCTCAAGGCAACATCAGCAACAGAAAAGGGAAACATCTCATGCTCTTTTGCAGGTTTTTTTTTTCTATGTCTGAGCAAAACCAGTTTACAAATTAACCTTCAAGTTAAATTAAACAGAATGAAATACATACCTAGAAAAACCTAATAGCACTCCTGTGGCAGCTTGTTCACTCAACTGAAACACATATATTGGTCCTATTCCTTTGGTGCCAATGAAAGCGGGCTTGTGCTGCTCCCATATTATAGGAAGTGTACTATCTAAAAAAAAAATAAATTCTCTTTCTCTCAGGAAGAAAGTTCTTTGCTCTCTTTGAAATTTTCCTGTTGCATATATGTATTATTCTTTATACTAGGGAGCGTATATAATCCTAAATTTACTGTGTTTTGTGAAAGTAGAGTATTTTATGCAGACTTCATATGATGTAGTTAAAGTTCAAACCCACATGGATTAAAAAAAAAATAAAAAATTGATTTTCAACAAATTAGTGTAAGAGGGAAACAAAAATAATGAAATTTCTATTCTGTTTTTAAAAGCCAGACTTTTTTTTTTTTTCTTTTTAATCATGGTTATAATATCTGTGATTTGAGGAATTCTGAAAATTCTTTCTCTTCCAATTTGAGTGTCTTGATAAGAGAAGTTTTCTCATATATATATGTAACTTCATAGGCTGGAGGTTTAATAGAGCAAAGCAAGTGAGGAGGAAAAGGAGCAGAAAAAGAAGAGAATAAATCATGAGTGACTGTATAACTGAAAAGTTAATGATAGAATTATAGTCTTTTAAAACTTTTAAAAACATACTTGACACCTCACAGGAGGACACATTGCATGCCCGAAATGGAAACCAAGACCGAATGCAGTGTGACTGAAGATATGAATAATTGGTGAAATAAATGGTGCAGTAACTTTCAGTCTCAGCTGTGCATGGACAAATTAGTCAGTTTTCCAGTTCTGTCACCACTATTTCTTGAGCCCTTCATCTAGCAATCTCAATTTGATTTAACCTGATTCCTAAACTCATTGAAATGGTTTTCCAGTCACTGTGACCATATCTTATTTTAAGAAGCATTAATTGAAGAAACAATGGGTGAGATTTGAGGAGGAAATGGACAATCCATTTTTATTTTGTTTGGAGGTAGGAAGAGAAATAAAACTAGATGATAATGGGAGCAGCTACTCTTTTTAAGCATTTTGAGACTTTTAAAATTTAAGTGATTTAAAATGTATATGATTTTAAATTCACAGATAGGTATTCAATATAAATTATAAAATTGCTAATAGGGCTATATTTGTTATTGCATTCCTAAACTACTGAAAATGCAACATTACTTTATCTGTATCTACTGTAACTATTTTTTAAAGTTGCTCTGGGCTTCTGCATGACAGCTAGCGTCAGTACATAAGAAAGCAGAACAGCAGATGCAAATATGTAACATTTGCCTATTTCTTCATTTTTTTTCCTGACCCCAGCACTCCTGGAGGCTTTCAAAGGGTCAAATTAAAAAAAAAAACAACAACAACCCATCCAAAGGGTAAAATTACAAAACAGCACTGGGAAATATTATAATAACAATAACAATAACAATAACAATAACAACAATAATAATAATAATAATAATAATAATAATAAGAAGAAGAAGAAGAAGAAGAAAGAATTATCTAATGATTTCATGTCTGCTCTCTGAAAATTTTATTAAATAGAAAGTTTTCCTAGATAAAATATTGAACTGCTCTCATGATGGAAGAAATCACCATCTGGCGCAGTTTAGATGGATATTATCCGGTGGTTCAAATTAACACCCAGAATTAAATATTCTGAGCATTGATTGATTAATGAATGTTATGGTAAAAGATAGCAATAGAAGTTATTTTGCTAAATGCACTCTTCTGGTATAATTCACCATAATAACAACTACTTAACTACACTGATATATTTTGAATGTTTTTGTGGTGGTGGTGCTGGTTTTGCTCCTGATAAAAATAAAATTGCTAGAAATCAGTGTTCCTATAAAATAAAGGAGGCTGAATCATTTTCATGCTGTGAGACATAAAATATGATTTGGAATTTATGTTTTTTTCCTAAATGGGAATCCATGCTGAAATTCAGTAGCAAGGTGACCTTAGACCTTCTTGAGAACATCTGCAGGCTCCTCTGCACATGAGCTGATTCATCACATCACAGTTTGTTTCAGGTCCTCACATTGACCTGTGCATGCTGCACTGATGGGTTGTGTTTAATGGACAAATGAGCTGCAATTAGCTATCTACCATTTCATTCTGACTATTTTCATTCATGCTAGTCCTCCTGAATTAAAAAAAAATAACCAACAAAAAAAATATTGAGGAATCACAGAACAAGCTGCAGTTAGCTTATTATTGTGGACATGTCCTGAAATAAACTTTCTTACAGCAAAACTCATCTTTTAATGAAAAATTTCATCTGTCCTAATTCTCTGAGTGGAAAGCTAAAACTAATTATCTACTGATTATTACAGCAGTAGCTGGCACATCTATAGCCACAAGAGTGTCAGTGTTTCCATTATAAACCCTGTCATTCTAGGTTCTAAAAATGTGCAAACTATTGAAACTTGGCACAAAAGTTAAAAGATTAGAAACAACCTCTCTGAAAGGAAATTTTGATGTCCAGCCATTTGCAGATTACATAACTGAAGAAGAAGAAGAATAGTTTGCTATTTGAACACACATTGTGCAGGCTTTTCAGTTTGGAAGGACTTCACTGAAAATAATGACATTTACCTTACACTCAAGACTCCCCGCACTATTTAAAACATAATGACATGAGTTTCTTTAAATTACATTCATCAGGATTCTACAAACATCACATGCTATTTCCAGTAACACTCTGGATGACATCATAGGGTCTTAAATTTTATTAAGGTATTAAATTTTATCTTCTACTATAGTAACCGTCCCTTCTGATTGCTGCTAGTAATGACTCCTCTTCTGTGCTGTGTCCAGCCAACCCTGATTTTGAGAAGCAGAGGGTGTTTCTTTAGTGAAGAAGGGGTTTCTGATGTAGTTAGCTTTAGATACTTTAAGAAACTGGACAAATATCTCCAGAGGTGTGTCATGTATCACCAAGTCTGTCAAACACAGGAGAGGTATATTTTTTATATCCCTTTTATGATTTATTTTGTCCTAAATCTATGAAGATATTTTCCTAAATCTATGGAGGTATTCTCAGTTTGTAAAAAACAATGAATTCAGTTTCAGTTCCATGGAAGGACTGAAATATGTAGTACACTTTCTAAAAATCAAAGTGACAGATAATAAGCCAATTAAAACCTAGATTAAACATTTTACAGATTCATCTGGTTAGGATATCTCTTTCTAGCTGTCCCACTTTTTGCTTATGATAAAGGTGTTGGGAGAGAAAGGACATATAGGCTTGATAGCAAAGGCACAATAAGACAAGAATGACACACCAACTGCAAAAGGTATAGAAATGGTACTAGCCAAGTATCAAATCTGCGTCCAGTAACACTGAAATTGCCAAATTGCTCAATGAAGTATTTCCTCTTTGAAAGTTAATGTGTGAAGGAGAAAATAACATGAAAAACAAAACCACATTCAAATAAGCTAAAGCTAACAAACCAGAGCCAAGCCATGTTAAGGCTGTGCTATCTTGAAACTACAATACTCAATTATGCCGCAAGTGGTAGTAAGCCAATATTGCTATTTCTTGCATTCCAAGAAGCATGGGGGTTTTCATTCCATTTTTTCTCCTATATTATTTTAAAATACTACAAATACAATCAGACAAGTCTTAGGCATATCATCCACATGAAGTAGGAAATTTCTGAGGGAAAATAGTTTATTTTTCATTATTGTAAAATTCACAAGGTTTTTGGTTTAAATATGTTAACATGCTATCTAAACAGACTAAGTAAGCAACAGTCTACATAAGTAGTCTATCTGACATGCAAATAAAATTAAAACTATGAAGAAATGAAATTTGGCAGAAGTGAGACAGAAAAATCCCAGTTTCTCAAATATATTTCTGGTTCATGAGGAAAACGTTAATGCTGAGTTCCTTTATCAACAATTATCTTTTCCTCCTGAACCCTTCTTTGAGATTTGTGAGAACTTTTTCTTCTTGTCATAATCAGAGCTGAACAATTCTGTATAGTGGCGTCTGTATACCTCAGATGTAGTATGCACTGATTGTCAAAGGAGAACGAGGAAGTGTATGCTTGGTGAGGACAAGTAAATACATATTCAGGAATTTGTGTCCAAAAATCTTTTTTTGGTTGAATTAGACTGGTACAGGATGAGAGCAGTTTGACAGATTAGCTAAAAATGAAAGAATAATACAGCATTTCATTCTTGTATTTCTACTGACTTTTTTTTCCCGCTTACTTTCAATTTCAACAGATGTTTTTGCAACAGTTCAGAGAAAATCTAGCCATCTTGCTAGTATGGTCTGTAGCATGTTAAGTCTTGCTGTAGAGGAAAGCAATGTTAGGATGTTATATTACATCTACTTTTGATTGGTAGCTGTGGTCCCAGCTCCCTGCAGGCATAATAAGTACTCCATAAAACAGCTGTCTCATGCAAAAATTGACCATACCACATTGTTTTGATTATTCGCCTTGGCAGAGACAGCTGATGGAAGTTGCAATGCAGTTTCCATAAACCCTTATGAATACATGTTCAGAGGATTCATTTGAACTCCTTCACTTATCTCTTTTTGAGAAATCCTAAGTGCTTATGCAACAGCAGGGATTTTTCTTACTGCAGAAATACTTTACAGGGTAGCATTATATTATTCCCTATGATCTCAATTAACTTGTTGTATTAGTGGGCATGGCAACATCTTATATTGCAAATTTCAAGACTGATTGCTGTTGTTTTTCTTTTGGCTCCTTCAGGGACCGTGTGTGGTCAAATGAGTTGAAAGGAAAGTATATGATAATTCAGAAGCTGGCTGGAAAACTGCAATACTGAAGTTCATCAAGAGGACACAGGGTTGAGATGTGCGATCAATCTACTGATTGTATGGTTCCAATGCACTCTTATCCTTCAAAACTTGAAGCTTTACTGACACAACAGTATAATAATCATTGGTTGTTTCCAAATCTGACCAATTTAGCTATGTTTTCATTAATATCATTGTTGGCTTACTTCTGAAGTTAAAAATTCAGATCTGGGGACATGTTCAGATTTTGATATCTTCATCCTTAAGTTACATAGGAGTAAACAAGTAGATACTGAAGAACAATGAAATTACTGCACATAGAGGAATTGTAGACGAATGAAGCTGGGTTAATTAACATTGATAATATAAAGCTGTGGGCTGGCTTCAGGGGCGGTGGGTTGGCTGACGTGGATAATGTGCAGCTGTGGCTGCTTCCTGCTAAGTAGTTATATAGCTCTAAGGGGCATGGTGGAGGAGCACTGAATGAAGAGAGTGCCAGATGAGGTGAGCTCTGGAAGAAGCAGAGGGAAGAGAGACAGGAGAGAGGCTGGTTGGGAGAGGAGCCCAGGAAAGAAGAATCCAGATGCTGCAGAGGCAAGGAGCAGGGTGGTCTGGCCTGAAGAGGATGAAGAAACAGCACGGACAGCAGAGGAACTTTTGAAACATTGTGGGTAATTAGTGGCTGTGTTGGGGCAAGGCATGAGAATTACTTGTTAATCTGGTATGTGATGGTTAAAAACCTTGTTGCAGCTGACTAGTGTTGATATTGCTGCAACAACTGCAGTAGGACAACTTATGGCAATGTAGGGCAAACAAAAAATTTTTCCTCATAATATTAGTATCTCAGATTCATTTATTTTTGTTTTCATAAAGTAGATAGAAGCTGTAGAGCTAACTATTACTGAAAAAAAACCACCATTGTGGGTTACAAATTGACTGACCTATAAACTAGCAAATTCAGAAGAGATAATTTTCCTTTAATATTGAAGTAGACCACCTCAAATTTCCTTGCTAGAGATCAGGAGACCGAGTTATTTATCTGTTCTTGGAAGCTATAGGGGAAAAAAAACCCAAACCTGCTGTTGTCTAAGTATTGCTAATCAAATTTAACAGGAAAGTACTTTGCTGGACTCATAAAATAATAGCTGGCAATGGATGTAGAGCAAGGACTACTGGAAAAAAAGTAATTCAGATGTGAACCTACACTGCTGGTTCTAAATCACCTCTTCATTGTCCACAAGAAGACTTGGATGGCATTTCCATTAAGAACTTTATTCTGTGTGTCTTGGCAGTACAAAACAGTATCAAATTTTAATGTTCTGAAAGTAATCTTGAAGATGCTATTAAGTCATCAAAGAGATTAATAGTATAGAATCATCCTAGAGACCCTAGTCATAAAAGAGTATGTGGATAATGTTGCCAGTTTGCTCCATGTTGTGGTTTAGTGGGATTTGCCATCAAGGAATGATGTGTTTATCTTGGATCTGCTTCTCCCTTTCTCCTTCTCAAATTTTCCCTCCAGTTCTATCTTGTGGAAATTATCCAACTTCAGCCTTATGGCAGTTTTTGCAATTAGGAAGTTTAAGGGGCCTTTATCAATGTTTATATTTAACTGACCACTTTCCTCCATGATGTTGCAAAACTAAAGTTCTGCACTATAAAAGCATTATCCAAGTCTGAAAATGTTGACACTGAAACCTGGAGGTACAGGTAGTAAATCCATACCCCTCTGTCATGGTCTAATCAGTGGACTCGTGATGGTTCATTAACTATGATCTCGAAGCACAAAAATCAAGGTGACAACGCCAAGGGGTTATGCTTCAATCGAACACCACAATTTTATTGTTTGCCCGTAAAGCAGCGTGTGATAGGTAGAAAGACAGAAAGTGAATAAAAGGTGAAATAAAAAGAAAAGGCAAGAGGAATGTAGCTACCACCATGGGTCCAAGGTGTCCCTATGGTTCCAGGTCCAGGCAGCGTCCTGCCGGTCCTTCCGGTCATCGTGATCCTTGGTGGGGAAGATCTCCAAAGTTCAGTTGCTAAGAAGGCATCTTTTTATGCCAAGCAACACACCTTGCTCCACCTCTGGTCCATGGACTGCTGCCAGTCTCCACCCTCTCAAGCCAGGTTATCTTGTCCCAGAGGCGGGTAGCTTCAGACCAGGAGGCGTGTTCTTGTATTGTTTTCTGGTTTGTTGTTATGACCACGGTTGTGATCAATCTTCTGGACAGCTGTTATGCAGCCTTATTCAATCCTAGGTGGCAGGGAGCAGCACAGTACTCCTTGTACCATGCAGTTCTCTTTCCCAGGGTCTTGGTGTCCATGAGGACCACATTCCATCTCCAGGTCTCAGTTGGCAATGTTGAGAAAATATTGTTCTCTTTAGACCGACTCTTACACCCTCCAAAAAGGAAAGAAACAAAACCTGCTGAAAAATAACAACAAAAAATACTTGGATATGTATTTGAATGAATATCAGTGGTTATAGATAGAAGGCAAAAATATTTAGCTTGATATTTTGAGATAAGTGCCTGAGCATATCCATCTATGAAACTGCTGAATTACAACAGATGAACAGTGAGATGGGTATCTATTTTTTCCTGTTCATACATCAGGAGAACAGAAAATCCAATAAAATTAAAAAGAAAAAAAGCCAAAAAGTGGTTTACTGAATAAAAAATAAACTTTGCAATTAATTGCCAAACTTGATCTTTATGACCAAAATTTATTAAATATAATGTAGACAAAATAAAATTGTGTTGTAAAATGTAGAAAAAAACCGTATTGAAGTCTTTCTCTGTAGAACAATAATCCATATTTGTGTAGTAAGGACTCTCTTCTAGAATCCCTGGAAGCATCTTCATTATAAAATCTGAAGTAGGTGGAAACTTGATTTTTTGACAAGTTCTGTGTTAAATATTTTGTTTTATCTTTTGATTAAACAACACTTTATAAAAGGATACTTTTAAAACCTTTGCTTATTTTACTTTTAATAAATTTATATTCTGCTTTAATAGGCATTCTGTAACTATTTTCAGTCACACAGCTAGTCTTCTAGAACCCCAAAATTGTCAGGAAATCTGTATTAGAAAATGGAACTGAAATCGGCCACATGAGCACCATAAGTAAAGAAAGCATAGTCTCCTGTAGTTTTGGATCTCAGCAATGAATGAAAGCACCTGCTATTTTTTTTTTTTCTTTTTCTCCTGTGGCTGAGGTATTTACATGAGTTTTCTCCCATGTGGACAGTTTGGTATTTAAGAAAATTTGGAGTGATGCTAAGAACTGTTTGTTTAGGTGGCACATGCTTTTTATACTAATGTTCTTTTTGCAGTTTCCCCGTAGTTTATTTAAAGCGCTTAGGAATATGTTAAAGTTCAGTTGAAATCCCTGGGATTTCAGTCCCTAATAATTTTAGCACTTGCTAATGCATTCCTCAGAAGCTCAGTAGTTAAACTCATAATATTACTGCTTTCTTATTGAGGTCTACACAAAAAAAACAGTGCAGATGGTGTTGCAAGCATTACAACTATTGCAGTCTAAGTCTACTCATTCAGAGTGTGTTGACTGTTAAACTACATGCACCTGATATGGGGCATTTATGATGCTTCTTTCAGAGACACAGAGTAGTCTAAACCTAATAATAAAGAGAAGCTATTAGGACATATCTTTGGTCTACTTAGTTTAGTATCTTCAGTCATTTTTGTAATCTACATTGCTTTTTGGTGAGCATTTATATTTTCATTAAAATGACACATAGAAGGAGAAAATTCTATAAAAAACTACTCATAATTATAATTACTCAGCTAATCTTTTCTTTGTAAGCTTCTAGTTTACTTTGATTGTCAGAAATGCTGAGGATTGATAAAACTCATGCAACAGCATCTTGCTCTCCATGGATTTCTTGTGAACTTTCTGCAGTAATTATTCTTTCTTGAAAGTTCTATCTTTATAATTTGTTTCCATAACATTTCTTAGAAACCAGGCACACAAATGTTCAAACAGTGTAAAAGAAAAAGTCTGGAAAATGACCTAAAATCAGATGAACAGATTTTCTTCAGAGAAATGTTTACGAATACTCTTTTTCTGTTAACTGTCCATTTATTGAAAGAGGAAAATACAGAATGAAAATTCAATGCTCTGTCTTTCTTGTCATGTTAAAATGCTATTTTTAAAATATAGTTTTGGTTTAATGACGTAACCAGAAAGGATATGTTTCTCATAATTTTGTATTTCCACTGAAATCACAGGCTGTACAGTTACATATATTATTTAATCAAGAGGACATATAGTGGTCAGTTTATTGATTCAGAGTACTGCAAAATGTATACATAAATATATGTTCACTATTAATAGTGTGTTAATCACAAAAGTAAGATAGTGGTGTTCTGCTCCTTCACTGACCAACACTACGAACATATTGAAAATGTTGCTGTGAAATACCAGATATACATGACATAAAAAGGTAATAAATTCCAAAGAAGGAATATAAAGAAAATAATAAAACCTGAGTAAATTACATACCATGAATACTAAAAAATAACTATTTTAGGAAGGTCTGTAAACCAGCTTTGTAGTTGTTTTCCTTAAGATTTTTGTGAATACTTGTGTGTATTTTTTTAAACCAAAATTGAATATTTAATATCTTTGGGTTTAGTTGAGATCATGTGTTTACTTTATATGTATATTTTTGGTGACATATTTTCTCGGACCTATGGTTATTTTTTAAAACCACAGGAGATAATTTTAACAACTACTTGTTATCAATTTTCTGTCAGTTATGATAGGTGGTGCCACCTTTGTTGATTACAGAGCAGATGCAAAGCATAATTGAAGTGTTTTTAAGCAAAACTAAATGTTATTAAATGTTTCAGAACTTTTAATTAATTAGTATCAGCCATAGTAATGCAGTGTAGCTTATAAAAACACATCTTATTTCCGCTGAATTGGTTAAATTGTTTGTTTTTACAGGTAGCACAATGAATTTTTCCAGGAAAAAAAGATATAATTATGTTATTGGTTAACTGAAGAGCTTAAAAATGAATCAAATAATTAAAAAAATTAAAATATCTGAAGCTATTTTACCAAATGATGGGGATACTAACAATTACAGTCTTTTCCAGGCATAGACAAGTGTGAATAACTGTATAGAACCAGAAGGTATTGGAAGCTGATTTGAAAACATTTACTTCTGCCATATAGCTTTTGGAATAGCCTTTTGATACACTTCAAAGCAGTTTAAAAGTATGCATGTACCTTTATCTCCATTTACATGGTTGATACTTGGCCCTCATTTAACTCTGCTAATGTTTCATACCTTAAACAGAAACTCCCACTCCATCATATGTCTCCCTCTAGAGCACAAAAGATTCTTCTTCCTATCCTTTTCTCAGATATTTCCTCATTTCAGCTGGCATATAAGAGTTTATGCTGCATCTCATAGGATGTAGAAAAGAAGTTGGATCATCACCACTAAAAACCATCTCCAGCTAAATCATTCAACAGGGCAAAGGAGACACCATTTATCTACCCCTTCAGCAAACACACCTGAAAAACCTCCACGACCAAAAGGACAGAAATAACAGGCAGGTGTTGATAAAGCAGTTTATGAACAAAGCTGAGCAGAAGCTTTTTTCAATATTTCCATTTGTTCCAGATGGATCCAAAGACCTTTAATATGGATTCATAATGAAATATAAAAGTATAATCAGAAAGTTAGTATGAATTATAATTTGAAGCCTAGAGCTGAAACAGTTTTAAAGTCTTCGATTCCACTCCAAGGTCTTAACCTTTAGTCTGAAGGGGTAGTTCTGGCTGTACTCTCTCCATAAGAAGAACTGCTCAGCTGTGAAATATATAAATTTTTAAAAAGCTCCTTGATGCCATTGCATACATCTAAACCTTTTTTAAAAAAAAAAAAAATCGTGAACACAGACCAGAATGGAGGCATACTGCAGCCCAGCTACACTACCTATATGATCTGAAAATGAGGCTCCAAATCCCTTTAGACACCTACTATTTGACTGGGGAGAATATTTTGTTTGGAAGTGAGAATGAAATTATGACCCTAGTCGTGCAGCACTGGTGAAAGAAAACTAGCAGAGAGGCAAAGAAACTTTTTAGTGTATGTGTCTGTATTTCAAAAATGTTGAATACGTGTAACTAAACTAGTTGGTCTCTGCAACATGTTTTTGTAAAATGTGATTGGTATAGCACATATTGGAAAGAATTACATCCCAATACATTCAACTATCAGGATGACCATGTACAATTTCTCATGCCTTAACAATCTGGGGTTTTCTCCCTTTTTTTTTAAATGCAGGTAACAAAAGATATCCTTTACCAAGTACTTCAGAATTACATTGGACACAGGTGGTCAGAGATGAGCAAAACATACTTGGTGAAAAAGGCATTGACAAAATAAAAAGTCAGACTGGTAATATCTTGAAATGGGTAAACAAAATTCAAGATCTGAGGGTCTCCCACATGACCTAATCTATAAAACTGTGAAGACAGTTGTTAACACTGAATAAAATACTGCAAAACTCAAAATGACACAGCAAACATCTAACAGGCACCTCCATCTCACTCACTAATCTACAGGTGTGTGGATGCACAATAATTTCTGAAGCAAAAGGCAATCATTATGATATCTAAATGAACTATTTTTAATGTTTTTGCCTAACAGGTGGGAAAGTTAGCTTTTAGAATACTATGATACATCTACAGTCAGGGTGTAACACATCATATTAATATGGTCAGCATTATTCTACAAGAAGAAAGATCCAATCATAATATTTAATTGCTGTTTCATTGGTTTGTACAATTAGACTGATTTGTGAATAAAAGAAAAGCCTAGTTAATTGTTCCCATGAAAGGGAATACCCTTTCAGGTATCCGAGTTGTAGCTGTTTGTATGAGCTAGTATTCTTAAAATTCTAAATGCAAAGCCTTTTTAAATGCCAAAAAGAAAATCCCTTCTGTGTTTTGAAGGACTATTCTTCTCTTTCCTACTCTTAAATGTCATTTAATGGGAGTTCATATGATTAAAAATGGCACTGGGAAGTATTCTTGCAAAGCTATTTATTATTTGTTTTCTCTCCAGTGAATATCCCTGCAGAAACTAGAGGGTAGCATCTTATTTTCTCTAGACATACATTTGAAGTTGATGTTTGGGGCTTTCAAAGCCTACAGTTTCCAAGACCCCCTTATTTTCTAGGATATTTTAAGTAGTGAGGCATTTATTTTCTAAAAAAAACCACCTGGTTTTCAATTTATATGTAGAAAGACATATATGATGTTCTTTGAAAACCATTGTAAGATTTCAGAGTTCAGCACCGACATCTGAACTCTGAATGAACATCATTCAGCACCAAGAATCAATGGTGCAAAGAGCCATTATGCAAGCATAACACTTAACAGCTTTGAGAGCTAGGAACGGGAGATAATAGAAGTATAACTTTTCAAAAAACATTCCCAGATTCATCATTTGCATAAGACATTCTGAATCAGTGTAGAACATACAAGTAGTGTGATACACTATTTCTGTCCCATATCCTCTGCTACCCAAATATAAAAATTCAACTAAACTCAATTCAAACTATTTTGTTTCTTTGAGCAGTGCCTGAAAATCAGACTTTTCTCTGTGGGATGGCAAATTCATTGCCAGTAGTATTGTTTCCTTGTTTGTGCTTCTGGGCATAGGCAACAAAATTATAACTGTCTGCAAGAAAGTGTTTGCCTTAGTCTGTAATAGAGAATTTATCAAAGCAAACCGATAGAGCTGTGTTCCAGCACAGGAGGCTTCAAGCAAACTGTTTTTCATTGGATTTTATAATATGCATAATATTACTAATACAGATTGTTTGGTCATTTAAGGTTTTTCCCTGTGCCCAGCAGTAATTCACACCTTTAGCTTTAGCTCTGTAGGCATATTTCTGCTAGACAGAGAGCAGTGGTCTTGTCATCTGCACCCTTACAACCACAACTTCCCTCTGAGGATAGGAACATTCAGAATACTATACATGAAATTAGGATTCAAAATTTGGCAGCAGACTGATACCTCATTTTCTATAATTCATAGAAGGGTTAGTACATCTTACTAGTTTTTTCCAAAAGACCTAAACCCCAATTTTCTCTTGTGTTGTTGGCTGGTTTTTTAGTGTTTTTTTTTTTTTTAATCTTTAGCAACAAATTAATTATTTTTTTCTTTTTTCTTTTTTTATTCTTTTAAAACCAGGGTCAACTCAACTGGTTTTTCACATGCTTAAATTTATATAATTGGTGCTGATATTACTTTTATCAGCAGAGAATGGAGCTGTGCTAACTTGTATTCCCTCAGTGGACATAAATGTGTATGTGATAGACCTCTAAGTGGAAAGAGCAGAAAGCAATGAACTTGAGATAGAAATATACTTGAATACATCACGAGAAACAGGTAAATTCTTAAATCAGTGGGTAATTAAAATTAGGAATTGTTCTAAAGTGACTGATACTTAACTTTCAGAATGTGCCTTTAACAATAAAAGGGGTATGAATAATCCAGTCTTACCCACACTTAAAGAAATTGTTTCTGTAGATAAATCAGTAGAACATTAGTTTAAGCTAGTTCTTCAAATGGAATCAAATATATTAGGAAAAGGCCTTTTCTGATAATACAGATGTGGAGGTTTGTTTTGGTTTTTCTTTTTGTTTGGATGGGTCAGTGAGTTTTTCTTTACGGTCTATTAGGACACTGATTTTTTTACATCCTAAATCAAAATATTTGTGCTGAATAAAGAAATAAATTTCATAACCATTGTCAGGTCTGGCAATATATTGAAAATGCTTTTTAGAGATACTCTTACTAAAGGTCTGGAAGGACAAGTCCGAACAGGTACTGCAGCCACATTTTTGGAAAGACAAAAACATGTGCTTGTGAACACAGGAGGAGAATTGCAGGTTTTCTGTATTAAAAGTGCAGAGCAATCTGAGCAGAAGAACAGGCAAAATAGAAAATAAAAATACTTTTATGCAAGTTTGGAAATCACCCTTCATTTCCTCTTAATGAAAAAACGAACTGTATTTTGTAGAATTCTGCATATTATTATCAGTTTAATGGCAAGTAAAAAGGCTTTCTCCATTCAAATAACTTGCATTATAGAATAACTCGGAAGAAACACAACTCAGGGCAGGTGATGTGATCGGAATTCTACCATTCCTTCTTTATTCAGAGCTGAACATGCATTTCACTTTTGTGCAAAACAGTATTGTAACAATGAGTTCTTATTTGCTGAAAGTCAGGCATGTACCACCTGCATAGCTCTGCAGCCTCCTCCACCTGGGGCCGTCACTGTTTGTGCCCAAGGCCAGCACTGGCATGGCAGAGCTTGCCTCTTCTTGCTGGGGTACCATGGACTTCACCGGTGTGGGTGATGGCACTGCCCTCCTGGCTGTGCTGCCACCCCCAGCTCCCCACTTCCTGAACCCTGTGGCCCAGCCTGCTCTTGATGCTTCCTGAAGACTCTGCTGCATTATGTGAAAACCTGAAATATGTGGCATCCTGTGATGCCTCATGTTTTAAAATAGCACTGAACTAACAATACACAGCTCAGTGCATGGCAAGAGAGCACAAATAGCACCAATCTAGTGTGGATATGTACCTTCAGTGCATGGTAGCCTTCACATACACATCCACTAGTGTTTCTCAAACCCTAGCATGAAGCTTAAAAGTGAATACTTTTTTTCTAAAAAATATTTATTTAAAAAGGAAATTAACTGATCTTAGAAAACATCATGCTCACTTTCACTCCTGAAGCTTCCTTCTAAGAGCAGCAAGAGTGACTGTATCCATAGCTAAGCAAACTGCAAACCACTTTTTTCTTTCTGTTCTGTCTAGATTGTTGTCCCAAGGGATGATGATCATTACAAAACCTTAATAGTCGTGTGGGAAAGGAATTACATTTTTGTATTGGGTCTGACTGGGGTGGATTTAACTTTCCTTGTAGCAGCCTTAATAATGCTGTGCTTTGTATTTGTAGATAGAAGTGTGTTGACAACACGTTGATGTTTTGGCTGAAGGCTGTCTCTGCAACCCCAAAGGCCAGTAGGCTGGGACTGGGCAAGAGGCTGAGAGAAGACATAGCCAGACAGCTGATCCAAACTGACCAAAGAGATATTCCATACTGCATGGCCTTGTGCTCTGCAATGAAAAGCTAAGAGAAAGGAGCAGGGGGGCATTTGTTATTAAGGTGTCTTCCAAAGCAACCACTAAGCATACTAAGGCCTTCTCAGGAAGTGGCTGGGCAATGCCTCCTGATGGGAAGCAAATAATAATTTGTTTGTTTGTTTGTTTCCTTTGCTTCCATGCATAGCCTTTGCCTTTATAAAACTGCCTTTATCTTGACCCGCAAGTTCTTCATCTGATTTTTCTGTCCTGCTGAGAAGTGGAGTGATAGAGTGTCTTGTGGCACTTGGCAGCCAACCAAGGTTAACCCACCACACCAGTGCAAACTATGTTATGCAAAACCGCTTTGCGCACTGAAATAACTAAATAATATATCAGTGTGGGGAAAAGAACCAAGAAAAAAAGGCCAATCAGGAATGGTCTTCTTTCTCCAATACATTTAAAGCAATAGAGACAGAGGCACACCGACCCACTGCCCCAAAAAAGAAAAAAAACAAAACCCAAACAAAAAAAAAACAAACCCCAAAACCAAAACTCAACCAAAAATAAAAAAAACCCAACACCCCAAAATAAATGAAAGAAAGAAAACAACAACAAAAGAAAAGAAAAACCCACACATAAAACAGAAAGCAGCAAGATTTGGTGAAAGAGCAGGAGGTGATAGACGAGATGGGAAATGCGAGACTGAACTTCAGTGGGAAATCTAATGTAAGCAGAAAGAGCACGTCAGGATGATGAGGAAGCAGAGGTACAATTATGTGCACTGGTGTTCTGTTATTCTGCTGACACCTGTATTTCTCCTGTGCTTTATGAAGTATAATTGTTTTACAAGCAGAAGTGTCTGTACTATATGCATTAGTTTCCATGAATCCATGAGAAATAAAACTATGAAAAAAAGTTGAGTTTGCTAAAATTGGTGCTTTTGAGGATACACATTGATGTTAGACATGACTAAGATAGCTGGATAGTTCCTTGTCCCATATTTTTGAAGGCTTTAGAACAGCTGTTTAATCTCCTCCTTTACTATATGTGCATGCTGTCTTCTTTTGTGTTCTGAGACTGTGGGTTCTCACATCTTTTCAGTCTGCCCTTCTAAAAATCAGTTATATCCTGCTTCTTGGACTCTTTTTCCAACACTTTCCTTTCAGCCTCCTGCTGACTTAAAATGGCACTGTTGCAACACCTTCAGCTATATTCACTTAAATTCACTCTTTCCTTTACAGAATTACTTTTCAGTTCACTTCTGTAAAGCAGAGATGTGAAATTATTTTTGAATTTTTGAATCTAACTTTTAAGTTTCATTCTGAGCTTTAATAATAACAACTGGATGTGCATGAGGACGCTCCAGTGCACTAAGCATACCCATCCTAGAGTGATTCTTAGATGCTGCTCAGTTTAAGGTATCTTTGGAAAATCTTGCAGCCACATTGTGCTGCTAAAATTTGGCACCTCTGCAGACTGAGAAACTTTATAAGCTTAGAAGTTGTTTATTCGTTTTAATTTTTGGAGTTTCTGGAAGTTTATTGGGCAGTATTTTCTCCTCATGGGTATGTTTGATTTTCTTTAAATCAGTATTGTCTTCTTACTTTTGGTAAGTCAGAATTATTTGGCCAAAATGTTCCTTTTTCATGTCTTTATGGGATTTATCATTTTATCTGTAAATGACAATGCCCTCTGAATTTATTTGGTGGTGTGTGGGTTTTTTTAATTTTTTTTTTTATTATTTTTTTTTTTTTAGCAAACATGGCAGAAACACTATTCTTCTAATTGTGGTTATGACCCACCGAGGCATCTTCTTATCTTACTTTTTAATCTAATCTTCCTAATTGATGCATAAAATTCTGGAAGAAAAGCTTGCTTGCTATTAGTCCTTTTATTGTGAATTTATTTTCTATACTCTGTAGTTTGGGATCTAAATTTCTGATATCCTTGTAGCTTATCTAGTGTCTGCAGTATGTCCAGCATAACTCAAGCTTGGTGATTCTCAGTGATTTAAAATGATAACTACAGCAACAGCCATAGAATCAATGTAGAAACACCAGAGAGGCATATACTTTTATACACAATTAAACTCTCAAGTAATGGTCAATGATAATTCAACAGCTCTATTCTATCAAGTAAGACAGTCAGGTGACCAAATGCAGCCTAGGGAGTAGCTGATGTGATAGTGCACAGCACCAAAATACGAATCCATAGATATTGGCAGGATTCCGAAAAAATATCTCCCCAACTGCAGAGATACTTAGCATTGTCCAATGAATTCATTGTCCAGTGAATCCTATAATTCTGCCTACTGCCTCACGTGATAAAAACTTACTGCTAAATTAGGCCTTGCTTCTACCTGCTGACCAAAGTCACTCAAGTAGAGAAGATTGTTCTTTTGAACACCTTGCTGAATTGCTACATGTTTTTTTTTACTGAACTTATAAGGCCCAGCACTTTATGTAATGCTTTAGACCACAGCTAAGCAGTAGTTTTTGTAGTTTAGTATTGAGGAATACCTCAACTCTCCCCTCTCTCACCTCCCACTGCCCCACTGCCCCTTTTCTCCTTTTGTGAATAAAAGTAGTTTAAAGTAGTGTATTAGATTTGTGTGGCCAGGTTTTGGTAGCAGGGACCTACAGAGGTGGCTTCTGTGCCAAGCTGCCGGCAGCTTCCCCCATGTCAGACAGAGCCAGCGCCAGCCGGCTCCAAGATGGACCCGCCGCTGGCCAAGGCCGAGCCCATCAGTGACAGTGGTAAAGCCTCTGGGATAACATATTTAAGAAGGGGGAAGAAAAACTGCACAGCAACCTGCAGCCAGAGAGAGGTGAGAATATGTGAGAGCAACAGCCCTGTGGAACAGCCCTGCAGACCCCCAGGCCAGCGCAGAGGGAGGCAGGAGGTGCCCCAGCCCCCAGCGCAGCGGTTCCCCGGCAGCCCGCGGTGCAGCCCCTGGCGAGGCAGGCTGTGCCCCTCAGCCCGCGGAGGGCCGCGGTGGAGCAGATCCCCACCCGCAGCCCACGGGGACCCCAGGCCGGGGCAGGGCGATGCCCCGAGGAGGCTGTGCCCCGCGGGCAGCCGGCGCTGGAGCAGCTCCTGGCAGGGCCTGTGGCCCCGTGCAGAGGAGCCCGGGCGGGAGCGGGTTTGCTGGCCGGGCCTGTGCCCCCGCGGGGACCCGCGCTGGAGCCGCTGTGCCCGAGGGGCTGCGCCCGGGGGGGGACCCGGCTGGGGCGGGCTGGGAAGGGCTGCTGCCCTGGGCAGGGCTCGCGTTGGAGAAGTCCACGGAGGACCGTGTCCGTGGGAGGGACCCCAGGCTGGAGCAGGGCCCGAGTGTGAGGAGCCTCCCCCGAGGGGGCAGGAGCGGCAGAGGCAGCGTGTGACGGACTGACCCAGCCCCGTGCCGTCCCTGTCCCCCTGCGCTGCTGGGGGGCGGAGAGAATTCGGGAGTGAAGTTGTGCCCGGGAAGAAGGGAGTGGCAGGGGGAAGGTGTTTTAAGATTTGCATTTTTTTCTCTTTATTCCACTCTGATTTGATTGGTAATAAGTTAATTTTTCCCCAAGTCGAATCTGTTTTGCCCGTGACAGTAATTGGTGAGTGATCTCTCCCTGCCCTCACCTCAGCACATGAGCTTTTCGTTATATTTTCTCTGCCCCGTCCAGCTGAGGAGGGGAGTGATAGACTAGCTTTCTTGGGCACCTGGCATCCAGCCAGTGTCAGCCAACCACAAGCAGGTTTAAATTATTATTAAAATGGTATTTTAGCAGTTTATGTACATTTATCAATGCATTTTCTCAATATGCTTTCAGAGATATTCCACAATAGAGAAGTGCATAAACAGATGTGGTGACAATGAGTAAGAAAGAAATTGAGAAAATAAATGAATGAAAAATGTTATTACTAAAAAGGTCAATAGAATGGGAAGTGATCACAAGAAGTACAGGTATAGTTTAAGAGACAGATGGCATTTTCAGTTTTGTCTTTTATATCTGAAGGTTCCACTACCTTTCAGGACAGCTACAGCCGTCTTTGTGAAAAACTGATTACTCAATAGCAGAAGGTTTTTCTTATTTACAGGCACGAAACAACATGAACCTAGTAAAAGTCTGTATTAACAGGTATATGAAGGTATTTATATGTATATAGAAACACATATATATGCTTCTTCATCACACACGGAATAAGACATGCTCTAATGGTATAGTGGGTTTGCTTGGCAAGGTTTTGGTAGTGGGGGGGCTATAGGGGTGGCTTCTGTGAGAAGATGCCAGAAGCTTCCCCCATGTCAAACGGAGTCAATGACAGCTGGACAAGGCTGAGCTAATCAGCAACAGTGGTAGCGCTTCTGTGATAGTCTTATTAAGAAGGGGGATGGGGGGAATCTGCGCCACTGAGAGGGAGGAGTGAGAATAGGTGAAAGCAATAATTCTTCAGACAACAAAGTCAGAGAAGGAGGTGAGGAGGTACTCCAGGTGCCGGAGCAGGGATTCCCCTGCAGCCTGTGGTGAAGCCCACGGTGAGGCAGGCTGGGCCCCTGCAGCCCATGGAGGTCTACGGTGGAGCAGATCTCCACCTGCAGCCCATGAGGAACCCATACCAGAGCAGGTGGATGGCTGAAGGAAGCTGTGGCCTGTGGGAAGCCTGCATTGGAGCAGGTTTGCTGGCAGGACTTGTGACCCTGTGGGGGACTCACTGCACCTGTCTACTCCGGAAGGGCTGCACCCTGTGGAAAGGACCCACACTGGAGCAGTGTGTGGAAAACTGCAGCCCATGGGAAGGAGTCATGTTGGAGAAGTTCATGAAGAACTGTCTCCCATAGGAGGGACCCCACACTGGAGCAGGGGAGGGGTGTGAGGAAGAAGGGGTGGCAAAGATGTGATAAACTGAACTCCCATTCCTCATCCTCTTGCACTGCTGAACAGGAGGACATAGAGAAGTCAGGAATTACGTTAAGCCCAGGAAGAAGGGAGGGGTGGGAGGAAGGTGTTTTTCTGATTTGAATGGTAATAAAATAAATTAATTTTCCCCAGGTCAAGTTTGGTTTGTCCATGACAGTAATTGCTGAGTGATCTCCCTGTCCTTTTCTCACCCCATGAGCCTTTCATTACATTTTCTTTCCCCTGTCCAGTTGAGGTGGTGAGTGATAGAGTGATTTTGGTGTGCAGCTGGCATTCAGCCAGGGTCAAACCACCACAAGTGGTAGCTCATATATTCACATATTACAGCTACATCAGAAGACGGAGAAAGGAAATAGGTCAAGTAAGGGAGGGCTGTGGATCTTATAGATTGTAGCAAAACAGCAGGGAACCAGAGATATGATTTGTAATTGGGAACTAAAGAAGTAGACTGACATTTTACCAAGACTGATTCAACTATAAGACTGAAAATGGGGGGAAAAAAATGCTTGATTTTGTTTACCCTGGTCTGTTCCTTGTAGATATGATCCCAATAACAATGTCCGGTCAATGCCAGTTATCTCCCTTGACAAACATTAGTTAGCAACTATATACTGTAGTAGCTGGGCTACAAAAAGTTTCTTAATTTTTTCCTTAGCTTTTTAATATAAGCAAATTCAACTCTGTGTTTTTTGGATTTCTGTGGATAACCATGGGATTTAAGTTATTTGATGAAGATGGTATTTGGGTTTACTGGTAGAAGGATTAGATTCTGCATATTTAATATTTGCAAGTTTTTAATAGTAATTCGCTTAGCAAAGATGTGATCAAGGGAGACAGTTGTTTAGAATATTGATAATTATTAATTAAGCAATGATTTGTTTATGGATTAATTTTAATAGATGTTAATTGTGTTCTTGGGTGGGTAAGAATCGACTTTTATAAACTACATGCTAGATTTCCTGGATATTTCAAGGGTATGTACCAAGCACTGACATCGCATAGGAGGCCTCCAAATTTCTGAGGTTCATAGTCATAAAACTTAGCACATGTTTAATACATCACATTTTCAAAGTCATTGGGTGCTGACATTTTTTTTACCTACTGAATTTTGCTCCTAATCTTTTGCCTAGGAGGAAAATTAGGAGTGCAGTTTGCCTGAGTTCAGAGAATAAAGAACTGAAAATCAAACTTTCTGGCTTTCATGTGTGTTTTATGTGCAGATAACTGAGAATGTAATGGTGCACATCTTGATATGCAACACTTTGATTTTGAGATTTGACCCAATATAGTATAGAAAGATCTCCTTTGTCAGTCTGTTCCCACACACCTACAGACATTTGAGCCCTGTCATCATTGACTTTTATCTCCTCATAAAGAAATTCTTCAGCAAGGCAGACTAAGTCAGACAGGGAGAAGCCTTCTCCTGGTCATGTTATATACATAAGGAGGATCTGAAAGATTCATCAACCTTCCATTCAGTTAATGCCGCCATTTACTAATAATTAATCCAGGAAATCCCTTTCTTTTAAGTCTGAATGACAGTTCATTCAATGTCTCTGTCAGCTGTTTCTGTTATCTGTTAAGTAGGTGGTCTTGAGGGAATGCAGAATTTGTGAAGGCGTATCAAAAATGGTTTCTGTGATATTGATATTCATGCTTCTAGAAAGTGTACTCTGGTGTTCTTTAATAAATAGCTCAAGTGTGGTACACCTTCCAGAGGGAAGGGACCAGCAGAAGGAGGCTTTTGCTGTATCTAGTAAATAGGATAGTGCAAACAAACCCATCAAACAACACAACAAGAGAATTTATTGTATTTCACATATGCAGTCCAGATTGATTACCACAAGCAGCTTTACAATCAGCTTGGTATGTCCCAGAATCAGCAAGACAAAAGGCTAAGACTAAACCTAACATGTGCATGTAAAGACACTTGAAATTATAGAAATTTAAACTGGAAATACAAATTAATCTGTTACATTGGCTAAATTGTGAGAACATCTTCCAAGTTCTAAACCTTCAGTGTGTTAGTTAAAACATTTTCAGCATTATGAATTGGCATCAGTATTGAGGAAGGTGAAGACAAGCAAAGAAATACTTCTACCTCAGTTATGTCAAGAGCTATTGCTCATTAGCTGGCTATGCCTGGAATTAGCTTGCAGAATAAAGAGGTAATTTCTTTGGAGCTAGTGTCACAGTTACCATGTGTTTGTCTGTCTGTGATAATCTTTACTTTATTCTCTGCAAGTCTTTATCTGAATCTGCCTTTCAGCAGGGTCCTTAATTTTAATGACTATCAGGGATTTGATCATTATGTGGTGAATCTTCACCTCTCAGATGTGAATGGCTTTTAAAAAAGTGTTCCCAATTTCAACAAGTAGTCTACTGCCGAATGAAATTTATAAATTGAATACTTTTCAACTCTCCAGCTGTATTACATGAGGGCTAATACATTTTTGCCACTAGAAATGCCTTTAAAAATCAACACTTTTGATCTTTTGGAACAGTGGGTAAGATAGGTGAGGGAAAGGAATAAATTCAGGAGGGATATCTCTGAAAAAAAATATCATTATTTATAAAATATTGGGATCTTGTAATTTTAGGATTCTGGCATTCTTTTCATTAATTTTGTCATCAAAATAATTACTCTTTTTTTTACATTTTGCAAAATGACCATGCATCAGAAATTTGGATCAGAGAAATATGTCAAATTTTGCTGTTAGTCATAGTGATTTTTTTGAAATTATGGTTCCTTCTGAACTAAATCTTCTGAAGAGCTGGTTCAGCCATTTATTATGAATAAAATTCATTGAAGCCAGCACAGATTTGATTACTTACCTATTCTGAATCTCATTTGCTTCAATATTTTCTATTTGTAAACAGTCTATGAATATTTTGGCCAAATAATTTGCTGTCTCCAGGTTGTACAAAGTTTTCTAGTTGTCCTGTATTCTCTATTCTCTAATGAAGTTTAAGACTACTGTGCAAGTCTATTTCTGCTCCCAGGTAAGTTAATGCAAGCTTTTCAAAGTGAAAATTCCACTGTATAATCCTCTGTAATTAGGTGCCTGGCTCACATGACTGCTTCTCCTCACTGATTTGCCGACTGCAATTGTTTAGATGTGTATTGATGAATAACAGTTTTAGACACTTGTAATGAATACATGCACACTTAGAATTTTTTGACTACTGTGACTTTCAAAAGCTTGGTGACTCAGTTATCACTGTTCTGGCAGCATAAATGGGCTTTAAAGTGGGCATAAATTACTTCTGTAAGTATTTCCAAACCTCTCTGCACTAGTATAGTATAAAACTTCCTAACATAAATTAGAATTAGATTCACTGTATTTTGCTCATTTCGGTTTGGCCTTGGCTTTTTGTGGGTATTTTCCCTCCTTATTTAAGCAACTTTTCTCTGTAATCTAAATTTCCTCATAAAGTGGCTGAGGAGAATTCAGTTTAAAAGTTAAAAAATAACATCATCAGACACCATAACATTTAGCTTTTCTTTCTGTGTTTCTAGGCTTTACCCCTAAAAGGGTCAAAAGTTAATAAATCAGAACTGTAAGATTTATTTCTCCTATATATTAGGCAAAACCCTCATTTTTTTCTTTCATGTTGATGGAACTACAACGTAGACTCAACTTGTTCAAACAGCCAGGCTTTGATTGCCTTTACATTCAGGTTCCCCCCAAGGTTATGGAGCTGGCAAATTTTGTTCTGCATCACATCTGTTCCACAGTCCCCGACTATCAGAGAGCTCTTCTTCTGGCAGCCAGATTAGTCCCTTTGGGTTGGCTGCTACAGAACACAAAGCAGAGCTTCAGGTTGTGAACAGGTATAATTTGACTCCACTAGCTGAGAAGCTGTAAGTATGGTTGACAGTTGTGACACTCCACCTCCTCCAGTACCTCTTCGTGTTGGTCTCTGGCAATGGGTCCCTGTTAAACCTGAGTCTTTTCCCTTGAAGAATCATTGATTTTGCAGACCGGTGAAATTGTGGCCTAGAAAAAATTATGCCCCAAATGTATGGGACTCAGAGTGCAATTTGGAAGACTTGATGTGGCAAAGTTGTAACATTAGATATTTCTTGCCTGAAGTTATAGAATTAGTATAGGCTCATAAATTATCCTTTAAGTCAGAAATATAATTGCTTTATGATTTTTTGCTTGTTGTTGGGACTGAAAATTATTTTTAAAATGCATTGCATTTGCCCATGTTATTGCAAACAGACTGATAGTTCTGTGATAGTTGAAAAAATACACCAAAATAACAAGAGAAAACTGGTGTGTTACCCTGAAAGAAATTGCTTTATATGAATAAGAATAAAGACATATTTGAAGAATTTAATGTGATGTAGGGAAAATGTATTTTATATCTCAACCAAAACAAGTTGTATAAGGAAGAAGCATGTCAGATCACTAGGGAGATTTTGTGTGGGAGAAGCAGTACAACAGTTCAGAACAATATTTTACAAAGATTATTATTTTTTTTTTTTGCTGCTTGTTCACAAAGCTTTTTAATGCACCATTTTTTTTCTTTTATCAGTATTTTGAAATCAATAGATATTTTTAATGAATAAGATAAGCAGCTTAAATGGGCTTATATCCACTCTTCCCTTTAAATGTATGACTAACATGTGGAGTACATACAGGGTTAATGTAGTGTTGCTCTCTAATATGCAACATTCATCAACCGCTTCCTTTCCTTCCTAATATTTTTGTTAAAACATTCTTTGCTATAGACCTAGGTTTTCTCTGGTTTTACTTGCAGTAAATCCTTTTATAATTATTCTTGGCTTGACTTGATACCCCTCAAAATTGCTTTTTCCTATGGACAACGCTTCAAGAAGGGAACGTGCGCAAATATTTTAAATCAGAGGATTATGCTAATGCAAAAGAAAAAAAATAAAAGGCATTTTCATGTTTTTTTAAGTATCCATAGCCAAGGCCTGGACTATTGGTGCATAGTATCTGTAGCTCTAATCACACTGCTGAAGTGAATCAGTTGTTTATTTGAAATGCATGGATGAGATATGGAAGCCTTCTCAGAAGAATCTAAATTCCAATTTAAGATTGAAGCATTTAACTTTGGTTCCAATAACTTATAAGGATTTATATATTAATATACAAACACAAATTCTGTAGGATTTGCTAGTTTACTGAAGATGATGACCACTTTCAGACAACAAGTTGTGTTCAAAGACTTCTTATTGGACAAATCATTGAAATGGTTAAAGGAAATTAAATCACATTCTTTGAGCATCTTAACCTCTGCCCCATTTTTTTTCGTATGCCTACAAATAAACAAATTTAAAAAAAAAGGGTATCAACGAAGAACACTGGCTTCTCTCATTATTTTCTTGTCTGTTTTCTGCACCAGATATTGTTGTTTTTTTCTTATGTTGTTAAGACACAAACATTGTTCAGTGTCCCACTTGTTCTTCAGCTGCTAGGTCAGAAAAAGACAAGTTTTCTGTAGATCCTGTACATGTTTTTCAACATTGTGCTGAAATAACACCCCTGAGAAATCTTAGATATGGTAGAGCATCTCAAAATATGTCCATGCAATTGAATCTGTATTTGCCTAGCCACTTATGAAGAGATAAATTACTCTCCAGACTACATTAACTATATTTGATTAACTCTCCTCTGCATTTATTGGAAACCTAGACATCCATGTCATACATTGACACCTACATGGCAGAAATTTAGAGGAAAGTTGAATCCCACCCTATGGTGCTGTAGAAAAGCTGTCTTTTTCTTCGCTTTGTTCACTGCCTGGTACAGAGAGAACTTGAATGCCAAGTGCAATTATGTGTTTAATTCAGAAGTTATCACTGATGTGGTGCACTATATGTACACTCTTAGTCCAGGATCTGTGAAACAGTGGAAGAACTAGACAAGTAAATGAATACACTTAGTACTTAAAGTACACAAACTAGTATTTTCTGGGACTTTGAACACATTACATCAATGATACCAAGAGACTTGCTGTTGACTCGAAGAAAGTGTTGCAGTTTTTAGTAATAGGACTTGGATCTTCATTTTACACAAAGATAATACAATGAGTTTAATTTTTTTCAAAGAAATGCATCTCTTTCCCTTCTGAGCACAGAGGCATTTCTTGGATTAGATGATCAGATTACTAAAGACAGAGTTTTTCTGGAGATGTCTGTTTGAAGTACAAATCTTTAATGCGTATCTCTCTTGAATGCCTAGAGGTGCTCTGTGAAGTCATGACTTGAGCTGGCAGTTCTATGCTAGAGGTCAGGATCCAAGTGGAGTCCTGTTGGTTACAAATTAGATTTCTTGTCTAACAGAAACTTAGTTACTCATGCCAATATTTAAGATCATAATAGATGGAAATACAACCCATTTTTAAAAAGTGGGTCCATAATTAAAAAGTCTGGAAACCATTAGTACTGGCTACTGTAAATAATTACAAATAATCAACTACAAGTAGACAGGAATCTTGCTGTCTCATAGGTAAGTAAACTCTAAAGCACTAAGTAAATTCTAAAACTGAGGCATCAAAGACAAGCAAGAGGGTTTTGGAACTAATGATACTCATGCATGTTTTTTTTCACTTATTTCTTGCTGGCTTTAGTTCAACATTTTTCTTTCCTTGTTCATGCTGTCAAGTTAGACTGCAAACGTTTTCAGCAGGGAATTTTTATTCCTTCATGTCTTCAGCATGGGTGCAAAATACAGCCAGTTCTACAGAGAACAATATCATTAAGGTTAATAGCTCTGTCCACATGTCTTTAGCAATGCTAAATCTAATAATCGCAAAACATAAAACATTAATAGAATCAGCAGGTTATTTATAATTAGAAGTGTTGAGAAGTGTTGGCTTATTTATGGCTAAATAAAATTTGGGCTATAGTCCTCTCCTTGGAATTGCTTTTTTAAGAATTCAGCTTTGCTTAGTCAGATAATCACTAAAGGTCAAACTTGTTACAGGTTTGTGCGAACACAGGAAAGATCAATGCATTGAGTGTCAGTTCTTTTATACTGGATTCTCTTCATTTTTGGAAGCTTATATTACAGATTGCATATTGAACCTCCCACATGCCAGATGAAAAAGCTAAGGTTTCTGAATTTTGGTTTTAGTTCATTTATTCTCTGCATTTGGGAAAGAGATTTAAAACAAAAATAACTAAAAAAATAAAAAATATTATATTGGTCTGTAGTAATCAACAGCGTACTTACACCCTTTGAGTACTCTGATAGAACTCTTTTGCAAGTTTGACTAGCTGCTTTCTTGTTGGCCTTTGACAAAATGCTGGCAACATTGGGAAGAATTCCTAGAATAGAGTACAAAAGCAGCATAATCCTCAAACTCTGAATAATATCACAATATTATTTTCTCTTGTGTAATATCATTTAAATAATTTAAATAAGTCACGTAGAGCTGGATTTGTCAAACAGGAGATATCTGCAATATAGATATCTACATCTGGACTATGCTGTCCTGCTGTCAATTTGTAGTTAGTCAAGAGAAACAGGTACTTTAAGTAAAGTAGATATACACAAGCCTATAAATAGAGAATTGTGCCCTAGATGTGCCTCTTTCTCACAAACAAGGCTCACATGGAAGATGTATTCTTTATTAACAAGTTGTCTGCTGTATCTCACTTTAAGTGTCTTTAAAATATTTGCTGAATATTAGCAAGTTGATACTTTAGGAAATTAGATGAGTTCTTCACCTTGACATTTGAAAAGAGCCAGAACATCACACAACATCACATAGGAAGTGAGATAAGCTTGAGCTCAAATGCATATCAGTATGTCATGCCCAAAGCATTTTTCTCTCTCATCAAGAAAAAGTCCTTGTCACATTGCATTGCAGACCTCATCCTCCCCTCACCTGCAGCAGGAACTGACCTGGCCTGGCATGAGTATGTGTATCTCACTTAACCTAATGGCAGTGATACAAATCTGTAGATTTATTCACAGACAATTTTGTTGACATCTTACAAGAAAATTGATTCATAGGTAACCAAGCTGTCTGGCTTGGTATTCAGTGAAAAGTGGAAGCCAGATCCCCTTCCCTTACCTAGGTGTAAAAGAAGCACAAAGCTGGCTCTGAGAAAGTGCCAAGTATTCAACTGCTTCCTGAAGCAGGACAGTGTAATTATTAAAGAGTATTCAAGATGCAATCAGTAATGAAGGGTCTTTTCTAAGGTATTCCCACAAAATCCAGAGAAAGTTTTGAAGAAAAGTCAGGAACTAGGTCTACAATGTACAGAATTGCAAAGGTTTTCAGCAGATCTGTAGCTCCTGCTGAGAGGCTGAGCTTGATTCCAATAATGAAAAATAGTCCTTGTTGCTTTCTAAAATCCTGCTAAACATGCTGTTTGACAAGAGCAAGGCAAAACAAATTTTTTTCCCATGAGCTGTGAATTCTGTGCAATGTGATAGCAAAGTACAGTACAGAAGCTACAGACCTTTTAGCCTAACCTCAGTACCCAGAAAAATCATGAAGATCATACTGGGTGCTGTTGAAAGGTGTTTAAAGGACAATGTAATCATCAGGCACAACGAACATGAGTTCATGAAGGGAAAGTCCTGTCTAACTAATTTGATGTCCTTCTGTGATAAGGTCACCTTGCTAGTAGATGAACAGAAGGCAGTGGATGTAGTTTTTCTGGATTTTAGTAAGGCTTTTCATACTGTTGCTCACAGTATCCTTCTGGACAAGTTGTCCGACTCTGAGATGAGCAGGTATATAGTGGCTGAACAGCAGAGCCCAAAGGGTTGTAGTGAATGGGACTATATCTGACTGGTGACCAGTCACCAGTGCTGTTTCTCAGGGGTCAATTCTAGGGTGAATTCTGTTCAATATATTTATCAATGATCTGGATGCAGGAGTTGAGTGCACCCTTAGCAAGTTTACTTATGATACCAAAGTAAGAGATGTTTTCTTGAGGGACAAGAAGAGCTTGTAGGGTGCTATGGTTTGGATCTGTGATGAACACAATGTTGACCACCCCCCAATGTTTTAGTTACTGCTGAACAGTTCTTATACAATAATCAATCACATGAACTTTCACAAAAAATGCTGGATATTGTACCTGGGGTGGAATAATGCCAGACACAAGTATAAATGGGAGAGGAGTGGCTGTAGAGCAGTCCTGCAGAAAGAGATCTGAGGGTGTTGATGAGCAGCAAGCTCAGTGTGAGTCAGCAGCGTGCCCTGCAGCCAAGAGGGCAAACCACATCTTGAGGTGCATCAAATACAGCACAACCAGCTGGTCAAGAAAGGTGATTATCCCGCTGTTTTCAGCTTGGTGCAGCCTCACCTTGAGTGTGGTGTGCAGTTCTGGGACCTCCAATTTAAGAAGGATATGAAGGTCATTGAATGTGTCCAGAGAAGAAGGGCAACAACACTGGTGAAAAGGCTGGAAAGCATGTCCTATGAGGAGCGTCTAAGAACTCTGGGTTTCTTTAGATTGGAGACAAGGAGGCCAAGGGGCAACCTCATTGCTCTCTACAGCTTTCTGAGGAGGGGAAGTGGGGATATAGGTGCTTGTTTCTTCTCCCTGGCACTTAGTGATAGGATGTATGGAAATGGATCAAAGCTCTGACAGGGAAGGTTCAGATTTGACACCAGGAAAAAAAATAAAATTCTTTATGAAGAGTGTGGCCAGACAGTGGAACAGGCTTCCTAGAGAGATGGTCAATGGCCCAAGCCTGTCAGTGTTTAACAGGCGTTTGGACAATGCCCTTAATAACATCCTTTAACTTTTGGTCATCCCTGAAGTGGTCAGGCAGTTGCACTGGATGATTGTGGTAGATCTCTTTCAGCTGTAACAGTCCTATTTATTCTATTCTATTCTATTCTATTCTATTCTATTCTATTCTATTCTATTCTATTCTATTCTATTCTATTCTATTCTATTCTAATTGAGATCCCCACCAAAGCTCTTCAGATATTTTCAATTTGTTGGAAAATCTTGCAAATATTGGAAAAATAAGACTGCATCAGTAATTTCAAATATTCATGACTTTTAAGTGATGTGATAAGCACTTTGAAAGGTTTTATTAGGAAAACTTTAATAGGGAAGGGACCTTAACAGTTCAATCAGACTATTTTCTGTACTATTTTTTTCGTTAGTATAGAGTTAATTTTCTTTATTGTATCTTGTATGGTGCTATGGTTTGGATTTGTGATGAAAACAATGTTGATAACACATAGATGTGTTAGTTATTGCTGAACAGTTCTTTCACAGCCTCAAGACCTTTTCTGTTTCTCATGTTGCCCTGTCAGTGAGCAGGCTGGGGGTGCACAAGAAGTTTAGAGGTGACACAGCCAGGACAGCTGACCTGAACTGACCAAAGGGATATTCAATATCATATGACATCATGCTCAGCATAAAAAGTTGGCAGAAGGAGGAAGGAGGGACATTTGGAGTTATGGAGTCTGTTTTCCCAAGTAACCATTATGTGTGATGGAGCCCTGCTTTCCTGGAGGTGGCTGAACACCTGCCTGCTGATGGGAAGCAGTGAATGAATTCTTCATTTTGCTTTCATTTTGTGCATAGTTTTGCTTTACCTATTAAACTCTCTGTATCTCAACCTGCAAGTTTTCTACTTTTTTAACCCTTCTAATCCTCTTCCCCATCCCACTGTGGGGAGTGAGCAAGTAACTGTGTGGGTCCCTATGATGCTTAAAACAGAACACTTTTGTAGCTCCTTCTCTAGAAATATTCAAACCTAAAGGAACAATGTTGATTTTACTGAAGGTAGATTTTAAAGAAGAAAACTTAGGATTTCTAAAGCCATCAAAAGTATTTTTAATATTGCTAAATGTGAAATTAATCTATAAAATGAAACTAGGGAAATATGTTCAATACTATTTTATCATGTAAGATTTTAGGTATACTTTAAAATTTTACACTATTGTATTTGCCCTAATGACATTCATCTCCACTTTTCTATGTAGCCATATAATTATACTACCCTTCATATAAATCCATGTCTAATATGTATCAGGGTCTTCCAAGACTTTTGTTCAACCGCTAAAAATATGCATTTAATAGGATCCTAAATGGCCTGATTTCGGCTGGGATAGAATTACTTTTCTTCTTAGTAACTGGCGCAGTGCTGTGATTTGGATTTGGGTGAGAATAATGTTGATAGCACACTGATGTTTTTAGTTGTTGCCAGGTAATGTTGACACTAAATCAGGAACTTTTCAGTTTCTCAGTCCCTGCCAGTGAGAGGGCTGGAGGGGCACGAGAAATTGGGAGAGGACACAGCTGAGACAGCTGACTCAAACTAAAGAGATATTCCATACCATAGGACGTCATGCTCATAATTTAAACTGAGGGGTTGGCCAGGGCCTAGGGATCACTGCTCGGGGACTGTCTGGGCATTGGTCAGCAAGTGATGAGCAACTGTATTGTGCATCACTTGTTTTCTTTTCTCCCTACCCTTTGGATTTCATTCCTCTCCCTTTCTCCCTCCTTTTCATTGTAACTGCTATTATTACTATTAATGTTGTTGTTGTTATTACCACTATTATTATTATTATTGTTGTTGTTGTTGTTGTTGTTATGTTTCAAATTTTTCTTTTCTTAACCCTCATTTTACATTCCTTTCTGCTTCTCCTCCCATCCGAGTGGGGGAAGTGAGTGAGTGGCTACATGGTACTTAATTACCAGTTGGGGTTACACCATGACACTAAAATTGTACAAATTTAGCTATATTTAAAAGAGGATGAAACATTATTCCATTAAATGTTCTTTTTTTTAAGTTTCTCATTCTTCTTACCCTTCTCGGGCTTCCCTCTCCCAACATGTCTTACATTTTTCAAATTAAAATAACTGACAAAGAAGATAAAGAAAGGGAGAAAAATGGCAAATCCTTTTTTCAACTTTCTCCAGAAAATTATTAAAAGCAATCTTTTAACACTCACAGTAAGCTTCTTAGCTTTGTAAAAAAAGATTATTTATTTACTGGCTTCACTTTTTTTTCCCTGCATTATGGTTGGTCTAAATACTTTTGCAGATTAAAAATATCTTTAAACAAATGTAGACATAACCTTATTATTTGCTTTTTCTTATGGTGTTCTAATGGAGAAAACTATATAAATATTTCCATACTTACTTTCTTCTCTATCTCTTACTTCCCTCCCTTCCCCCACCCCCCCAAAAATAGAATCCAAGAAATGGGTACCATGTTATCCTCCATATCTGTTTGCTATGTGGTAGAGAAGGACTCTCAGTTCATACTTAGTTTTATGCACTACATGAAAGCAGAACAAAAGAACATCCCTTACTCTTTTCTGAAGTCTTTTTTAAATTTTCTTCCTTCTCAGAGATTAAGAAAAATATTAATTTATTAAGCAGGATCTAATCCTGCCAACAGGAAAATGTGCCCATTAAACTGCAGAGTATCTCACATTTGCTAAAAAAAGTCTGAATCTGAATGTGTATTAAGCTGAAACAAGTTGAGTGATTACACAATACACACAAATGTCTGTCAAGCAGGATCACATGTTAAAATTTCCCACTTAGAATCACATTTACTGTATTTCACTTTCTTTTCTTTTTACACCACAAGAGATATAATTTAAGTGTGAGTTATGGTAAACTAAAGAGCTATTTTACTGGAAAAGAAGAACAATTGATAAACCATTTCAGTGGGAGAAAAAAAAAATGCAGAGAATTGTTCTTTTTTTTTTCCACTCAATTCTTTATCAGGGTAATCTAATATTTGTTTCTTATTTTTTGCATCTAATTTTACATCTATTTCTTATCCTCTTGGGGATATTCTCTATTTTAATCAAAATGCAGTAGATGTACTTACGTTAGTGTTGAGCATCCTTTTTGCTTGGTTAATTACTTACAAATCTGCAAAGATACAAACTTACTTTAAGCATGAGATTTTTTTTATATTTTTGATTGTAACAAGGACCAGGGCTCATTTAAACAATGTGTGATTCAAGTATTTTCCTCAGGTATTTTATTTCTGTCGATTCTGTCCTTCTATAAATTCACTTTGTGGATTAAAACAGTAAGCTTTAGGAATAATGTTATTCCAGACAGTCACAGAATCATAGAATCATTTAGGTTGGAAAAGACCTTTGAGATCATCAAGCCCAACCATTAACCCAGGACTGCCAAGTCCATCACTAAACCATGTTGCCAAGCGCCACATGTATGCATTTTTTGAACATCACCAAGGATGGTGATTCCACCACCTCCCTTGGCAGCCTGTTCCAGTGCTTGACCACCCTTTCTGTGAAGAATTCTTTCTTAATATCTAATCTAAACCTCCCCTGGAACTACCTGTGGCCATTTCCTCTTGTTCTGTCACTAGTTATCTGGGAGAAGAGACCAACCCCCACCTGCCTACAACCTCCTTTCAGGTAGTTCTAGAGAGCTATAAGGTCTCCCCTGAGTCTCCTTTTTTTCCAAACTAAACAACCCCAGTTCCCTCAGCTGCTCCTCATAAGATTTGTGCTCTAGACCCTTCACTAGCTTCATTGCCCATCTTTAGACATGCTCCAGGACCGCCACAACCCTCCTGAAGTGAGGTGCCCAAAACCACACACAGTATTTGAGGTGCTGCTTCATCAGTGCCGACTACAGGGGAACAATCACTTCCTTTGTCCTGCTGGCCACACTGTTTCTGATACAAGCCAGGATGCTGTTGGCCTTCTTGGCCACCTGGGCACACTGCTGGCTCATGTTCAGTGAGCTGTCGACCAACATCCCCAGGTCTTTTTCTGCTGGATAGCTTTCCAGCCATTCTTCCCCAAGTCTGTAGCATTGAATGTGGTTGTTGTAACCCAATTGTAGTACCTGTCACTTCTTGTTGAACCTCATACAATTGGTCCTCGCCCATGCCTCCGCAGAGCCTTCCTGCCCTCAAGCAGATCAGCACTCCCCCCACAATTTGGTGTTTGCAAACTTCCTGAGGGTGCACTCGATCCCCTAGTCAAGATCATTGAAAAGATACTAAACAGGACTGGCCCCAGTACTGAGCCCTGGGGAACACCACTTGTGACCAGTCACCAGCTGGATGTGACTCCATTCACCACCAGTAGGGCTCGGCCAGCCAGCCAGCTTTTAACCCAGCGTAGAATGCACCCATCCAAGCTATGAGCAGCCAGTTCCTCCAGGAGAATGCTGAGGGGGACGGTGTCAAAGGCTTTACTAAGATCCAGGGAGACACATTCACAGCCTTTCCCTCACCCACAGTGCATGGAGCTTTGATTTTTTAAAGATTCACCTGTACATGGACTCCTTTTATGGTTCCAGTTGTTCTTGCAAAATGAATTCAATTTGACGATCAATTTACAGAAAAAATAGAGCTGGGCTGAGCATATCTAGGAGTATGAACAGTGCATTTCAAGAGAACAGAGGTTCAGAAAAAGTAATGAAGATAAATCCTAGGATTACAGGAAATTTAACAGAAAGAAATCAAATACATGAAATGTATCCTTGCCCATTATTAGGTCAAACAAAAGATACAGAACATTAATCACTGATACCATCTCTTAATTTCTAAAGTAAGTTTGCAGTGATAATAGTCCATTTTGGTGTCATTCTAAACAGGATGAATATTAGTCTGGCATGTGTTCTCATAGATTAAGCTTGAATTAATGGAACCTGCAACTTCAGTCACTCATATTTGTCTAATAATGGCCTAATTAAATTAAGAAATTCCTCAAATCAGTGATGTCAGAAAGTTACAGCTACTTAAAAGCTCTTCGGTGACTCGTGAAATAAATTGGTCATGTTATTTAACTGCTATTATGTAAATGGGTCAGCATAAAATTCATGACATTTGCACTAACTCTTACCTTTATTGGCTGAATCCTGAAGACATATTCATAGCATGTAACACAGTACAAGGCAAACAGCCCTGTGTAGGGTTCATAGTAATTGCTGGTTTACAAAACATGGTTCAAAGTTGTGGACAAACACTAGGGTAAATCCCAGAAAGTATAAATCCTTATGCCGAGTCGTAGCTGCCAAGTCTTCCCTCCGAAAGGCATTTGACTGAGGTGTGCTGTACTGACTCATGTATCTTCCATTTTCAAATTTAGTTTAACTGCACCTGGATCACGAAATCTCCTTTCTGCAGTGAAGATCCTAAGGCTAAAGTTTAGAGGTTTGGGTTCTTTGTTGAGCAATAATGTATTCCCTGGGAGGTGAATGATGGAGAAATTTAAACCAACCCTGTTTTCCAGTCAGTACATGTAACATTGAGGAGGGCTTTGGTTTCCAAAGTTGTCCATTAGGAATCTGTGATGGTGAAGAAATCAATGCCAAATTAATAAAATAATAAATTAAATACTTAAAAATAGAGTTTATATTTTATTTCCCTTAGATTAAAATGTGTTTCCAAAAGAAAGAAACTGTTATAGATGCAAAGGGAATGCATGCTATGATTACCGCCTCGCAAGATGTATGGTAGTACACATACTTCACTCTGGCACATACTTTGTTTACCCCAAATATTTTTTAGCTTGAGGGGTTTCAGAATTTTAATGTAAAATTTCTTGATGTACTTTTTATTATTTAAAAGGAAGATGCTGTCGAGAACATCACAAGCATTGTAAATAATTGTTTATGTGTCAGGATGCAGATGCCACTTGCAAACCTATTTACAAACATCAGTGTTCCTTTTTAAAATTAGAATAAAATATTTGGATAATCAGAATATATTACTGAACATGTATGCAGTTGCATCAAACATGCACTCCATCAGATACTACAATGAAGCACCTGGGCAGATAGCTAGCTGTACAGAACATAAACTAAATGTGGGCTTAAGATAATGCACTACTTCAAATTTCAGGCCTTTATTAAGCTTAATGAAATGATAGAATATTTGGTTTTATATTTAAAGAAATCTTGTACCTAAAAGAAGGAGGAAAGTACATATGAAATAACTTTAATCCCTGAGTATCATCTAACCTTATGGAAGTGAATAGTGGAAAAGAAAGTATGTTCCTGCGGAGTGATATGGTATCATTGTTTATTTCTGTAACTGAACTTTCTGTATATTCTTTAAATGTATGGTTTTATCATTATAAACAATGAGCAATGTGAAATATATATTTCAGCAAAAGAAAATGAATAAAGTGAGGAAAAAAATGTGATAGAATAATGGCTTCCCCAGCGGTTTCTAATACTGGTTTAAAAGGTAGGTATTCCAAAATTCATCAGAATTACACTTTTACATAAGACCTCCACAAAATCATTAGCAGAAAATTCTCTGATGTCATACAGTAGTTTATCAATATAGCAATGTCAGCCAGAAAGTGTTTCTTTCCTATAGAACTGATATAGCTATCCTGGGAAAACTTTCTATTTCATACAGAGGCATAGACTATGCCTAAATATAATTATCTGTTTGACTGTAGTAATTTCAGCTTTTTAAACTGCTGGAGAAATCAAAGGCTGCATAAATATATGTCAATCACAGAAAGGATAAGGTCAAGTCTTATGCTAATCTCTAATATGCAAGGAAAAATCTCACTAATGACAGAAGTCTTTAGTGGCTATTGGATCTTCCACTAGAAAATGGGTATAAAACAGATATTAAGTATTAGATTGGCCCCGTCCTTGTTTAGGCCTACTGAATAAAACCAAAAGTTAAGTACAGTGAGCATTAAGGCAAACTAAAAAACAAACAAACAAACAAACAAATGTGCAAAATATATTATCTATGTTGTCCATAAAATATATATGAATTCCTGGCGTTGAATTAGTGAGATTTGCCATTAATTCACACACGGTAAGATACTACCACAATTTTTTTAACTTTTGTTTCTTGACATAGTATAAGTAGCTTTTGCATTAGCAATTAATTATTTAAAGGAGAATTACTGCTAATCCGAAACTACATATAGCAATTGGAATTAAATTGGAAGGTAAAAAGTTAAGGTCACTTTTGAGAATTATATTTAACATGCACAGACTCCTTTTCTGCTTTGAAGTATTAACCTAAGTGTTTATCAAAGAAGACACAGCCTTAACCTCTGGCTATTTAAACTGAATAAAGACCAGATGTTATAATTCCAGGTTTGGGTGCAAATGACGTTTCCCTTTAAGAAGCAATGCATTTTGTTATAGCAATTTGTGTAAAGATAAGAAATCATGAAGTAGGCTGCCAGGTTCTCTCGGTTTCATTTGTTATGACTTTTGATTCTGACACAATGTCATGGGTTCAAGTCTCAAAGTGGCACTTCGTAGCGCTCTGCTGATAGAAGAGCTATCTGTACTTTAGGTGACATTTTAAAATAAGCTCTCTGGCAGTTATCCAAATGTATGCTAAAAATCATAAGAGGCATTTTCAGTTATGAGTTGGAGATAATAGCACTCTCATGGGCAGCATGTCTTCTCTCTATGAAACACACTCTGGTACCCAAGATTGCCGGTGAGCTATTGCTGAGCACATCTGTAACGTCTGCTTCATTTTCTGCAATGTCATTTTGTAAAAAATAACTCATTATCCTTCAGAGATGTTCAATATCTGGGATTTGAGGAGCATTTTAAAATCAAATTCTATTCAGAAGCTGCTAATCTATGCCACACATATTCTTGTCACTTACTATAAGTTAACTCCTTGATCCTAGCAACTGTTTCACTCTGTACATAAAGGTAACATACTCAAATTCTCTGAAGAATAACCTGTTTAGTGATGAGGTAGTAGGCAGTAGAAAAGTATAATACTTGGGCATATGCAGGTGGGATAAGTAGGTTGCCATGAGGGTTAAGTGTTCCCCTAGGAGTCTGTCAAGCACCAGGTTTTCTCTACAGGTCTGTTTAGTCCTGGCAAGAAGGAAATTATGTTCTCCCAAAATAACAAGAATGAATAAGACCAGTGGTATGGACCGTTTGATATTTATATTTTTAAAAAATATTCTTTTGCAGTCTTCAGTCATTGTCATTTTCCCTACCAAGTCAGATTTTTTTTTTTTCTTTTCTTGGGTGTGTACAGTTTTCAGCATATTTTACTATGACATATTAGAATATTGCTCTCAGTACTGGTGACATTTTTATGATGAGAGCTGCAGAGTATATACTTTTTCTCTAACAAAAAATCTTTTCTGCTGATAGAGTACGAACAATACAAAATATTCCCATAACCATTATCATATTTTGGACAGTAATAAGGGTTTAGGAACTTCATGAAATCTTTCGGACTTTAATTAGGAAGGCATACTTGACATACCTGAATGTGTATAATAAATGTACATGAGATGCTTGATACTGTGGAAACCATAGGAAGTGCTATCTGTATCCAGCCCTGATAACTGATTTTCCTTTCACATTATGATTACACTGATAAACTCTTCATTAGGCTTTCTACAGATCTGTGCAAGAGACCGAAAGAATAAAATTTCTGTGTTCTGACCCTCAAATATCTTATATGTGAGGATGTCCTTGTTCCCCTTGTGATAAGAAAATAAATTATTTCAACTGATGGGAACTATTGACCTATTCATCTTCAAATTTATATTGTTTCCTTTGTTAACACTTTCTGATTCTACAGATAATTCTCTGATGAAAGATTTTTGAGCAGTTGTGTTTTGATATCTAATGAAATGGTATTTTTCATCCTCTATCAAGGGACTTGTGTACTTCAATTTTCAGTGGCTGGGATAATACTGTGTTAAGTACTGTCCAGTCAGTAAATAGGATTCAAGTCAAGAAATATGATTAAAATCTCCTTTGTGTCTAATTCAGCTGAACATGTTACAGGTTGTGGTGCCACAGATTTAATAGGTATTCCTATGAATTGCCTAATGTACACACAATAAATAGTCTGAAGTCTGAAGAAAAAGGGGTAATTTATCTTTATCAGACTACAGTTACAGCTGTATTTGAAAGAGTCTGTGAGGTTTCAGGGCTCTAAATGCATTTGGTGTTGTATTGACTGAATTCATTAAGAAGAATTCCCCCCAAACACTCTACACACACACACACACAAAAGAAAACAAAAGAGAAACTGGGAAACAGAGAGGGACATGACCAAACAACTCAAATCTCATAACTGAAATCTGAGTTTACATCAAAAAAATATTTCCATATATGTTAAAATTTTACTATTAAATGTCAAATTTGCAAAGAAATAATCCCTTTTGGATTCAGCTTGGCACCATGATTTTTTAAAATATTGCTATTTAGGCACCATCTGAAAGTGAAGTTATCAGTGTTTTAAGTCTCATGTCACATGATCTTGCACTTAGAGCCCAAAGAACTGATAAATATGGGAAATAATGGAAAAAATCTCTACTTCATATGATTTAATTTGTGATATTGAAAGTAAGATGTCTTAGTCAATGTATGTGTTCATACTGTAAAGTAGTTGGTAAAGGATAGTGGGAAGGTGCTCACTGATTCAGCATCTCATGTTTGCTGGTGTTCATCAATGCAAATAAAAAGATGTGATCCCATTTTTTACCTTCACATCCCTTTCTGACACAAACATATAGTTTTAATGGAGTTAGGCTGGGAGTGAGAAGTACGCAATGGAATGAGATGGTGTTGAAGACGGCTTTGAATGAGAATGGGTGGGCAACAGTCAGATGTCAAGGACAACATAGGGCATGACATAGAGGTAGCTGCTTGATAAGCAGTTTTCTGTGATATACAGGAGGTCAGCCTGTAAAACATTTTCTGAATTATTAAGAAACAGTTATCAATAGGAGTAAAAGAAGACATAGCCAAAGTATAAAAAAAGTGTTACTAATAAAAATACACCAACAGAAAATAAATTAGGAAAAAGATGAATGTTGCATGGCATAGCTATATAGAATTTCAAAGGTGAAGACAATAGATTTGAGTTTTTCATTGAAAAGGGGGAAGATACATTGAGACCGATGGATTTGGATGAATACGTTTTGTAAAGACTAAAAAAAAATATATCTGCTTAACAAAGGCTCATTACAGAAGATAGTTGCCCAGCAAACAGTACTGTGACCTCTATTATTTATCTGTACATTTTTGAAACATTTCTTCTGTATCTCATTGATATATCTTTCCTTCATTATCTTTTTAACTTACAGTGCATGTTAAAGAAATTAGGAAACCATTATGGTTCTTGTGTGCATTTCAGTAATACATTCAAGTGACAAATCCTTTTGTTACACATCAGGGTTTTTTTGTCTACTACACATTTATATAATATATACAGAGCAGGTTCAGTGCTACTTTTGCAGTCAAGTGAAGCTCATTGGATATGGACAAGGCAAATATTTAGGCTTCATCACCAATTCCAAGGACTCATATCAGCAGAATGTTATACAAAACCCTTGTATCTGTACTGTGAACATTTCTGCTGCACTTTCTTATGCTTTCTTATATACATGCCCTATGTGAGCTATTATTTTATCATACAGAAGAGCCATCTGTAGACAAGTGAGGTAGTTCCAGAGTAAAAGCAGTGATGCTTTCTGAAGCGCTTTCTTGTTATTTTTTTTTTTTCCTTAGGATGTGATATTCAAAATTGAATGAATAAATGAACAAATATTGAGAGCATAGCATGACGCTAACAAACCTGCTTTGCTGAGTCCACATATAAATCCACTGAGTGAATGGACCTGCACAAGTCTATCATTTATAATTTCATTATAAATTACTTAGAAGTAAAATCTACCAGTAACACCTACATTTTTAGTATACCATTTCAGACAAACAAATACATTCAATACATAATGTTATCCCAACGAGTTTTCCAGACTTGAGTTGCATTAGATGCCCTAATGGCAAGGAAAAGGTGTTGCCTAAACAACAGGATCAACATCTGTATTTGAGGATTGTATTAAATAGGAACACCAAATTAAAAATGTAGGAAAGCAAAAATGTGTCCTCTAATTCTGATGAAAGGAAATAGCTTTAAACTGTTCCTCTGCCACCTGACTGCAGCCATCTGATTGTATCATATGCAATAACATCAGATGATGAATCTACAGACATACAACTTAGGTGACAAAATTTGTAGTCATAGATAATTAACATGATTAAAATGAACTGGTCAATAACACTGGAAATAATCTGTGATTCTAACTTGAATGATATGCATTAATAGGCAACAATACAAATTACATATAAAAAGTTTCTGACAAAACTGAACAATTTACAGTTCTAGGCAACACGTGGTATAATTCAGGTGACCTAGGCCTGTGGTATAATTTAGGACATTTTGACATCTCTTCCTATTCTACTTAGCTCTGTGATGCTTTAAAAGCTTACTAGACATACAAAGTCTAACAAAGCTAAGGACAGATTGATAGTGGTAGCTGAGATAATGTGTGGCAGATAGACTTTGAAGGCTTTTTTTTTTTAAAGAAAAAAAAAAGCCCAACTGTCAGGCTGTGTATGTCTGATTTTCACTTACCATGTAAGCCTGCAGGGGAACAAGGACAGGGCTCCCTCCTAGAGCCCAGTTACTTTCTGTTACTCCTGTGGGACAACTTGGGTTTGCTGCCATTGTGCTCCAGGGGAGTGATGTGCTGCAGACCCCAGAAGCATGCTGCTCAGTCTGGCCACAGCAGTGCTAAGCTTCAGGTGTAAAATGACCCTTTATTTTGAGATTTTTGTTTTCTCAAACTTTTATCTGGATTTTAGGAAGTTAAAAGGATGAATAGGTTGTTGCTTAATTTATTTTGTCAGCCTGACTTGGATTTAGATTTCCAAAGCTGATTAGAGGATTAAGCTGCACAACTGCCATTAATATCAACCTCTTTTTAGTTAGTTTGCGAATTAAAGCATGCGTCTTTGGGTTTTACAATTTAATGATGGTATGAATTTTATATCAATTTATGGGATTCTGTAACAAGGAACATTTGGGACAAAATTTTTCTCAGTTCTACAAGGAACTATTGCTGGACACCTGGTGGAACAAGTCAGGGTGAAGAAATAAATTAGTATGTGTCCTTAAATAATAAATGAATTAATTTTATTTTCTGAATTTTAGCTACATATGTATACAAATGTGAAATAAACTTTATTAGCTCATATCAGTGATAAATAAACAACTGAGAACTCATATGAGAAAAACTTCATTTTTGGAAAGGTTTGTAAAAATGATGACTGGAAAAAAAAGTATTTGTAATAAAATATTTTAAATCTGGATCCAATTTTAAAGAATTGTCCAAATGAAAAAAAAAAAAAAAAAAAAAAGGCTCCGCCATTCGTAATGAATCAATATTTGTTTAATTTCTTTTTTTGTATTTTGTCACACTGATCATGATTAAAAACGTCAGGCTTGAATCTATATTTCCAGCTTCCACCAGAAAGGTGCATCACACAAACACTGCATAATCTGACAGCTCAGTAGTCTTTTGTTCCTGAAGAACAAAAGAATAATTAACTACACTGATGTCTAGGATGTCTGACATTTCATTTGAGATGTTCCTACTGTTTCAATAGCATTTCTTATTACTTGTCTTCTGGACTGCCATTGGATTTGAATGCAAAGACTGAGAACTCTGTTTTGTTTTTCTGGCCATCATTGATATAGATGAATTGTTCTATTAATAAGTTTTTAAAATATATTAATTTACTTTAAGTCTGCTTAGTAAAATACAGAGCTTAATTTTAAAGAAATCTACCTGAATTTCATTTCTTCTTCCCGCTTCTCATAAAAAGTTATCTTGAATGATAACAAAATACTACATGGGACAAGGGTTCAACCTAAGGATTGCCATTTAGCAATGTCAGTTTATCATTGACAGTCTATAGGCTATTATTTTTATGTACTGATATGTATCAAGCATTAAACTGATCTTGCCATGAAATGTTCAGAATAATTTACATAGCTCATATAAGGAAAGAAAATAACAACAATATTTTGGTATTGTGGTTGAATCGTGTGTGTGTGTATATATATATATATATATATATATATATGGGAAAGTCAGTTTTCTGGTGTGGCATCCATGTCAGTCTGTAGGAATGACATACATAACGTACAGATATGCAAAATTAAACAGCTTAAATTTTGAGATCAGGTTTCCAGACTGCAAGCACAGTGTATCTAATCCCTATAGCAGGGTGTTCTTCCTTCTTACAAAGACTTTCTAAATGCTGGAAGTGATGTTATTGGTATTTTTTATGTACTCCACAAATTAGTCTGGAATTTAGTTTCAATGAGAATATGGTCATTATATTAATTTGCTTTAGTTGGGGTTTCAGATCTGTATTCTACAAGCATATTTACTAATTTTATGGTGATGCATTTTGACTCCATTTTTTATTCCTGTGTTGTTGATCTACAGTGAGCTTCCTCAAATTATTGCAGTAGAAATTATCTGATGTTTGAATAGAATAAAAATTCAGAAATTATAATGTGGTCATAAAATGTACTAAAATTTAGACCAATAAAATTATAAATGCAGCTGTTTCAATTGCTACTACAAAAGAGAAGCTTATTTCAGTCTCTGGAAATCTCACATAAATTCTGTGAAGTATGTCTTCACCAACACTTTGATTTTTCCATTTCACAAATAGAAATTACATCTTGGGTTTTAAATTAGAAAATATTAAGTAATTCATTAAAGTGAAGAGAATTAAATTAACAAAGGAACGATTTTATGCCTTACCTTAATCTGACATTGTGTCTCTGATGTTAGAAAACCTTTTTGTACAAAAAAAAATCTTTTTGTAGCCTCTGATGTGCAAAAACTTTTTGTAGTCAGTACCACTAATAAAATAATGGATATTGTATTGTATTATATTATATTACATTGTCATAGATTACACAGTGGCAAGCTAAACTGAGTTGCAGATGTAAGTCTACAGCTGAAAATCTTTGTATGTACTTCTATACCAAAATATTGTTTAATCAGAGAAATGTTGTTCATAAAAGTTAAACCATGTTTTCACAATATTTTGAAGAAAACCCATATAAAATAGAAGTCAAGAATACATACAAGGGGCCAAATATGAAATTTATTTTACAGTAAACATATTTACTCTGGGATGAATATTATCACCATTACATGAACACAAAAACGACCATTTGTAATTTGCTGGGTCTAAACCTGACCCTAGGTCTTGGATTTGCTCTAAATTAGTCAAGATGACAATGGTCCTGAGGAAGACTACAAGCTCCTCACCCCAGGGCCATGGAGCTCCAGAAAACCATTGCCACTCTAAGGGAGGCAGAAATAGCTCTGGAACCAGAAGCAAGACAGTTGGGTCAGGGTGTTATAGCTCCCTAATCTGCTAAAACCTCCAGAACACTGAACACATATCACTAGACTTTCAGAGCTTGTACTTTAACTTTCATGTCAAATCACCTTGATAGTCTGTCTCTCCCAATGCTTTTCATGGCTTTTGACTTCACACATGCCTGTTGGTTTTGTGGAGAACAGTTTCATCGAGGACCTTTTATTCGATCACTGTTTTGGCTGTGTGGGAAAATTAAACAAGCAGCAGAGCACTTTTGTGGTGCTCAAGTATTTTTAAGCTTGTTCAAAACTTTTCGTGGTGAGACTGGCACACATACACAAACTGAGTTTTACCAGGTTGTAGCCATCAAGGGATAAATATTTTTCTTATATTTTTATTTAAATTTTGTGCAGTAAAATCTGCATTTGTATATATGTTTACTATATTCACTATCACAGTCCTTGCAGATATATCTGAAGCAGATCTTTTTAGCACTTTCATTATGAAAAACAACATTCTAATTTGCAATTTAGAAATAGGTATTGTCCAGACAGAGGCTTTGGAGTTTCTTTCCTTTAAATTTTATTTAGAAATTAATTAAATATCAACAGTAAGTTAAAACCAGTCTTCTTCCACAGGATTTTTTTTCTCTTTTGTATTAAAAGCATATTTTAATTCCATGAAAGATTCCATATCACCTTTAGCTGATGACTATATTTCTTATATTTTCAAATCTCTAATTGCACAATAAGAATTGTATCTCAAACTGAGAACAAAAAAATTAAAAATTCCATACAGTTCCTTGCTTTGATACTTGAAGTAATTTAAAGTCCGAATCAAACATAGCTGTACTAAATAAATACTTTCTATGTTTTCTTTCAGCCTGAAAATTTTATCTTGATTGGAAAAAAAAAAAAAAAAAAAAAAAAAAAAAAGAGTAGTGTTTTCTGTAGGATGAAAACCTACAGAATTCATCCCAAACTGGAATTCCAAGGTGTGCAACTTTCCTTCAAAAAAAAATCCTCTGCCTCCTCACCTGCTGCAGTATTATGCTGTAGCTTTCATTCTGTTACTTAAAAAAGGATTAATGGGATGACATTGTCAGTCATATTAGTGGGATAAAAACCACCATCAACACTGATAACATGACACACAATGCTATCTTTCAGGATTTTTTACTTTGTCTGTTTTCTCTTAAGATAATATATTAAAATACATTAAAAAAAAAAGGTTGTGTTTGACAAAATAAAATGGGCACTTCCGAAGCAATACAGATTCTAATGAAAAATAAATGCTAATCAAATCATGGGGCTTGACTTATAGATTCAACATTTTTTTTTTTACACCCTCCCCATCGCTTTGGAAAAGAGTAGTAATACTTGTTTAAATATTCTCCTGCACTACATCATCTGCCATAAAAAGTGATCACTCATATCAGAAAAGTCCCGACAGATGTTTGGTGTTCTTATTACAGTGTATTAAACTGGCATCTAATTCTTTTGAAGTTGTACTGTCGTTTTCAGAGTACATGAATATTATGCTCTGTGAAAATCACAGGAAGAATAAAAATCAGGGTTCTGGTACATACAGTTCCAAATTACACAGCTGCAGATCCAATTGTGCTTGTATGATGTGATCTATTCTCCTTAAAAATGGCCATCTGCAATAACTCCAGCTTGCTCTGGACATCTCAACAGATTTGGCATCATGGAACAAACAGTATCTACTGCTAGTTGTGTGTGAACTAGTACTGTGTGGCCTTTGCCAAAGTTAACTTTCTGCAAGCCACAGCTGTGTACTAGTCCTCCCAGGTACTTTTGACAATAGACATTATTCTGTGCATCCCATTATAGCATCTGCCTTTCTGAGGAACACAAAGCAAAATAAATATTTTTCTTTTCCCTCTCAGGAGTCTCAGCTGGCGTATCAGGCTGCATCTAGACTAGTACACAAAAAAGACCTAAGTCTAAGCTGCTTCTCTGTCCAGAGGGCCACGTGCCGCAGCCTGCCAGTATACGTGTCAACCCGTCTTTTCTCTTGCCACCTTCCTCCAAGCAGGATGGCCTCATCCATTCTACTTCTTGGGAACAATGGGTTTTCTTTGCTGTTCCCTGACAGTGACTGCTTGTTTGTAAGAGTGCTAACTGACTCAGGTTGAAGTTGTGGTGGGGATTTGGAAGTAATTAAATAGTATGAATGACTAGAAGCCCAGGTCCCAGACACAGAGTTCACCACTCCATACACAGCTTATCTCCCCAGCACTCCTCCTGGTTGGCTAAAAGCTTTGACCTACTTTACACTAAAAGCTTTTTTTCCCAAACATCTCTTCTTTCACTTTTTTTTTTTTTTTTATTTCCTTCCCAGGACACAGTATCTTTGCCAAACCCCCTTCTATTCTCCCAACATCTGTTTGTTTCCTCTATCCCCTAAGTTCTAACTCTCCAGAAATCCCAAGTAAAAATAGCCTAACCTCCTTGTTTCTCTCCCCTGGTGTTTCTTTCATTCCTCTTCCAATCTTGTCAGGGTGTTCTGTCATCCTGTGCATACACAGCATCTCTGGGAGAAAAAGTATCTACACTGACAGGCTGCTTTCCAAAACTAAACTAGATCATAATAGGCAACAGATTGTCAAGTCATACAAGAAAGTAATTTGGAATGACTGCTTTCTTTACTTCTGTACAACATGATTAAGGCCCACGATCGGTGACTCATTTGAATTACCTTGAGGTAATACAGTATTATGCTCAAAATCTTGTTTTTGAGCAAAGTAGAAACATACCTTATAGTCAAGTAAAGCCAAGAATTTATGGTTAGTATAGGTGAAATCTGAAGAGTGTAATTATTATTAATGCAGGTTGCTACAGAAAAAGAAAGAATAGCAATGCAGTTTACACGCTTATTTTCCTCCCCTTTTCCTGGTTTTATGCCTACTGTCTCCCTGCTCCTCTGCATTGTGTGGTTGGTGGTTTCACTCTGGTGGTGGGAGTCAGGGGGATATTACCATGAGCAACAGAAGACCTTCACTGAGAGGAACATGATGTTCATGTGGATGACTTCTTCCTTCATATAGGATCTACCTGCAATCATTTTTAGACATTTGTTAATGTGCTTTTAAACCTTTGCGTATTATTCATCAATCTGCAACTCCACACTACACTAGAATTTAGTATATACAATGCCTTTTAAGTGTGGGAGATGTTATTTCATTTTTCCTTTTGTTACCTCTAAAACTAGCTGTGCCCAGCTCCATGTCTGCATTTCTTTGATTAATCATTGGTGAATGAGTCATAGTTGTGGGGTCTCCAGAGCCAAGCTTGCGCCCCATTCAATGACTCTAGTTCTCTGCTCTTCACCCTCTGTCTCTTCCTCTCTAGAACCAACCCTGTATTTCTCAACACTGTGTTGTTATGTTAGTCATAAATAACTCATTCTACATAGAGTAACTGGTTTTACTGTAATCAATATAAAGCATTGTTTGTACCATACAAAGGTAAATAAAAAGAAAAAAAAAAAAAAAAACATAGGTCAATTAGAGAAATTGCTTTCATAACTAAGCTAAGTAAAACAAATTTGCAGGCAGCTTAGGAGAAGCTCAGGTAGAGTAAGCCTGACTAGCCTTAGTCCCAAAGCCTTGCAAATTCAGCACAAAATGATGACCTTGTAATAGCAATGGGAATCCTGTATTACAGTGTTACATGGCTGCAATGGTTCTATGAAATCAGGATTTCCATACTAATGGTTAACATTTCATTTCTCAGAGAGTAATAAACAATGTCAGAATAAAAGTTAATATTTCTCTACAAAGCACTAACAAAAGTATGAAATCCGTGTCTAAGATATCGTTTAGTTGTAGTAAGAGATTAAGGAATTTGACAGTACGTGAGCTAGAGGCATGAAGGTAGTTACACTGAAATCTGTTCTGTAGCTGAGTGCGGTAGCCTGACAGACCGCAGGCACACAGCCACCAGCAGGGACTTCGCAGTTACATAGCAGTAACTTGCAGTTCAATTGCTTCTGATTTTGTCACACTCGTTTTGCCATATCAGCATAGTACACCGTGCAGGATCTCTTCTGGTTTTGCCGGGGTTGCAGCAGACTTTAGTGATTGGGATATTGATATTGGATCTCACAGTGTACCAGAGCTGCCCTCCTCATTAGCTCATATGTCCCTGCCACCAGCCACAATTGTATGTCCTGACAGAAAGATGGAAGGACATGTCTTTTTTCTGCCTGGAACACTTGGCTAAGTAAGACTTTCTGGAACAATTGCCTAAGAGGTCCTATGTACCTATTATCTGCACGGCACACTGGTCAAGGCTGGCTGCACTCAAGTGGTGACCTTGCTGCTTTTGTCTTCAGATCTGGGTGCCGCTGTTATTATTGCTTCTATAAAGCCATGCAAGGACAGTAAGAAAGAGGTTATAACAACTTACCCCAGTCATTTTCATCTATTTCCTTCAGCTCTGAGTCATGTGTCTATCTATGTAGGATGGCCTTATACAGGTGTTTCTGCCAGTACTGAATGATTGGAAAGTTTCCTCTTTATCTTAGTTGACTTTACATCAAGTCTTGATGCTTATTAACGTCTGTCTCACTGTGTGTAACTCCTTACATCTATATTGCTTAGCCGAGCTAAATAGGTATAATTTTCTTGTAAGTTTGAGATACCATTAATAGCTTCTACAGCATTCACATAGCTACTCATTATGCCTCTGAGCTGAAAGTATGCTTTTCTCTATTATTGTTATTAGATGTGATTTCTTAAAAAACAATCAAACAAACAAACAAATCCCACAAAAATCCACCCTACAATTTAAAATAATGAAACCTGAAGAATAGACCATAGTACTTTACCACAAGAAAAGACTATCTTTGGAGAAGGATGTACATTTTGATTTGTAAATGTGAAGTGCTGGGAAATCTTCCACTCCCTGTTCAAAGCTGTCTGCTCCCGTCAGCTGGTACTGCCTCTTCTTTTTTTTCTCCCTTCATATACCTCAAAGCAATGTTCTCAGACCAAGCTCCTTCCCCAAGGGTGCTTCCATGGTGTAGTGTCTAAATATGCTTGGAACATGGTTGAAAAATATGAGGCACCACTTTTCCCTCTACACAGAAAGAATAGAAAGCATAGAAAACAGTGCTGGAAAGGACATACTAAAAAGTTCCTATTGACCCTATTTAAGTAAACACAGGGTCAGTTTCTCTCTATTTTGGAATATGACATTCCACAACCCAGAAGCATGTTCAGGATTTGCTTCAGCTTTTACTCGTCCATTCTGTGAATTTTCAGGACCTTTGGTAAATATCCTCAAGGACTGTCATGTAAGTATGTACTTTACAGACGTTAATGGTATGACTGGCATGCTAAATTTGGTATGGTGAGGTTTTGGATCTTCATTCATGTTGAAAGTGTCCTCACCATCTGTGAGTTGCTCAGAGCCAGGGTTTGCATTGCAGCGTTGATATAAGGTGTGAACAATAGTAACATTTTAAACATCACAGTCTGCTTTTCATGCCACAGGATATTTATGTAGTCACTTCCATTTGATGTGGAGGATAAACCCCAGTGCATTTTCTAGGTTTCAGGCTTTTGGGAAGTGCTGCTTTTATATCAACATGGAATGGCAGATCTTGTTCTGAATTTCTGTCTGTATTTTTGCTTGTAATTTTCTGGCAACAGAACTTTCCCTCCCTAGAGAAAAATGCTGAAGGAAGAGCAAAATAACAGATATAAAGAACCCCTTAAACATTGACTTATTAAAATTACATTGAAATATATTATTGAAACAGATGTTCGTACTTGGGATGTAAATTGAACATTTTCAAGAAGTAAACAAAAAATATGTTACTTTTTATTCTTTGGATATATATTGCAATGCACAACAATACATATACAACAATACTGCATGCCAAAGAAACACAACAGCAACAGTATTTTTTTTTCACATTCAGTGTTAAAGGTACTATCCAAAGTCTTCACTTTATTTCTATTTTGTCTATATAAATCTTTGTAGAATTCCAGAAAATAATGCCATGCATGCCCTTATTCCATCAATAGCAACTCCTATCTCTTAACATAGAATTATTAAACACTGTTATAAAATGAAGCCTGCACACAACTACAGTTCTAAGGTGTCTACATAGTGGGTTTCTCTGGTTCCAGTCCACAGCAAATGAGAATTCATTCTCTGCCTCCACAAATATTTCACAAAGCCTCCACCCTTCAAACAGTTCTCCAGCTGTAATAGCTATTTCATCACAACTTGCAAGTGGCTGGGCAAGAGCTTCGCCATTTTTTATCCATACAGCTTCTTACTTCAGCCTTTAAATTTTACTATAGTTCATATGCCACATCTAATACTTCTATCACAGTTTAAGACCTGCTGGAGGGTTCCTTAGGTTTGAATCGCTGTGAGTTTTATCACCATTGATTCTCTGTTGGGTTTTGCATTACTTCACATGCTGTGCCCTGGACAACCTCTGTGTATGCTCCCTCAGTTGTCTTCTCAGAGCTTCAGATTTCTTCGTTAATGTCCCATGATCCAGCATTCCTGGTCGCTGTACAACATCACCAATCTTGTCTTGTCACCAGAGCGGTCTGTTCAGGGCTCCAAGTACAACCTGCAGGCAAGTACATGCCTTGCATGCCGGCTGACACCAATGTGCTGTAAATGACACTGGCATAAGAACCATTGAATCCAGGGAATAACCTGTGCTGCTGCACCAGAACTGATAGTCACATGAAAGGTCAGAAAGCTTAGACTGTCTGCTCCTTCCTAATGTTATTTCAATATTTACCTCTATTTCTGACTTGAGTGTTGAGGGAAATCCAAATTATTCATGGTCTGGTATAAGAATTCTGTACCGTTATTATTTGGAATGGTTCTAATTCTAGTGGAAAACTTAGAATTATAATATTTTTTTCCCCATGTATACTTTATGCCAACATAATATTTGTCTCATAAATTGAAGGAATCTAAATAACAGATACTAAATTTTTGATTGTATTCTAATATTACACATTGATGCCTCAAAATATGTCTATGAGGCATCAGTTTGACATTTTCCTTAGAAGTAGTCTTAGATTTCTCAGTACAATTCCAATTGACTGTGATACTCACAGAAATGAAAATGTAGAGATAGAGAAGACTTATTAAGCTGTGTGTTCAGTCTGTCTTCCTTCCTGACTTTTGCAAGCTAGTTTAAAATAATTCAGACAATAAAGTTTCAACCAGCACTGTGGTGGAAACTAATAGAACTGCAGGCAAATAAGCTTCTAATAACTCCCTCTTTTCTGAGGTCCCTGCAGTCTGTTGCTTCTTCTCTCTAAATCAGTGGGGCCATACATATATATCAAACTTTTTTTCTTATTTATACTTTCAAAGTAGTTATAGACTTCAGTTGTTGCTTAGGTAATCTATAAAATTTCATTTGCTTATTTTCTCTTTATAAATCAGACAATGTAGTTTCTGCTGGCTCTGTTACACTTAAGAACAAAAAACATTTGCAGATTAAACATAATGCACTCTGCTGCACAATTCTGGCATGCTGAGAGAAAATGTGTCATCAGCTACCACAAGTCAGCTAGTGAGAGGTGATTTGATAAGAAAATAAATACTGATTGTTTCTGAATGCCATCTTTGTGAAGAAGTCTCAGTGCTATGAATCTCTAATCATTGCTGAAAAGCTTATCACATTATATCAGCTTGAAAATTTTGCTGGAAATACACATGAGAAAAAAAAGGAGCTTTTTCTCGGTTTCTGTTCATATCATAGTTAAAATATTTGATGGGCAAAACTGTTATAATGTTTCTAATTAGTGGCACCTTTAAAAACTATGAAGTCTGATTTTACTCTAGTTTTATTTTTACCCCTGAGCATAGTCACAGTAATATTCAACTGACAGATAATTTGAAGGGTTTGACAAATAGTTAAGTACTGTAAAAATCCAAATTAATTTGACTGTATTAAAAATGTGAGATCACATTAAAATAAACAATTTTTTTTATTATTTATTTTGTCTATAGCCATGTATTGACTCTGGAAGCCAGTAACACCTGGTTTACTCCTTTTTTTTTTATGAACTGAGCAAACTTTGTTTGGAAAATGTATGCATATTTATAGAGTTAAGAACCCAGCATGTTTCCACTGGAAATCCAATGATTTCCCAGTAGAAAGCTGGGCTGCTTTTACATGAAGGTGGCCAATATGAAAAAGGAATAATAATTAAATGCAGGGATCATGTTCAATGCAGAATGATGATGGAAATAGCATTAGCTATTCCGGAAGAAAAGTTTTTCTGTTTCTAAAAACCTGCTGCTCTCCACTGTGCAGTAAACCTTATTACACCGAAGACATGCATTTCAAGACCGTTATTTTTTCATAAGTGTGAAGGGATGGGGTGAGTGATAAAGTATTCCTACATTGACTAGAAGAGGAATACCTGCAAAGGGTCAGTTACTTATTTAAAAAATAATTTAAATATTCTTTCACAAAATTATAGAAGTTTAGAGAGGAATTCTCCCTTTCATAAAATGGTTGGTCCTTTACCATGCTTCTTAGATTGCAATGACATTCTGCTAATCTTCTATGACTCTTAGGCATGACTTAAACTGGACTTCTCTCACTACCTCCACTCTCTAATCATTTATTCTCCATGAGTACCTATAAATCCAGTGACCTTCCAGAAGATTTTTGAGCTTCTGTAAAAGGATAAAAATATGATACTCTTTTTTTTGCTAACCAAAGCGAGCCACAGAAAACCAAAGCAACTGTGTTTCAAAGTTTAAAGATAAGAAAGAAGGGAATATCTGATATAGCTTTGCCCATTCATGTTTTTTGATACATCACAAAGTCTATTTGCACATTTGTCCAGATGAAATAGAACCTGGCAGCATTAGGGTTATCCCACCAAAGAAAGGAAATGTAGGATGATGCTGACAGATACTTTTGGCTAGGAGGTGAATTAAGGACAAAACACAAGAACACAAAAGGGTGTCTGATGAACTCAGGGTTTATCTGCTTAAGCAACCGCTGACCAGAAATGGGCTTTTTAAGACAGAGCAGAGCAAAAAATCTTTAGCATTTCCCCAGATTGCCCTATCAGCTTCTGTCAATCTGCAGATGAATAGAGATGGCCATAAAGAACCCTCTGGGTGCCAGAGTCCCACACAAAGCTGCACCTTTAATTTAAGAATGGGACATTGATGCAGGAGACTGAGGGAAGGGAAACGTTATGTACCAGTATCCTGGAAAAAGAAAATGAGAAAAAAATGGCAGGTGGAGAGGAGCACAGCTTTGCTGTGTTCTAACAATTTGTTTGTTAATATCCTATTTTTTTTTTGTGGTATTGTTAATTGGAAACTTTTATTAAGATATGAAGCTCCTTGATTTCCCAAATGCCAAATACTTGTCCAGCAAGGGACTAAACAGTAAAAAGAAAATACTAAAAATAATACTGACAGTTTGTTTGCCTAAAAGACAACTTGAAATAGTTTGCAAATAAAACTAATATGAAAGTGCAAAACTGAAGGGTAGGGAAGGCACCAGGTTTCCAAAAGTGCAATGTGACATCTAATAAAATTGTAAGGTACCAGTTTTTATCTCCTTCACAGAGATGAGGCGTCACCCTGCTACATTTCTTATATGAAATTTCACCATAGGTTGAAATGAATGGTTGAATTTATACCTTAAATTTCCTGGAAGCTACAGAAAAGCTAACATGGAGAGGAAAGGTTTAAAACAACCCAAACTGGGGCTAAGGAAGGGTATGTCTTTCTTGCTGAATAGGCGACAAGTAGATCGTTCTGCTTTTGATGGCCTTGCTACTCATCACCCTGAAGGTAAATTTTATGTCTCTCCCTTTCTTAACATGGTTCATATGACAGCTGTTTCCAGTAACTATAGTTGTTATGATTGATCATAGCTAGTTATTTCCACCCATTTCCTTTCTAATTTATCCCTATGTTATTTTATTTTAAAGACAAGATGAATATTTTAGTAAAATTTGGAGTGAAAATATATAGTATTATATATACAACCTATAATACTAGATTATAATGACATTAGGGTTGTGTTTCATCATCCTGTTCTTTTTTGTTTCCAGTTAAGGTGAAGCATTTGATTTTAGGCATATGGTTACAAGAGCAATGTAGGTGTATAATGGCTTTCTACTGGGAGAAAATCCAAGGAAAAATTTGAGATACAGTTTCCCACATGGACAATGTTTTGTGCATTTACACTAAACAGAAATTATTTGGCAACATAACTATTTATTTGTCAGCTGTCAAAGACATGATGTGGACTTGGAGTTAATGACTTAAATATATTTCTTCTTTCAAACATAAATTGTTTGAATGTTTTAAAGCTGCTCTTTAAAATAAAGGATTTGTTAACAGATGGAAAATTAAGATAAGAGGCCACATCTACACGAAATACTAGATGTATAAAGAATTTATAGATACAACAGATAAATTTGTGTGCCTTTACAAAATCACTTAGCATGCACTTAGATGTAAATGTACAAGTAGGCCAAGAATGTGTCTTGCTCAGCTAGCTTGCTCTTTGAATAGAATATATGAATAAAAATTCAAACAAATACATTGAAAGGTCATACCTTTCTGCTTCTTCTACATCATAGAATTGTCATTTGCTCATAACAAGTAATTTTATGAGCAGGGGCTTTTTACTTAGCAAAATAGATTTTTATGATAAAACAGGGTTGTTTTTTCCCATCATAGAAAGTATTAGAGAAATAATACCAACTTTTTCTCCCTGTTAGCTTTCCCCTTTTTCATTGTTCTCTTCTAAAACAGTTTTGCACAGTTGATTTATGATAGAAATTGTGAACCATGAACAAGTATCATGAACTATTAAAGGAAATCAGATTTCAGATTCCTAAGTATTATGTTTACAGAAATTTTATTTAAATTGACTTAATTCAAAAATATAAACATGCCACAAGTCATGTGCTAAATGAAAACCATTAGAAATGCATGTAATAAAAAAGTATAATTTATAAACTCATTACTGCAGTAGCTATCCATCAATAATTTAAAAAAAGTATTTAATTTTTTTCTTGTTTACACTTTATTTTAGTTTATAGAGAAATATATGTCCACTTAGAAAAGACACAGCATTGGCTACAGTGGCATAAATAAGCTGAATGGACAGTAAAGTTGTAATACTGACGACAGCAACATTTACACAATCTAACTCAAGACCATTACATTTTTAACAACAATAAAAACTTTAGTAACACCTTTACAATGCCATTCTTTATATGGGATGGAAAATGAGCCCAATTTGGCCATTCTGTGGGACAAAAGACTGCACTAACAAATTATGCCTCTGTTGACTTGAAGCTATCAAAATATGAAGAATTTGCTATTTTCCTTAGCAGATGCTGCAAAAAGTACCAGCCTGCTGTATCAAAAATATCAATGTTGTCACAAAACATCTGTCTGGGTTTAATTTCTACCAACTAACATATCTTGAATTCCTTTAAATAATCATTGTTGGTGAAGGCTCTGTGAAGATACTAATTTAAAATATTTGAAACCTATCTTTGCTTTCTCTTTGATAATCCAAACATATCAAGCTTTCTATAGCTTTCACTATAAAGGTTTTCTTTAAGACAGTACATTATCCATCAATGCCTTTTCTTCACTAACTTAAATCTTTCATTATGCTTTTTAAAGTATGGATGCTAGACCATTACTTAACTACTTTCTCTAACAGTTGCATCCATTCAGTATGTTGGTTTTTATCGTATTCCTATTCATTGCCCTTTGTCTCCAAGTCTGCAGGATCCTTTTTTCTTTTTGCTGGGCACCTGTCCAGAATTATCACCTCTCAACTTATAATCACCATTCTGAAGGATATCCCACATTCTTTTCAATCAAATGGTTTTGTCCTTTTGCAAGATGTTACTATAGGGATTGAAGTAAAAAAGCAAAAAGTAGCTAATAAAAAATTAAGTAATTTCTCATTGGATCTGAAAATTAATAGCTCCAACTAGCATAGGAAACTTCAGAAATATCTATAGCCTCTGACTGTTTGAGAGATGCACTCTGCTTATAGCTATCTGTAAAAGATTTAGTAGACAGACCCTTTGAAATATTTGTTAGGGAAGAATTTAACAGATAAACAAAGAATTATTTTGGTTTTCTGAGCTGATGTGCTTTAAAAACTACCTATAAATATCCTCAAAGGGAACTTATTGCTTATCTTTTTCATCATGTAATTCATTTTTTTTCATACATGATACTACAAAGGAAACATTCTGACAAAGTTATTAAACAAAGCCCTTGCTATCTGATAAAAACTTGTTATTACTGGAACAATAGGATACTGGAGCATTTAAATACATTCTGGATTGGTTCCTTCATGCTCCCTCTAATGTATTTGGAATGACCAAGCTTTTAAAATTGTGGGTACTATGGTAACGGGATATTTCAAGGTGTCATGGAGACAAAGTACTCTTCTCCTGAGATGCTAGTCTATTTGAAAAAAATGCTAGTCTGCTGTGAAAATGCACAGAACAGAACAGGCTTTTTGTTATTTTCTAAGTGCAACTACTTATAAATGGTGACTCATACAAGGCTTGCATGATGCTGGTGTTTTTGACACACCTGTTTTAAAACAACAGAATCAATCTGAAGTGAAATAAGTGCCATTCTTCTCACACAATTAAACCTCCTATGTAGAAAGGACAGAATTTTCTTGGCTGAATGTAAAAAAAAAATTAATAATAATAAATAATAAAAAAATCAGATCTGTCATTTTCTTTAGTGAAAAACAAAAAACCCAAGATGTTCTGAGATGAGTTTCTATCATATTTAATACATGATGATAGTTCCTGCCTAATCCAGATGTATAGTTTGGGCACATGCTCAACTAAATCCTTGTAGCTAATCAAGACAAGATGTTTAAACTCAAAGTGGATTGTTCTGTAATAGATTTAACTTAATTATTTTTCCTACTTTCCCCCAATAAGCCTTTTACTCTTCCTAAGAGAATCAGATTCTGTTGATGTAATGATATTTGTTTAAAATAAATAAACAAATAAATATTAAACAAACAAACAAACATCCCTTCCTTTGCTTCTGCTGTCTTAGGTAGTACTGAAATTTTGCCTTGTTACACCTTCTTTTATATCAGCTATGACAAACATGACACTGGTACCCAGAAGCTTTAAGTATCACAGCTGTAAGATGGACATTTTAAAAACAAAATACCAACTGCCCAACATGACAGTGAGACTTTTGGCACAATTTTGTCAGTGCTATTTTGAAGAATGTTTTCTATTATTTTTACTATTACATACAGTTGTCCCCAAATTGACAGTCACTGCACACACAGTTTGATTGCACAAATAGCATATACCTTCCCATTGCTACATTTGTTTTCCTCAATCTCACTCGTACCAATTTCTCTAACTCCTTTACCTCCAAGCAGTCAATAGTCTTCTCTTCCTTTTTCTTCCTTCTATGCATCTTTGGATGAATAATTTCTCGAAGTGGTACCTTCCAAGCACATAGCTACAGAAAGTTGCATTTCATATTCTTAATTATATCGATTAGGTCTTATTCAATTTTTTAGTTTATTTTTGTGATATGCTTGTTTTCAGAAATAATGCATTTTGTGCTTTTCTGTCCACTGAGTTTTTCTGTTTTTTAAGGTTGGAAGTCTTACAAATTTATCTAGTTGGTGCCCAAGCTACTGCCTTTGAAACATAATTTTTGTTCTTGAGATTGCTTCTGCTTTTCAAGCTTTTCAGTATGCATGCTATAGATATTCTTACCATGTCTAATCTTTTTGAAATATTAACTTTATATGAACTATCTAAGTCAAAGTCTGAACATAGGGACAAAGTCCTTTGTCTTGCTCAAGCTTTCCCCTTCGACCACTACTGATGTAATGTTCCTGTAATAAGTCTTTTTAATTTTACAAACATAGTAGCAAATTTATATAAAATCTATTTTGTTAAATTGTACTACTTATCAGGCAAAGAAGCAACCAAAACTACACCATCTTCATAACTCATGTTGCTTATGTACCTGTGTAAGAAACTGTGCCGGCGAGGCCCACCATCACCACAGCAGATATGTTGTCTCAACTCATGCCATGGCAGGAAACTCATGCCATCACCACAGTGAATTATATCACCACTGCCAAAGAAGACATTTAAGGCAAGAAGATAACACCACTGCCACCGCAGAGATTTAGGAGACCGACTGACGCCATGGAGCAATGAGGGAGGCTGATCCTGCAAAACTTAAACAACCCCCGTGCATATTCCCAGACTTCGGGTATGTTGGGCATGTAACCCCTGTGCATGTGCCCAGACTTGGGGTCAGGAGGGTCAAGGTGCCTGGAGACCCCTGAGGAATGTTGGGCATGTACAGCATTGCCGGGTGGAAGGTGTGGTTAAGCAGAACAGCTTGTAACGACTCTATAAAAAATGGAACCAACTAACATCGGACGGAACGTTCCCCCACCAGACTTGAAAACAAATAGGACTGTCGGGACGCCGCAGCTCCAGGGTGGTAGCCATTGCTTTGAACTCTTTCCTTCTTTCTTTCCTTCCTTTCTCTCTCTTTATCTCATGCTCTCTCTCCCTTTGCATTCGCAGATGGCTTGTTGGGCAAATAAAGTTCCTTGGCTCTTGACTCCATTTTGAGTCTTAATTCGGTTCCCGAGAATACAAACAGAACCACGCTCCGGTCTCAGGCCGGCATGCGACATTTTAATTGGTGTCATGGACAGGATTCTCAGTGACACAGAAAGTGCCAGGTTCTTTATGAGAGACTTGTGTGTGTGTGTGTGTGTGTGTGCCTGAGATGTAGCTTGGTACAAAGTGAGTGTGGAGTCCAGATCCGCAGTTCTGTTTGTCCGTGAGGAAAACAGCCAGAGACGGACAAAGCGATAGACTCGAACAAGAGACGAGTCTCTTAAAGAAGTTTAAAGGTGTGACCTCCTAAGAGTAAAGTGGGGGAGTAGTAGTAGAGAATTGACAGTGAGGCCCTCTCAGGACAAAATAACCCCTCTTTGGTGAAATGGGTTCGCACACTTCTAGAGATGTTTGTGATGTTTCCCCCACTGAAGTATGGGGTGGAGATTTATATAAACTGGATGACTTTTGGGGAACCTATCATGCTCGCCCAGCTCCCCAAGGGCGAGAAGGGCAAAAAATCAGTGGTTCCAACTGCAGAGTATGGTGGATAGGATCATGATATTGCAGAAGGAGGCTAAAATTAGGCCTGGGAAGGGAAAATCCATAATTTGTGCAGTTTTAGGAGCAAGTTTGGCAGCAGCCATGGAAGGTAGGTGGCAAAGATTGTGTCAAGATAATGCCGTGGTAGATTCCTTGAAAATGGCAATTAAAACACTGAGAGAGCAGTTAGAGGAGACAAAACAGCTATTAGAGCAGGAGAGAAACCAGAATGCTTTGTTAAAAGAAGCATTAAGAGAAGAATTGTGGAAAGAAAGTGACTCATTTGGGGAGGTAGAGTCGAAGTCAACAGAGAAAGGGATTAGACAAATATATCCCTAGGGGGATTTACAGAGAGCAAAAGAGGCAGCAGAAAACCCTCCTCACATGTATCCCCTAGTTAAGACTGAATATATATACGAGACAGACAATGACACTTGTCCCCAAACGGTTACTAAAGAGTCTCGGTTTACAGCAACCGAGTTAGCAAAATTAAGGAAGGATTTTGCAAGGACTCCAAAGGAATCTCAAACAGAATGTGTTTGGAAAGTGTCCTTGTCAGGAGGGGATGGGATTTTGTTGTCAGAGAAGGAAGCAGAAGGATACTGGGGTCCAGGTGTGTTTTTAACTACTGATAATCATTAGACCCCATGGTCATTAACACAGAAGGCAGCATACTGGGCCGAGGGACTGAACCCTTCAGAGAGGGGAGACCCCCTAGCCATAACAGGTATAATGGATCAGCTGGCAGAAAGTGTACAAAAGGCAGCTTGTCTGCAGATGATGTATGACAGAAGGCTTGAATCTCGCCAGGGCTCTCCCATGATGATGCCTGTGGACCCAGAATGGATGACTCCTCTAATTCAAGGACTTCCTGATTCTTTAAAAGCCATTGGGATCCAGCTACAGGGGAAGATACAAAATACTCCCATATTAAACAGAGTTACATGGGGGGAAGTTGCCTAAGAGCTAATTAACTTTGGGAGAAAATATGGTCCCGTTGGTGGATCCTGGCAAAGACCTGAAACGAGAGCTGTACGAACTGTGGGAGAAGCTGAGGGACAGTTAGCACAGGCTCAGAGAAGTCAGAATTCTAAATTGGTCCGATTTACTGATCCTGGGGGAGGAAGACCCCTAAGCCGACAGGAACGGTGGCAGTTGGGACTCCAGAGAGGTATTCCCCGGGATGTAATGGATGGGCTCCCGACCCAGAAATTGGAGAAATTTGTATAGATATTGTCAGGGCACAAAGTTAGTTTTGAGCCAACCCCTAGTGCCCCACCTCACCATCAACAGGCATCTGGGGAAAAGCTGATGGAGTAAAGAGGGCAATGGGAAACTAGATCCTCCATGCCCCCCGAAGGTGGTGGGGGGGAACGGAGGGTGAATGTTTACCAGGCAACTTAGCTTAAATTTGGGAGGAGATTTAATGATTACAGTGGCTGTAGGAATGTGGAAAAAAAATAGTAACCTTTTTAATTGACACAGGAGCACAAATCACTGCACTGATGCAGACTGAGGTGGAGCAATGTGGAATTTTGACTTCGTCTAAAAACCTAATTGTCCTAAATGCTTTAGGGAAAACTCAGTACCTATGGCCCTGGTAACGTTATGGTTGCCTGGGGAGGAAGACCCAGGTAACACCAAGGTTGCAAAAGGTCCTTTTCCGACAAATCTTTTTGGGCATAGATATACTGAAGGACAGACAGTGGTATGATACCCAGGGGAATTCATGGTCCTTTGGCATTCCTCAGATCAGAGAACTAGCTGAAACGTCCTGGGCAGAAGTGTGCCTGTTGCAAGCAGCACCTACCCTCCCCCCTTCCAGGATGACTAATGTGAAACCCTGTCCCTTGCCGTTAGGGGCCCAGGAGGGGACAGCTCCTGTGACTGAGGATCTTAAACAACAGGGCATTTTAACATTCACCCACTCCCCATACAATTCCCCAGTGTGCCCAGTTCGTAAATCAAATGGGAAGTGGAGGCTGACTGTAGATTATCGTCCACTTAATGCAAACACTGGTCCCTTGACAGCAGCAGTGCCTAATATAGCTGAGCTCATCTCACTCATTCAGGAACAGGCTCATCCAGTGATGGCCACAGCTGGTGTGAAAGATATGTTTGTCATGGTTCCCCTGCAAGAAGAGGACCATGATCATTTTGCTTTCACATGGGAGGGACAACAGTATACCTTTACTTGCCTCCCTCAGGGATATAAACATTCTCCCACCTTAGCACATCATGCTTTGGCACAAGAATTAGCCCACATTCTCCTGGAACCAGGAGTTAGAGTTTATAAATAGATCGATGATGTTTTGATAGGAGGGGATGAAATTATTCCAGTACAGGTGACACAAGGAAAGATTATACAGCACTTAGAGACTCTGGGACTCTGGGACAACCTGTCACCATGTTGAATATTTAATTGTGTGTACACTGCCACTACAGCTGATTGCACGTAGTTTGATGCCTGCACTTCTATCATTGCATTCTGGCTACAATAAGACTCATACCTTGTCTAAATGTAATGGAAATCCCATGTCAAATATTGTCAGGCATAACTTGTCAAGCCCCGTCAAATCCCAGCTGGCTTGGTGAAGCTACAAAATAAATATTGAACGATTGCCCAAATTACTGAGTGAAGTTCCTTAAGATCCTAATGTTTTCCACTTGTTCTGTTTCCCATTTTTCATAGTCAGCTGATATTCCCTGGTGGTTTTGTTTTAATACTTTCAACATTCTACATACATATAGCACTGGGGGGGTGGGGGGGTGGGGGGATGGGACACAAGGTGGGGGGTGTGTGTGTGTGTATGGGTGGGAATTTCTCACCCTTTCCAATCTGTTTAAATTTTTATTAGTGAGATTATTCTTTCCTGTCCTAATAATGGCCTGTCTCCCTACAGATCAAATGAACCCCTGTATTTGCATGAAATCAGGAGGTCCATTATCTGCTGAACTACCTCAATACGTTAGCATTTTTTCTTCTTGGCTGGTCTTTTTAATAATGAATGCTGTTTCAGATTTTAAGAATAGTGGTTCACTTTCCACTGATCAGTCAACATCATGGAGAAAAACCCCAAGGTTTTTAAACACAGTTCTGGTAAGTTGTAGTGCTCCCTTCTGCCTTTCCTTCCTTTCTTTCTCTCCCTTTTCCTCACTACCTTTACCTCCTTTCCCCTTCCCTCTCCCCCATCCCCATAATTGCTGGTATGCAGGAGAGATATTTTTACATCAAATGCTATTACAAGTGTATATCTTCAAGATACTACACCTCCTGAAATGTACACTGAAATATATTCACTGTTGCATACTCCAAAAGACATCCATAAGAAAACATTATCTGTCACATGAGTGAGCCATAGTGTTTTTGTCTAACAGCATAACTCATCTCTGAAGCACTTAAGTTGGAGAAAAAAATTGAAACTAGCCTTTTCTTGATAGATAAAATGTATGCTTAGAATATTCTTAATGAGTGTTCCTGGACAATGCAAGTCTTAGCCTGCTGTGGAGTTAATTTATATATATTCTGGAATATAATAAGGCTGTTGTCTATCTTAGCCTACCAGTTTTCTTGCAAAACTCAGATTGTTGCTTTCTTCTTTTCTATGGCTCCCTAGCATGACTTTAAAGACACTTACATGATTTAATTCTTATAGTTGCTTCAAATATTTCACAAGTCCTTTATCTTACATTTACTTCTTGTCATATAGCCATTTAAGTGTTGCTGTCCTTCCCCAGGAGTCACTACCACTCTTCTAGTATTCTACTCACAGCTTTTGGGTTTAGGATAACTTGTTTAATTAGCAACAAAAATAACTTGTGAAATAAACATTTTCCAGATGGTGACTTAAATTAGTCTTGTTCCATGTTCTGACTTTGCAGTTGATTCCGTCTCTGCAGGAGAGTATATGCAAGTTTATTGTTAGCAAGGTGCTGCGCTACAAGGGTTGATGTAATGAAAGGGATGTATCAGGTTTACATGTCCTGCAGAAGGAAGAGGACACAAGAAAAAAGACAATGTCTTTATGAGCTTTTGACTTACTCCTTTTAAATATAAAGTTATCACTTCTTTACTTCATGCATTATTTTTTGGCTTCCTGACCAACTAAAATTCAAATATTGCTTTTATAAGTCTTTGGGGATCAATGCCTTTTTACTACAGAGAATTTTTTTGTGTTTTCTTTGAATGAGATGGGGAAAATCAAACCTCAAATCAATAGTTTCACCAAAGCAACACAAGGAAAATAAAAAAAAAGCAAACACTTAAAAGGTTTTTGAAATTTTTGTTGCTCAGTACATGAAGCTACATGAAAAAGGCATTGTCAGTTATATATACATTAGGTTTGTAGAGAAGGACATAGAACTCAAGAATAACTTTTCTTCTGGGTTGATCATTAGATAAATGAATCTGCAAGTTAAAAAATGGCAACAATAGGACATAAAAAGAAAAAATCTTTTGAAAAAAAGAAATTTTACCTTCTTCCTGGAGTTTCTTGTCTTTTGTAAGGACAGAAAATGACATCAAGCACAGCAGGAAACTATTCAGAAATCAGTTTTTAGCTGCATTATCTGATAGCTGATGACCTTGATACAGCTATAAAATGTGCAGAAACTCAGAAGCTGCAAAAAACTCCAAGTCTTAAGTGTTCCTTTATGTATTTTATTAATGACAACATGTAATTAAAATGGCAATAATATTTGCAACATAAAAGATACAATATTTAAATAATTTATTGTTCTTATTAGAAATGTGATATGGTCTTCATTTAGTTTAATTAACAAGGAGCAACTCTTTTAATAATTTTATGACCGCCAAATCTTCTCACTGAGAGGAGCCTGTGCTTTTTCTATAACCTACATGAACTAATCATGATCATGATCTAATTAAGCTGCCTATAAAATCATAGTTATTTTCATTTCTGAGAGAGGGATATCTAGAGTGTACATCTTTTTGAATTGCTCTAATATCACTAAGTATTAAGTGGTATGACTTAATAACTATAACAAAAGGAAAGGTAAACCCTGGCTTATTTCTAGATATGAACTTATTTTTGCCTTTCTGCTTAAGCTGGATGGTCTGAGTCGTTTAATTCATGTTGTCACAACTCTTCAAAACAAATGCAAGAATATCTTTGTACCAAGTTGCCCTTTTATCAGTTATATAAGATTTTAAAAGTGTGGGCTTTATTGTTACTTTGTTAATCCACTGAGAATCAATATTGATCAATTTGTATTGATTCTGAAAAACTTGGACAGAATCCAGATGTCCTGATGCCTTATGCAGAAGACCATTGAATGCGCCAAAATGGCTATTTTAAAGGGAAAAACAAACAAACAAACAAAAAAAGACTTTATATATACAACAACAGAATAATAGCATACATTGTTTAGACTACTATTTGTCTGTTCTTGTAGAGGGGGAAAGATCTGTGGGTGACCTCAGTTATCTAAGATGTTATTAGATATGGAGACATCCAGAAAATGATCCTGAAACAATCCTTTGAAGATCACTTCTCCCTTTTGAAGGTACAGGGATCTCTTGAAGGTAACGAAATATCATAGGTATTATTAGATACCTTTCTCCCCTTAGGATTTACTTTACCTGGATCTCTCCTGAAATAAAAGTCACAGTAGAAGGGGGCTGTCTTTTTTTTAAAACAGATAACACTGGAGCCAGCTATGCTCTCATCTTACACATAATAATCAAAAGGATGAAGAAATTGTTGAGCAAAGGGAATCTTACTTCTTATTCTGAGGCAGACAGGGAGCAAAGGGGAGGTTGAACAGAGGAGGGAAAAGTGCAGCCTCCTCTAATCCTATTAATCTAGTCCAGTTTGTGGCCAGAGGAAAAAGAGTGATGATGACAATGGGGAAAGGACCCTCTTTTTAGCATAACTTAGTGGGTATATCAGTTAAAGAGCTTCAAAATGGTTCTACAACTCAGGTCTCTTATGCCGTGTATAAGCCTCCTTGTCATCAATTTATGCAAAAGGCTGTTGACACCACCATGTTTGGTGCTTGTCTGTCTACATTAGCTGTGCAACAGCATACAAGGCAATACACAGACATCAGCTTCCCAGATTGAGTCTCCTGTGCATCATGTCAGCCCAACCAGAGACTTAATCTGGAAAACTAAGTAAACCACAGATTTAGAAAGTAAATAATTGTTGTTTCAGGTTCAGGCAAGATCCCAAATACCTAAATTTCAATTTCTGAAGTAAATGGCAACTAAACACATACAAAAAGATCATTGGACTCTGCTGAGATGCATGGATCAGAATTAATATGGAGACGATAAGATAAAGCTAGTTTTATTAAAAAATGTGTGTGATTAACAGCCTAAAAAAATCCCAGCCAACCCCCCTGCCAACCATTTCTTATACCTAATAGTTTTACATTCCAATAACTTTATACCCCATTTCAAAAATAAGCCTTAACTTTGGTGCTCAGTGATCAAAACTAGTGCAGAAATTTAATTGTTTTGATTTTTACTGCTTCTACACAAAGGTTATGCTGGTAATCAGGTTTTCAGATTGTCTATCAGGATCTTGAATGCCATGTAGGACTAGCATGTTTTTCATGTGAGGAGAACTGTCACCCCTAGTGGAAACAAAAGAATAAGTGCAGAATTCCACTGCCTTAAAGGCAGAGGTTGTCATGGGGATGGCCAGGGCTGTCTGAAAGTGCTTCATTTTACTCGGCAGCACTGCTACCTTGCTGCAACGATCTGGTACTGGTGTCATGAATATTTATCTTTATTTTCCCACCACTATTATTTGTGTAAAATTTTACTGATACATGCCCGTTGGGTACCAAGGAAGGTTGCATGAAAACTGTGTTCTCCAAATTACTGTAATTTTTACAGTACAAACTCAGAAAAGTGCAGAATCAGGATTCTGACTAAAACGTTTGCTACTGCTGAAGATTCATTTTATGCTCTGTAAGCAATGCAATATCGCACAGAGTAAATGGCATCAAAGCCTTATAGAGTAAGGGTAAACTCTTTACTTACTTTAAAGCCTAAAAAAAAATTAACTTTTGATGAGTAAATCAGGGGACAGAAAATGTTCTAGGAAGGGATAGGAAAGGGAGAAGAAGCAAGCATTGTTCACCTTTGCTTGTTCTAGTTCTGAAAGATTAATTGCTCAGTTTTACAAGTTCAGCTTCCAATTTTGCTGACTCTCCATGTGTTGCTGAGCAGTACTTGAAAACTGTATTGACATTGCTTGTACTCTGTTTACACTGCTAGTGATATATATTTACATTCAGCCATTGTTGTACAAGCTCTAACGAAGATCAGGAATGGTAATGAATAGCATTATTTTGTGATGACTTGGACAATCAATGTCTGTATTGGAATGACCTGGAGTGAGCAGATCCATCTCCACATGTAAGTGTTCATATCAGTCCCAACAACAACAAGAACATTTTTTCAGCTTTTGGCTGTGCTAAGAGAAAGAATATGCTTGGTTTCCAGTAAATTTGTTTGTCTATGGCACCAAAATATCAGTTGGGAATAAAAAAATAAATTAAAAAAAAATGAAAGCTTGTTTTGTTTTTTTTTTTCTTTTTTAATTCTAATGACCATGGCAATTGTTTTCTCAGAGATTAAAAAATAAAGAGAGATTTGGGGTAATTCTTCCAAGCTGTGCAAGTTTGTTCTATATTTGATTGCTGCAGTGAAACTTGTTTTCTTGCTCCATCTTCCTCAAAGCACTGATTTTGAGAAGATAGTTCTATGTAATAGGCAATACAAAAAGAACTAGTGTGTTGAAAAATGCTCTATTTCATAAAGGCTCTAGGGTTTTAGGATCACTTCTTAAAAGTCTGGAAAGCAGACAGCGGAGGAGAAGAATTTAAAGCAGAGGAGCTACCAGGCATACCAGGAGGCATCAGAGAAAGCAACTGAAAGAAATGAGAAAAGGAGTGGGATGGAGAAGGAGGTAGAAATCAATGCAATGATAAGAGTGATGAGAAAGTGAAAGTGGGTAACCAGAGAGGATGAAGAGCAGTAGGGGAGGGAAAATAAAAGAGAGATAAAGAAGAGGAAGAACCAGAAGAAGAAAAGGAAACATGTGAGCAAAAAAAGAGAGAAAAGAGATTAAGAAAAAAATCATCAATTGCACAGGGCTGGAAGGGTGAAGATACTGTGATACTACAGTGATAGGAAAGCTGTAGAAATTATTCTATAGGCTATATAAGAAAATAAAAGTAGTGAAACAGGCTGAAGGGAAAAGGATGAGATATAAGAAGGGAATGGAGAAAGGAGCAATTAGGCCAAGAGGAATTACGCTGGGTTGCAAAGGCCAAGAGGATGGGCTAGAGTGCAGTGGCAGAGTCAATCAAGTCTGGGGTACCTTATTCCTTGTTAAGAATTTCCAGCTAAATCACTGTGAATAACTGATTTTGTGTTTGAGATATGAAACTGAAAATTGGAGAGGAAAGAATCATTTTAGTTCAAACTGAATTTAATTGAAAAATATAATTCTCAACAGAAGACAGATCTTGAATCTGTATGCAATGCAGGATGTTCTGTTTTTTCCCAAAATGTTTTATATGGTTTTGAGTGACTTCCTATGATTACATAAGCCATTCCTTGGAGTAAGGCACCTGAGGATTTATACCATCTCAGATGCACCCTACAACATCCTAGTTACAGTTGTTTCCTCTCTCTGACTCAGCAAGTCCTTACATGAAGTAGATCTTGACAGCATACCCACCTCAGTGTATCCCGGAATGATAAATACAGGAAAGAATGGAATCAGACTTTTTAATTGTGTAAGAGTGGGAATAAGATGGTTATCCCTCTTAGTAAAAAGGGTTTATTCCTTTGTTGGGAAATACAGGGAGGTTTCCAAGTTCCCAGAATGGAACACTTGCCCACCACCACATCTCTGCACAATGTCAAGATAAGATCTGGGAATAGTCCTATGAATCCAATGTATGGATGGGGAAGTGCAGCTACCAAAACATTGCTTCACTTCAGCAGACCCAGAGCCTCCTCAAAGATACCTTGTGGCATAAATAATGTGTAGATACAGCTTTGGAGATTCTGACAAGGATGTCTTGGCAAGAATATTTGAATGAAAGTGAAAGTAGTAACAGTTTCCAACCCAGTACTTCAGCATTGTTGGGAAATATGTATTTTGAATTCTTTTAGGCACTAGTTTTCCAGTCCAGGTATCTCCTATACTGAAACTGAATTTTTTAACCTGTGTGATATTATAGCAAGTATCAATTCTGTGAGTTCTTGCACGTCCCATTTTTTTCTCAAAGCTATTTAGCAAAATCAACTTGTATTTGCAAACCATCTCCAGGCAAACTTTGTAAAACAATTGGGGAACAACTAAACCTTTACCAAAATAAAATTATAACACAAAAAACATGAGCAAATATTGGCATGTATAGGAATGACATTGCATTGTACCTGTATAATATAGGAGTAAATTCACCTGCAGAAATTGTAAGAATCTACTGCCATGGATTTATTTATTCTAGAAGCAATCTTAGTTGAAAGACAGTGAAAGTCAGGTATGATTTTATTTATCAGTTGACTTGTGCCCATAAGAATATAATGTCAGCTGTCAAAGTGTCAAGCTATTTGACTTCATGACAAATGAAGAGCAAGCGAACAGAAATAAACCAAAAAAGAACATTGATTTGCATGTATTTGTCCTGTCCTCTAGTCAAACAGAAGAAAACGCAAATGTTCTACAGCTTGGATGTTGCTGGAGCCATGAATTATGTAAGACAAAAAATATAAACATATTGGGAATTATGTTTTTACTTGTGCAGTTCATGCCTTCACTGGAACCCCCCAACGGAAATATTGTCCCACAATTCACCATTAACTGTTCTGTATTACACACATCAAGACTTGTGTACCCATTCCATTGCTATGGATAATTCTGGCTTTTATTGTTCATTCTTTATCCTACAGGAGTGTCTGGGCCAACTGATGCAGAGATTATTTTGTGATGTCCTTCATGTTGCCCTCTAACACTTTCCGATGTCTGTGTGCCTAGATATGTTAGGCAAATTTACTTTTCTCTTTGAGCTGTGTAGCACAAGTATAACTGCTTGGCACTTGCTTTGTAAACAAATAAGATACCACACTTTATTCTTTGACCCAGCCTTTTCTTCTGGATCAGACATTAGAATTATAGGGGATTTTCTGGACAATGGTTAAGATGTGGTGACTGCAGTAGGATTCTTGTATATAATGTAACACATAGTATTAAAACATTCCCAAAATGAAGATTCTGAAAAATGGCCATGGGCAGTGCTGTCAAGTTTGTAAAGAAGCAATTGAAAACTGTGGCCTGTACATCTTGACAGAAAGTTTCAACAATCACTTGCTTTCATTAGGCAGAGGACTGAGAAAAAGAATCTTAAAATTGAAAGTCTTACAAATAATGAATATCCAAAGACATATGCTCAGTGAAGTATAATGCAGATGTAAAAGAAATAGGATGCAAGAAGTAAAAGAGAAAAGAGGGCAGGTCATGTCTTGGGGAAAATGCACTGCATGTAGGAGATGAAAACATAATGTACAGTTAAGATTTAAGGCTAAAGTCCAATCTCAATTATACTGATGAAAATACTAACAGCATTGCCAATACAGTAAAAAACTCAGAATATACTTTATCAGTTGGAGATGATAAAGAGGGGGTTTAGCAGCAGGAGCAGATATTCCACTCAAAACAAAGTAGAAGCAATTCTGTTCCAATAACCTGTACTTATTTCTAGAACAAGACTCCAACTGCAATAACTATTTCTCTTCACACAGAAAAGAGGAGTAGAAAATACATGGGCTAGTAGAGGGAAACCCAGCGGATATGCTAGAAATACAAAAATAACTTCTATGACCATCATAATAGAGTGACATTAAGGTAAAAAGTACTGTTAATGCAAATCAGCTGTCTAAAAAACCACACAAACTGTATAGATGTAAATTATGCCAAGATGTTAAAATATCTAAAATAAGGAAGTAAATTAAAAATGTGTAAAATGTAAAGGCCTGTGAAGATTTGCATGGGTGTAAGCTGGCATGGCAACAAATATAGTAAGTATCTGTAGAGAAAATGAAAGGAAAATTAAAAAAAAAAAAGTAGATATTGCTGGGAAACAGCTGATGTTTATGTTTGGGAATGTACCAGGGACTGGAAAGGAGGCAAAAGTCAGAAACTATTGAATTATCTGGAGGAGAAATTGAAAAAAATATTGTAACTGAAATGATGCCAAAGTATTGCATATATATAAATAAATTAAAAAATGAGAGGAACTAACACATAAAAATAAATATTGGAATAAATGGTCTGCTAGGAATGAATGTGTCAGCTATGCTGAGAGGGGGCACAAACAACAGTGTGGTTGAACACTTCCTGTGATCATGAAAGCACTCTGTAAGAGAAAATGAGATTGTATGTAACCAGGAACTGTAGTGAAAGAGCAGAGAAATCATGCACCATAAATAAAAATTTAAAGCCCATTCTCTGACTAGATTCCTGCTGTTGTCAGCACAAGGTTTCACACACTCTCACATATTAAATCAAGCCTAAAAGAAATAGCTGCCTGGAAAACAAAAGAATAAATGTAAAATTGGGAAGCAATTGCTAGGAAAATTATTTGAGTTTCTGATGTAATAGTAGCTCTGCAAGTAAAAGGTAGCCTCTGAAAAGTGAGCATTTCCAAAGGAGAGTATTTGATAGTGTAAAATCACCGTATTACTGTACAGATTCTGGGGCAAAAAAAGTATTACATCCAGAGCTTTTTTCTGCAGTCCTTATGTACCATGAAGACATTTAACTTACAGTAAACCCCTGCATATACACAGAATGTCCACATGAGCAACTCCTGAATGTTTTCTGCAGCTTCAACCTCTTACGAGGGGGAAGAGAACATAAAGTGCAGCATTAATTTTCAGGTTTAGTTGGCATTTCAATTTTTATTTTTAAGTTATTGTATTTTTTGGTTGAATTTAATTCTCCGGAAAAGAGGTAGTCTGACAGCTTTGAAGACTTAAGTATGTCTTTTAGCACAGAAACAGTATACCATCTGCAATTAGACCTGAACAAATCATTCACAAATGGTTTGGAGACCGCTAAATTAGGGAAGTTCATTCAGTGGTCATAACCATCTAAGCTTAGTGCAAAGGGTATCTGAGACAACATAGTTAAAAATTCCATTGATTAGGTATTGTCCATATATATGTATTAATCCCATTTAAAGTTGTCCAGGCATGTAATGATATTATGAAGTTTTAGTTATCAAATGAACTAAAATGGTTAGCCTGTACTTTCGTTAAGTCTTACTCCTATTAAGTTAAGTCACTATGTAATACATACAACAGATGCTTGGAATTCATGTAAGTTGGCAAATTCTTCGGAAATAAATTATTTTCTGAGAAAGGCTTATGTATCACAGTGTCTCCTTCAAAGGACTGGTTAAAAATGGCTTTCCTGACTTTCAACACATATAGCACAGTCTCTTTAATTTCCAATATATTTTCCTGTGTTTATGAGAATGTGATAAAAGATAGGATGCTTTTGCACTCTAGTGGATAGGAAACCTTTTCTTTCTAGTAAGTTATAGGTACAGATGGAATTTTATATGTCATTTACCTATTTTTAAGAGCCTGTGTCTGGACTGGTATTTCAGAAAGTGAGTCTGCATGTTTTAACATTAACGCCTTCAAACTCATTTAAAGTGGACTTCTGTTCTTGGATGTGCCAGCTGTACCTAAGATCTTCTTTGCAGTTAACTACCCAGAAAATTAGGCACAACACTGAAAAGCTGTAGACTTTGCCAATCTTTAGGCATGTAGTAGGGTGACGTTTTTGTTGGTTTGGGGTTTGGGTTTTTTTCTAGAAATTTAAAGGTATCGCTTACATAGTGTCTGGTCCACCCACATTTATCTCCACAGTCTAATGCCACAGGAAGCAGAGCGACTTTGTGTATTCCCATGGCCATATTCTTGCCTTACAGTAGGCATTCAACAAAATGCAGGAGCAGCTACTGTCACAGCCTGCAACATGGCAGCAAGACACTGAAGGTATCTCTGTACATAAAAATCAGACAGAATCTGGTCCTGTGTGTCTTCTGTGTATCGATTCCAGATAATTGCCAGTGTGTCTGTCTGTCTGCCTGTCTGTCTGTCTCTTTTAATAACCAGGCAGGCTTTGTTTCCATTTCTTTCTGGTTGAGTTTGTTTATTGCGAACAGGGAAAAGAAACCAATTTCTCCCCATTTTAGGGAGCTAAATATATCAAAATGATGAGGAAAATAATCTGCTGTTGCAGAATTGGGGGGTTACTCCTACAAGTCAGATATTTACTTTTTCTGTTTAGTTCTTGCAGCTAAGGTCAAACACTTCAAAGGAAGCAGTCTGAATAGCTGAGACTGAGTGAGTAACAAACTGTGCATAATTAGAATGCTTTGTTTGAAACAGTTCCTATATATTTGACAGAAGTGAATATTTATGCTATAAAACCATATTTTGTGTTGTGCAGCTCTACTGCTTGTCATACAGGTTTTCAGTATTTCACTTTACAGCATAAATTTGCATTCAGAATTCATTATGTACACATCACAAACAATACACAATGGCTGAGTTTAAACCAGTCTGTTTCTGTACTTTTGAATCAGATACAGCTGGCAGACTAAAGTACAATGAAAGCAGCAAACCTCAATGATAGCTGAGTTGCATACTCTGAAACCTAGGGACACTTCCAATTACAGGGTTTCCAAACAGTTCTTTAACTCTTATAACTGTTTTAGGGAGCCCATGGTTTTGCAAGTTTCAATGAACAGAGCTGTGCAAAAAAATGTCAATCAGAAAATAATAACAGGGAAATGTGCCTGTCCTCTTGTATTGTGGCACTCCTTTTTAAAACATCAAAAATTAAAAGAAATAAACTGAACTCCCAACCTTTTTGCTTTTAGTGTATGAAAATCTGCCTGTCTTGAAAAGGATTTTTGTCACAAAAATAATACTAAAAATAAAGTGGAAAACATACCTAATCTGAGTTTTCAAAGGCAATTATTGAGTCAGTTTGATTTGAAATCCTGTATGAGAAGATGATACTAAGCAGTCCAAAACCTTTTCAGAGGTCTGAAGAAATAATGAAAATCATTTGACATTTTGGGGAGGGAGAGAATAATAACAGATGACACCATTCTTCTTTGCCTGATTCTTCTACTAAGAAATTATATGCACATTTCTGTTCAATGAGTTGAAATCGAAGGTCAGTACTTAAATTCACCTTGAATTAATTCATCCTGTTGTGTCAAGTGATTTCATTTTCCACATTTCTCTCCTTCCTGCTCTTCTAATCAACAGTGCTCAAAGTCACAAAGCCAAGCCACTCAAAAGAACAGGGCTAAAAGACAGCAACTGGTGTCAAAGAAAAATAAAATCAAAATTAAATGGAATAGAAATCATTAGAATCACAAAAATAATCCTACATGTTTTTCTGAAGTTGAAACCTTAATGTTAAATATTTGAGGTGTTATTTGAGGCAAGCAGGTGAGCAGTCCATATGAAAGGGTTACTGAAGGTTTACCATGCTGAAAATAAATATGTGCTTAACTGCTTGTCTATTTCAAGGCCTGCACAGTGATGCAGACAAGAAAAGTCAAATCAATTAGCTGGTCATTTTAAAGAAGAACCTTCTTTATCCTAATGGACACTTTGGCTGCAGCACACAAGGGTAAATGTTTAAAATTAAGGGCGTTTGGATAATGAGTTTATTTTTTTTTTTATGGACATCATTTGCAAAATTTCATCTGAAAAGAAATGGGACATTTACTTCATCTTTTTTTCTTCTTCATGAACAGACTTTGTGAAGTTGGTATTGGAGCTATGAAACCAGTTACTGAGCTGTGCAAGCCTAAGTCTCAGTTTGTAATCTTCCTCAGAAACCCACAAAGATAAATAAATAAATAAAAAGCTGAAGTCGATGAGTTACTTTAACCTAGCAGATAGGTTGATAAGCTACCATGTCTGGCTCCTATGTTGGACAGTCCACTGTAGGGGAAAACCTAACAGCACAAGATGACAACCACAACTGGAAACCACAGAAGAGAATATTCGTTCAGTTCAACTTTTCTGGGGAATTCTCTGAGGTGACATAGTTCATCCAGAGTTTTAAATAATCACTCTATTTTTTAAAGTCCAAACTGAGGAGATTATTGTTTCTTTTTGGTTAGTAAAGTCTGCTTTGAGGACTAGATTCTCAGAGGAGAAGTTTTTGTTCATCATGGCAGCAGACATCAAACACAAATCTAGGGATCAGAAGTGCCATTTCATGGTCACTTTGCTAGGAAAAGTAAAAAAAGATAAATGTAAGTAATCATCCCACAGCACGCTAGTTTCCCCACTGTCTCTAGTGCTCTCAAATATTCACAGCAAAGACAATAAAGCCTATCTAGTACTATTGGAAATAGGCAATTAAAATACCTTATTTCCTTTGGAATTTAGTGTACAAAGCAAATGGAGAGCATAAAGAATCTGGCAGCTGTATTCTCCCTCTCTTCCTCTCTGAGATCAAGTGCAGGAAAGCTTTTAAAGCAGAACAATGTCAGAGGAATATTCTTAATATACTTATGCAAAACATGTATTTAATGAAATTATTGCCTTTAAAAAGATTTGTAAGAAACATAATTGCACTGTTATGGTGTTACAGAAAGAGAAAAAAAGAACAAGTGTATTTCAGCCGTTTTGAAATATGAAAACCAAAACTTTTCTGGCTACTCAAATGAGGGGAATGATATAATTTAATTGAGAATGAGAGATAAAATTATCCATATCTGGGATTTCATACTGTAAATTACATTTCCCTACCTGGCTTAGCAAACATCAGATAAATAATGCATTTATAATGTATTTGCATATTGGCTTGCTATGAAACTAGAGACTGTTTCACAGGTCTTGTGTCTGTCTGTGGAGGGGACATGCACAATGTGTTGTGTGCAGCATTTTAATTGTAGTGGACTTTATCATTCAAGGTTGTGAAAAATTCCCAGCACCCTTTCTTATGTAGCAATAGATTCATATCTCAGAACATGTACAAAAACTATTTGCAAGGTCTGTATGAAATGGGGTTGCTGGAGGGATTCTACTAATAGCTGGAAAACAATGAGTTTATTCAAGTGATTTCAACTGTAAAGCAATGATGAGCAATGGAATTGGAAACATCCAAATTTCATTATAAACCCCTATGTATATGGTGTTACTTATTTTATTTATTCAAGTGCAGTTAAGTGCAGAGAAAAAAAGTCAGTGTAAGCATACCTATCAAAATATGTAATTTATAAGTTCCTGAAGATTTATTTTAAAATGTTTATTTAAAAGTGATGGATGACAATTCCTTTTCTTTAAACAAGCTATTTTCTTATTATATCTTTTACAGGTGAATATTGAAAATATGGTATCGGAAGAGCTTTATCAGAGATACATAGGGAGTATACCACACATGGAACCTATGATAAAATCCTTTGTATATTCTGGGTTTATTTTTATACTTTTGCATTAGTACTGTTTCTGGTTCTCTTCTGGAAAAGACTATTTCCAGATCTATTGATGAATTGCTTATTTTTTTGAGAATGCAGAATAGGTTTTTTTTCTTCTGAGTCCTAAGAAGCTTTACTAAGATGATAGATAGATAGATAGACATTAACGGTTTGAAACTGGTTTGTACTGGTGAGGCTGTAAATTTCTGTGTAAGATACAAAATGAATCTCTCACACATACTGATTATAAAAATAGCTATGTTTGAAGAATCTGAAAATTGGAGGGGGGGAAGCGGGGTGGCGTGTATGTTGATAGTTGTTGAACCAAATGTTTTGCTGCTTTGGTTTTATTTTTTTCTATGGTGACAGTGGTAGTAGTTACATTTCTGTCAACTTGCCTAGAGATTAGAAAGAGTTGGTTATAGTAGATTACGTATTTGATAGAAACCACTGTGGTATGAGAGATCCTACTCAGATGGAGATCTGTGCCTTTGAGCACCAGAGGCAAAGAGCTCGATTGCTGGAGCTCCCCCTGCTCTCATTCATAACCTAGACAAAAATGCTGTGTTTTGTTCCTGGAGCAGGATAACAACTTCTAAAGCTCCCAAAGCTTTCCTTGGGTCAATATTAGGGATTTATTTCATAGCTGGCAGAAAGCCCTTATTGTTCTCATGAGAAGGACAGTGTGCTAGTATTATCCTTTAGATTTCAAAAGCCTTCCTTTTAAATGACAGTGTGGTTCTTATAATTTAGAAGGATTCACAGCAATTTGTAATATTTCTTGAATGCCATCAGAAGTCCACAGTAATGACATTTCTGCTGTGACATTGCATGTTGCTACAAAGGTATAATGTTTAATTGGATGGACTCTAAGCATGGTTTAGTTTAGTGTTTAAGCAGTAGAATCATTAAACCAAGATTGTCCTTTCTTTTATATTAAATATTGACAACAGGGAATAGGCTACTTTTAAATGTGGTTTACAATTTTAAAAATTGTTAATGATCTCTATCTTTTTTCAACACATTCTAGAAAGTGTGAGATGATTCTTTTTCTTGGGCAACATCAAAAGTTTTGGGGTACAAGTATGCTGAAATATTCATTCCAATAGGCACATGGAGGGAACAACTATGATGACTGTTAGTGTGAGAGATATTTGTATCTGGCATTTTTTATATCCTTTTGAAGCTAATGCACCTTGGCTAAATGGGTTCATGAAATTCCCTGGCCAAACAGAAAGACTTACTGTGCAGAGTTTAGGATTTCTTAATGGAGTAAATATCTGTCTCATATTTTACAGCTTCAGCAGGCTCCTCTCTGTTTCTGTCCCTCTCTCAAACACATATGCGTACACTGGAATCAATTCGTAAACATATCAGATTAATTTATTTTTGTTATATAATGCATAATCTGCATAATTCAGTGACACAGTTCATATTATCTTTGTTTTTATAAGATTATTTACGTTATAAATAATCATTTTGAGTCAAGTAAGTAGGGTTCAAGCAGTCTAGGCATAAAAGAATCTGGCCCATCCCATATGAGTGATTTCAAATTTTGTCCCTTATTGCAGAAGATACAGTATAGGCTACTGAATTGCTTATGTCATGTTCGAAAAGGATGATCTTAATCAGAAGGTTGGAATTTTCCCCTCAGATCTGCAAGGCAGATCTCCACTCCAATATTATTCTTTCCCTGTATGCATGGAACTTCAAAGGATTATGTATGTAAAAAGAGAAGAATATCTTAATCAGGATCAGCCATGCACATCTTGAGAACAGAGTTTGCATCCAAATGAGGACTGACTGAAAAGTGAAATGTTCATTACTATAACCAGAATTGTGTGCAAAATTGAGAAAGTAATTTATGCTGTCAAATTCAAAAAGGAAATGGACAAAGCATTTTGGAATGCATGAAAGGGAGCCCTCTCCTGCTGGCGTAGGAGAGGACTATTGCAACCCAGTAGACAACTCAAATATCTGTGAGATAAATTGTGCCTGTAAGCACAGCCCTGAGCAAGGAATGGTGTATATGATGAACCGCCCAGAGAGATGTGTGCCTCCAGGTGCAAGTTTCTGAGATGTAATTGCCTCCTCATTGCTAGTCTGTAATGGAGGCAAGTCATACAGGCCTGCACTGACTGAGACACATTGTTAGAAGGCAGTCTAAAGCTGATGAAATAAAAAACCTCACAGTCCTCTCCTTCAGCTCTCTCTTTCTTTCCTGAATGTAAATTTTTTGTTTGTTTGTTTGTTTTGTTTCTTCAAGGAAGAAAACCAGACTGTATTGGCCTTTTATAGGCATCTATCATGGAAAATTGGTTAATGGGAAATGCAAACTGCTGTAGATGTGGCTATTTTTAACTGCAGCACCTCAGAAAGACCCTGTCACTGTTGCTGAAGTTATGGGAGAAATCTGACCAAATTAGTTCGGGTATGTTCCAGATTAGTCACTGAGGCCATCTAACCGTCTATGATGGGAGCAGCATATGGGCACAGCCTGCTGTCTTCCCTCAGAGACTGGCTAAGGAAGCAGGCCAGGAATGCAACTTATGCTTCTGGAAGGGTAGAGAGGATTCATTAAGTTTGCCAGTTAGTTTTTAAAGAGCTAATTTAATGTATTCAAAAATGAAAGCGGATGCAATTAGTGTGCAATTTGGTATACAACAACACAGTTACATGCATGTAGAAGATATATTTCTACACTAGGGAAGTCAGACCACAGCCAGATGGGGAGGTGGGGGGTGGGGAGAGGAGAAAAAAATAAGCCTTGTTCCTTAAAGTGCTTATGTCCCTTAGTTCTGTCTTCAGTCGCATTCATTTCAACAGGTAGTTCTATACCAAGAGACCATCTGCTATGCAAAATATAATAAATCTCTCTTTTAAAAGGGTAACCAAAATATCCCCTCTTATACTGTCAATCTTAACCTAAGCAAGGGCATCCTGTGTCCTTTCTGCTCAGCCATGAGGAAGAAGGAATTATCCCTTCCTAAAATAATTTGCCCAGCAGAAGTTGAAGGCATGTGGGTATACCCCACTGATGTCCAGAGACTTTTGGAAGACAGAGGTCTCTCTTCAGAGCCAAGAAGCAGTGAGGTGTCACCGTTGGTGCCATGGTTGTGTGTGAACAGAGGGCATACATATGGTGCAGCTTCATTGCAAGTTTTCATTACATAAAGCTTTTGTGACAACTCATAGCCAACAATGAAATAGAAAGTGACATCTTAAGATAACAGACATCATAAAAGAAAAATACTCAAAGGAAGCAGCTGTTCTCCCACTTCTGCCTCATCCTTCTTCTGCCAATCATAAACCTTTCTTCCTGTTTTATTTCAGAAATACATTTATTTTATGTTAACCACATTAATTTATCTTATGGTAAATAAACAAAGATTAAGCAAAGAAAACACAAACATCTGTATAGGCTTAGAATTCAAAATACAATTTCTTTTTTTTTATTCAAGTTTTCACTTCACAAAAGCTTAAAATTGTTTAAAAATACAGCAAGCCTACTTCAAGACTCATTAAATGTAATGTATGTAACCTGGCCATTTAGCACTTCTCCAGATTAATTTATTTTTAAGTTACTTTTTAAATTTATGTTTTATTTCATGTTGCTAGGTTGTTATGGCAATAAATGTCTTTAAAGTTAAGCAAGTAGTGTACTCTTACAGAAGACTTACAAGCCTTTGTGCTTCTGTGCTTTAAGTCACTTTTTTATTTTGCGCTCAGTTTTTCGATTGCACTCTTGTTCTGAAAATAGACAAATAGGTTTAACGGCATTTACTTCTCTATAGTTCCTAGTTAAACCCTGGGGTTGCTGAGTCTAGGCATTATGCAGTGCTGGATACAGGCTGAATACCACATTTTTTGCTGTTTCGCAGTGTTAATCTAGAAGGGAGAGAGAATACTTTTCTAGGAGATCAGGGAGAAGAGTAGCAGTTTCTTGATAAGGCCTTATAAATTCCTCAATAGCACAGTGGACATCCTGCTTTGCACCCAAATGTGTCTGTGCTGTAGATGAAGAACACTAAGATCCATGAGAAAGTTGCAATGACTAATTTTTCCAGGCTACTTGCTGCAGTTTAGCTTATTATATTATATATTAGCACTGCACTCAACAGCTGCTGCAAAAAAACCCCATATAAAACAAGGCCAAGTCGATGACTTCGGCCCATTCAAACACAGTAGATTTTTATTGTGGTTATAGAATTATAGAATCATGGAATCATTTAGTTTGGAAAAGACCTTTAAGGTCACTGAGTCCAACTGTTATTATGTGTTTAAAAATTAATAAGAATTTTAAAGATTTACAGAGGGGGAGGACTGCTGGAGGAAAAGGATTTGTTTCTGCCTCAAAGTACTATAGTGAGTACTTACTAAATATTCATGGAAGATTCAGTGCTGTACTGCATTTCTTGTATGAAGGAGCCATGTACTTGAGGGAGCATCAGTCTCCAAGCCGTCAATTTTCTTTGGCCTCTCTGTTGTGACTGTGAATTGTGTTGATAATATTTTTATTTGTGGTACAGCAGCTCAGCTCTGGGACGAGTCATGAGATCTCACTATGCATCCAGCAGTTTCCTTTGTAGTGCTCTGTTGAGAAACCAGACAAGGCAGATAGTCTGTAACTCAGTTCTGAATTGATTTTCTGGGGAAAAACAAGTAGTCAGAGCAGCAACCCATTTTCAGACTGTGTCTTGAGAATGGTAACAGTAACTTTAGAGAAGTTATGGGCATTGTGAACCACCACGGTTGTGTCCTTCTTCTACCTCTTCATCATCTTCAGTTGTGCTGAGGACACGTCCACTGCAGGAAAGACTATACATGTTTTACTCCTGTCTTTCAACTGTTATAGCTCAGAATATGAAGGAAATATTTAGTCTTACTACAGCAGTATAATCTGGAAGCTACCATTTGTGCTGTAGATGATGGAGTTTCCCATCTATTTTTTATTTATTTTCTTCTCACTGAAAGTGTTGAATCAACATCATATCAAAGGTGGCAGGAGATATGGATGTACATCAACATATCCATCACGACCATCCATGTACATCCATCACATATATTATTGGCTTTGTAAGTCTTTAAACATTCACTGGAGTAGAGTCAAGAGCACAGATACTCACTTTACTAGAAGCTTGTTTCTATAAACTTGGCTGAACATTCTCCCTCCCATCTCAGAGCATGTGTTCCTCTTGGGAAACTGGTGAAGCATTTCCCTGCATATTGGAATGAAAACTGCATCATCAACATCTCCTTATGTTCTGATTTCAGTTGAATTAAAACCTGGATGTGTAGGCAGCAAAGGACCTGTGAAACAAGACTTAAGACTTTAGGGGCCACCATGGAGCACAAATGCCATGCATTTAGGCAAACGTTTGATATAACTAGTAAGTATAAATTCAACAGACCCTACTTTAGCCAGGAAGATTGATGTTTCCATGCTGGTTTCTATGCTGGGATGTTTAGTGGCTACATTATTTCCCATTAAGCATTTCTTATCTCATACTTGCTTGGCCTACATAAAAGAAGGGACCCACATTTTTTTCATCCTATTGGTGATCTCCAAATGCTTCTTAATGGATGGCCCTCACTTACCCTGTGTATCTAATTTTTTTAGTTAATTGATTTCTCTTTTCATTTGAAAATAAACATTTTATGCAGAACAAAAATTGTCGTTTAACATAAATATTAGTATTCATTTCAGCAGCCAAACTGGAAAAAAAACCAAACCAAACCAAACCAAACAAACAGAAAAATCCAACCAAAACCAAAAAAACAGTTATTCATTTAGCTCTTATAGGAGCTTTTTCTGGGTAGACTGCTCAAATTTCTATTGGAAATCTATCCTATTTGGATTGTTTTAAGGCTTTGGATCCAAAACAATCCCTAAACATGTTCAAGAGAAAAACCAAAATCATTCCCTACTTTCTGTCTTCTGAAAATTATCGAGTAACAAATTCCAAGGTTATATATTTTCCTTCAGTTTTAGAACTTTTGGAAAAAAATCATAGATAAGAAAGGGTGACATTCCGTTAGATATACCATAAGCTGCTTCATTCAAGCATCAGCAGCTAGGTTGGCATAATGACAGTGCTACAAAAGATAAACAATAGATTTGACTGAGCCCATTAAAACAATAGTTTTCATGTGGTGACCTGTAGAAGATACAATGTGGAGGTGAAAATAGAATTGGGCTGTACAAATAAATACTGTGTCCCATGAGACAACAGAAACTTGGTACTGGATAGGGAAAAATAAAAAATAAAAATTCAGGTGCATCTCTTTTAAAAGAAAACGCCCAGCTAAATAATCAATATGAGTTGCCACAAAACTATTGTTACATAATAACTTTAATCTTTGTCTTCTGGAAGATTAAAGCCTTAGTTCAGTACCCAGGAACTAGAACTCACTATGAAAAACTGACATGAAAAAAATAAAAGTGCAATTCATATTCAGGGCAGCTCTAAGTTTAGAAGTAGCAACAACTACACTCTTGTTCAGAGAAGCAAAGAACTTTCAGGAAAAGTTGACAGCAAATGTCTAGAAATTATTTTATTCATTTCTCATTTCAATGGGAAATGTTCTAAGAAATATTTTTAATAGGAATATATCATACCAGAAAATAAATAATAATCTATTTCTCTGAATTAAACCCAACCTATTTTCTTTTCTGAATACTCCCTGTGTCATAGTCCTTTTGAGGGAATGGACAGAGTTATTCACTGAAGCTGTTCAATTAATGAATATATATTCAAGAAAATTACAATCTACTCAATTTGAGGAAGAGGTGAAATTCTTTGAATAAATTACTTATTATGAATTATGTATCTATATCTAGTAAATATGCAATTCCCTCTAATTTTTAGTAAACACTATAACATTTGGTTTTCAAAATGCATTAAGTAATCAGTCAACATATCAGATGTTGTCATTTCTCAGTTGAGGGTTATAAAGAGGTCTATGAACCAAATTCAGAGCTCTTTCCCTTCAAAGAAAGTTTATATTTGTTATCTCAAAGTCACTGGTGTCTCCCTGAATTTATACCTTATAAGTTAAACTAAAATCATGCCTTTTCTCTAATCAGTTTAATTACAATAGATAACTAAACAAATGTGTTACTTTGTTGTAAGCACTCTGGCTTTATATGTTTTAAAAGGCTTTTTCTATTTGGCTTTTTTCTAATTGTAAAATTGTCAGCAAATAATAAGGGTCAATGTAAAAATGAGAAAATTACACGTTGTCCACTTAAGAATTTTGCTGGTTGCTTTTGACAGTGCTGTAAGAACTCACCAAGATTGTACATAAATGCTAAAATGGCCAACCTTCTGCCTAATTGTAAAGAGATTCAGACAACTAAACCAAGGAATTTTATGTCTTTGAAAGCCAAATAATCCAAACTGACGATTCATGATAGGTCTAAGAAGATTCCTCACTGAAATTTCACTGCAAAGATCATAATAGCTTCTGTCAAAAAACAACCCATCTTAAATGCTTCTATACTCACACCAGGGAATGTTGAGCTAGCCAAATATGCTGTACCTAAAAAGACAGAAAGACCTATCTGAAAATACACAGTAGTCTGGAAAATCTCCATACTCAGAACTTCGGTGAAACAAAAGAAGACTTCCACAAGAGACCCTTTGTGAAATAGGCCTATAATTTCATTTAATCATGTGTACAAAAATGTCTAAGTAGGAAAACTTCATTTCTCTGGTGACATCCCTTGCTCAGTTATGCATTCATTACCATTATAAATTCTTACCTTGTAGCTATTAGATCTGTGCAACGTTATAATGCCCTGTACTTACCACATTTGTTTGTCTTTTCTCCTCCAGTTTCATCTGTTATCTGGTTTATCCTGGGATGTTCTTGAAGTGAAATGGGAAATCTTCCAACAGCTTGATTTCCTGGTGGAATATGGTGAAATTGAAATTACATGTTTTGCTAAGTGGCAACAATGTTTTCACTTTAAAACAACAGAATGTAATTTGTTCATTTCTTAGAACTATGTAAGCAAAGTTTTACTTTGTAACATGAGCCATGTCACTATAACTCAGTAAGAAGCAAAACACCGGAATGGTATTAAATGCAGAAATATGTCATATGCATTAGCCTGTTCTGAAAACAAGATGCTTATATGACCTCTTGGCACCAGATAACTAATTAGCTTTGCCTGTTTGGGAATACTGACTCCAACTACAGTGCTTATCTTGACTAATTACTTGTTTTCTCTCTTCTATGCCAGTATCAATTGTGTAACTGCAGGGCTTTCATAATGATGCTCCATACTGTCAAGGAACAGATTGATTGAAAGAAATCTAGAGGATGGATTTTTATTTTTTTTTTAAATTAAAGCAATACGGTGAGTTTATATATAAACCATAGTAGATGTTAGCCTGGGTCATCATATACAAAATAAGTCAAATATTTGCCTTCAGCTATTCCTTTGCCTGATCTGCTTGATAAACTTACCTGGAGCACTGAACCCCTGTCCCCTTTAAGGCTATGACCCACAGAGCTCTTTCCCTACACATCTGTGACTCTAGCCTTCCCTCCCTTCATCTCAAGAACTCCATCAGGAGCTCCTCCCTCTTTCTTTTCTTGTACAACCAACCCCATGTCATTAACACTATCCTACAGCTCCTGAGTTGTTTCTGTCAAAGTGTGCATGGGATGGGAAAGCATTTGGAAAAGGATGGTCAACTGCTGTTGCTAAGCCAGACACCAAGAGTAAGGCTTCCTGCCCATGGTGCTGCAGAGCATCAAAGGATCAGAGAGGGCAGTTGCTTGCTGCTAGAAGCATTCATTGTTACCCCTCATTTCCAAAGAGAACAGACACAGCCCCGCTCACCCTGCTTTCTGGGTCAGGAGGCAGGAGCTCTCTGCTTTGGTAGTGTTCATTCTATGAACAAAAGGGCTGAGTCTTCGTGTAAAGGCAGAACTGCCAGCAGAACTGTGACCCCTCCAGAATGCTGCTGTCCTGGAAGATGGCCTGATTTTCGTATATTCAAGGTCTGCTTTGTACAGTGTTAACAATTGCACCTCTTCACATTTGGATGTTGCAAAATCCAAGATTAAATGGTGGTTGTAAAAATAAAATTCACTTTGAAAACATCGAGTTTTCCATCCTGTTACTGCTACGATGGGATATTATTATATGTTTTTATATTCTGTCCCCACTTAAACTGTGAGTGACTTGTAACAGAATTAGACATGCTCAATCTGTCCCCAAAACTAGAGCTCTGCTCTATATTGGCTTTCTCAATTAAGTAAATTTCACTTATTTCTTGAACTTAGACGTGTAATTTTTTCCTGTATATTCAGTCCAATTTAAATGCATCATGGATGATACATAGAAAATGTGGTTTGTCTACTAATAGATCAAGCTAAAAAGGTTCTTTATCTACCCTATTAGATTTCACAGCAACCTTTGGCATTTATTTCACATAAATGTTTTGCTGCTAAAACTTGCTTTTGCTTTTGACATTTGAGCCAGAATTTCTCTTTCAAAACTCACAATCAATGACCCAGAAGTTCAGTCAAACAGTACCCAAGTAGGGATTGGCCTCACTTCAGGAAGATCCACTGGCTTTGCCTTTTAGTCTCACCACAAAGCTGGATCATCTTCAAATGGTGCACTTCTAAATATTGCAGTGTGGTATTCCTTAAAAAGTTTTGCTTCTTTGGGCCTCACCTGCTTTACACAGGATTGCAGATGTTCTAAACCACTACTATTCATTGTTACATCCTGTTAAAACAGACTAATATTCTAATGGCATCGCTTTCAGTACTTCTTTTTTTGTTCATACCCTGCATACAGATACAGACAAAAAAATCTACACTTGTACTTGTATAATGTTAGTAATACATCCAACAGAAACATGCTAGAATATTAATTCTTTATGAGAATTTAAATTTACTTCTCTTCACAGAGTAACTCTTACATCCCACGTGAGAGGACATGCAACAAATATATTAGCATCCCATGCATGGAGTGCTTAATATTGAAAAGCTGTTAAATAATTTTTTGAGAGTGTGGGAACTGAAAACGACATATTAAAAACAACTGATCCTGAGAACTCTTGAAATTTTACAATTGGAGTTCTTAATCCTACTCAACAAAATTATGTTGCTAATTTCCAACACTTTTATTGCTCTTTAAAGGAAAAAAAAGTAGCCCTATAAGGATTTTGAGGTCTCCATACTGTAAGTGATATTAATTTATAGGGAATATCACCCTAAGCAAGAATAATACCCAAAAGTTTATTCATTCTTAAAAAATATGAAGAAAATATTTGAATATTTCTGCACTGGAGGTGATTATGCCTTTATTTTTATAAATGTAAACTTTTTCTACTACTGGACTGAAGTTCAATACCATTGCAGGATTTAGACCAGACCAGGCAAGGATGTACTGTGTCATCAAAATGTGAGGCAATTATATTTTCAAAATTATATTTCAAAATTATGTCCCCAGTGTATGAAGAATTCTATCAACATCCATAACACCTGTGACTTTTGTATTTAGGACTGGTGCAGAAACTTGTAAAAGATAGGTCTTTCAAGTAGAGATAAGAGAGCATCAACAGAAATGGAAGTAGCCACGTTGCAATGATTGAAAGCTACTTGTAATTTCTGTAAAATGCTAATGCTCCCACATTCACAAACTCCATTTCTCTGAAATCCACAGTGAGATAGGTTCATACTTCACTTGCCTTTAACTGTTTTATTTTTATTAACTGGAATACAAATGAGCATAAGTTAAGATGAGCATGCAGCATAATCAGTTTTCTTTATTGTATGAACTAATTCACTGGGATTATATCTTCTTAAGATATGATAAGCAGGGAGTTCTGAAGTATAGAATTCTTCATAGGAACAAGTAATAGCTGTTGCTGCTATTGATTTGTAGCTGCCACTGGTGAAGACAAAGGATATCTTTGGACAGTACTGTTGTGGATAAATTTAGATCTGACTATAAAATAAAGACATTATAAAGTTCCTGCATTCATTATCACCTACATAATATATTTCAGTGAGACAAAGAATTTGCTGCCTACTCCTACTAAAGCAGACCTTAGTCCAGAGATTTTTAATTATGTTCATGAAATGAGATGAGGTAAAGAGCACTCAAGAATTTTTAACTTATTTAGGAACATTAAACTGAAGCTGTACAATTATTTTTCATACAACATGTAGTTTAGTATAATGAAGATAATTTTAGTTTGAAATCAGTAGTATTCAAAGTTTATATGCACAAATAAACTAGCTAAACTAATCCAAATCTGCTTGTGAAAAAAAATTATGTGGGATTCAGCTTCAGATTAACACACCTAAATGTAGCTCCCCACTTGAAGGAAAATCAGCAACCTAAACACAAGCATCTTATACTTTCTGGGATGTACTAGGGTATACATCAGAGTAAAGCCGTCAGGTATGAGGCATGACTGCATGCCTCTGTAGCAGGAGGTGAAAACCAGGTGCAATACTGCCCCAGCACACACACAGTAACCCAAAACAAACAAAAAAAAAGACAAGATGCCCTGCTTTTAGGCAGGTGAATCCCATCCCATGTATGTTACATTCCCAACAGAGAGAAAAAAGGTCAGTTCAATTATCTCCACTTGGATCTCTAGTATGATCCAAGATGCTCAGGAGCACCCAACCTGGCCTCCTGATAAGGTATTCGATTTCAGCCATGAACTAGCTACCATGGCCAATACAGTCTGTGGCTGTTGAAGAGCGGTTCAACTCCAAGTAGATACCACTATTTGGCCAGTTGAATAACTCTAAGGTCCCTTAGCTTTGCTGACTGAACACTTGTCATTTGCATACACTTGGACATCCAGTGCTGCCTGATATGTTTTAGGGTATCTGAGAAGACTGCCTCAGTCTGGCAGACATGATGGGACATACATTCAACTCATCAGTCTCTGGAATAACAGCTGGAGATGTGTCATAAGTTCATCTATACACTGCTGCATGTCAGATGGCACTGGATGTCTGTGTGTGAATAACTTAAGAAGAAAAGATGTTGAACTGTACCTATCATATATTATGATAATAAAACAATAAACTATTGCTCACAGTTCTGTGTCCATGATTTCTTTTTTTTTTTTTTTTCTCCCTTTTTCTATGCAAACACCCACATGAATTTTTGGCTCAGTATCTAGCTCATGCTGCTATAAATCATTTCGTAGCTCCAGTTCCTTTGAACAATTAAATTTAATCTGTCTTCCTTTGACAACAAATTGGGGAGACAAGAACTTCTAAGAATGGGGTGATACAGTCATATGTGCTAATCTTACAGTCACCTCTTACTGTTTGTTTCTGAGCACTCTGAATAGCTGTGTGACATTTTGCTTTATCTTTTGCCATACAGCCTGAGCATAATGTTGTAAGTACACAGAAGAAAATTACAAGCACAGGACGGCAAAGAAGAACCTGGTCATGCATTAATGAGACTTTATTTATGTGGCTACCACATTAACCTTGAGTAAGAGCAATAAGGGCAAGGCCAGAGAAATATCAAGCAGCTAATTGCATGCTTTTAGTGCAGAGAATCACCACAAAACAAGATGTTTTTATTACATCTGGCCTACTCATCTTTTTATAACTTACAGCATAGAGAGAAATGCAACGATCTATAAAGGCATTAGCCACTGTCTTGCAAGAATGATGGTTTTTGGAAAGTGCTGTTATAGGTTCTCTTCAGATGAGAAAATAAAGACAATCCAAAACCTGTGTCAAAGTTTTGGGAGTCTTAGGGTTGTACTTATGTAGCTGCAATGTCGTCGTGACTCAAGGCACTTCTTGAGGTTTAAACCAATTTAAAAATGAATTTGCTTCAATATACCAAAGCTAGCTTAGAAATTCAGTATCTAATCATAACCAATTATATTCATATTTCTACACTCAAGCAAGTAACTCCCTTCATGAGTTCAGAACCTTGTCATAAAGTCTAACATATGAAATGTAAAAAGCAGCAGATTTGATAGGCATAAATTAGCCCAGTCCATTGGCCATTTAAGGAGAATCTGCTTCTTTGACCTCATGTTTCTTACAGATACAGACTCTTGGCTTTGACAGAATTTAACTCCAGGGGAAAAAATATAAAAAATAAAGGAAAGACAATACCAGCAACCTAAAAATACCTGGTTGTCCACTGTTTCTGTGGTAAGATGATGTCATTACAATACTACTATATCCACTATTCTGTCTTTGACTAGAAGACTGGGAACCGAGTAGAGAGACCTTAACATTGGAATAAGTCAAGAATTCTCAAGCTCAAAATGTAGTTGACATACTAAAAATTTAGATATGCCATCACACTTACAAACATGGAGGAAATGGTCAGTAATGTAAAATTTGATGGCAGCCTTGGTTGCCAGTGATAATAAGGTGGTGAAGTTCAGAATCATGACATGAGGGAGTAAAAAGCAAGAAAATACTCTGGACTTCAGGATGGCAGACTGTTCAAGAATCTGCCTGGAAGAATCCCACAGAAAACAAACCTGGAGAGTACTGCAGAGTCATAGAATGGTTTTAGCTGGAAGAGACCTCTAAAACCATCTAGTTCCAAACGCCCTGCCATGGGCAGGGACATGTCTGACTAGATTTGGTTGCTCAAAGGATCATCCAACCTGGCCTTGAAACCTTCGAATTATGAGGCATCAATGACTTCTCTGGGCTACCTGATACAGGGGATTGTCCTGACCCAGATGCATGAACGCAATGAGGTTCACATGAGCCCATTTTTCTGGCCTGTCGGGGTCTCTCTGGATGGCATTCCTTCCCTCTAGCATATCAGCTGCACCACTCAGCTTGGTGTGGTCTGAAGATTTGCTCAGGGTGCACTCAATACCACTATCTATGTCATTAATTGTATGGCCATATGGCAAAGAACATCAAGAGCATCCTGGGCTGCATTGGAAATGTTGCCAGCAAGTTGAGGGAGATGATCCCTCCTCTCTACTCAGCACTGCTGAGACACCATCTGGAGTGTTAGGTCCCATTCTGGACTCCTCAGTACACAAGAGACATGGATGTACTGGACCAAGTGCAGTGAAGGTCTACAAAGGTGATTAAGGGATGGGATCACCTAACATATGAATATAAGCTGAGAAAGCTAGGATTGTTCAGACTGCAGAAAAGACTTAGTGGGATCTTATCAATGAGTTTGATAGACATTTTGATATGCATTTTAAGAGTTTAACAAAATAGGATTCCAGTCATGGTTAGGGGTCAGTCATCACTGCTGTAATGCAAATCTCAAACTGTAATATAATCAGCAGACTGAACACATCCTGTTAGATAAAATAACAATAAGTATGTAAGATAAGCACCATATGAAGACTTCAATTGCTCTTCTGTGCCATAAACCATCATAAACCTCACAATTTTTCACTTAATTGAAATGTAGTGCAATTAATTGTAAGCGCTGAGTGCTTACAGGTGATTTCATTGTATGGTAGAGTACTTTTTAGAGATCAGGATATAAAATTAATATGAACAATATTTAATTGATGTTTATGAAAAGGACACCATATTCATATTGTTGGGGTTTTTTTTTAATTTTGTTCTTAGAAAAATTCAACAATATAAATTTAATACATTTGTTTTCTTAGTCACAAATTGTTCCAATATAAAATATTATTAAAAAAAAATATGATGTAAACAAATTTATTTTTTCTTTGGTCTCTTTTACCAGTCTAGATGCTATTACAGGTCTTGCCATTACTCCATGCATAATAAGTATGCAAACAAATATTTCTTTACTGCCTTTTGCTTAATAGTATTTTTTGCAGAGTGTAAATTGACAGTCACAACACTTCCAGCTATACTTCCTATTAGTAATATCCTCATTTATATATGTAAGAGAAAAACACTGTCATAAAATGCTATAACACCAGTATTTTTTTGTAAGCTACTTTTAGTCTGTTTAAATAATGCAATATTTTAAGAAAATTAAAAGAATCCAGGCAACAAACTGTACACTGCCTGCTAGAAAAGATGTTTTAAGTAGTGTTTGTAAAACATTTTTAAAATCCAAAAAACACTTCTTAAATGCAACATTTGTACTTTCATCTGTTTGTTCAAAGTGTCTTGCTCTTTACTATCTTTAGTTTCTGAGAAAACAAGAAATTGAATATTTCATTGAATGAAGAAGAAAGTGTACATATTTTACCCATAAATTTTGCACATGTGAAATTAAAAAAAAATCCAAATAACACCAAAGATAGTAGTGAAACGATGAGTATTCTGGCCTTTCATATATATAAGAAATCCTAAAAGAAGCAAACAAAAAAAGAAGTCTGAAACATCTTCAGTGTCTCATTTGAAGGACGCAAAGTCTCAAATCCAAATAAATAGACCTTGTCCAAATTCAGCAGTTTACTATAGAATCACAGAATGGTTTGGAATATAAGGGGTCTTAAAGATCACCTTGTTCCAACCCCCCTTCCATTAGACCAGGTTGCTCAAAGCCCTATCCAACCTGGCAACATGGTCTAGTGTCTCACCAACCCCACAGTAAAGAGTTTCTTCCCAATACCTAATCTAAATCTACTCTTTCAGTTTAAAACCATTACCCCTCATCCGATCACTACATTCCCTGATAAAGAGTCCCTCCCCATCTTTCCTATAAGCCCCCTTTAAGTACTGGAATGTTTCTATAAGGTCTCCCTGGAGCCTTCTCTTCTCTGTACTAAACAATTCCAAGTCTCTCAGCCTGTCCTCATACTGAAGGTGCTCCAGCCCCTTGATTGATAAAATTCATGGCCCTCCTCTGGACCTGCTCCAACAGTTCCATGTCCTTCTTATGTTGGGATCCCCAGAGTACACAGTACCCCAGGTGGGGTCTCTAAAGAACAGAGTAGAGGAGAGAGTAGAGAGGGAGAATAATCTCCCTTGACCTGATGGTCACACATCTTTTGATGCACAGCAGGATGTGATTTCTGGCTTATATTCAGTTTTTCATTCACCAATACACCTAAGCCCATCTCTGCAGGGCAGCTCTCAATTCACTCATCAACAGCCTCTCAAGCCTATGAAGGTCCCTCTAGAGTATTAGCCACACCACTCAGCTTGGTGTCATTTGCAGACTTGCTGAGGGTGCACTCAATCCCAGTGTCCATGCTCTCAACAAAAATGTTATATAATATGGAACCCTAAGGGACATGACTTGTTACCGGTCTCCACCCAGACCTTGAGCTGTTGACCGTAAGTCTTTGAGTGCAACCATCAGCCAATTCCTTATCCATCAAGTGTTTTAATAATAAGATAATTGCAGTTACATAAGCATCCTCAAATGTATATATAAAATATGTGTGACATTGTTTGATAAGAGGCTTTGAATATTTTTTTCTTGCTCTAAACTATAACTTATGCTTATTTTTATCTCCCTTGAAAGAAGAGTTTATATTTTCTAAAATAATAGATAGTTACAGCACAACCTAACAGTAAGGTTCACCTGAATAGCATCAAATCAAGTGGAAAAGTATAGCTAACGTATACATATTAACATGATTAAATCATTAGTAGGCACAAGAGTGGAATAAACTCTGAAAGACAATATGTTGACAGCTTGAGATTATTTAACATTAGTCAGATATTGACTATCAAATTGGAGTTAAGATCATAGGTGTAGAATATATTTTGGCTTTTTGATTCTAATTAGCCCATTTGGACTCGAGGAGCAGCAAAATATTTAAGTTTCAGTTTTCTGTGTTAAATTTAGCTTTGTGATTTTTTTAAAAATACTGTGTATAGCAGCTGATGTACAAATTAAGCTATGCAGTTAGAGAGCTGTTGCAGTATAATTGTAACACCATAAAACATAAATGTAACTGGAAAGTTTTTTATCAGGAATGAAAGACCTTCTGCCCACACAGGTCTTATTCAGACCTTCTTAGCCACAAAGGATGAACTGTACTTCAAGAATATATTACAAAAGTGATGTGTAAAATAACTTTTTATGCACACTGGCTATCCACCAGTAGAGGCATAGAATCTCTCCAGTAAAAAAATATTTTCCATTGACTCAACAGGGTATCATCACTTGTTGAAAATTAGCAGAGAAAAAAAACCAACCAAACAAACAAACATGAGAAAAAGTGTTTACAAAGAAGAAGCCTTTTGTTCAGTAGGAAGATTCTATGTTCTTCTATACCTTTACATTTTCAAATATGACACCCAAAAATGACCAGTGTAATGGAAAAGGGTCCCTAAGTTTGATTTCATGATTAATTAAAAGATCAATGAATGTTCCACACAGCTGGGTCTTAAGCTGTCCTACAATCTAATTCTAGCCTTCTGATATACAGTTTGGGGATTATTTTTTTTTCCCAAATGTCACATAAAACTGACCGAGTGAGTTTACAGAATATCTAATGAGAAAACACTACATCATTCTTAACACAAAGCACAAGCAAACAGTTTTATTCCTGTTTGTGCAGCTTAACCTTCTGCAAAAGTAATTAGGTCTATAATTAAAAAGCTATTTGGAATGATTAAAAACTTGTTATCTAGTGGCATTTAAAGACAAATGCAAATGTCAGAAAAGATGAATTAATTAAAATTACTATTGAAAAGAAAAGAAGTATATTAGTGTAAGGGCTAGAGGATGTTATTTACTGAAATGTTACAATATGAGGTGAAGTTAGATGATCAAAGGATTTGGTGAAGGTTAAAATAATTTTATATGACATTTTTTAATGTGATCTGCTACCATTCATGAATTTATAGTTATGTACATGCATAGATATATGCCTCAGTCCCTATGTATACATTAGGAGCATAAGGGTTGCTTCAGGAATCCTACATTTCATTTCTGCTTTCCAGCTCAGAGCAGTGCTGAAACGCCAAGGAAGAATGGTTGCAACAAGGTTGGGCCAGCTAACAGTAGATCTCTCAGGGAAAGTGCAAGGGTCCTGTGGGAATATTTCCATTCTTTCTTCCTTCCTTCCTTCCTGTCATGCCTCTTAGGCAATTAATACGTGGGACAAAGCAATAGTGAAGCAGTACCAAAAAATCAGCATTCATAAAATTGATTTCCCCATAGTTACCTATACCAAATAGATTTATTTCAATAATTTATCAATTTCACAAATCAGACACATTGAAGGAACCATGTTGATGATATGTGTCCTGTTTAACTCAGATGACTTTTGCAAGGCTTCCAACAGAGTTACTGTGTAGAAAGAAACATCCTTGTATGAAAGTTATGTCCTCAAGGAGCATTTCAGCATACATATCTACCATAGATGCTCTGCATCACCCGTGAAAAGAAGCTGTCTCCCTTCTCTGATGGTAGAAAATCAACCTAAGGAGATATGCTTAAACTTTGACTAGTGTGAATGCCCTTTCTTGTGCCAACAGGACTTATGACTTTCTTTACCAGCCTTGATATAGAAACATGTCAGCATTTCTTCTTTATGGGAGATTCTCCTTTCAGAGCATGAAGCTGTCTTCTTTTATGTTATCCAATTAGTTACAACTTAAAAGTGTAATAGAGACAACATTGCTTTGCTTTCCCATCAATGACAAAACACACTCAGCCAAAGCACTTGTGGCAATTAGCACCCACAAACTGCATATTTTAAGCCAGTGGGCTTGGTCTAAAATGATTGTATGTTCGAACAACTGCTGTAATTACTTACTAGATTTATCATTGTCACAATGAATTTTTAGATTATGTTCAATATATGGCTTAAATGGCTATTTTCCAGCCTTCTTTTTAAAGGCCATGATACTGATTACTAGGTAAATTCTCTTCCTACTGCACTGTTACAGCACCATGGACAGCAAAGATTAATTTTCATTGCACATACCCAAATGTTAACACAAGAGCCGTGCAAGTTTATGTTACTCACTCAGAGGCAGCAACCTCAATTAATTCATATTACTTATTTTGACAAATGTCTGTTTATAAGACTTATGTCTTTTCAACTTCATTATAAGGAATTCAAGAGACACTTGCACAGGAATGGGTCTGTTAGGGGTGGGGGTAAAAGCCTACCTGTGAAATATGAATGATCAGTTAAGTACAGCACAACATATCTGTGTGTCTTCAAGAAACACTGTAGCAATGACTCACTACTCAAAAAGTAAGATTAATAAAAAGGAATGATAAGGTTTAAATGGTTTGGGAAAAAAAAACCACAACAAATTTCAGACTTGGTAAGTATCATTTGGGCTGAAAATTTCAGGATGTCTCCTGTTCACTTTAAAGGGTGCAAGAAAGCTCAGCCAAATTAATTTGGATAATAGCCACTATCAGTTGCCCATAGTTCTACCAACAAACATTTTGTTATTGATTAAAATGCATAGTCTCTTGAATATTTGTGCTTTAGCTGCATACATTTTTACTATCTCACAGGCAACTGTGAGAGCAAGTTAACCTCCTGTCCAAATTTATTTTTCATAGGAAACAGACATACATGTGTGCGCACACACACACATCCCTCAACACCATTATGGATTTATCAGAGGGCTGGGTCTTGCACTCAGCCCTGGGAGCTCAGTGTACATCTGTACTCTCCAGTATATGCACCCACAAAATCTAGCTAAAGCTATGAGGAGAGTATGGCAGAATCTGCTACATAACCAAAAGTGCTAGGTCTTTGTAAATCAGATATTTCGTACACTGAAACTATGCTGTTTTCATCATTGTACTGTACCTGAGTGTTTTCTGACAGTGAAACAAATGTGTAAAACACATTTATTTTTCTCCGAAGCTAAAGAGACTGTAGTTATTGTTCTGACAGATTTCTGGGTTTCTCACAACTGTCTGCAAGGCTGGGCACAGCTGTTACTAAATGGTCGTTTCCTAAAGCCACAGCTAAGAGTAGGATTCTGGGTCAAAAAGGAGTACTTTCTCACTGTTGAAAGCAAAAGTTTTACACTGGATTTTCAGCATTAGGGATAAAATGGCCAGGTTTGAAAAAAAGAAATGTTGCAAGGATTTTATTTATTAGCTTTGTTTTGTTTTGTTTTGTTCTTTACGTGTTTAAGGCAGCATCAAGAAGTAGAAGGGGTACCCATCACTAACTCACTAACTTCTAATATCAGAGGATCACTGTTCTGTTGTTAGGGATGTGCTGCCTTTGACTCTTTGTCTATATTGTCAGTTTGCTCTGTAAGACCTTTCAGGCTGGGGTTGGGAGTATAAAGTAGAACGTGTTTTCACAGTATCATTCTGACTCAGGTTAGATAACACTATAACATAAATGGAATCGTTTAAAGTAATAAATTAGTTAACTAATTTCAGATCTCTTACAAAAACAGTCAGTGAAAGTATGTATCTTCATTTATCTTTTCTGTTATTAAACAATTTTATTAAATTATTAACATGTTAAATGTATTACTTTTTATGTACACCAAAGCCTGCTTTCTGCAAGTCTTTGTACAGAGCACAGCAGGGAACACAATGTCATTAAATCTGAACCCCAGTGTGAGTTACTGCTTTATCTGAACATAAGAAAGGTTATGCTCTAGGCATAATCCTCTGCAGTGAGGTCTTGATTCAGAAACTCATTGCACAGTACACAGTAAACAGAGGAAACATTGGAGCTGGTTAGCTTATTCTTCATGTGTGAGTAACAGGTTAGACAAAAAGCATTTGCAAATCTCAAGGTACTTCAGCTTTTCCTCCCTTCATCATGAAAAAAACAAGGTTAGAAGAGGCAACAGGGAGTTGTTGAAATGTGGATGGCAAACTTCTGGAAATCATTCTCCACACGTGTAGGTGCTAGAGAAGAGTTCCTTTATTTGGCCTCATTACTGCATTTAGAAGGGAGTCCTTTTTGTCTTAATTATTATTAATAATTAATCTTATTCTTGCTGACTACTTGATTCTTTGGGGGGAAAAATAAGATATGTGTGACTACAGTGGAAATGGGACATTCTTTCAGTGATGGGAAAGGGTACAGTAAAGAGGTATCAGTGAAGCTCTTTGTCTGTGGTCTCTTGCTTTAGCAGTTGCATTTCCTTTGTTGCTGCCTCCTCTGCTACAAGTCACCTGTAACTCCTTCCTTTATAGGGGGAACTGAACTCAGATCTTGGGTCCATTCTCTAAAGCATCCTCTGTATGGAGATCAGAATCAATGCATAGCAGCCCTTGAAATGCATGTATTCATCTTTTTTCCTTGGGTGAAGAGCCAATGAATGAACAAATCACTACTTTACTTTGAAGAAACAGAAGAAATTTGGCCAAATGCTTATTCTGGCAGGTGGGATTTTAAATGTAATGCATGTCATCTGGCTTCTAGGAGTCACCAGTTTAAAAAGCATTAGAAGCAGACCTATGTAAAGTCACATCAGAATGATAAAAGGTAAGTTAATGAGAAATGTGATTTATACCTCTTTCAGGAAACGTCTGTACTCAAAACCTGATATTTAGGATATTAAAACTTCTCTTTAGTAGGTTCTTGATGATTTTAATTATGGTGTCACAAAAAACAGCATAATAATAATGCAAATAACGATCAGCAACAGATGATATCTAAACCATCTACTCTTGCCATCCATCCAAATTAATCCTAATTATAGTACTGCTCCAATATGGCACCCTCTTAAAAATCTGAGCTATCTTCCAAATTCTCACTCAGTCAGACTCTTAGTCACAAAATGATCCTGTTAACTGCAAGGCAGCAGACTGGAGATAGATGCAAAAAAGGAGTTAACTATTTAAACAGATAAAAGTGTGATGATGTGTAGCTCGTACCCACTAAGTAGTTAAATAGCACTGAGGATTGTGGGAGAGGGGGTCAGACTGAGAAGGAGCAGTGTGGTCTGACCTCTGGAGGAAGGAGAAACAGCATGGACAGTAGAATCTGACTGACAGTAAAAGCCTTGTTGCACCCTATTACTTTGTTTGTGCTGCAACAATGATGTATTCAAATTTGAAAAGAAGACTTAAGAACCTAGATAAATTAAACATAGGCCAGTACTATGAATGTAAAGTCATGAACTTAAGATCAGGTAACTTACAAAGGAACCTCAGTTTCACATGAGCTGCAGTTAACGTTTTAGTTCCTTAAAGTGCCTTCTGCACAAGGGCTTAATTTTTAATGCAGGTGAGTCCAATGAAGATCCCCTAAGTAGGTGCTTGAACCACTGGAGTATTTGGGAGAATGCTCAAATTTCACTGGCAGGCTCAGGCTCCTTCAAAGTGTAGTGAGACCTGCCACTTTATTTTAAATCAGGTGAAAAAGAGGAACCCTCCTACCATCCTGTGTTCTTCCTTGTTTTATGTATTACAGTAACTTAGCACTGTAGTCTAGTAAGCAAAGCCTGATGAATAAGAACCTCCATTCACTGTCTGAACCAACCCCAGAACATTGAAACTGACACTTTTCAGGAGGATGTCCAGCTTAGTGGGGATATAGGAGCAATTCCCACTCCTCTCAGTCCTTACTGTGTCATTAAGATAGGTCATTCAAATGTCCTGTGTTTTGGAAAGAGGAAAAGAACAGTTCTCAGGCATGGTGCAAATATGGTACCCCAGGCTACCAGGAGGAAGGAGGTGGGCTGAGAGTGTAGGGAGTTCAGGCAGCCTTGGTGATGCTGCAGCCGATCCAGTTGGCTCTTTTCATCCTGAAGGAGGAGGAGTCATGAAATCACAGACTCATGGCATCACAGAGTGTTTGAAGTTGAAAGGGACCTCTGGAGGCTGTCTAGTTCAAGCCCCCTGCTCAAGCAGGGCCACCTAGAGCCCAGGACTATGTCCATATGGCTTTTAAATATCTCCACAACCTCTCTGGGCAACCTGTACCAGTGCTCCCTCACCTTCTCAGTAAAAATGTATTTCCCAATGCTAAAAGGACAGCCCCTGTATTTCAGTTTGTGTCCTTTGCCTCCCATTCTGTCATTGAGCACCACTGAAAAGAGCCTGGCTCCATCTTCGTTGTGTCCTCCCTTCAGGTATTTCTATATTTATTATTCTATATACACCATATAGAATATACTATATTTATTTTTTTTTATCTGTTTGTTTGTTTATTTATTTATTTATTTATATATATAATTTATGTACTCAATATTTAGTAAGATCCCACTGAGCCTTCTCTTCTCCAGGCTAAACAGTGCCAATTGTCTCAGCCTCTTCTCATTACTCCATCCCTTTCATCATCTTTGTGGCCCTTCATTGTACTCTTTCCAGTATGTCCGTGTCTTTCTTGTATCAGAGCCCAGAACCGGACACAGTGCTCCAGGTGTGGTCTCACCAGTGCTGTGTAGATGGTAAGGATCACCTCCCTTGACCATACTTTGAGGTAATACTTTGTTCAATGCACCCCAGTATACCATTAGCTTTGTTTGTGGCCAGGGTACAACTTCCCACATTGCCGGCAGTCCTCCTGTTACTATAGCTCCTTCTGTTCTCAAGACCTCTTTCCAAACTACACACAGGTCCAGGTGTACCAGGTTGTGTCTAGGTGCTGAGGGCACCAGCAGGCTCTGCAGCCTGGCCACCCTCCTGGGGGCTGGCAACTGCTGTGCAAGATCAGCTCTGTTACAGTGCAGCTGTGGCCCTGCATCAGACTTCTGTGAAAACAGCTACTTTGTGAGAAAGAGCTGTCATAAGCTCTTCTGAGGTGTCCCCATGTGTCCCCATCTGTCTTGGGAACTTGTCAGGTCCTTGCCTACTCTCCCCGCCTGACTGCCCCTTGCTGACCTGATCCTGGACTTACCTAGAGATCTGGCCTATGCCTGACCCTGGCACAGCCAGACCTGCTCTGCTCTTCTTACTGAGGTACCTTGGGGCTGCACCCCATGTGGGTTAGGGCACTGCCCAGCCAGCAATGCTCCCAGCTCCCCAAACCCTGCACTAGCTACCCTGCTGCTCCCTGACTCTAAGTTAGCTGTCTTGGGGCCAGAAAGCTGATGTGCCACACTCAGAGCGTCTCTAGGTTTCCTGCCTTCTCTCTTCACGCCTCTGATGCAAAGGAGAGAAGCTGCTGGACCTGCATCATGTTTAACATGCTCATACTTCTGAAGGGCTTTGTCATGTACTGCTTGTAATGTTGTAACACTGGAAAAGCTTCAAGTGAACCAGATTCTTTTAGGAAATAAAATAATAAAATTGAAACATATTTTACCTATTTCCATAATTTCTTTTTGTTCACTATTTACTGTGATAAATACCGGTCTTTGTGAGAATTATTATATCTGTAAAAATAGTATTCTTAGAGAAGAATGTACCAAACTCCTGAAATAGTACTACTGAATGTAGTAGATTGCTTGTAAGAATGAATGGGACCTGTCAGTTTTAATGAAGCTAAAAAGATATTCACCAATCTTTATAGATTTCTCTTTTCTAGTTGCATGTACTTAATTTTATATGCTTAAATATCTATAATATTAATCTACAAGGGTCTTGCTATGAACAAACAAGATCCTTTTTTGTTTGGTTGTGTTTGTTGGGGTTTTTTTTCCTTCCCTCTGTCATTCCAGCATTCAAACTACTTGGCTACTGAAGACATTTTATCAGGGAAGGAATCAGTTTACTGACAGAAATCTGTATTTTTTTTCCTGGTTAAACAGATGGAAAAACTAGACACAATCAGTTAGTGTTACTAAGGCAGTCAGACAAAATCAGCTCTTGTTAATTTGGCATATCACTTAACTTTCTTTGGCTGAGTAGCTAGCACTACTGAACAGTCATAAAAACTTGTTTAACAAGACATAACCATTGCTATCTTTCTTTGATTTGGAGAAAAAGATTGTATGATCTTTTTCTGCTTACATGGGGCATAGTGAAAGGAAACACTTTTCACACCAAGTTTTATTAGATTTTTAATAGAGCATTGAAATCAGAGGATTACATGATATTATTCACCTTCAAGTAAGAACTTCTAAAATGGCATACAGTTTCATCAATGCAATATATATGATCCTGGCCTACACCAGACTGGCATCAGTAATTTCCTTAACATGAAACTGCCTTTTGCACCCACAGACCTAAGGTTCACAGGACAGGTCCTGAACTGCCAGTGAAAAGGTGTTGTTTCAGTGACTTCAGTGGGGCCAGAATTTTACCATTTTATTTTATAAGGATATTCTGTCATATAAAGACCTTTCTATATTATAAGCAAGCAAACAACTTCGGCCTATCTTTAGCTTAGCTTTATTTATCTGTGTTATTTCTCTCTGTGCCTCTAAGAATCCTATCAGAGTGATGATGGGGCTAATGTACCTCTTCCCATTGAAGCAGACGCAGGAATATGCTGTAGATGAAAGGACAAAGGTGGGGAGGTTTGGACTTCAGGGTTTTTTACAGCAACCTTTATCTGTTATTACAGAAACAGTCCCCCACATGTATATGATTTTTATGATCCAAACACCCAAATATCAAAAAATATTATTATACTGACTTTGCTCCACTGGTGGATATGACAGAAATCTTAGTTGTGAAAATCAGTTCAGTTTCATATTTGCATTTAGGGATTCTTTTTTAAATGGAGCCAACTGGTATACATAAGGATTTCAACTTAGGTTTCAGAGTTTTGAATCAGAAAGAGTTTTATATTTTAGCTTTGAGTATTGTCTCTTGCAACTGAGTGTTTAGCAAATGTTTTCTGAAAATTATCCTGCAGTTTGTATCAAAGGAAAAGCAGAGCCTAGACATGTTCACATATTCATTCAGGCTGTTGCTTAACTAAAGTAAAAGACAATTTGGATATATTGGGATTCCTATGTCATATTAAATCATTACTATCTTTTTGTAACACCTTCTAAAGCTTCAGAGACTTCCACTGAAAAAACTTGGCAAGTCTCTCAAGTGGTGACTACCTAGTGAAGTACCAGAACCAGTTTTCCAAATCTGCAGGGCTTGTGTCAGAATTTTTTTAAGTTAAAAAAATGTATTGGGTTTGCATGATCAAGTTTTGTAGTAAAGGGGCTACAGGGTGGCTTCTGTGCCAAGCTGTGAGAAGCTACCGCCATGTCCGACAGAGCCAGCGCCAGCCGGCTCCAAGACACATCCGCTGCTGGCCAAGGCCGAGCCCATCAGTGACAGTGGTAAAGCCTCTGGGATAATATATTTAAGAAGGGGGAAGAAAAACTGCACAGCAACCTGCAGCCAGAGAGAGGTGAGAATATGTGAGAGCAACAGCCCTGTGGAACAGCCCTGCAGACCCCCAGGCCAG